>NC_066583.1:509514027-510714027 GCF_024323335.1 Lathyrus oleraceus
TATATTTTCCAAAAATAATTCATCGGTAATTTTCACAAAGGTAAGCCTTTTTGGAAGATTTGTAAATTCTGAAATAACTCTATCATGACTAAGCCGTGTGTAATATATTTTTAGAAGAGTAATAACATTGAATTACTACAAGACTTATAAATGGATATCTTTAAAAGAAAGATCTATAATTATATAACCTTTTTATATCAATTACAAAATTCTATTTTTTCATAATATTTATATAACAATTGACCTTTATATAAATAATAGTTCTTGAATAAAATAAAACTTCAAACCTTAATAAAGATTTAGCTATTTGTAATAAAAATAATAAATCAAGTTAAGATTCAAACTTTATTAAACATTTATCCACAATTGTTTAATTTTTACTTCATGTTGCGCCAACATACTTAATACCCACCCAATAGTTTAAACCAACTAAAGAAACATTTAACATAGCTTCTCTCCCCTTCACTCCCAGTGTAAATAGAACAAATTGTCGCAACGATAATGTTTCTAAAATACTGTAAAATCATGCTCTAAATATTAAAGTTTATTAAATAAAATAAAATATGTCACTTTTTTCAACACTTGTGGAAGAAAGGGTTTAGCAATTTCCGCTCAAGTTTATCATATTCCACATCTCCAAACCCTTTCACTTAAACTAATGATTTAATATAATTTTACATTTTATTTATCAAATATTATGTGTCATTTTACTTCTTGAGTTTCTATTTTAAACAATATTATTAATTCTCCTACCATTGAAAGGGTGGATCAATATACTATAATCAAAATTACGTAAAAAAATAAAAATTGTATTATATTTTTATGTTTTCATATTGAATAATTTTAAAGAAAAGACTTTGATAAACTTGAGATAATTGAACTGCCTCAGAGTTATCAAATTTCTTTTAATATGCTTTTACATTTAAAGTACATCAAATTGTGAAAATTGTGTTCTAGGTCGAACAAATATATGAGCAAATACATTTATAATTAGGATGAAGGGGATCTCCACCGGCCTGTACACAAGTTCCATGACCATTATAAGTTTTAAAACACCATTCTCCACAGGCTTCAAGGAGGCATTGCCCTTCACGTGTTATGACACATTGTTTCGCCATTGTCAGTTTTATAACTGTAATACAAAAAAAGAACATAAATATATTTAAAAATTAAACATTAAAACAAGAAGAAAATCATGACAACTATATCTTTTAATGATATTGTGTAAATAATTATTATTTTAAAATTTTAAGTGTGATTTATCTATTGTTGTTTTTGTGAGTCGTGGGTTTGAATCTATTAATTTATTATAATTCAAATAGGCAACCCACTCCATAAGAAACAAATAATGATATCACTCCTATAAGGAACTATAAGTTATTTCATAAAGATATTAATATGAAAATGATTGAGAAGAAAAGATCCAACTTTAAAACTCTAAAATTAATTTATTCCTTTTAACACTTATTGTAGTTTTATGTATACTAATTTGTTATTTGAATAGAAATTTTGATGGTAGAGGATATACAAAATCATGAACATCGGAGTTGCAAACTTATGAACATTATTATCTTAACCTTAATATACTAAAACAATATAATATATATATATATATATATATATATATATATATATATATATATATATATATATATATATATAAATTAATATGAAAAAATGAGTTTCTTTCAAATTATTTAACCAAATTACATATCCTTTCCAGTCATTGTTATCGTAATATAAGACTTCATTAAGTTCACTTGAACACCACAGAATTTCCACCTCTGATTTCTCTCAATCTAGAGATCTAGAGTGGAATTGAGTGGCACAAGGGTGACGTACATCACCCCAGCTTTCGAAGGGTACCTGGATCGTGCATTTTAGTTGATGTTTTAATTTCTGCAAATTTTGGTTTGGCCGGAAGTTGGCCGGAGAAGACGGTGGCGCTGGCCACCGTCTGGTCTCCAGATGCAATCAGGATCGTCCATTTCATTTTCCAGATTAAATCCTAGCTGTGCCATGTTATGACTTTTCATAATGCCACATGTGATGCATTGACCAAGGAGCATGGTAGGCGCGCGCGTTTGGACTCTTTGGTCTGCCAGCTCAATTAATGAGCTCAAATCCAATGGCTCACGCTTTTTCTCATTTTCTAATTTCTGATTTTATTTTCTTTTATTTCTTTTAATTCCATTTTATTTCTAAAATTCATATCTCTCTCATTATTGGTCCAAAAATTATGAGACCAATTGCATTATTTCTCTTTTAATTTCTAGTTTCTAAAAATGATTTTTAATATTTTTTATTTTATCATTTGATATTTTTAGTAATTTTATCTTTTCTGGTTATTTTTAATTCATTTTAAATAGTTTTTCATATTCAAAAAATACAAAAATATTTTTCTAACCTCTTTGAATGATGATAGATCTATGAAAAATATCAATTTATTAATTGATTTAAGATTTTTTTGAGATTTTAGTTCAATTAGGTTGTTTTTATGCATTTTTAATTGATTTAAAATAGTTCCTGACTTTCAAAAATGCTGAAATTTTTTGTCAAACTTTGTTTGACCTTGTTGAACTTGAGATAATTCACTTGGACTTTTCAAAGTTGATTTGAAATGAGTTTTAAGTTTGACCTTTCTTTATCATTTTAATTCAATTTTTATTTTAATATTAAAAAATGCCAAAAATATTTTATTTGTTTCTTGACTTCTAATTCTCATTTTGCTTATGTTTTCTATTATTTGACCTTGATCTTCTCTATCTTTGGTCAATGCTTGTTGATTAATACATACCATTTCCATTAATGCACTTTAATTCTTCATCTTCTTCTTCTCCTTCTTCTTTTTCTTTTTTGATCAATGAGTTAAAGATTGGTGGTTAGCATTGATTAGGGAGGTTTAATCTTCCTTGATTCAAATCTAATTCATCTTGATCATGAATCAAGTGAATGGCTTTGCATTAAGGATAAATTGCTTCCTAAATCATGCAAAGGACCTAAATCAATACAAGATCATTTCTCTTCTTCTTTTTAGCATGGCAAGTTGTTGGAGTTTGATTCACTAATCAAGACCTCTAACTTTTGTTGTTGCCTACATTATTATTGACTGGCCTCATATAGTTGTGACTTTTACATAAGTCCAATTACGATTGCTTAACATAGCACTAAATTTGCCTTATGGCACACTAATTACTAACACTAACCATTAACCATTAACATTTAATTCTTGCTCTTTACATTTATGCAATTTACTATTCTTGTACATATTATTCATTTGCTTTTCCACCTTTGCTCATTTGAGCACATGTTTATGTTAATGCAATTTTCCTTTTGCTCACTTGAGCACATAATTGTGTATGTATTATTGTGCTTGTGTTTTGTTTTGTTTGTTGTGGACCAAATGCAAAGAAATGGACAAATGGGCTTAGTTTCTAGGACATTCCCTATGCAAAATTGGAGTAAAAGGACCTTAATGTTGAAGATGGATTAGAAGGACCAAGCATCTAAACTCACTCTTGTCCATTCTTGATTTGCTTCATAAAACTCTTTGATGTGTGTGCTTTTGTGTTAGGGGATCCTATGAGAGCTCAAATTGAAGAACCATTGCCATGTTCATCTAAAGTGAAGGATACAAAAGCCATTGGGGGATCTTCTAAAAGCTTGTTTGATTATGTTGATTGCTTGAGCTTACTATTATTTTGCTTGCATATTCCAAAGGATGGGAGTTACTTGGATCATCAATAAGATCTCAAGAGAGGAACTCCATTTGTGGTCTTGTTTCTTACCCCTCATCTCTTGTATGATTAGGACTTTAGCCATTCTTCTTCTTCCCTCCACTCTAATCCAAGCCAAAACTTTTGTGCAAACATTTAACATTTGTTTTCAAACATTAGAAACCTAAGCCTTATGCTTTTGATTTTCAAACTTTCTTTTCATAACACTTATTTTGAATTGAACTTTTAAATCAACTTTGACCATATTTTTGTAAATACTTCTCATTTGTAAATACCACTCATTCACATACCTTTTTTTGTGGTTTCAATGGCCACTCTCTTAATCAAACTTTTCATAACCTTTAGCTATTAGGTTTGAGTTATCCTTGAGGTAGATGTAATACTCACCTATATCCTTAGTGATGGACAATGAGTCTTCCATGCTTATTATAGGGTTAACCCCTCACTAGCATGTTGAAGCTATCCTCACATGGTGGATTTGTGGTTTTAGGCTGAGTTTTCTCCCTTGGATAACAAAAGACCTTAAGGCTTTTGGACCAATCAATTCACCAACTCATTTTGAGATTTTTACCCCAAACTACGAGGTTTTGATCCTAATCTTTTTTAAGATGGTACGTAGGCAGTGGGTTTATCCATCCAAATACAAAAATGTAAGTAACTTGTATATTCTCTTCTCATCTCTTCAATCATGTTTGCACAAATAAATTTTCACAAAATACCAACCTTACAACAAAGGTGAAAAGGGCTCCCTAGGAGTACCTAGGATGTTTTGGGTGCTTAAAACCTTCCCATTGCATAACCAACCCCCTTACCCCGATCTCTGACATTTTTACTAGTTTTTGATTCGATAAAACTTTTAGGTTTTTGTTCGCTTTCTAACCATTCCTTTGGATAAATAGAAGTGCGGTGGCGACTCGACTTGTATGGTTTACCTTAGATTTAGTCAATATCTCTAATGGTAACGAATACCCCGCTACACATCATATGCATTAGCATTGGGATCATACATTGGCATCCTCTTTACCCCTCTTTCGTTGGGTTTGTTTTGGGAGTGATCACCAAAAACCATGTGATTTTATCATACTTGTATATTTATTATTTTACTAACCAAAATACCAAAAATATGTCTTTGTATTGGCCTAACCCTTTTTGTAGGTTGGGCATGATCACCATTGATCTATCAAGTTCACATCTAGGGTTTGAGACCCTCATGGATAAGAGCACAACTAAGGAATTATCCATAATAGCTCTAAGAATTATATATGAGTCCCAATGATCTCTACATCTTTTTTTGATCAAGCATCTTCAAGAGTTTGGAGTTGGTTTGCCTTGGAAACCCTAGTTTGTCTGGGTATTTTGAGTAACTTCTTCAACAAGCTTCGTCACCAATTGATTAAATTTATCAAGGGAAACTTCAAAATTCATCATATTATGCATATATGATCTACCATTGTCCTAAAAAGTCAAGATAATTTCAATCTAGCCAGTTGGTTGATGGTGGTTGGCCAGATGAATTCATCTGATCAAAACTGGGTCCCCCTAGTCCCTATCTCCTACACTTTTCACCATATGAAAATGATTCCAAGAGAAACCTTACTTTAAATGAAATTACAAACAACTTTCATGTTGAAGTCTAGAGCTAATTTTGCTTGGAAAGTCATTTTCTATGTTGAAACATTATAGGTCATTTTGTCTAAACCCTAATTGGAAAGTCAACTTCCCAAGGCCATAACTTGCTGAATTTTTATGAGATGAAAGATTTCCAAGTTGCACAATCAAATTCAAGATTTATACTTGAACTTTGATGTTTGGAGTGAGATCTAAATTAACTTTTATGAGCATGTGATATGAGGATACATTATAGATCATTTTGGACCAATACCATTGAACAAGTGATTTTCCTCAACTTAAAAAATGCATAACTCTCTCATTATAAATCCAAATGATGTCAAATTGGTGTCCATTTTTAAGGACTTTGAAATAGATACAACTTTGATTAAGACACTTTTCTCATTTGGAGCTCATATAAAATGTTTAGTAAGGTGGAACATTGAGGTATATGGCTTGACACTTAGAAAAGTTTTCAACATGTTGAAATTTCCAAACTTCCACCTCAAAATTCACCTTGGTCCAAGTTCCAAATGGAAAAGTGTTCAACATAAGAGTTGTTCCTCGTGATCTAAGCTTTCCAAAGAGTCCTATTTCATTCATTTTGGACAAGGTTTGCTAGGGCCGCACATGGTTTTAACAGGCCTGCATCAAGTGGAAAAATCAAAAGTGCAAATGACCATTTCACATTGCCTTGCCATTAAAGCTTCACTTAAATCTCATTTCAGATGCATTTGGACCTAATTGGATTACTTCATGGGCATGTACATGCCCATGCAAGTATGTGCATGACATTGCCAAATTTGGAAGAAACTTGAAGTGTGCAAAGGAAAACCCTCTCAGCTCATTTGAAAGGATCCTTTCGCGCCAGCTTTGCCCCCTCTTTTCAAACCCTCACAATTCAAAGGAAAACTTGAGAATTTTCATTTTGAAAATTGAGTTTGAATCTCATTGTTTAGAGATTAAAAAACTCCCGGATCCAAAGCTTTGTTCCATTTCCAAACCACTTCTAGAAGCTCCCTGAGTGTGATCAAGCAAGGATTGAAGCAAGCAAGATCAAGATCTGCACAACATTTAAGGTATTTTCCAGAAATTTTCTTCTCTTTGATTCTCACTCAATTCTCATCAACTCTCTTGGATATTAGGTTATCTGAAGTCCTACCAATGTAGGCAACAAGATTGAGTTGCTTCGAGGTCAAATCGAAGCAACTCAGTTGACACACCTCAAAATTAAACTCCTCATATCTTTCTATATATGTGGAGTTAGTTAAAATTGAGGTCAGATTCGTGCTCTACGCCATTTTTTCTTTCAGATCATGTCCTCATTTTTCATTTATGTGATGGTGATGACTGAACCAGTCCGGTCAGGCTCGCCTGAGAAGGTGACCAGAGGTTTAGCGCCGGTGATGTGTTGGATAGGTTCAGAACCATTGATCTTGTTCAAAATGCTTTAACCTCACGTGTTGCTTGTAATTACCACTTGTGTTACACGTTAACTAGTGACTATGGTGGAAAGCGCGCTGATGGCCACTTGATCTGTCACCTCAATTAATGAGGGAGATCAAGTGGTCCACGTTTTTTCTAAATATTTGAATTTCATTTTATTTTTTTTATTTTCATTAATTCATATTCATTTTAATATTGATCCAAAAAATATGAGAGTTTCACCAAAAAATTTTAAATAAAATCCTCTTTCATATTTTGAATTAAAATTATTTTTTTGGATCATTTTTAATATTTTTCATGATTTAATTGATTTTGTGATCATTTTTAATTGTTTAAAAATACTTTTAAGTCTCTAAAAATTCTGAAATTTTTCTCCAAGGTCCTTTGACCTTGTTTGACCTATGATAAATCTCATGGCCATTTCTTTGGTGTTTTGATGAGGTTTTAGGAATTTGATAAACCATATTTAATTTAATTCATTATTTTTAGTATTTTTAAATTGAATAAATGCCAAATAATTGTGTTGAGCCATTTTGATTGTTTGTATGAGTTTGGCTTGTGTTGTTGGGCCTTGGTCAAGGTTGATTTGACTTTGATAGGTTAAAATCATTGGATTTAGGGGATTGATGGAATGTACATTCCATCTCCCAAAATGAATGAATGATCTTAATTTGGTAAAAGTCCTCCTTTGACCAATTTGAGTTTTATCCATTTCCCCTCCCTCTTCATCTTATTCCCCTTCTTTATGCATTCATGTCACGATCCTATGATATCTCAATGTCCTAAGGCTAGTTGATTGAAAATCAACATAAGTATGGATGAGATTAGGCCACCTCTTTTGCATATTCTTTTTGTGTGTGGTATGTTTCATGAGCATAGTCCATTATACTATGTCTCTAACAGGCATTAACACCAAAATTCTATTGCCTGACCTCAAATAGTTGTGACTTCTACATAAGTCAAATTACGATTGCTTAACATAGCGCTAAATTTTTGACACAAAAGGCATAAAATTCTAGTTAGTGGGATTGTAAGTCTCCCCTCTTTCATGGTATTATGTGGAAACTTGGCCTTTTTTCCTTCCTTTGGAAGATGTCTTGGTTCAAGGATCCATGCTTGTGATAAGTGGGTTGAGTGTTCTCCAAAGAATGACTTAAAACAAAAAAGCAAAAGAAATACTAACTTCTAACTCATTAACAACTAACATTTACTTTCAAGTTATTTACTTTAATGCACTTTATTTTTTAAGCCCTGTTCATTTGACATTATTCATACCATTCTAATTGTTTATGTTAATGTCATTTTCACTTTGTCCCTTTGGACCATATTTTGTGATATATTTTGCTTGTGTATATTGTGTTTGCTTGTGTGGTCTTTGGCCATTAATGTACATAATAAGAATAAAAACCCTAAAAAACATCTTGTGTGGACTGTTGGTTTGATCTAAGACAATTGGAATTAGAATTTAGGCAACACTCCCTATGCAAAGGACTTGGCCAATGCCAACTTTCATGTAACCATGTGCTTGTAATCTGAAACTTCATCTGATACATCCTTGAAAGATCCATTTGAGCTCATTTACAACATGATCATTATGGAGTTGTTATTTTGAACCTATGACTTATGGCATTATGGAATTCATCTGCTACACGGGCTAATTTGAAGAAGATCATGGAATGGCTAAGCTTGGATGTGGCTATCTTTATTTGATGCCTTGCTCTTCAAGTTAATATTGTGTGCCTTGTTTGTTGCTTGATTCTAATGTCTAACGGAATTTGGGTTTCTATATGACATTCTTGTCTATTGGATTGCAGCCCATTGGTCAGGTCTTTTCAACTCTTAACTTTTAAATTTATGCTTAGGATTAGTCTCTTCATCGCCTCCCCACCTCTTTAATTTCAAAATCTCTCCCTCCTTTTTAAAACTTCTTTGTTTATACTTGTTTTTTTTCTTCTAAACTTAGACCCTTTGCAAATTAGAAACTTTGGCCTCATGCCATTGCATTTTCAATCTTCTTTTCTTAAATCAAACTTGTAAATAAACTTAACTATACTTGACTTAAAATTATCAAAAGCCAAAAAAGAACTAACTCATTCAAACCATTTTCTAGGCCTTTGTACCTTTCAAACCTAATTTTTGTTAAAAGCAATGCATCCATTTTGAAATTTGTATCACGAACTACGAGGTTTTGATCCCACATTTTTATGTTGGTAAGTCGGCACAAGTCTGAAGGTCTTGTCAAACACAAAAATATAATTAATGAATTCTTTTCTCCTCCCCCCATTCTATTTGCTTGCAAACATCATTTGTACAAAATACATATGCACACAAAAAAGGGCTCCCTATGAGTACCTAAGACACTTTGGGTGCTAACACCTTCCCTCTGTGTAACCAACCCCCTTACCTGTAATCTTTGGAATTTTATTAGTTTTGATTTGAAAAATTCTTATTTTTGGATTTTGTTCCTACTTTTCCCTTTTCCCTTGGAAACAATAAAAGCGCGGTGGCGACTCTTGTTATTTGATGTATTGCTTATCCATAGCTTGATGATCATGAATTTACCACTACAGTAATTTTCATAGGGATAAGCCTTTTTGTGAGATTTGTAATTCTATGATAACTCTACCATGACTAAACCGTGTGTAATAGATTTTTAGAAGAGTAACACCATTGAATTACTACAAGCCTTATATATGGATATCTTTGAAAGAAAGATCTAAAATTTTAGAACCATTTTATATCAATTACAAAATTCTAGGTTTTAATAAAATTTATATAACAATTGACCTTTATATAAATAATAGTTCTTAAATAAAATAAAAATTAAAACCTTAATAAACAATTAGCTATTTGTAATAAAAATAATAAATCAAGTTAAGATTCAATCATTATTAAACATTTATCCACAATTGTTTAATTTTTACTTCATGTTGCTCCAACATACTTAATACCCACCCAATAGTTTAAGCCAACTAAAGAAACATTTAACATAGCTTCTCTCCCCTTCACCCCCAGTGTAAATAGATCAGATTGTCGCAACGATAATGTTTCTAAAATACTGTAAAATCATGCTCGAAATATTTAAGTTTATTAAATAAAATAAAATATGTCACTTTTTTCAACACTTGTGGAATAAAGGGTTTAGCAATTTCCGCTCAAGTTTATCATATTCCACGTGTCCAAACCCTTTCACTTAAACTAATGATTTAATATAGTTTTACATTTTATTTATCAAATATTATGTGTCATTTTACTTCTTGAGTTTCTATTTTAAACAATATTTTTAATTCTCCTACCATTGTAAGGGTGGATCAATATACTATATTCAAAATTACGCAAAAAAAAACTGAAAATTATATTATATTTTTATGTTTTCATATTCAATAATTTTAAAGAAAGACTTTGATAAGCTTGAGATAATTGAACTGCCTTTGAGTTATCAAATTTCTTTTAATATGGTTTTACATTTAAAGTGCATCAAAATGTGAAAATTTTGTTATAGGTCGAACAGATAGATGAGCAAATACATATATAATTAGGATGAAGGGGACTCCTCCGGCATGTACACAAGTTCCATGACCATTATAAGTTTTAAAACACCATTATCCATAGGCTTCAAGGAGGCATTGCCCTTCACGTGTTATGACACATTGTTTCACCATTGTCATTTTTATAACTGTAAAACAAAAAAAGAACATAAATATCTTTAAAAATTAAACATTAAAACAAGAAGAAAAGCATGACAATTGTATCTTTTAATGCTATTGTGTAACTAATTATTATTTTAAAAGTTTAAGTGTTATTTATCTATTGTTGTTTTTGTGAGTCGTGGGTTTGAATCTATTAATTTATTATAATTCAAATATGCAACCCACTCCATAAGAAACAAATAATAATATCACTCCTATGAGGAACTATAAGTTGTTTCTTCAAGATATTAATATGAAAAATATTGAGAAGAAAAGATCCAACTTTAAAACTCTAAAATTAATTTATTCCTTTCAACACTTATTGTAGTTTTTTGTATACTAATTTGTTATTTGAATAGAAATTTTGATGTTAGAGGATATACAAAATCATGAACATTAGAGTTGCAAACTTGTGAATATTAATATCTTAACCTTAATATACTAAATTAAAAAATAAAAAATAAAAAATAAATCTCTCTCTCCTGCTCTCTCTCTCTCTCTCTCTCTCTCTCTCTCTCTCTTTATATATATATATATATATATATATATATATATATATATATATATATTTATATATATTAATATGAAAAAATGAGTTTCTTTCAAATTATTTAACCAAAATCCCATATCCTTTCCATTCATTGTTACCGTAATATAAGAATGGACATGTTCACCAAAATTTGATATTCAGTACCAACTTACCTCTAATTGCTACAAAAATCAGAAAATGGATATATTTTGGTTAAACTAGTCCATGGGTTTATATACAGAAAAATTATTATAATAATTATAAATAAAAATAAAAAATAACTATATTAAGAATATTTATTATAAAGTATAAATTCTATATTCAACTTTTATAAGTCTAGAGGTTGAATACAAATTTTATTATACTTTGAGAAATAATCTTTACAATTCAAACTTGCAATATATTAAAAAAACTTACTTTTAATTTAATATATTGAAAGGAATTTTTTGTACAAAAATAAACATTTCTAAAATATGTCCATCTGTTATACTTATAAAACAGAATTAAAATACTGATTTATTAATTTTAATAGTAAGGTTAATTCCACTATTCCAAATCACAATAGTAAGAGTTTGAATTTTTATTCATAAAATAAAAGTTTATATCACTATATTAATTTTTTTAAATAAATTTATCATTAGTGTCACTTTATTTGGTATATCTTGACATCAACTAATATATACAAGAAAAATATTTTAATAAATCAAAATAGTTTAAAGTATAAAAGAGATATTGAAATTTTGTCATTAGAAGGGTATTTTTGTAATTATAGAGGAGATTATTTTTCTAATATAATTTATTGATAGATAATATATTATGATTAACATTATTTATTATAATTAGGCTATATTAGGGTCAAGTGGAAAAAGTTGAAGTTAGTTGTTTAATAAATAGCAAAATAAATTTGTTTACTGCACTTTACATAATCTCTTTGTTGAGATGAAATTGTGTTTCATCTTCCTGGAGGATGACGTGCAGAATTGGGAGACACAGATGCAAATGTCAAGTCCTCGCTCATCAAGTTAAAATGTAAATGTTAAACAAAAAGAAAATAAGGAAAAGTGGAAAAGAATGGAATATATATAAAATTACTCACAGTAAGATAAATTTAATCTTTATCCTGGCCCAGAAAAAAGTCATCTTTAATTGGAAAAGAACCTTAGTAAAGCAAACTCACCCAGGGCTTTATGATAACCATATGGCCTCGATAAAATCCTTTTAGGTAGGTTTGTCGACGACCATTAAAGCTCAGGTGATTATCCTCGACTACACTGTTAGTATTTCTTGTGTAAACTGAAAAAAAAATGTATTTTATCATATATTTTCCAAAAATAATTTTCATAGAGGTAAGCCTTTTTGGAAGATTTGTAAATTCTAAAATAACTCTTTCATGACTAAGCCATGTGTAATAGGTTTTTAGAAGAGTAATAACATTGAATTACTACAAGCCTTATATATGGATATCTTTGAAAGAAATATCTATAATTTTATAACCTTTTTATATCAATTACAAAATTCTAATTTTTCAGAATATTTATATAACAATTGACCTTTATATAAATAATAGTTCTTGAATAAAATAAAAATTCAAACCTTAATAAACATTTAGCTATTTGTAATAAAAATAATAAATCAAGTTAAGATTCAAACATTATTAAACATTTATCCATAATTGTTTAATTTTTTCTCTCCCCTTCACTCCCAGTGTAAATAGAACAGATTGTCGCAACGATAATATTTCTAAAATATTGTAAAATCATGTTCTAAATATTAAAGTTTATTAAATAAAATATAATATGTCACTTTTTTCAACACTTGTGGAAGAAAGGGTATAGCAATTTCCGCTCAAGTTTATCATATTCCACATCTCCAAACCCTTTCACTTAAACTAATGATTTAATATAATTTTACATTTTATTTATCAAATATTATGTGTCATTTTAGTTCTTGAGTTTCTATTTTAAACAATATTATTAATTCTCCTACCATTGAAAGGGTGGATCAATATACTATAATCAAAATTACGTAAAAAAAATAAAAATTGTATTATATTTTTATGTTTTCATATTGAATAATTTTAAAGAAAGACTTTGATAAACTTGAGATAATTGACCTGCCTCAGAGTTATCAAATTTCTTTTAATATGCTTTTACATTTAAAGTACATCAAAATGTGAAAATTGTGTTCTAGGTCGAACAAATATATGAGCAAATACATTTATAATTAGGATGAAGGGGCTCTCCACCGACCTGTACACAAGTTCCATGACCATTATAAGTTTTGAAACACCATACTCCACGGGCTTCAAGGAGGCATTGCCCTTCACGTGTTATGACACATTATTTCGCCATTGTCAGTTTTATAACTGTAAAACAAAAAAAGAACATAAATATCTTTGAAAGTTAAACATTAAAACAAGAAGAAAAGCATGACAACTGTATCTTTTAATGCTATTGTGTAAATAATTATTATTTTAAAAGTTTAAGTGTGATTTATCTATTGTTGTTTTTGTGAGTCGTGGGTTTGAATCTATTTATTTTTTATAATTCAAATAGGCAACCCACTCCATAAGACACAAATAATGATATCACTCCTATAAGGAACTATAAGTTATTTCATAAAGATATTAATATGAAAATGATTGAGAAGAAAAGATCAAACTTTAAAACTCTAAAATTACTTTATTCCTTTGAACACTTATTGTAGTTTTATGTATACTAATATATATATGTATATATATATATATATATATATATATATATATATATATATATATATATATATATATATATATATATATATATATATATATATATATATATATATATATATATATATATATATATATATATATATATAAATTAATATGAAAAAATGAGTTTCTTTCAAATTATTTAACCAAATTACATATCCATTCCAGTCATTGTTATTGTAATACAAGAATGGACATGTTCGCCAAATTTGATATTCAGTACCAACTTACATCTAAATGCTACAATATTTAATATAAAAATTAGTACCCTTTTATTTAACTATTAAAAAAAATAGTATACCTGAAATAATGAAGAAAAGAGCGATAGTTAGCATGAAAGAATTTTTAGCCATTTCAAATTGCTTCAAAAACAAAAATCAGAAAATGGATATATTTTGGTTAAACCAGTCCATGGATTTATATACAGAAAAAATATTAGAATAATTATAAAAAAAAATAAAAAATAACTATATTAGAAATATTTATTATAAAGTATAAATTCTATATTCAACTTTTATAAGTCTAGAGGTTGAATACAAATTTTATTATACTTTGAGAAATAATCTTTACAATTCACACTTGCAATATATTAAAAAACTTAGTTTTAATTTAATATATTGAAAGGAATTTTTTGTACAAAAGTAAATATTTCTAAAATTTGTCCGTCTGTTATACTTACAGAACATAATTAAAATATTGATTTATTAATTTTAATAGTAAGGTTAATTCCACTAGTCCAAATCACAATAGTAAGAGTTTGAATTTTTATTCATAAAATAAAAAGTTAATATCACTATATTAATTTTTTTCAAGAAGTTTATTATTAGTGTCATTTTATTTGGTATATCTTGACATCAACTAATATATACAAACAAAATATATTAATAAATCAAAATAGTTTAAAGGTTAAAAGACAAATTGAAATTTTGTCATTAGAAGGGTATTTTGGTATTTTATGGAAGAGATTATTTTCCTAATCCAATTTATTGATAGAAAATATATTATGATTAACATGATTTATAATAATTAGGCTATATTAATGTCACGTGGAAAAAGTTGAGGTTAGTTGTTTAATAAATGGCAAAATGACTTTATTTACTACAGTTTGTATAATCTCTTCGTTCAGAGGAAATTGTGTTTCCTCTTCCTGGAGGATGGCATGCAGAATTGGGAGACAGCGATGCAAATGTCAAGTCCTCAGTCATAATCAATTAAGGGTTGAAATTAAAAAACAGTAATCCAATCATCCCTATCCTCACACATCATGTTAATATGTAATTGTTAAACTAAAAGAAAATAAGGAAAAGTGGAAAAGAATGGAATATATATAAAATTACTCGTAGTAAGATAAATTTAGTTTTTATCCTGGCCCAAAAGTCATCTTTAATTGGAAAAGAACCTTAGTAAAGAAAACTCACCCTTGGCTTAGTGATAACCATATGGCCTCGATAAAATCCTTTTAGGTAGGTTTGTCGATAACCATTAAAGCTCACGTGATTATCCTCGACCACACAGTTAGTATTTCTTCAGTAAACTGAAAAAAATGCATTTTATGTTATATTTTCCAAAAATAATTCATCGGTAATTTTCATAGGGGTAAGCCTTTTTGGAAGATTTGTAAATTTTAAAATAACTCTATCATGACTAAGCCGTGTGTAATATATTTTTAAAAGAGTAATAACATTGAATTACTACAAGCCTTATATATGGATATCTTTGAGAGAAAGATCTATAATTTTATAACCTTTTTATATCAATTACAAAATTCTATTTTTTCGTAATATTTATATAACAATTGACCTTTATATAAATAATAGTTCTTGAATAAAATAAAAATTCAAACCTTAATAAATATTTAGCTATTTGTAATAAAAATAATAAATCAAGTTAAGATTCAAACTTTATTAAACATTTATCCACAATTGTTTAATTTTTACTTCATGTTGCGCCAACATACTTAATACCCACCTAATAGTTTAAGCTAACTAAAGAAACATTTAACATAGCTTCTCTCCCCTTCACTCCCAGTGTAAATAGAACAGATTGTCACAACGATAATATTTCTAAAATACTGTAAAATCATGTTCTAAATATTAAAGTTTATTAAATAAAATCTAATATGTCACTTTTCACAACACTTGTGCAAGAAAGGGTATAGCAATTTCCGCTCAAGTTTATCATATTCCACATCTCCAAACCCTTTCACTTAAACTAATGATTTAATATAATTTTACATTTTATTTATCAAATATTATGTGTCATTTTACTTCTTGAGTTTCTATTTTAAACAATATTATTAATTCTCCTACCATTGAAAGGGTGGATCAATATACTATAATCAAAATTACATAAAAAAATAAATATTGTATTATATTTTTATGTTTTCATATTGAATAATTTTAAAGAAAGACTTTGATAAACTTGAGATAATTGAACTGCCTCAGAGTTATCAAATTTCTTTTAATGTGCTTTCACATTTAAAGTACATCAAAATGTGAAAATTGTGTTCTAGGTCGAACAAATATATGAGCAAATACATTTATAATTAGGATGAAGGGGATCTCCACCGGCCTGTACACAAGTTCCATGACCATTATAAGTTTTAAAACACCATTCTCCACAGGCTTCAAGGAGGCATTGTCCTTCACATGTTATGACACATTGTTTCGCCATTGTCAGTTTTATAACTGTAAAACAAAAAAAGAACATAAATATCTTTGAAAGTTAAACATTAAAACAAGAAGAAAAGCATGACAACTGTATCTTTTAATGCTATTGTGTAAATAATTATTATTTTAAATGTTTAAGTGTGATTTATCTATTGTTGTTTTTGTGAGTCGTGGGTTTGAATCTATTTATTTATTATAATTCAAATAGGCAACACACTCCATAAGAAACAAATAATGATATCACTCCTATAAGGAACTATAAGTTATTTCATAAAGATATTAATATGAAAATGATTGAGAAGAAAAGATCCAACTTTAAAACTCTAAAATTAATTTATTCCTTTGAACACTTATTGTAGTTTTATGTATATATATATATATATATATATATATATATATATATATATATATATATATATATAAAAAATTAATATGAAAAAATGAGTTTCTTTCAAATTATTTAACCAAATTACATATCCTTTCCAGTCATTGTTATCGTAATATAAGAATGGACATGTTCACCAAATTTGATATTCAGTACCAACTTACATCTAAATGCTACAATATTTAATATAAAAATTAGTACCCTTTTATTTAACTATTAAAAAAAATAGTATACCTGAAATAATGAAGAAAAGAGCGATAATTAGCAGGAAAGAATTTTTAGCCATCTCAAATTGCTTCAAAAACAAAAATCAGAAAATGGATATATTTTGGTTAAACCAGTCCATGGATTTATATACAGAAAAAGTATTAGAATAATTATAAATAAAAAAAACTATATTAGAAATATTTATTATAAAGTATAAATTCTATTTTCAACTTTTATAAGTCTAGAGGTTGAATACAAATTTGATTTTACTTTGAGAAATAATCTTTACAATTCACACTTGCAATATATTAAAAAACTTAGTTTTAATTTAATATATTGAAAGGAATTTTTTGTACAAAAATAAATATTTCTAAAATTTGTCCGTCTGTTATACTTACAAAACATAATTAAAATATTGATTTATTAATTTTAATAGTAAGGTTAATTCCACTAGTCCAAATCACAATAGTAAGAGTTTGAATTTTTATTCATAAAATAAAAAGTTAATATCACTATATTAATTTTGTTCAAGAAGTTTATTATTAGTGTCATTTTATTTGGTATATCTTGACATCAACTAATATATACAAACAAAATATATTAATAAATCAAAATAGTTTAAAGGTTAAAAGACAAATTGAAATTTTGTCATTAGAAGGGTATTTTGGTATTTTATGGAAGAGATTATTTTCCTAATCCAATTTATTGATAGAAAATATATTATGATTAACATGATTTATAATAATTAGGCTATATTAATGTCACGTGGAAAAAGTTGAGGTTAGTTGTTTAATAAATGGCAAAATGACTTTATTTACTACAGTTTGTATAATCTCTTCGTTCAGAGGAAATTGTGTTTCCTCTTCCTGGAGGATGGCATGCAGACTTGGGAGACAGCGATGCAAATGTCAAGTCCTCACTCATAATCAATTAAGGGTTGAAATTAAAAAACAGTAATCCAATCATCCCTATCCTCACACATCATGTTAATATGTAATTGTTAAACTAAAAGAAAATAAGGAAAAGTGGAAAAGAATGGAATATATATAAAATTACTCGTAGTAAGATAAATTTAGTCTTTATCCTGGCCCAAAAGTCATCTTTAATTGGAAAAGAACCTTAGTAAAGAAAACTCACCCAGGGCTTAGTGATAACCATATGGCCTCGATAAAATCCTTTTAGGTAGGTTTGTCGATAACCATTAAAGCTCACGTGATTATCCTCGACCACACAGTTAGTATTTCTTCAGTAAACTGAAAAAAAATGTATTCTATCTTATATTTTCCAAAAATAATTCATCGGTAATTTTCATAGGGGTAAGCCTTTTTTGAAGATTTGTAAATCTTAAAATAACCCTATCATGACTAAGCCGTGTGTAATATATTTTTAGAAGAGTAATAACATTGAATTACTACAAGCCTTATATATGGATATCTTTGAGAGAAAGATCTATAATTTTATAACCTTTTTATATCAATTACAAAATTCTATTTTTTCATGATATTTATATAACAATTGACCTTTATATAAATAATAGTTCTTGAATAAAATAAAAATTCAAACCTTAATAAATATTTAGCTATTTGTAATAAAAATAATAAATCAAGTTAAGATTCAAACTTTATTAAACATTTATCCACAATTGTTTAATTTTTACTTCATGTTGCACCAACAGACTTAATACCCACCCAATAGTTTAAGCCAACTAAAGAAACATTTAACATATCTTCTCTACCCTTCACTCCCAGTGTAAATAGAACAGATTGTCGCAACGATAATATTTCTAAAATAGTGTAAAATCATGTTGTAAATATTAAAGTTTATTAAATAAAATATAATATGTCACTTTTTTCAACACTTGTGGAAGAAAGGATATAGCAATTTCCGCTCAAGTTTATCATATTCCACATCTCCAAACCCTTCCACTTAAACTAATGATTTAATATAATTTTACATTTTATTTATCAAATATTATGTGTCATTTTACTTCTTGAGTTTCTATTTTAAACAATATTATTAATTCTCCTACCATTGAAAGGGTGGATCAGTATACTATAATCAAAACTACGTAAAAAAAATAAAAATTGTTCTATATTTTTATGTTATCATATTGAATAATTTTAAAGAAAGACTTTGATAAACATGAGATAATTGAACTGCCTCAGAGTTATCAAATTTCTTTTTAATATGCTTTTACATTTAAAGTACATCAAAATGTGAAAATTGTGTACTAGGTCGAACAAATATATGAGCAAATACATTTATAATTAGGATGAAGGGGATCTCCACCGGCCTGTACACAAGTTCCATGACCATTATAAGTTTTAAAACACCATTCTCCACAGGCTTCAAGGAGGCATTGCCCTTCACGTGTTATGACACATTGTTTCGCCATTGTCAATTTTATAACTGTAAAACAAAAAAAAGAACATAAATATCTTTAAAAATTAAACATTAAAACAAGAAGAAAAGCATGACAACTGTATCTTTTAATGCTATTGTGTAAATAATTATTATTTTAAAAGTTTAAGTGTGATTTATCTATTGTTGTTTTTGTGAGTCGTTGGTTTGAATCTATTAATTTATTATAATTCAAATAGGCAACCCACTCCATTAGAAACAAATAATGATATCACTCCTATAAGGAACTATAAGTTATTTCATAAAGATATTAATATGAAAATGATTGAGAAGAAAAGATCCAACTTTAAAACTCAAAAATTAATTTATTCCTTTTAACACTTATTGTAGTTTTATGTATACTAATTTGTTATTTGAATAGAAATTTTGATGTTAGAGGATATACAAAATCATGAACATCGGAGTTGCAAACTTATGAACATTATTATCTTAACCTTAATATACTAAAACAATATATATATATATATATATATATATATATATATATATATATATATATATATATATATATATATATATATATATATATATATATATATAAATTAATTTGAAAAAATGAGTTTCTTTCAAATTATTTAACCATTACATATCCTTTCCAGTCATTGTTATCGTAATATAAGAATGAACATGTTCACCAAATTTGATATTCAGTACCAACTTACATCTAAATGCTACAATATTTAATATAAAAATTAGTACCCTTTTATTTCACTATTAAAAAAAATGGTATACCTGAAATAATGAAGAAAAGAGCGATAATTAGCATGAAGAAATTTTTAGCCATTTCAAATTGCTTCAAAAACAAAAATCAGAAAATGGATATATTATGGTTAAACCAGTCCATGGATTTATATACAGAAAAAATATTATAATAATTATAAATAAAAATTAAAAATAACTATATTAGGAATATTTATTATAAAGTATAAATTTTATATTCAACTTTTATAAGTCTAGAGGTTGAATACAAATTTTATTATACTTTGAGAAATAATCTTTACAATTCACACTTGCAATATATTAAAAAACTTAGTTTTAATTTAATTTATTGAAAGGAATTTTTTGTACAACAATAAATATTTCTAAAATTTGTCCGTCTGTTATACTTACAAAACATAATTAAAATATTGATTTAATAATTTTAATAGTAAGGTTAATTCCACTAGTCCAAATTACAATAGTAAGAGTTTGAATTTTTATTCATAAAATAAAAAGTTAATATCACTATATTAATTTTGTTCAAGAAGTTTATTATTAGTGTCATTTTATTTGGTATATCTTGACATCAACTAATATATACAAACAAAATATTTTAATAAATCAAAATAATTTAAAGGTTAAAAGAGAAATTGAAATTTTGTCATTAGAAGGGTATTTTGGTAATTTATGGAAGAGATTATTTTCCTAATCCAATTTATTGATAAAAATATATTATGATTAACATGATTTATAATAATTAGGCTATATTAATGTCACGTGGAAAAAGTTGAGGTTAGTTGTTTAATAAATGGCAAAATGACTTTATTTACTACAGTTTATATAATCTCTTTGTTAAGAGGAAATTGTGTTTCCTCTTCCTGGAGGATGACACGCAGAATTGGGAGACAACATTGCAAATGTCAAGTCCTCAGTCATAATCAATTAAGGGTTGAAATTAAAAAACAGTAACCCAATCATCCCTATCCTCACACATCATGTTAATATGTAATTGTTAAACAAAAAGAAAATAAGGAAAAGTGGAAAAGAATGGAATATATATAAAATTACTCGCAGTAAGATAAATTTAGTCTTTATCCTGGCCCAAAAGTCATCTTTAATTGGAAAAGAACCTTAGTAAGAAAACTCACCCAGGGCTTGGTGATAACCATATGGCCTCGATAAAATCCTTTTAGGTAGGTTTGTCGATAACCATTAAAGCTCACGTGATTATCCTCGACCACACTGTTAGTATTTCTTCAGTAAATTGAAAAAAATGTATTTTATCTTATATTTTCCAAAAATAATTCATCGGTAATTTTCATAGGGGTAAGCCTTTTTGGAAGATTTGTAAATTTTAAAATAACTCTATCATGACTAAGCCGTGTTTAATATATTTTTAGAAGAGTAATAACATTGAATTACTACAAGCCTTATATATGGATATCTTTGAGAGAAAGATCTATAATTTTATAACCTTTTTATATCAATTACAAAATTCTATTTTTTCATAATATTTATATAACAATTGACCTTTAAATAAATAATAGTTCTTGAATAAAATAAAAATTCAAACCTTAATAAACATTTAGCTATTTGTAATAAAAATAATAAATCAAGTTAAGATTCAAACTTTATTAAACATTTATCCACAATTGTTTAATTTTTACTTCATGTTGCGCCAACATACTTAATACCCACCCAATAGTTTAAGCCAACTAAAGAAACATTTAACATAGCTTCTCTACCCTTCACTCCCAGTGTAAATAGAACAGATTGTCGCAACGATAATATTTCTAAAATAGTGTAAAATCATGTTGTAAATATTAAAGTTTATTAAATAAAATATAATATGTCACTTTTTTCAACATTGTGGAAGAAAGGGTATAGCAATTTCCGCTCAAGTTTATCATATTCCACATCTCCAAACCCTGTCACTTAAACTAATGATTTAATATAATTTTACATTTTATTTATCAAAAATTATGTGTCATTTTACTTCTTAAGTTTCTATTTTAAACAATATTATTAATTCTCCCACCATTGAAAGGGTGGATCAATATACTATAATCAAAATTACGTAAAAAAAATAAAAATTGTATTATATTTTTATGTTATCATATTGAATAATTTTAAAGAAAGACTTTGATAAACATGAGATAATTGAACTGCCTCAGAGTTATCAAATTTCTTTTTAATATGCTTTTACATTTAAAGTACATCAAAATGTGAAAATTGTGTACTAGGTCGAACAAATATATGAGCAAATACATTTATAATTAGGATGAAGGGGATCTCCACCGGCCTGTACACAAGTTCCATGACCATTATAAGTTTTAAAACACCATTCTCCACAGGCTTCAAGGAGGCATTGCCCTTCACGTGTTATGACACATTGTTTCGCCATTGTCAGTTTTATAACTGTAAAACAAAAAAAGAACATAAATATCTTTAAAAATTAAACATTAAAACAAGAAAAGCATGACAACTGTATCTTTTAATGCTATTGTGTAAATAATTATTATTTTAAAAGTTTAAGTGTGATTTATCTATTGTTGTTTTTGTGAGTCGTTGGTTTGAATGTATTAATTTATTATAATTCAAATAGGCAACCCACTCCATTAGAAACAAATAATGATATCACTCCTATAAGGAACTATAAGTTATTTCATAAAGATATTAATATGAAAATGATTGAGAAGAAAAGATCCAACTTTAAAACTCAAAAATTAATTTATTCCTTTTAACACTTATTGTAGTTTTATGTATACTAATTTGTTATTTGAATAGAAATTTTGATGTTAGAGGATATACAAAATCATGAACATCGGAGTTGCAAACTTATGAACATTATTATCTTAACCTTAATATACTAAAACAATATATATATATATATATATATATATATATATATATATATATATATATATATATATATATATATATATATAAATTAATATGAAAAAATGAGTTTCTTTCAAATTATTTAACCAATTACATATCCTTTCCAGTCATTGTTATCGTAATATAAGAATGGACATGTTCACCAAATTTGATATTCAGTACCAACTTACATCTAAATGCTACAATATTTAATATAAAAATTAGTACCCTTTTATTTAACTATTAAAAAACAATAGTTTACCTGAAATAACGAAGAAAAGAGCGATGATTAGCATGAAGGAATTTTTAGCCATTTCAAATTGCTTCAAAAACAAAAATCAGAAAATGGATATATTATGGTTAAACCAGTCCATGGATTTATATACAGAAAAAATATTATAATAATTATAAATAAAAATTAAAAATAACTATATTAGGAATATTTATTATAAAGTATAAATTTTATATTCAACTTTTATAAGTCTAGAGGTTGAATACAAATTTTATTATACTTTGAGAAATAATCTTTACAATTCACACTTGCAATATATTTTAAAAACTTAGTTTTAATTTAATATATTGAAAGGAATTTTTTGTACAAAAATAAATATTTCTAAAATTTGTCCGTCTGTTATACTTACAAAACATAATTAAAATATTGATTTAATAATTTTAATAGTAAGGTTAATTCCACTAGTCCAAATTACAATAGTAAGAGTTTGAATTTTTATTCATAAAATAAAAAGTTAATATCACTATATTAATTTTGTTCAAGAAGTTTATTATTAGTGTCATTTTATTTGGTATATCTTGACATCAACTAATATATACAAACAAAATATTTTAATAAATCAAAATAATTTAAAGGTTAAAAGAGAAATTGAAATTTTGTCATTAGAAGGGTATTTTGGTAATTTATGGAAGAGATTATTTTCCTAATCCAATTTATTGATAAAAATATATTATGATTAACATGATTTATAATAATTAGGCCATATTAATGTCACGTGGAAAAAGTTGAGGCTAGTTGTTTAATAAATGGCAAAATGACTTTATTTACTACAGTTTATATAATCTCTTTGTTAAGAGGAAATTGTGTTTCCTCTTCCTGGAGGATGACACGCAGAATTGGGAGACAACATTGCAAATGTCAAGTCCTCAGTCATAATCAATTAAGGGTTGAAATTAAAAAACAGTAACCCAATCATCCCTATCCTCACACATCATGTTAATATGTAATTGTTAAACAAAAAGAAAATAAGGAAAAGTGGAAAAGAATGGAATATATATAAAATTACTCGCAGTAAGATAAATTTAGTCTTTATCCTGGCCCAAAAGTCATCTTTAATTGGAAAAGAACCTTAGTAAAGAAAACTCACCCAGGGCTTGGTGATAACCATATGGCCTCGATAAAATCCTTTTAGGTAGGTTTGTCGATAACCATTAAAGCTCACGTGATTATCCTCGACCACACTGTTAGTATTTCTTCAGTAAATTGAAAAAAATGTATTTTATCTTATATTTTCCAAAAATAATTCATCGGTAATTTTCATAGGGGTAAGCCTTTTTGGAAGATTTGTAAATTTTAAAATAACTCTATCATGACTAAGCCGTGTTTAATATATTTTTAGAAGAGTAATAACATTGAATTACTACAAGCCTTATATATGGATATCTTTGAGAGAAAGATCTATAATTTTATAACCTTTTTATATCAATTAAAAAATTCTATTTTTTCATAATATTTATATAACAATTGACCTTTAAATAAATTATAGTTCTTGAATAAAATAAAAATTCAAACCTTAATAAACATTTAGCTATTTGTAATAAAAATAATAAATCAAGTTAAGATTCAAACTTTATTAAACATTTATCCACAATTGTTTAATTTTTACTTCATGTTGCGCCAACATACTTAATACCCACCCAATAGTTTAAGCCAACTAAAGAAACATTTAACATAGCTTCTCTACCCTTCACTCCCAGTGTAAATAGAACAGATTGTCGCAACGATAATATTTCTAAAATACTGTAAAATCATGTTGTAAATATTAAAGTTTATTAAATAAAATATAATATGTCACTTTTTTCAACATTTGTGGAAGAAAGGGTATTGCAATTTCCGCTCAAGTTTATCATATTCCACATCTCCAAACCCTGTCACTTAAACTAATGATTTAATATAATTTTACATTTTATTTATCAAATATTATGTGTCATTTTACTTCTTGAGTTTCTATTTTAAACAATATTATTAATTTTGCTACCATTGAAAGGGTGGATCAATATACTATAATCAAAATAACGTAAAAAAAATAAAAATTGTATTATATTTTTATGTTATCATATTGAATAATTTTAAAGAAAGACTTTGATAAACATGAGATAATTGAACTGCCTCAGAGTTATCAAATTTCTTTTTAATATGCTTTTACATTTAAAGTACATCAAAATGTGAAAATTTTGTTATTGGTCGAACAAATATATGAGCAAATACATTTATAATTAGGATGAAGGGGATCTCCACCGGCCTGTACACAAGTTCCATGACCATTATAAGATTTAAAACACCATTCTCCACAGGCTTCAATGAGGCATTGCCCTTCACGTGTTATGACACATTGTTTCGCCATTGTCAGTTTTATAACTGTAAAACAAAAAAAAGAACATAAATATCTTTAAAAGTTAAACATTAAAACAAGAAGAAAAGCATGACAACTGTATCTTTTAATGCTATTGTGTAAATAATTATTATTTTAAAAGTTTAAGTGTGATTTATCTATTGTTGTTTTTGTGAGTCGTTGGTTTGAATCTATTAATTTATTATAATTCAAATAGGCAACCCACTCCATTAGAAACAAATAATGATATCACTCCTATAAGGAACTATAAGTTATTTCATAAAGATATTAATATGAAAATGATTGAGAAGAAAAGATCCAACTTTAAAACTCAAAAATTAATTTATTCCTTTTAACACTTATTGTAGTTTTATGTATACTAATTTGTTATTTGAATAGAAATTTTGATGTTAGAGGATATACAAAATCATGAACATCGGAGTTGCAAACTTATGAACATTATTATCTTAACCTTAATATACTAAAACAATATATATATATATATATATATATATATATATATATATATATATATATATATATATATATATATATAATATATAAAAAATGAGTTTCTTTCAAATTATTTAACTATTACATATCCTTTCCAGTCATTGTTATCGTAATATAAGAATGGACATGTTCACCAAATTTGATATTCAGTACCAACTTACATCTAAATGCTACAATATTTAATATAAAAATAGTACCCTTTTATTTAACTATTAAAAAAAATAGTATACCTGAAATAACGAAGAAAAGAGCGATGATTAGCATGAAGGAATTTTTAGCCATTTCAAATTGCTTCAAAAACAAAAATCAGAAAATGGATATATTATGGTTAAACCAGTCCATGGATTTATATACAGAAAAAATATTATAATAATTATAAATAAAAATTAAAAATAACTATATTAGGAATATTTATTATAAAGTATAAATTTTATATTCAACTTTTATAAGTCTAGAGGTTGAATACAAATTTTATTATACTTTGAGAAATAATCTTTACAATTCACACTTGCAATATATTAAAAAACTTAGTTTTAATTTAATATATTGAAAGGAATTTTTGTACAAAAATAAATATTTCTAAAATTTGTCCGTCTGTTATACTTACAAAACATAATTAAAATATTGATTTATTAATTTTAATAGTAAGGTTAATTCCACTAGTCCAAATTACAATAGTAAGAGTTTGAATTTTTATTCATAAAATAAAAAGTTAATATCACTATATTAATTTTGTTCAAGAAGTTTATTATTAGTGTCATTTTATTTGGTATATCTTGACATCAACTAATATATACAAACAAAATATTTTAATAAATCAAAATAGTTTAAAGGTTAAAAGAGAAATTGAAATTTTGTCATTAGAAGGGTATTTTGGTAATTTATGGAAGAGATTATTTTCCTAATCCAATTTATTGATAAAAATATATTATGATTAACATGATTTATAATAATTAGGCTATATTAATGTCACGTGGAAAAAGTTGAGGTTAGTTGTTTAATAAATGGCAAAATGACTTTATTTACTACAGTTTATATAATCTCTTTGTTAAGAGGAAATTGTGTTTCCTCTTCCTGGAGGATGACACGCAGAATTGGGAGACAACATTGCAAATGTCAAGTCCTCAGTCATAATCAATTAAGGGTTGAAATTAAAAAACAGTAACCCAATCATCCATATCCTTACACATCATGTTAATATGTAATTGTTAAACAAAAAGAAAATAAGGAAAAGTGGAAAAGAATGGAATATATATAAAATTACTCGCAGTAAGATAAATTTAGTCTTTATCCTGGCCCAAAAGTCATCTTTAATTGGAAAAGAACCTTAGTAAAGAAAACTCACCCAGGGCTTGGTGATAACCATATGGCCTCGATAAAATCCTTTTAGGTAGGTTTGTCGATAACCATTAAAGCTCACGTGATTATCCTCGACCACACTGTTAGTATTTCTTCAGTAAATTGAAAAAAATGTATTTTATGTTATATTTTCCAAAAATAATTCATCGGTAATTTTCATAGGGGTAAGCCTTTTTGGAAGATTTGTAAATTTTAAAATAACTCTATCATGACTAAGCCGTGTTTAATATATTTTTAGAAGAGTAATAACATTGAATTACTACAAGCCTTATATATGGATATCTTTGAGAGAAAGATCTATAATTTTATAACCTTTTTATATCAATTACAAAATTCTATTTTTTCATAATATTTATATAACAATTGACCTTTAAATAAATAATAGTTCTTGAATAAAATAAAAATTCAAACCTTAATAAACATTTAGCTATTTGTAATAAAAATAATAAATCAAGTTAAGATTCAAACTTTATTAAACATTTATCCACAATTGTTTAATTTTTACTTCATGTTGCGCCAACATACTTAATACCCACCCAATAGTTTAAGCCAACTAAAGAAACATTTAACATAGCTTCTCTACCCTTCACTCCCAGTGTAAATAGAACAGATTGTCGCAACGATAATATTTCTAAAATACTGTAAAATCATGTTGTAAATATTAAAGTTTATTAAATAAAATATAATATGTCACTTTTTTCAACACTTGTGGAAGAAAGGGTATAGCAATTTCCGCTCAAGTTTATCATATTCCACATCTCCAAACCCTGTCACTTAAACTAATGATTTAATATAATTTTACATTTTATTTATCAAATATTATGTGTCATTTTACTTCTTGAGTTTCTATTTTAAACAATATTATTAATTCTCCTACCATTGAAAGGGTGGATCAATATACTATAATCAAAATTACGTAAAAAAAATAAAAATTGTATTATATTTTTATGTTATCATATTGAATAATTTTAAAGAAAGACTTTGATAAACATGAGATAATTGAACTGCCTCAGAGTTATCAAATTTCTTTTAATATGCTTTTACATTTAAAGTACATCAAAATGTGAAAATTGTGTACTAGGTCGAACAAATATATGAGCAAATACATTTATAATTAGGATGAAGGGGATCTCCACCGGCCTGTACACAAGTTCCATGACCATTATAAGTTTTAAAACACCATTCTCCACAGGCTTCAAGGAGGCATTGCCCTTCACGTGTTATGACACATTGTTTCGCCATTGTCAGTTTTATAACTGTAAAACAAAAAAAGAACATAAATATCTTTAAAAGTTAAACATTAAAACAAGAAGAAAAGCATGACAACTGTATCTTTTAATGCTATTGTGTAAATAATTATTATTTTAAAAGTTTAAGTGTGATTTATCTATTGTTGTTTTTGTGAGTCGTTGGTTTGAATCTATTAATTTATTATAATTCAAATAGGCAACCCACTCCATTAGAAACAAATAATGATATCACTCCTATAAGGAACTATAAGTTATTTCATAAAGATATTAATATGAAAATGATTGAGAAGAAAAGATCCAACTTTAAAACTCAAAAATTAATTTATTCCTTTTAACACTTATTGTAGTTTTATGTATACTAATTTGTTATTTGAATAGAAATTTTGATGTTAGAGGATATACAAAATCATGAACATCGGAGTTGCAAACTTATGAACATTATTATCTTAACCTTAATATACTAAAACAATATATATATATATATATATATATATATATATATATATATATATATATATATATATATATATATATATATATATATATATATATGAAAAAATGAGTTTCTTTCAAATTATTTAACCATTACATATCCTTTCCAGTCATTGTTATCGTAATATAAGAATGGACATGTTCACCAAATTTGATATTCAGTACCAACTTACATCTAAATGCTACAATATTTAATATAAAAATTAGTACCCTTTTATTTAACTATTAAAAAAAAATAGTATACCTGAAATAACGAAGAAAAGAGCGATGATTAGCATGAAGGAATTTTTAGCCATTTCAAATTGCTTCAAAACAAAAATCAGAAAATGGATATATTATGGTTAAACCAGTCCATGGATTTATATACAGAAAAAATATTATAATAATTATAAATAAAAATTAAAAATAACTATATTAGGAATATTTATTATAAAGTATAAATTTTATATTCAACTTTTATAAGTCTAGAGGTTGAATACAAATTTTATTATACTTTGAGAAATAATCTTTACAATTCACACTTGCAATATATTAAAAACTTAGTTTTAATTTAATATATTGAAAGGAATTTTTGTACAAAAATAAATATTTCTAAAATTTGTCCGTCTGTTATACTTACAAAACATAATTAAAATATTGATTTATTAATTTTAATAGTAAGGTTAATTCCACTAGTCCAAATTACAATAGTAAGAGTTTGAATTTTTATTCATAAAATAAAAAGTTAATATCACTATATTAATTTTGTTCAAGAAGTTTATTATTAGTGTCATTTTATTTGGTATATCTTGACATCAACTAATATATACAAACAAAATATTTTAATAAATCAAAATAGTTTAAAGGTTAAAAGAGAAATTGAAATTTTGTCATTAGAAGGGTATTTTGGTAATTTATGGAAGAGATTATTTTCCTAATCCAATTTATTGATAAAAATATATTATGATTAACATGATTTATAATAATTAGGCTATATTAATGTCACGTGGAAAAAGTTGAGGTTAGTTGTTTAATAAATGGCAAAATGACTTTATTTACTACAGTTTATATAATCTCTTTGTTCAGAGGAAATTGTGTTTCCTCTTCCTGGAGGATGACACGCAGAATTGGGAGACAACATGCAAATGTCAAGTCCTCAGTCATAATCAATTAAGGGTTGAAATTAAAAAACAGTAACCCAATCATCCCTATCCTCACACATCATGTTAATATGTAATTGTTAAACAAAAGAAAATAAGGAAAAGTGGAAAAGAATGGAATATATATAAAATTACTCGCAGTAAGATAAATTTAGTCTTTATCCTGGCCCAAAAGTCATCTTTAATTGGAAAAGAACCTTAGTAAAGAAAACTCACCCAGGGCTTAGTGATAACCATATGGCCTCGATAAAATCCTTTTAGGTAGGTTTGTCGATAACCATTAAAGCTCACGTGATTATCCTCGACCACACTGTTAGTATTTCTTCAGTAAACTGAAAAAAATGTATTTTATGTTATATTTTCCAAAAATAATTCATCGGTAATTTTCATAGGGGTAAGCCTTTTTGGAAGATTTGTAAATTTTAAAATAACTCTATCATGACTAAGCCGTGTTTAATATATTTTTAGAAGAGTAATAACATTGAATTACTACAAGCCTTATATATGGATATCTTTGAGAGAAAGATCTATAATTTTATAACCTTTTTATATCAATTACAAAATTCTATTTTTTCATAATATTTATATAACAATTGACCTTTAAATAAATAATAGTTCTTGAATAAAATAAAAATTCAAACCTTAATAAACATTTAGCTATTTGTAATAAAAATAATAAATCAAGTTAAGATTCAAACTTTATTAAACATTTATCCACAATTGTTTAATTTTTACTTCATGTTGCGCCAACATACTTAATACCCACCCAATAGTTTAAGCCAACTAAAGAAACATTTAACATAGCTTCTCTACCCTTCACTCCCAGTGTAAATAGAACAGATTGTCGCAACGATAATATTTCTAAAATACTGTAAAATCATGTTGTAAATATTAAAGTTTATTAAATAAAATATAATATGTCACTTTTTTCAACACTTGTGGAAGAAAGGGTATAGCAATTTCCGCTCAAGTTTATCATATTCCACATCTCCAAACCCTGTCACTTAAACTAATGATTTAATATAATTTTACATTTTATTTATCAAATATTATGTGTCATTTTACTTCTTGAGTTTCTATTTTAAACAATATTATTAATTCTCCTACCATTGAAAGGGTGGATCAATATACTATAATCAAAATTACGTAAAAAAAATAAAAATTGTATTATATTTTTATGTTATCATATTGAATAATTTTAAAGAAAGACTTTGATAAACATGAGATAATTGAACTGCCTCAGAGTTATCAAATTTCTTTTTAATATGCTTTTACATTTAAAGTACATCAAAATGTGAAAATTGTGTACTAGGTCGAACAAATATATGAGCAAATACATTTATAATTAGGATGAAGGGGATCTCCACCGGCCTGTACACAAGTTCCATGACCATTATAAGTTTTAAAACACCATTCTCCACAGGCTTCAAGGAGGCATTGCCCTTCACGTGTTATGACACATTGTTTCGCCATTGTCAGTTTTATAACTGTAAAACAAAAAAAGAACATAAATATCTTTAAAAGTTAAACATTAAAACAAGAAGAAAAGCATGACAACTGTATCTTTTAATGCTATTGTGTAAATAATTATTATTTTAAAAGTTTAAGTGTGATTTATCTATTGTTGTTTTTGTGAGTCGTTGGTTTGAATCTATTAATTTATTATAATTCAAATAGGCAACCCACTCCATTAGAAACAAATAATGATATCACTCCTATAAGGAACTATAAGTTATTTCATAAAGATATTAATATGAAAATGATTGAGAAGAAAAGATCCAACTTTAAAACTCAAAAATTAATTTATTCCTTTTAACACTTATTGTAGTTTTATGTATACTAATTTGTTATTTGAATAGAAATTTTGATGTTAGAGGATATACAAAATCATGAACATCGGAGTTGCAAACTTATGAACATTATTATCTTAACCTTAATATACTAAAACAATATATATATATATATATATATATATATATATATATAATCCTACGCTCCTTGCTTATCTTCCTGCTCTCCTCTCTCTCCCTCCTCTGAATTACAATATTTAATATAAAAATTAGTACCCTTTTATTTAACTATTAAAAAAAATAGTATACCTGAAATAACGAAGAAAAGAGCGATGATTAGCATGAAGGAATTTTTAGCCATTTCAAATTGCTTCAAAAACAAAAATCAGAAAATGGATATATTATGGTTAAACCAGTCCATGGATTTATATACAGAAAAATATTATAATAATTATAAATAAAAATTAAAAATAACTATATTAGGAATATTTATTATAAAGTATAAATTTTATATTCAACTTTTATAAGTCTAGAGGTTGAATACAAATTTTATTATACTTTGAGAAATAATCTTTACAATTCACACTTGCAATATATTAAAAACTTAGTTTTAATTTAATATATTGAAAGGAATTTTTGTACAAAAATAAATATTTCTAAAATTTGTCCGTCTGTTATACTTACAAAACATAATTAAAATATTGATTTATTAATTTTAATAGTAAGGTTAATTCCACTAGTCCAAATTACAATAGTAAGAGTTTGAATTTTTATTCATAAAATAAAAAGTTAATATCACTATATTAATTTTGTTCAAGAAGTTTATTATTAGTGTCATTTTATTTGGTATATCTTGACATCAACTAATATATACAAACAAAATAGTTTAATAAATCAAAATAGTTTAAAGGTTAAAAGAGAAATTGAAATTTTGTCATTAGAAGGGTATTTTGGTAATTTATGGAAGAGATTATTTTCCTAATCCAATTTATTGATAAAAATATATTATGATTAACATGATTTATAATAATTAGGCTATATTAATGTCACGTGGAAAAAGTTGAGGTTAGTTGTTTAATAAATGGCAAAATGACTTTATTTACTACAGTTTATATAATCTCTTTGTTCAGAGGAAATTGTGTTTCCTCTTCCTGGAGGATGACACGCAGAATTGGGAGACAACATGCAAATGTCAAGTCCTCAGTCATAATCAATTAAGGGTTGAAATTAAAAAACAGTAACCCAATCATCCCTATCCTCACACATCATGTTAATATGTAATTGTTAAACAAAAGAAAATAAGGAAAAGTGGAAAAGAATGGAATATATATAAAATTACTCGCAGTAAGATAAATTTAGTCTTTATCTTGGCCCAAAAGTCATCTTTAATTGGAAAAGAACCTTAGTAAAGAAAACTCACCCAGGGCTTAGTGATAACCATATGGCCTCGATAAAATCCTTTTAGGTAGGTTTGTCGATAACCATTAAAGCTCACGTGATTATCCTCGACCACACTGTTAGTATTTCTTCAGTAAACTGAAAAAAATGTATTTTATGTTATATTTTCCAAAAATAATTCATCGGTAATTTTCATAGGGGTAAGCCTTTTTGGAAGATTTGTAAATTTTAAAATAACTCTATCATGACTAAGCCGTGTTTAATATATTTTTAGAAGAGTAATAACATTGAATTACTACAAGCCTTATATATGGATATCTTTGAGAGAAAGATCTATAATTTTATAACCTTTTTATATCAATTACAAAATTCTATTTTTTCATAATATTTATATAACAATTGACCTTTAAATAAATAATAGTTCTTGAATAAAATAAAAATTCAAACCTTAATAAACATTTAGCTATTTGTAATAAAAATAATAAATCAAGTTAAGATTCAAACTTTATTAAACATTTATCCACAATTGTTTAATTTTTACTTCATGTTGCGCCAACATACTTAATACCCACCCAATAGTTTAAGCCAACTAAAGAAACATTTAACATAGCTTCTCTACCCTTCACTCCCAGTGTAAATAGAACAGATTGTCGCAACGATAATATTTCTAAAATACTGTAAAATCATGTTGTAAATATTAAAGTTTATTAAATAAAATATAATATGTCACTTTTTTCAACACTTGTGGAAGAAAGGGTATAGCAATTTCCGCTCAAGTTTATCATATTCCACATCTCCAAACCCTGTCACTTAAACTAATGATTTAATATAATTTTACATTTTATTTATCAAATATTATGTGTCATTTTACTTCTTGAGTTTCTATTTTAAACAATATTATTAATTCTCCTACCATTGAAAGGGTGGATCAATATACTATAATCAAAATTACGTAAAAAAAATAAAAATTGTATTATATTTTTATGTTATCATATTGAATAATTTTAAAGAAAGACTTTGATAAACATGAGATAATTGAACTGCCTCAGAGTTATCAAATTTCTTTTTAATATGCTTTTACATTTAAAGTACATCAAAATGTGAAAATTGTGTACTAGGTCGAACAAATATATGAGCAAATACATTTATAATTAGGATGAAGGGGATCTCCACCGGCCTGTACACAAGTTCCATGACCATTATAAGTTTTAAAACACCATTCTCCACAGGCTTCAAGGAGGCATTGCCCTTCACGTGTTATGACACATTGTTTCGCCATTGTCAGTTTTATAACTGTAAAACAAAAAAAGAACATAAATATCTTTAAAAGTTAAACATTAAAACAAGAAGAAAAGCATGACAACTGTATCTTTTAATGCTATTGTGTAAATAATTATTATTTTAAAAGTTTAAGTGTGATTTATCTATTGTTGTTTTTGTGAGTCGTTGGTTTGAATCTATTAATTTATTATAATTCAAATAGGCAACCCACTCCATTAGAAACAAATAATGATATCACTCCTATAAGGAACTATAAGTTATTTCATAAAGATATTAATATGAAAATGATTGAGAAGAAAAGATCCAACTTTAAAACTCAAAAATTAATTTATTCCTTTTAACACTTATTGTAGTTTTATGTATACTAATTTGTTATTTGAATAGAAATTTTGATGTTAGAGGATATACAAAATCATGAACATCAGAGTTGCAAACTTATGAACATTATTATCTTAACCTTAATATACTAAAACAATATATATATATATATATATAAATTAATATGAAAAAATGAGTTTCTTTCAAATTATTTAACTATTACATATCCTTTCCAGTCATTGTTATCGTAATATAAGAATGGACATGTTCACCAAATTTGATATTCAGTACCAACTTACATCTAAATGCTACAATATTTAATATAAAAATTAGTACCCTTTTATTTAACTATTAAAAAAAAATAGTATACCTGAAATAACGAAGAAAAGAGCGATGATTAGCATGAAGGAATTTTTAGCCATTTCAAATTGCTTCAAAAACAAAAATCAGAAAATGGATATATTATGGTTAAACCAGTCCATGGATTTATATACAGAAAAAATATTATAATAATTATAAATAAAAATTAAAAATAACTATATTAGGAATATTTATTATAAAGTATAAATTTTATATTCAACTTTTATAAGTCTAGAGGTTGAATACAAATTTTATTATACTTTGAGAAATAATCTTTACAATTCACACTTGCAATATATTAAAAAACTTAGTTTTAATTTAATATATTGAAAGGAATTTTTGTACAAAAATAAATATTTCTAAAATTTGTCCGTCTGTTATACTTACAAAACATAATTAAAATATTGATTTATTAATTTTAATAGTAAGGTTAATTCCACTAGTCCAAATTACAATAGTAAGAGTTTGAATTTTTATTCATAAAATAAAAAGTTAATATCACTATATTAATTTTGTTCAAGAAGTTTATTATTAGTGTCATTTTATTTGGTATATCTTGACATCAACTAATATATACAAACAAAATAGTTTAATAAATCAAAATAGTTTAAAGGTTAAAAGAGAAATTGAAATTTTGTCATTAGAAGGGTATTTTGGTAATTTATGGAAGAGATTATTTTCCTAATCCAATTTATTGATAAAAATATATTATGATTAATATGATTTATAATAATTAGGCTATATTAATGTCACGTGGAAAAAGTTGAGGTTAGTTGTTTAATAAATGGCAAAATGACTTTATTTACTACAGTTTATATAATCTCTTTGTTCAGAGGAAATTGTGTTTCCTCTTCCTGGAGGATGACACGCAGAATTGGGAGACAACATTGCAAATGTCAAGTCCTCAGTCATAATCAATTAAGGGTTGAAATTAAAAAACAGTAACCCAATCATCCCTATCCTCACACATCATGTTAATATGTAATTGTTAAACAAAAAGAAAATAAGGAAAAGTGGAAAAGAATGGAATATATATAAAATTACTCGCAGTAAGATAAATTTAGTCTTTATCCTGGCCCAAAAGTCATCTTTAATTGGAAAAGAACCTTAGTAAAGAAAACTAACCCAGGGCTTAGTGATAACCATATGGCCTCGATAAAATCCTTTTAGGTAGGTTTGTCGATAACCATTAAAGCTCACGTGATTATCCTCGACCACACTGTTAGTATTTCTTCAGTAAACTGAAAAAAATGTATTTTATGTTATATTTTCCAAAAATAATTCATCGGTAATTTTCATAGGGGTAAGCCTTTTTGGAAGATTTGTAAATTTTAAAATAACTCTATCATGACTAAGCCGTGTTTAATATATTTTTAGAAGAGTAATAACATTGAATTACTACAAGCCTTATATATGGATATCTTTGAGAGAAAGATCTATAATTTTATAACCTTTTTATATCAATTACAAAATTCTATTTTTTCATAATATTTATATAACAATTGACCTTTAAATAAATAATAGTTCTTGAATAAAATAAAAATTCAAACCTTAATAAACATTTAGCTATTTGTAATAAAAATAATAAATCAAGTTAAGATTCAAACTTTATTAAACATTTATCCACAATTGTTTAATTTTTACTTCATGTTGCGCCAACATACTTAATACCCACCCAATAGTTTAAGCCAACTAAAGAAACATTTAACATAGCTTCTCTACCCTTCACTCCCAGTGTAAATAGAACAGATTGTCGCAACGATAATATTTCTAAAATACTGTAAAATCATGTTGTAAATATTAAAGTTTATTAAATAAAATATAATATGTCACTTTTTTCAACACTTGTGGAAGAAAGGGTATAGCAATTTCCGCTCAAGTTTATCATATTCCACATCTCCAAACCCTGTCACTTAAACTAATGATTTAATATAATTTTACATTTTATTTATCAAATATTATGTGTCATTTTACTTCTTGAGTTTCTATTTTAAACAATATTATTAATTCTCCTACCATTGAAAGGGTGGATCAATATACTATAATCAAAATTACGTAAAAAAATAAAAATTGTATTATATTTTTATGTTATCATATTGAATAATTTTAAAGAAAGACTTTGATAAACATGAGATAATTGAACTGCCTCAGAGTTATCAAATTTCTTTTTAATATGCTTTTACATTTAAAGTACATCAAAATGTGAAAATTGTGTACTAGGTCGAACAAATATATGAGCAAATACATTTATAATTAGGATGAAGGGGATCTCCACCGGCCTGTACACAAGTTCCATGACCATTATAAGTTTTAAAACACCATTCTCCACAGGCTTCAAGGAGGCATTGCCCTTCACGTGTTATGACACATTGTTTCGCCATTGTCAGTTTTATAACTGTAAAACAAAAAAAGAACATAAATATCTTTAAAAGTTAAACATTAAAACAAGAAGAAAAGCATGACAACTGTATCTTTTAATGCTATTGTGTAAATAATTATTATTTTAAAAGTTTAAGTGTGATTTATCTATTGTTGTTTTTGTGAGTCGTTGGTTTGAATCTATTAATTTATTATAATTCAAATAGGCAACCCACTCCATTAGAAACAAATAATGATATCACTCCTATAAGGAACTATAAGTTATTTCATAAAGATATTAATATGAAAATGATTGAGAAGAAAAGATCCAACTTTAAAACTCAAAAATTAATTTATTCCTTTTAACACTTATTGTAGTTTTATGTATACTAATTTGTTATTTGAATAGAAATTTTGATGTCAGAGGATATACAAAATCATGAACATCGGAGTTGCAAACTTATGAACATTATTATCTTAACCTTAATATACTAAAACAATATATATATATATATATATATATATATATATATATATATATATATATATATATATATATATATATATATAAATTAATATGAAAAAATGAGTTTCTTTCAAATTATTTAACTATTACATATCCTTTCCAGTCATTGTTATCGTAATATAAGAATGGACATGTTCACCAAATTTGATATTCAGTACCAACTTACATCTAAATGCTACAATATTTAATATAAAAATTAGTACCCTTTTATTTAACTATTAAAAAAAATAGTATACCTGAAATAACGAAGAAAAGAGCGATGATTAGCATGAAGGAATTTTTAGCCATTTCAAATTGCTTCAAAAACAAAAATCAGAAAATGGATATATTATGGTTAAACCAGTCCATGGATTTATATACAGAAAAAATATTATAATAATTATAAATAAAAATTAAAAATAACTATATTAGGAATATTTATTATAAAGTATAAATTTTATATTCAACTTTTATAAGTCTAGAGGTTGAATACAAATTTTATTATACTTTGAGAAATAATCTTTACAATTCACACTTGCAATATATTAAAAAACTTAGTTTTAATTTAATATATTGAAAGGAAATTTTTGTACAAAAATAAATATTTCTAAAATTTGTCCGTCTGTTATACTTACAAAACATAATTAAAATATTGATTTATTAATTTTAATAGTAAGGTTAATTCCACTAGTCCAAATTACAATAGTAAGAGTTTGAATTTTTATTCATAAAATAAAAAGTTAATATCACTATATTAATTTTGTTCAAGAAGTTTATTATTAGTGTCATTTTATTTGGTATATCTTGACATCAACTAATATATACAAACAAAATAGTTTAATAAATCAAAATAGTTTAAAGGTTAAAAGAGAAATTGAAATTTTGTCATTAGAAGGGTATTTTGGTAATTTATGGAAGAGATTATTTTCCTAATCCAATTTATTGATAAAAATATATTATGATTAATATGATTTATAATAATTAGGCTATATTAATGTCACGTGGAAAAAGTTGAGGTTAGTTGTTTAATAAATGGCAAAATGACTTTATTTACTACAGTTTATATAATCTCTTTGTTCAGAGGAAATTGTGTTTCCTCTTCCTGGAGGATGACACGCAGAATTGGGAGACAACATTGCAAATGTCAAGTCCTCAGTCATAATCAATTAAGGGTTGAAATTAAAAAACAGTAACCCAATCATCCCTATCCTCACACATCATGTTAATATGTAATTGTTAAACAAAAAGAAAATAAGGAAAAGTGGAAAAGAATGGAATATATATAAAATTACTCGCAGTAAGATAAATTTAGTCTTTATCTTGGCCCAAAAGTCATCTTTAATTGGAAAAGAACCTTAGTAAAGAAAACTAACCCAGGGCTTAGTGATAACCATATGGCCTCGATAAAATCCTTTTAGGTAGGTTTGTCGATAACCATTAAAGCTCACGTGATTATCCTCGACCACACTGTTAGTATTTCTTCAGTAAACTGAAAAAAATGTATTTTATGTTATATTTTCCAAAAATAATTCATCGGTAATTTTCATAGGGGTAAGCCTTTTTGGAAGATTTGTAAATTTTAAAATAACTCTATCATGACTAAGCCGTGTTTAATATATTTTTAGAAGAGTAATAACATTGAATTACTACAAGCCTTATATATGGATATCTTTGAGAGAAAGATCTATAATTTTATAACCTTTTTATATCAATTACAAAATTCTATTTTTTCATAATATTTATATAACAATTGACCTTTAAATAAATAATAGTTCTTGAATAAAATAAAAATTCAAACCTTAATAAACATTTAGCTATTTGTAATAAAAATAATAAATCAAGTTAAGATTCAAACTTTATTAAACATTTATCCACAATTGTTTAATTTTTACTTCATGTTGCGCCAACATACTTAATACCCACCCAATAGTTTAAGCCAACTAAAGAAACATTTAACATAGCTTCTCTACCCTTCACTCCCAGTGTAAATAGAACAGATTGCGCAACGATAATATTTCTAAAATACTGTAAAATCATGTTGTAAATATTAAAGTTTATTAAATAAAATATAATATGTCACTTTTTTCAACACTTGTGGAAGAAAGGGTATAGCAATTTCCGCTCAAGTTTATCATATTCCACATCTCCAAACCCTGTCACTTAAACTAATGATTTAATATAATTTTACATTTTATTTATCAAATATTATGTGTCATTTTACTTCTTGAGTTTCTATTTTAAACAATATTATTAATTCTCCTACCATTGAAAGGGTGGATCAATATACTATAATCAAAATTACGTAAAAAAAATAAAAATTGTATTATATTTTTATGTTATCATATTGAATAATTTTAAAGAAAGACTTTGATAAACATGAGATAATTGAACTGCCTCAGAGTTATCAAATTTCTTTTTAATATGCTTTTACATTTAAAGTACATCAAAATGTGAAAATTGTGTACTAGGTCGAACAAATATATGAGCAAATACATTTATAATTAGGATGAAGGGGATCTCCACCGGCCTGTACACAAGTTCCATGACCATTATAAGTTTTAAAACACCATTCTCCACAGGCTTCAAGGAGGCATTGCCCTTCACGTGTTATGACACATTGTTTCGCCATTGTCAGTTTTATAACTGTAAAACAAAAAAAGAACATAAATATCTTTAAAAGTTAAACATTAAAACAAGAAGAAAAGCATGACAACTGTATCTTTTAATGCTATTGTGTAAATAATTATTATTTTAAAAGTTTAAGTGTGATTTATCTATTGTTGTTTTTGTGAGTCGTTGGTTTGAATCTATTAATTTATTATAATTCAAATAGGCAACCCACTCCATTAGAAACAAATAATGATATCACTCCTATAAGGAACTATAAGTTATTTCATAAAGATATTAATATGAAAATGATTGAGAAGAAAAGATCCAACTTTAAAACTCAAAAATTAATTTATTCCTTTTAACACTTATTGTAGTTTTATGTATACTAATTTGTTATTTGAATAGAAATTTTGATGTCAGAGGATATACAAAATCATGAACATCGGAGTTGCAAACTTATGAACATTATTATCTTAACCTTAATATACTAAAACAATATATATATATATATATATATATATATATATATATATATATATATATATATATATATATAAATTAATATGAAAAAATGAGTTTCTTTCAAATTATTTAACTATTACATATCCTTTCCAGTCATTGTTATCGTAATATAAGAATGGACATGTTCACCAAATTTGATATTCAGTACCAACTTACATCTAAATGCTACAATATTTAATATAAAAATTAGTACCCTTTTATTTAACTATTAAAAAAAAATAGTATACCTGAAATAACGAAGAAAAGAGCGATGATTAGCATGAAGGAATTTTTAGCCATTTCAAATTGCTTCAAAAACAAAAATCAGAAAATGGATATATTATGGTTAAACCAGTCCATGGATTTATATACAGAAAAAATATTATAATAATTATAAATAAAAATTAAAAATAACTATATTAGGAATATTTATTATAAAGTATAAATTTTATATTCAACTTTTATAAGTCTAGAGGTTGAATACAAATTTTATTATACTTTGAGAAATAATCTTTACAATTCACACTTGCAATATATTAAAAAACTTAGTTTTAATTTAATATATTGAAAGGAAATTTTTGTACAAAAATAAATATTTCTAAAATTTGTCCGTCTGTTATACTTACAAAACATAATTAAAATATTGATTTATTAATTTTAATAGTAAGGTTAATTCCACTAGTCCAAATTACAATAGTAAGAGTTTGAATTTTTATTCATAAAATAAAAAGTTAATATCACTATATTAATTTTGTTCAAGAAGTTTATTATTAGTGTCATTTTATTTGGTATATCTTGACATCAACTAATATATACAAACAAAATAGTTTAATAAATCAAAATAGTTTAAAGGTTAAAAGAGAAATTGAAATTTTGTCATTAGAAGGGTATTTTGGTAATTTATGGAAGAGATTATTTTCCTAATCCAATTTATTGATAAAAATATATTATGATTAATATGATTTATAATAATTAGGCTATATTAATGTCACGTGGAAAAAGTTGAGGTTAGTTGTTTAATAAATGGCAAAATGACTTTATTTACTACAGTTTATATAATCTCTTTGTTCAGAGGAAATTGTGTTTCCTCTTCCTGGAGGATGACACGCAGAATTGGGAGACAACATTGCAAATGTCAAGTCCTCAGTCATAATCAATTAAGGGTTGAAATTAAAAAACAGTAACCCAATCATCCCTATCCTCACACATCATGTTAATATGTAATTGTTAAACAAAAAGAAAATAAGGAAAAGTGGAAAAGAATGGAATATATATAAAATTACTCGCAGTAAGATAAATTTAGTCTTTATCTTGGCCCAAAAGTCATCTTTAATTGGAAAAGAACCTTAGTAAAGAAAACTAACCCAGGGCTTAGTGATAACCATATGGCCTCGATAAAATCCTTTTAGGTAGGTTTGTCGATAACCATTAAAGCTCACGTGATTATCCTCGACCACACTGTTAGTATTTCTTCAGTAAACTGAAAAAAATGTATTTTATGTTATATTTTCCAAAAATAATTCATCGGTAATTTTCATAGGGGTAAGCCTTTTTGGAAGATTTGTAAATTTTAAAATAACTCTATCATGACTAAGCCGTGTTTAATATATTTTTAGAAGAGTAATAACATTGAATTACTACAAGCCTTATATATGGATATCTTTGAGAGAAAGATCTATAATTTTATAACCTTTTTATATCAATTACAAAATTCTATTTTTTCATAATATTTATATAACAATTGACCTTTAAATAAATAATAGTTCTTGAATAAAATAAAAATTCAAACCTTAATAAACATTTAGCTATTTGTAATAAAAATAATAAATCAAGTTAAGATTCAAACTTTATTAAACATTTATCCACAATTGTTTAATTTTTACTTCATGTTGCGCCAACATACTTAATACCCACCCAATAGTTTAAGCCAACTAAAGAAACATTTAACATAGCTTCTCTACCCTTCACTCCCAGTGTAAATAGAACAGATTGCCGCAACGATAATATTTCTAAAATACTGTAAAATCATGTTGTAAATATTAAAGTTTATTAAATAAAATATAATATGTCACTTTTTTCAACACTTGTGGAAGAAAGGGTATAGCAATTTCCGCTCAAGTTTATCATATTCCACATCTCCAAACCCTGTCACTTAAACTAATGATTTAATATAATTTTACATTTTATTTATCAAATATTATGTGTCATTTTACTTCTTGAGTTTCTATTTTAAACAATATTATTAATTCTCCTACCATTGAAAGGGTGGATCAATATACTATAATCAAAATTACGTAAAAAAAATAAAAATTGTATTATATTTTTATGTTATCATATTGAATAATTTTAAAGAAAGACTTTGATAAACATGAGATAATTGAACTGCCTCAGAGTTATCAAATTTCTTTTTAATATGCTTTTACATTTAAAGTACATCAAAATGTGAAAATTGTGTACTAGGTCGAACAAATATATGAGCAAATACATTTATAATTAGGATGAAGGGGATCTCCACCGGCCTGTACACAAGTTCCATGACCATTATAAGTTTTAAAACACCATTCTCCACAGGCTTCAAGGAGGCATTGCCCTTCACGTGTTATGACACATTGTTTCGCCATTGTCAGTTTTATAACTGTAAAACAAAAAAAGAACATAAATATCTTTAAAAGTTAAACATTAAAACAAGAAGAAAAGCATGACAACTGTATCTTTTAATGCTATTGTGTAAATAATTATTATTTTAAAAGTTTAAGTGTGATTTATCTATTGTTGTTTTTGTGAGTCGTTGGTTTGAATCTATTAATTTATTATAATTCAAATAGGCAACCCACTCCATTAGAAACAAATAATGATATCACTCCTATAAGGAACTATAAGTTATTTCATAAAGATATTAATATGAAAATGATTGAGAAGAAAAGATCCAACTTTAAAACTCAAAAATTAATTTATTCCTTTTAACACTTATTGTAGTTTTATGTATACTAATTTGTTATTTGAATAGAAATTTTGATGTCAGAGGATATACAAAATCATGAACATCGGAGTTGCAAACTTATGAACATTATTATCTTAACCTTAATATACTAAAACATATATATATATATATATATATATATATATATATATGAAAAAATGAGTTTCTTTCAAATTATTTAACTATTACATATCCTTTCCAGTCATTGTTATCGTAATATAAGAATGGACATGTTCACCAAATTTGATATTCAGTACCAACTTACATCTAAATGCTACAATATTTAATATAAAAATTAGTACCCTTTTATTTAACTATTAAAAAAAAATAGTATACCTGAAATAACGAAGAAAAGAGCGATGATTAGCATGAAGGAATTTTTAGCCATTTCAAATTGCTTCAAAAACAAAAATCAGAAAATGGATATATTATGGTTAAACCAGTCCATGGATTTATATACAGAAAAAATATTATAATAATTATAAATAAAAATTAAAAATAACTATATTAGGAATATTTATTATAAAGTATAAATTTTATATTCAACTTTTATAAGTCTAGAGGTTGAATACAAATTTTATTATACTTTGAGAAATAATCTTTACAATTCACACTTGCAATATATTAAAAAACTTAGTTTTAATTTAATATATTGAAAGGAAATTTTTGTACAAAAATAAATATTTCTAAAATTTGTCCGTCTGTTATACTTACAAAACATAATTAAAATATTGATTTATTAATTTTAATAGTAAGGTTAATTCCACTAGTCCAAATTACAATAGTAAGAGTTTGAATTTTTATTCATAAAATAAAAAGTTAATATCACTATATTAATTTTGTTCAAGAAGTTTATTATTAGTGTCATTTTATTTGGTATATCTTGACATCAACTAATATATACAAACAAAATAGTTTAATAAATCAAAATAGTTTAAAGGTTAAAAGAGAAATTGAAATTTTGTCATTAGAAGGGTATTTTGGTAATTTATGGAAGAGATTATTTTCCTAATCCAATTTATTGATAAAAATATATTATGATTAATATGATTTATAATAATTAGGCTATATTAATGTCACGTGGAAAAAGTTGAGGTTAGTTGTTTAATAAATGGCAAAATGACTTTATTTACTACAGTTTATATAATCTCTTTGTTCAGAGGAAATTGTGTTTCCTCTTCCTGGAGGATGACACGCAGAATTGGGAGACAACATTGCAAATGTCAAGTCCTCAGTCATAATCAATTAAGGGTTGAAATTAAAAAACAGTAACCCAATCATCCCTATCCTCACACATCATGTTAATATGTAATTGTTAAACAAAAAGAAAATAAGGAAAAGTGGAAAAGAATGGAATATATATAAAATTACTCGCAGTAAGATAAATTTAGTCTTTATCTTGGCCCAAAAGTCATCTTTAATTGGAAAAGAACCTTAGTAAAGAAAACTAACCCAGGGCTTAGTGATAACCATATGGCCTCGATAAAATCCTTTTAGGTAGGTTTGTCGATAACCATTAAAGCTCACGTGATTATCCTCGACCACACTGTTAGTATTTCTTCAGTAAACTGAAAAAAATGTATTTTATGTTATATTTTCCAAAAATAATTCATCGGTAATTTTCATAGGGGTAAGCCTTTTTGGAAGATTTGTAAATTTTAAAATAACTCTATCATGACTAAGCCGTGTTTAATATATTTTTAGAAGAGTAATAACATTGAATTACTACAAGCCTTATATATGGATATCTTTGAGAGAAAGATCTATAATTTTATAACCTTTTTATATCAATTACAAAATTCTATTTTTTCATAATATTTATATAACAATTGACCTTTAAATAAATAATAGTTCTTGAATAAAATAAAAATTCAAACCTTAATAAACATTTAGCTATTTGTAATAAAAATAATAAATCAAGTTAAGATTCAAACTTTATTAAACATTTATCCACAATTGTTTAATTTTTACTTCATGTTGCGCCAACATACTTAATACCCACCCAATAGTTTAAGCCAACTAAAGAAACATTTAACATAGCTTCTCTACCCTTCACTCCCAGTGTAAATAGAACAGATTGCCGCAACGATAATATTTCTAAAATACTGTAAAATCATGTTGTAAATATTAAAGTTTATTAAATAAAATATAATATGTCACTTTTTTCAACACTTGTGGAAGAAAGGGTATAGCAATTTCCGCTCAAGTTTATCATATTCCACATCTCCAAACCCTGTCACTTAAACTAATGATTTAATATAATTTTACATTTTATTTATCAAATATTATGTGTCATTTTACTTCTTGAGTTTCTATTTTAAACAATATTATTAATTCTCCTACCATTGAAAGGGTGGATCAATATACTATAATCAAAATTACGTAAAAAAAATAAAAATTGTATTATATTTTTATGTTATCATATTGAATAATTTTAAAGAAAGACTTTGATAAACATGAGATAATTGAACTGCCTCAGAGTTATCAAATTTCTTTTTAATATGCTTTTACATTTAAAGTACATCAAAATGTGAAAATTGTGTACTAGGTCGAACAAATATATGAGCAAATACATTTATAATTAGGATGAAGGGGATCTCCACCGGCCTGTACACAAGTTCCATGACCATTATAAGTTTTAAAACACCATTCTCCACAGGCTTCAAGGAGGCATTGCCCTTCACGTGTTATGACACATTGTTTCGCCATTGTCAGTTTTATAACTGTAAAACAAAAAAAGAACATAAATATCTTTAAAAGTTAAACATTAAAACAAGAAGAAAAGCATGACAACTGTATCTTTTAATGCTATTGTGTAAATAATTATTATTTTAAAAGTTTAAGTGTGATTTATCTATTGTTGTTTTTGTGAGTCGTTGGTTTGAATCTATTAATTTATTATAATTCAAATAGGCAACCCACTCCATTAGAAACAAATAATGATATCACTCCTATAAGGAACTATAAGTTATTTCATAAAGATATTAATATGAAAATGATTGAGAAGAAAAGATCCAACTTTAAAACTCAAAAATTAATTTATTCCTTTTAACACTTATTGTAGTTTTATGTATACTAATTTGTTATTTGAATAGAAATTTTGATGTCAGAGGATATACAAAATCATGAACATCGGAGTTGCAAACTTATGAACATTATTATCTTAACCTTAATATACTAAAACAATATATATATATATATATATATATATATATATATATATATATATATATATATATATATATATATATAAATTATATGAAAAAATGAGTTTCTTTCAAATTATTTAACTATTACATATCCTTTCCAGTCATTGTTATCGTAATATAAGAATGGACATGTTCACCAAATTTGATATTCAGTACCAACTTACATCTAAATGCTACAATATTTAATATAAAAATTAGTACCCTTTTATTTAACTATTAAAAAAAATAGTATACCTGAAATAACGAAGAAAAGAGCGATGATTAGCATGAAGGAATTTTTAGCCATTTCAAATTGCTTCAAAAACAAAAATCAGAAAATGGATATATTATGGTTAAACCAGTCCATGGATTTATATACAGAAAAAATATTATAATAATTATAAATAAAAATTAAAAATAACTATATTAGGAATATTTATTATAAAGTATAAATTTTATATTCAACTTTTATAAGTCTAGAGGTTGAATACAAATTTTATTATACTTTGAGAAATAATCTTTACAATTCACACTTGCAATATATTAAAAAACTTAGTTTTAATTTAATATATTGAAAGGAAATTTTTGTACAAAAATAAATATTTCTAAAATTTGTCCGTCTGTTATACTTACAAAACATAATTAAAATATTGATTTATTAATTTTAATAGTAAGGTTAATTCCACTAGTCCAAATTACAATAGTAAGAGTTTGAATTTTTATTCATAAAATAAAAAGTTAATATCACTATATTAATTTTGTTCAAGAAGTTTATTATTAGTGTCATTTTATTTGGTATATCTTGACATCAACTAATATATACAAACAAAATAGTTTAATAAATCAAAATAGTTTAAAGGTTAAAAGAGAAATTGAAATTTTGTCATTAGAAGGGTATTTTGGTAATTTATGGAAGAGATTATTTTCCTAATCCAATTTATTGATAAAAATATATTATGATTAATATGATTTATAATAATTAGGCTATATTAATGTCACGTGGAAAAAGTTGAGGTTAGTTGTTTAATAAATGGCAAAATGACTTTATTTACTACAGTTTATATAATCTCTTTGTTCAGAGGAAATTGTGTTTCCTCTTCCTGGAGGATGACACGCAGAATTGGGAGACAACATTGCAAATGTCAAGTCCTCAGTCATAATCAATTAAGGGTTGAAATTAAAAAACAGTAACCCAATCATCCCTATCCTCACACATCATGTTAATATGTAATTGTTAAACAAAAAGAAAATAAGGAAAAGTGGAAAAGAATGGAATATATATAAAATTACTCGCAGTAAGATAAATTTAGTCTTTATCTTGGCCCAAAAGTCATCTTTAATTGGAAAAGAACCTTAGTAAAGAAAACTAACCCAGGGCTTAGTGATAACCATATGGCCTCGATAAAATCCTTTTAGGTAGGTTTGTCGATAACCATTAAAGCTCACGTGATTATCCTCGACCACACTGTTAGTATTTCTTCAGTAAACTGAAAAAAATGTATTTTATGTTATATTTTCCAAAAATAATTCATCGGTAATTTTCATAGGGGTAAGCCTTTTTGGAAGATTTGTAAATTTTAAAATAACTCTATCATGACTAAGCCGTGTTTAATATATTTTTAGAAGAGTAATAACATTGAATTACTACAAGCCTTATATATGGATATCTTTGAGAGAAAGATCTATAATTTTATAACCTTTTTATATCAATTACAAAATTCTATTTTTTCATAATATTTATATAACAATTGACCTTTAAATAAATAATAGTTCTTGAATAAAATAAAAATTCAAACCTTAATAAACATTTAGCTATTTGTAATAAAAATAATAAATCAAGTTAAGATTCAAACTTTATTAAACATTTATCCACAATTGTTTAATTTTTACTTCATGTTGCGCCAACATACTTAATACCCACCCAATAGTTTAAGCCAACTAAAGAAACATTTAACATAGCTTCTCTACCCTTCACTCCCAGTGTAAATAGAACAGATTGCCGCAACGATAATATTTCTAAAATACTGTAAAATCATGTTGTAAATATTAAAGTTTATTAAATAAAATATAATATGTCACTTTTTTCAACACTTGTGGAAGAAAGGGTATAGCAATTTCCGCTCAAGTTTATCATATTCCACATCTCCAAACCCTGTCACTTAAACTAATGATTTAATATAATTTTACATTTTATTTATCAAATATTATGTGTCATTTTACTTCTTGAGTTTCTATTTTAAACAATATTATTAATTCTCCTACCATTGAAAGGGTGGATCAATATACTATAATCAAAATTACGTAAAAAAAATAAAAATTGTATTATATTTTTATGTTATCATATTGAATAATTTTAAAGAAAGACTTTGATAAACATGAGATAATTGAACTGCCTCAGAGTTATCAAATTTCTTTTTAATATGCTTTTACATTTAAAGTACATCAAAATGTGAAAATTGTGTACTAGGTCGAACAAATATATGAGCAAATACATTTATAATTAGGATGAAGGGGATCTCCACCGGCCTGTACACAAGTTCCATGACCATTATAAGTTTTAAAACACCATTCTCCACAGGCTTCAAGGAGGCATTGCCCTTCACGTGTTATGACACATTGTTTCGCCATTGTCAGTTTTATAACTGTAAAACAAAAAAAGAACATAAATATCTTTAAAAGTTAAACATTAAAACAAGAAGAAAAGCATGACAACTGTATCTTTTAATGCTATTGTGTAAATAATTATTATTTTAAAAGTTTAAGTGTGATTTATCTATTGTTGTTTTTGTGAGTCGTTGGTTTGAATCTATTAATTTATTATAATTCAAATAGGCAACCCACTCCATTAGAAACAAATAATGATATCACTCCTATAAGGAACTATAAGTTATTTCATAAAGATATTAATATGAAAATGATTGAGAAGAAAAGATCCAACTTTAAAACTCAAAAATTAATTTATTCCTTTTAACACTTATTGTAGTTTTATGTATACTAATTTGTTATTTGAATAGAAATTTTGATGTCAGAGGATATACAAAATCATGAACATCGGAGTTGCAAACTTATGAACATTATTATCTTAACCTTAATATACTAAAACAATATATATATATATATATATATATATATATATATATATATATATATATATATATATAATTAATATGAAAAAATGAGTTTCTTTCAAATTATTTAACTATTACATATCCTTTCCAGTCATTGTTATCGTAATATAAGAATGGACATGTTCACCAAATTTGATATTCAGTACCAACTTACATCTAAATGCTACAATATTTAATATAAAAATTAGTACCCTTTTATTTAACTATTAAAAAAAAATAGTATACCTGAAATAACGAAGAAAAGAGCGATGATTAGCATGAAGGAATTTTTAGCCATTTCAAATTGCTTCAAAAACAAAAATCAGAAAATGGATATATTATGGTTAAACCAGTCCATGGATTTATATACAGAAAAAATATTATAATAATTATAAATAAAAATTAAAAATAACTATATTAGGAATATTTATTATAAAGTATAAATTTTATATTCAACTTTTATAAGTCTAGAGGTTGAATACAAATTTTATTATACTTTGAGAAATAATCTTTACAATTCACACTTGCAATATATTAAAAAACTTAGTTTTAATTTAATATATTGAAAGGAAATTTTTGTACAAAAATAAATATTTCTAAAATTTGTCCGTCTGTTATACTTACAAAACATAATTAAAATATTGATTTATTAATTTTAATAGTAAGGTTAATTCCACTAGTCCAAATTACAATAGTAAGAGTTTGAATTTTTATTCATAAAATAAAAAGTTAATATCACTATATTAATTTTGTTCAAGAAGTTTATTATTAGTGTCATTTTATTTGGTATATCTTGACATCAACTAATATATACAAACAAAATAGTTTAATAAATCAAAATAGTTTAAAGGTTAAAAGAGAAATTGAAATTTTGTCATTAGAAGGGTATTTTGGTAATTTATGGAAGAGATTATTTTCCTAATCCAATTTATTGATAAAAATATATTATGATTAATATGATTTATAATAATTAGGCTATATTAATGTCACGTGGAAAAAGTTGAGGTTAGTTGTTTAATAAATGGCAAAATGACTTTATTTACTACAGTTTATATAATCTCTTTGTTCAGAGGAAATTGTGTTTCCTCTTCCTGGAGGATGACACGCAGAATTGGGAGACAACATTGCAAATGTCAAGTCCTCAGTCATAATCAATTAAGGGTTGAAATTAAAAAACAGTAACCCAATCATCCCTATCCTCACACATCATGTTAATATGTAATTGTTAAACAAAAAGAAAATAAGGAAAAGTGGAAAAGAATGGAATATATATAAAATTACTCGCAGTAAGATAAATTTAGTCTTTATCTTGGCCCAAAAGTCATCTTTAATTGGAAAAGAACCTTAGTAAAGAAAACTAACCCAGGGCTTAGTGATAACCATATGGCCTCGATAAAATCCTTTTAGGTAGGTTTGTCGATAACCATTAAAGCTCACGTGATTATCCTCGACCACACTGTTAGTATTTCTTCAGTAAACTGAAAAAAATGTATTTTATGTTATATTTTCCAAAAATAATTCATCGGTAATTTTCATAGGGGTAAGCCTTTTTGGAAGATTTGTAAATTTTAAAATAACTCTATCATGACTAAGCCGTGTTTAATATATTTTTAGAAGAGTAATAACATTGAATTACTACAAGCCTTATATATGGATATCTTTGAGAGAAAGATCTATAATTTTATAACCTTTTTATATCAATTACAAAATTCTATTTTTTCATAATATTTATATAACAATTGACCTTTAAATAAATAATAGTTCTTGAATAAAATAAAAATTCAAACCTTAATAAACATTTAGCTATTTGTAATAAAAATAATAAATCAAGTTAAGATTCAAACTTTATTAAACATTTATCCACAATTGTTTAATTTTTACTTCATGTTGCGCCAACATACTTAATACCCACCCAATAGTTTAAGCCAACTAAAGAAACATTTAACATAGCTTCTCTACCCTTCACTCCCAGTGTAAATAGAACAGATTGCCGCAACGATAATATTTCTAAAATACTGTAAAATCATGTTGTAAATATTAAAGTTTATTAAATAAAATATAATATGTCACTTTTTTCAACACTTGTGGAAGAAAGGGTATAGCAATTTCCGCTCAAGTTTATCATATTCCACATCTCCAAACCCTGTCACTTAAACTAATGATTTAATATAATTTTACATTTTATTTATCAAATATTATGTGTCATTTTACTTCTTGAGTTTCTATTTTAAACAATATTATTAATTCTCCTACCATTGAAAGGGTGGATCAATATACTATAATCAAAATTACGTAAAAAAAATAAAAATTGTATTATATTTTTATGTTATCATATTGAATAATTTTAAAGAAAGACTTTGATAAACATGAGATAATTGAACTGCCTCAGAGTTATCAAATTTCTTTTTAATATGCTTTTACATTTAAAGTACATCAAAATGTGAAAATTGTGTACTAGGTCGAACAAATATATGAGCAAATACATTTATAATTAGGATGAAGGGGATCTCCACCGGCCTGTACACAAGTTCCATGACCATTATAAGTTTTAAAACACCATTCTCCACAGGCTTCAAGGAGGCATTGCCCTTCACGTGTTATGACACATTGTTTCGCCATTGTCAGTTTTATAACTGTAAAACAAAAAAAGAACATAAATATCTTTAAAAGTTAAACATTAAAACAAGAAGAAAAGCATGACAACTGTATCTTTTAATGCTATTGTGTAAATAATTATTATTTTAAAAGTTTAAGTGTGATTTATCTATTGTTGTTTTTGTGAGTCGTTGGTTTGAATCTATTAATTTATTATAATTCAAATAGGCAACCCACTCCATTAGAAACAAATAATGATATCACTCCTATAAGGAACTATAAGTTATTTCATAAAGATATTAATATGAAAATGATTGAGAAGAAAAGATCCAACTTTAAAACTCAAAAATTAATTTATTCCTTTTAACACTTATTGTAGTTTTATGTATACTAATTTGTTATTTGAATAGAAATTTTGATGTCAGAGGATATACAAAATCATGAACATCGGAGTTGCAAACTTATGAACATTATTATCTTAACCTTAATATACTAAAACAATATATATATATATATATATATATATATATATATATATATATATAAATTAATATGAAAAAATGAGTTTCTTTCAAATTATTTAACTATTACATATCCTTTCCAGTCATTGTTATCGTAATATAAGAATGGACATGTTCACCAAATTTGATATTCAGTACCAACTTACATCTAAATGCTACAATATTTAATATAAAAATTAGTACCCTTTTATTTAACTATTAAAAAAAATAGTATACCTGAAATAACGAAGAAAAGAGCGATGATTAGCATGAAGGAATTTTTAGCCATTTCAAATTGCTTCAAAAACAAAAATCAGAAAATGGATATATTATGGTTAAACCAGTCCATGGATTTATATACAGAAAAAATATTATAATAATTATAAATAAAAATTAAAAATAACTATATTAGGAATATTTATTATAAAGTATAAATTTTATATTCAACTTTTATAAGTCTAGAGGTTGAATACAAATTTTATTATACTTTGAGAAATAATCTTTACAATTCACACTTGCAATATATTAAAAAACTTAGTTTTAATTTAATATATTGAAAGGAAATTTTTGTACAAAAATAAATATTTCTAAAATTTGTCCGTCTGTTATACTTACAAAACATAATTAAAATATTGATTTATTAATTTTAATAGTAAGGTTAATTCCACTAGTCCAAATTACAATAGTAAGAGTTTGAATTTTTATTCATAAAATAAAAAGTTAATATCACTATATTAATTTTGTTCAAGAAGTTTATTATTAGTGTCATTTTATTTGGTATATCTTGACATCAACTAATATATACAAACAAAATAGTTTAATAAATCAAAATAGTTTAAAGGTTAAAAGAGAAATTGAAATTTTGTCATTAGAAGGGTATTTTGGTAATTTATGGAAGAGATTATTTTCCTAATCCAATTTATTGATAAAAATATATTATGATTAATATGATTTATAATAATTAGGCTATATTAATGTCACGTGGAAAAAGTTGAGGTTAGTTGTTTAATAAATGGCAAAATGACTTTATTTACTACAGTTTATATAATCTCTTTGTTCAGAGGAAATTGTGTTTCCTCTTCCTGGAGGATGACACGCAGAATTGGGAGACAACATTGCAAATGTCAAGTCCTCAGTCATAATCAATTAAGGGTTGAAATTAAAAAACAGTAACCCAATCATCCCTATCCTCACACATCATGTTAATATGTAATTGTTAAACAAAAAGAAAATAAGGAAAAGTGGAAAAGAATGGAATATATATAAAATTACTCGCAGTAAGATAAATTTAGTCTTTATCCTGGCCCAAAAGTCATCTTTAATTGGAAAAGAACCTTAGTAAAGAAAACTCACCCAGGGCTTAGTGATAACCATATGGCCTCGATAAAATCCTTTTAGGTAGGTTTGTCGATAACCATTAAAGCTCACGTGATTATCCTCGACCACACTGTTAGTATTTCTTCAGTAAACTGAAAAAAATGTATTTTATGTTATATTTTCCAAAAATAATTCATCGGTAATTTTCATAGGGGTAAGCCTTTTTGGAAGATTTGTAAATTTTAAAATAACTCTATCATGACTAAGCCGTGTTTAATATATTTTTAGAAGAGTAATAACATTGAATTACTACAAGCCTTATATATGGATATCTTTGAGAGAAAGATCTATAATTTTATAACCTTTTTATATCAATTACAAAATTCTATTTTTTCATAATATTTATATAACAATTGACCTTTAAATAAATAATAGTTCTTGAATAAAATAAAAATTCAAACCTTAATAAACATTTAGCTATTTGTAATAAAAATAATAAATCAAGTTAAGATTCAAACTTTATTAAACATTTATCCACAATTGTTTAATTTTTACTTCATGTTGCGCCAACATACTTAATACCCACCCAATAGTTTAAGCCAACTAAAGAAACATTTAACATAGCTTCTCTACCCTTCACTCCCAGTGTAAATAGAACAGATTGCCGCAACGATAATATTTCTAAAATACTGTAAAATCATGTTGTAAATATTAAAGTTTATTAAATAAAATATAATATGTCACTTTTTTCAACACTTGTGGAAGAAAGGGTATAGCAATTTCCGCTCAAGTTTATCATATTCCACATCTCCAAACCCTGTCACTTAAACTAATGATTTAATATAATTTTACATTTTATTTATCAAATATTATGTGTCATTTTACTTCTTGAGTTTCTATTTTAAACAATATTATTAATTCTCCTACCATTGAAAGGGTGGATCAATATACTATAATCAAAATTACGTAAAAAAAATAAAAATTGTATTATATTTTTATGTTATCATATTGAATAATTTTAAAGAAAGACTTTGATAAACATGAGATAATTGAACTGCCTCAGAGTTATCAAATTTCTTTTTAATATGCTTTTACATTTAAAGTACATCAAAATGTGAAAATTGTGTACTAGGTCGAACAAATATATGAGCAAATACATTTATAATTAGGATGAAGGGGATCTCCACCGGCCTGTACACAAGTTCCATGACCATTATAAGTTTTAAAACACCATTCTCCACAGGCTTCAAGGAGGCATTGCCCTTCACGTGTTATGACACATTGTTTCGCCATTGTCAGTTTTATAACTGTAAAACAAAAAAAGAACATAAATATCTTTAAAAGTTAAACATTAAAACAAGAAGAAAAGCATGACAACTGTATCTTTTAATGCTATTGTGTAAATAATTATTATTTTAAAAGTTTAAGTGTGATTTATCTATTGTTGTTTTTGTGAGTCGTTGGTTTGAATCTATTAATTTATTATAATTCAAATAGGCAACCCACTCCATTAGAAACAAATAATGATATCACTCCTATAAGGAACTATAAGTTATTTCATAAAGATATTAATATGAAAATGATTGAGAAGAAAAGATCCAACTTTAAAACTCAAAAATTAATTTATTCCTTTTAACACTTATTGTAGTTTTATGTATACTAATTTGTTATTTGAATAGAAATTTTGATGTCAGAGGATATACAAAATCATGAACATCGGAGTTGCAAACTTATGAACATTATTATCTTAACCTTAATATACTAAAACAATATATATATATATATATATATATATATATATATATATATATATATATATATATATATATAAATTAATATGAAAAAATGAGTTTCTTTCAAATTATTTAACTATTACATATCCTTTCCAGTCATTGTTATCGTAATATAAGAATGGACATGTTCACCAAATTTGATATTCAGTACCAACTTACATCTAAATGCTACAATATTTAATATAAAAATTAGTACCCTTTTATTTAACTATTAAAAAAAATAGTATACCTGAAATAACGAAGAAAAGAGCGATGATTAGCATGAAGGAATTTTTAGCCATTTCAAATTGCTTCAAAAACAAAAATCAGAAAATGGATATATTATGGTTAAACCAGTCCATGGATTTATATACAGAAAAAATATTATAATAATTATAAATAAAAATTAAAAATAACTATATTAGGAATATTTATTATAAAGTATAAATTTTATATTCAACTTTTATAAGTCTAGAGGTTGAATACAAATTTTATTATACTTTGAGAAATAATCTTTACAATTCACACTTGCAATATATTAAAAAACTTAGTTTTAATTTAATATATTGAAAGGAAATTTTTGTACAAAAATAAATATTTCTAAAATTTGTCCGTCTGTTATACTTACAAAACATAATTAAAATATTGATTTATTAATTTTAATAGTAAGGTTAATTCCACTAGTCCAAATTACAATAGTAAGAGTTTGAATTTTTATTCATAAAATAAAAAGTTAATATCACTATATTAATTTTGTTCAAGAAGTTTATTATTAGTGTCATTTTATTTGGTATATCTTGACATCAACTAATATATACAAACAAAATAGTTTAATAAATCAAAATAGTTTAAAGGTTAAAAGAGAAATTGAAATTTTGTCATTAGAAGGGTATTTTGGTAATTTATGGAAGAGATTATTTTCCTAATCCAATTTATTGATAAAAATATATTATGATTAACATGATTTATAATAATTAGGCTATATTAATGTCACGTGGAAAAAGTTGAGGTTAGTTGTTTAATAAATGGCAAAATGACTTTATTTACTACAGTTTATATAATCTCTTTGTTCAGAGGAAATTGTGTTTCCTCTTCCTGGAGGATGACACGCAGAATTGGGAGACAACATTGCAAATGTCAAGTCCTCAGTCATAATCAATTAAGGGTTGAAATTAAAAAACAGTAACCCAATCATCCCTATCCTCACACATCATGTTAATATGTAATTGTTAAACAAAAAGAAAATAAGGAAAAGTGGAAAAGAATGGAATATATATAAAATTACTCGCAGTAAGATAAATTTAGTCTTTATCTTGGCCCAAAAGTCATCTTTAATTGGAAAAGAACCTTAGTAAAGAAAACTCACCCAGGGCTTAGTGATAACCATATGGCCTCGATAAAATCCTTTTAGGTAGGTTTGTCGATAACCATTAAAGCTCACGTGATTATCCTCGACCACACTGTTAGTATTTCTTCAGTAAACTGAAAAAAATGTATTTTATGTTATATTTTCCAAAAATAATTCATCGGTAATTTTCATAGGGGTAAGCCTTTTTGGAAGATTTGTAAATTTTAAAATAACTCTATCATGACTAAGCCGTGTTTAATATATTTTTAGAAGAGTAATAACATTGAATTACTACAAGCCTTATATATGGATATCTTTGAGAGAAAGATCTATAATTTTATAACCTTTTTATATCAATTACAAAATTCTATTTTTTCATAATATTTATATAACAATTGACCTTTAAATAAATAATAGTTCTTGAATAAAATAAAAATTCAAACCTTAATAAACATTTAGCTATTTGTAATAAAAATAATAAATCAAGTTAAGATTCAAACTTTATTAAACATTTATCCACAATTGTTTAATTTTTACTTCATGTTGCGCCAACATACTTAATACCCACCCAATAGTTTAAGCCAACTAAAGAAACATTTAACATAGCTTCTCTACCCTTCACTCCCAGTGTAAATAGAACAGATTGTCGCAACGATAATATTTCTAAAATACTGTAAAATCATGTTGTAAATATTAAAGTTTATTAAATAAAATATAATATGTCACTTTTTTCAACACTTGTGGAAGAAAGGGTATAGCAATTTCCGCTCAAGTTTATCATATTCCACATCTCCAAACCCTGTCACTTAAACTAATGATTTAATATAATTTTACATTTTATTTATCAAATATTATGTGTCATTTTACTTCTTGAGTTTCTATTTTAAACAATATTATTAATTCTCCTACCATTGAAAGGGTGGATCAATATACTATAATCAAAATTACGTAAAAAAAATAAAAATTGTATTATATTTTTATGTTATCATATTGAATAATTTTAAAGAAAGACTTTGATAAACATGAGATAATTGAACTGCCTCAGAGTTATCAAATTTCTTTTTAATATGCTTTTACATTTAAAGTACATCAAAATGTGAAAATTGTGTACTAGGTCGAACAAATATATGAGCAAATACATTTATAATTAGGATGAAGGGGATCTCCACCGGCCTGTACACAAGTTCCATGACCATTATAAGTTTTAAAACACCATTCTCCACAGGCTTCAAGGAGGCATTGCCCTTCACGTGTTATGACACATTGTTTCGCCATTGTCAGTTTTATAACTGTAAAACAAAAAAAAGAACATAAATATCTTTAAAAGTTAAACATTAAAACAAGAAGAAAAGCATGACAACTGTATCTTTTAATGCTATTGTGTAAATAATTATTATTTTAAAAGTTTAAGTGTGATTTATCTATTGTTGTTTTTGTGAGTCGTTGGTTTGAATCTATTAATTTATTATAATTCAAATAGGCAACCCACTCCATTAGAAACAAATAATGATATCACTCCTATAAGGAACTATAAGTTATTTCATAAAGATATTAATATGAAAATGATTGAGAAGAAAAGATCCAACTTTAAAACTCAAAAATTAATTTATTCCTTTTAACACTTATTGTAGTTTTATGTATACTAATTTGTTATTTGAATAGAAATTTTGATGTTAGAGGATATACAAAATCATGAACATCGGAGTTGCAAACTTATGAACATTATTATCTTAACCTTAATATACTAAAACAATATATATATATATATATATATATATATATATATATATATATATATATATATATATATATATATATATATAAATTAATATGAAAAAATGAGTTTCTTTCAAATTATTTAACCATTACATATCCTTTCCAGTCATTGTTATCGTAATATAAGAATGGACATGTTCACCAAATTTGATATTCAGTACCAACTTACATCTAAATGCTACAATATTTAATATAAAAATTAGTACCCTTTTATTTAACTATTAAAAAAAATAGTATACCTGAAATAACGAAGAAAAGAGCGATGATTAGCATGAAGGAATTTTTAGCCATTTCAAATTGCTTCAAAAACAAAAATCAGAAAATGGATATATTATGGTTAAACCAGTCCATGGATTTATATACAGAAAAAATATTATAATAATTATAAATAAAAATTAAAAATAACTATATTAGGAATATTTATTATAAAGTATAAATTTTATATTCAACTTTTATAAGTCTAGAGGTTGAATACAAATTTTATTATACTTTGAGAAATAATCTTTACAATTCACACTTGCAATATATTAAAAAACTTAGTTTTAATTTAATATATTGAAAGGAATTTTTGTACAAAAATAAATATTTCTAAAATTTGTCCGTCTGTTATACTTACAAAACATAATTAAAATATTGATTTATTAATTTTAATAGTAAGGTTAATTCCACTAGTCCAAATTACAATAGTAAGAGTTTGAATTTTTATTCATAAAATAAAAAGTTAATATCACTATATTAATTTTGTTCAAGAAGTTTATTATTAGTGTCATTTTATTTGGTATATCTTGACATCAACTAATATATACAAACAAAATAGTTTAATAAATCAAAATAGTTTAAAGGTTAAAAGAGAAATTGAAATTTTGTCATTAGAAGGGTATTTTGGTAATTTATGGAAGAGATTATTTTCCTAATCCAATTTATTGATAAAAATATATTATGATTAACATGATTTATAATAATTAGGCTATATTAATGTCACGTGGAAAAAGTTGAGGTTAGTTGTTTAATAAATGGCAAAATGACTTTATTTACTACAGTTTATATAATCTCTTTGTTCAGAGGAAATTGTGTTTCCTCTTCCTGGAGGATGACACGCAGAATTGGGAGACAACATTGCAAATGTCAAGTCCTCAGTCATAATCAATTAAGGGTTGAAATTAAAAAACAGTAACCCAATCATCCCTATCCTCACACATCATGTTAATATGTAATTGTTAAACAAAAAGAAAATAAGGAAAAGTGGAAAAGAATGGAATATATATAAAATTACTCGCAGTAAGATAAATTTAGTCTTTATCCTGGCCCAAAAGTCATCTTTAATTGGAAAAGAACCTTAGTAAAGAAAACTCACCCAGGGCTTAGTGATAACCATATGGCCTCGATAAAATCCTTTTAGGTAGGTTTGTCGATAACCATTAAAGCTCACGTGATTATCCTCGACCACACTGTTAGTATTTCTTCAGTAAACTGAAAAAAATGTATTTTATGTTATATTTTCCAAAAATAATTCATCGGTAATTTTCATAGGGGTAAGCCTTTTTGGAAGATTTGTAAATTTTAAAATAACTCTATCATGACTAAGCCGTGTTTAATATATTTTTAGAAGAGTAATAACATTGAATTACTACAAGCCTTATATATGGATATCTTTGAGAGAAAGATCTATAATTTTATAACCTTTTTATATCAATTACAAAATTCTATTTTTTCATAATATTTATATAACAATTGACCTTTAAATAAATAATAGTTCTTGAATAAAATAAAAATTCAAACCTTAATAAACATTTAGCTATTTGTAATAAAAATAATAAATCAAGTTAAGATTCAAACTTTATTAAACATTTATCCACAATTGTTTAATTTTTACTTCATGTTGCGCCAACATACTTAATACCCACCCAATAGTTTAAGCCAACTAAAGAAACATTTAACATAGCTTCTCTACCCTTCACTCCCAGTGTAAATAGAACAGATTGTCGCAACGATAATATTTCTAAAATACTGTAAAATCATGTTGTAAATATTAAAGTTTATTAAATAAAATATAATATGTCACTTTTTTCAACACTTGTGGAAGAAAGGGTATAGCAATTTCCGCTCAAGTTTATCATATTCCACATCTCCAAACCCTGTCACTTAAACTAATGATTTAATATAATTTTACATTTTATTTATCAAATATTATGTGTCATTTTACTTCTTGAGTTTCTATTTTAAACAATATTATTAATTCTCCTACCATTGAAAGGGTGGATCAATATACTATAATCAAAATTACGTAAAAAAAATAAAAATTGTATTATATTTTTATGTTATCATATTGAATAATTTTAAAGAAAGACTTTGATAAACATGAGATAATTGAACTGCCTCAGAGTTATCAAATTTCTTTTTAATATGCTTTTACATTTAAAGTACATCAAAATGTGAAAATTGTGTACTAGGTCGAACAAATATATGAGCAAATACATTTATAATTAGGATGAAGGGGATCTCCACCGGCCTGTACACAAGTTCCATGACCATTATAAGTTTTAAAACACCATTCTCCACAGGCTTCAAGGAGGCATTGCCCTTCACGTGTTATGACACATTGTTTCGCCATTGTCAGTTTTATAACTGTAAAACAAAAAAAAGAACATAAATATCTTTAAAATTAAACATTAAAACAAGAAGAAAAGCATGACAACTGTATCTTTTAATGCTATTGTGTAAATAATTATTATTTTAAAAGTTTAAGTGTGATTTATCTATTGTTGTTTTTGTGAGTCGTTGGTTTGAATCTATTAATTTATTATAATTCAAATAGGCAACCCACTCCATTAGAAAAAAATAATGATATCACTCCTATAAGGAACTATAAGTTATTTCATAAAGATATTAATATGAAAATGATTGAGAAGAAAAGATCCAACTTTAAAACTCAAAAATTAATTTATTCCTTTTAACACTTATTGTAGTTTTATGTATACTAATTTGTTATTTGAATAGAAATTTTGATGTTAGAGGATATACAAAATCATGAACATCGGAGTTGCAAACTTATGAACATTATTATCTTAACCTTAATATACTAAAACAATATATATATATATATATATATATATATATATATATATATATATATATATATATATATATATATATATATATATATATATATATATATATATAAATTAATATGAAAAAATGAGTTTCTTTCAAATTATTTAACCAAATACATATCCTTTCCAGTCATTGTTATCGTAATATAAGAATGGACATGTTCACCAAATTTGATATTCAGTACCAACTTACATCTAAATGCTACAATATTTAATATAAAAATTAGTACCCTTTTATTTAACTATTAAAAAAAATAGTATACCTGAAATAACGAAGAAAAGAGCGATGATTAGCATGAAGGAATTTTTAGCCATTTCAAATTGCTTCAAAAACAAAAATCAGAAAATGGATATATTATGGTTAAACCAGTCCATGGATTTATATACAGAAAAAATATTATAATAATTATAAATAAAAATTAAAAATAACTATATTAGGAATATTTATTATAAAGTATAAATTTTATATTCAACTTTTATAAGTCTAGAGGTTGAATACAAATTTTATTATACTTTGAGAAATAATCTTTACAATTCACACTTGCAATATATTAAAAAACTTAGTTTTAATTTAATATATTGAAAGGAATTTTTGTACAAAAATAAATATTTCTAAAATTTGTCCGTCTGTTATACTTACAAAACATAATTAAAATATTGATTTATTAATTTTAATAGTAAGGTTAATTCCACTAGTCCAAATTACAATAGTAAGAGTTTGAATTTTTATTCATAAAATAAAAAGTTAATATCACTATATTAATTTTGTTCAAGAAGTTTATTATTAGTGTCATTTTATTTGGTATATCTTGACATCAACTAATATATACAAACAAAATAGTTTAATAAATCAAAATAGTTTAAAGGTTAAAAGAGAAATTGAAATTTTGTCATTAGAAGGGTATTTTGGTAATTTATGGAAGAGATTATTTTCCTAATCCAATTTATTGATAAAAATATATTATGATTAACATGATTTATAATAATTAGGCTATATTAATGTCACGTGGAAAAAGTTGAGGTTAGTTGTTTAATAAATGGCAAAATGACTTTATTTACTACAGTTTATATAATCTCTTTGTTCAGAGGAAATTGTGTTTCCTCTTCCTGGAGGATGACACGCAGAATTGGGAGACAACATTGCAAATGTCAAGTCCTCAGTCATAATCAATTAAGGGTTGAAATTAAAAAACAGTAACCCAATCATCCCTATCCTCACACATCATGTTAATATGTAATTGTTAAACAAAAAGAAAATAAGGAAAAGTGGAAAAGAATGGAATATATATAAAATTACTCGCAGTAAGATAAATTTAGTCTTTATCCTGGCCCAAAAGTCATCTTTAATTGGAAAAGAACCTTAGTAAAGAAAACTCACCCAGGGCTTAGTGATAACCATATGGCCTCGATAAAATCCTTTTAGGTAGGTTTGTCGATAACCATTAAAGCTCACGTGATTATCCTCGACCACACTGTTAGTATTTCTTCAGTAAACTGAAAAAAATGTATTTTATGTTATATTTTCCAAAAATAATTCATCGGTAATTTTCATAGGGGTAAGCCTTTTTGGAAGATTTGTAAATTTTAAAATAACTCTATCATGACTAAGCCGTGTTTAATATATTTTTAGAAGAGTAATAACATTGAATTACTACAAGCCTTATATATGGATATCTTTGAGAGAAAGATCTATAATTTTATAACCTTTTTATATCAATTACAAAATTCTATTTTTTCATAATATTTATATAACAATTGACCTTTAAATAAATAATAGTTCTTGAATAAAATAAAAATTCAAACCTTAATAAACATTTAGCTATTTGTAATAAAAATAATAAATCAAGTTAAGATTCAAACTTTATTAAACATTTATCCACAATTGTTTAATTTTTACTTCATGTTGCGCCAACATACTTAATACCCACCCAATAGTTTAAGCCAACTAAAGAAACATTTAACATAGCTTCTCTACCCTTCACTCCCAGTGTAAATAGAACAGATTGTCGCAACGATAATATTTCTAAAATACTGTAAAATCATGTTGTAAATATTAAAGTTTATTAAATAAAATATAATATGTCACTTTTTTCAACATTTGTGGAAGAAAGGGTATAGCAATTTCCGCTCAAGTTTATCATATTCCACATCTCCAAACCCTGTCACTTAAACTAATGATTTAATATAATTTTACATTTTATTTATCAAATATTATGTGTCATTTTACTTCTTGAGTTTCTATTTTAAACAATATTATTAATTCTCCTACCATTGAAAGGGTGGATCAATATACTATAATCAAAATTACGTAAAAAAAATAAAAATTGTATTATATTTTTATGTTATCATATTGAATAATTTTAAAGAAAGACTTTGATAAACATGAGATAATTGAACTGCCTCAGAGTTATCAAATTTCTTTTTAATATGCTTTTACATTTAAAGTACATCAAAATGTGAAAATTGTGTACTAGGTCGAACAAATATATGAGCAAATACATTTATAATTAGGATGAAGGGGATCTCCACCGGCCTGTACACAAGTTCCATGACCATTATAAGTTTTAAAACACCATTCTCCACAGGCTTCAAGGAGGCATTGCCCTTCACGTGTTATGACACATTGTTTCGCCATTGTCAGTTTTATAACTGTAAAACAAAAAAAAAGAACATAAATATCTTTAAAAATTAAACATTAAAATAAGAAGAAAAGCATGACAACTGTATCTTTTAATGCTATTGTGTAAATAATAATTATTTTAAAAGTTTAAGTGTGATTTATCTATTGTTGTTTTTGTGAGTCGTTGGTTTGAATCTATTAATTTATTATAATTCAAAAAGGCAACCCACTCCATTAGAAAAAAATAATGATATCACTCCTATAAGGAACTATAAGTTATTTCATAAAGATATTAATATGAAAATGATTGAGAAGAAAAGATCCAACTTTAAAACTCAAAAATTAATTTATTCCTTTTAACACTTATTGTAGTTTTATGTATACTAATTTGTTATTTGAATAGAAATTTTGATGTTAGAGGATATACAAAATCATGAACATCGGAGTTGCAAACTTATGAACATTATTATCTTAACCTTAATATACTAAAACAATATATATATATATATATATATATATATATATATATATATATATATATATATATATATATATATATATATATATATATATATATATAAATTAATATGAAAAAATGAGTTTCTTTCAAATTATTTAACCAAATTACATATCCTTTCCAGTCATTGTTATCGTAATATAAGAATGGACATGTTCACCAAATTGGATATTCAGTACCAACTTACATCTAAATGCTACAATATTTAATATAAAAATTAGTACCCTTTTATTTAACTATTAAAAAAAATAGTATACCTGAAATAACGAAGAAAAGAGCGATGATTAGCATGAAGGAATTTTTAGCCATTTCAAATTGCTTCAAAAACAAAAATCAGAAAATGGATATATTATGGTTAAACCAGTCCATGGATTTATATACATAAAAAATATTATAATAATTATAAATAAAAATTAAAAATAACTATATTAGGAATATTTATTATAAAGTATAAATTTTATATTCAACTTTTATAAGTCTAGAGGTTGAATACAAATTTTATTATTCTTTGAGAAATAATCTTTACAATTCACACTTGCAATATATTAAAAAACTTAGTTTTAATTTAATATATTGAAAGGAATTTTTTGTACAAAAATAAATATTTCTAAAATTTGTCCGTCTGTTATACTTACAAAACATAATTAAAATATTGATTTATTAATTTTAATAGTAAGGTTAATTCCACTAGTCCAAATTACAATAGTAAGAGTTTGAATTTTTATTCATAAAATAAAAAGTTAATATCACTATATTAATTTTGTTCAAGAAGTTTATTATTAGTGTCATTTTATTTGGTATATCTTGACATCAACTAATATATACAAACAAAATAGTTTAATAAATCAAAATAGTTTAAAGGTTAAAAGAGAAATTGAAATTTTGTCATTAGAAGGGTATTTTGGTAATTTATGGAAGAGATTATTTTCCTAATCCAATTTATTGATAAAAATATATTATGATTAACATGATTTATAATAATTAGGCTATATTAATGTCACGTGGAAAAAGTTGAGGTTAGTTGTTTAATAAATGGCAAAATGACTTTATTTACTACAGTTTATATAATCTCTTTGTTCAGAGGAAATTGTGTTTCCTCTTCCTGGAGGATGACACGCAGAATTGGAAGACAACATTGCAAATGTCAAGTCCTCAGTCATAATCAATTAAGGGTTGAAATTAAAAAACAGTAACCCAATCATCCCTATCCTCACACATCATGTTAATATGTAATTGTTAAACAAAAAGAAAATAAGGAAAAATGGAAAAGAATGGAATATATATAAAATTACTCGCAGTAAGATAAATTTAGTCTTTATCCTGGCCCAAAAGTCATCTTTAATTGGAAAAGAACCTTAGTAAAGAAAACTCACCCAGGGCTTAGTGATAACCATATGGCCTCGATAAAATCCTTTTAGGTAGGTTTGTCGATAACCATTAAAGCTCACGTGATTATCCTCGACCACACTGTTAGTATTTCTTCAGTAAACTGAAAAAAATGTATTTTATGTTATATTTTCCAAAAATAATTCATCGGTAATTTTCATAGGGGTAAGCCTTTTTGGAAGATTTGTAAATTTTAAAATAACTCTATCATGACTAAGCCGTGTTTAATATATTTTTAGAAGAGTAATAACATTGAATTACTACAAGCCTTATATATGGATATCTTTGAGAGAAAGATCTATAATTTTATAACCTTTTTATATCAATTACAAAATTCTATTTTTTTCATAATATTTATATAACAATTGACCTTTAAATAAATAATAGTTCTTGAATAAAATAAAAATTCAAACCTTAATAAACATTTAGCTATTTGTAATAAAAATAATAAATCAAGTTAAGATTCAAACTTTATTAAACATTTATCCACAATTGTTTAATTTTTACTTCATGTTGCGCCAACATACTTAATACCCACCCAATAGTTTAAGCCAACTAAAGAAACATTTAACATAGCTTCTCTACCCTTCACTCCCAGTGTAAATAGAACAGATTGTCGCAACGATAATATTTCTAAAATACTGTAAAATCATGTTGTAAATATTAAAGTTTATTAAATAAAATATAATATGTCACTTTTTTCAACATTTGTGGAAGAAAGGGTATAGCAATTTTCGCTCAAGTTTATCATATTCCACATCTCCAAACCCTGACACTTAAACTAATGATTTAATATAATTTTACATTTTATTTATCAAATATTATGTGTCATTTTACTTCTTGAGTTTCTATTTTAAACAATATTATTAATTCTCCTACCATTGAAAGGGTGGATCAATATACTATAATCAAAATTACGTAAAAAAAATAAAAATTGTATTATATTTTTATGTTATCATATTGAATAATTTTGAAGAAAGACTTTGATAAACATGAGATAATTGAACTGCCTCAGAGTTATCAAATTTCTTTTTAATATGCTTTTACATTTAAAGTACATCAAAATGTGAAAATTGTGTACTAGGTCGAACAAATATATGAGCAAATACATTTATAATTAGGATGAAGGGGATCTCCACCGGCCTGTACACAAGTTCCATGACCATTATAAGTTTTAAAACACCATTCTCCACAGGCTTCAAGGAGGCATTGCCCTTCACGTGTTATGACACATTGTTTCGCCATTGTCAGTTTTATAACTGTAAAAAAAAAAGAACATAAATATCTTTAAAAATTAAACATTAAAATAAGAAGAAAAGCATGACAACTGTATCTTTTAATGCTATTGTGTAAATAATAATTATTTTAAAAGTTTAAGTGTGATTTATCTATTGTTGTTTTTGTGAGTCGTTGGTTTGAATCTATTAATTTATTATAATTCAAAAAGGCAACCCACTCCATTAGAAAAAAATAATGATATCACTCCTATAAGGAACTATAAGTTATTTCATAAAGATATTAATATGAAAATGATTGAGAAGAAAATATCCAACTTTAAAACTCAAAAATTAATTTATTCCTTTTAACACTTATTGTAGTTTTATGTATACTAATTTGTTATTTGAATAGAAATTTTGATGTTAGAGGATATACAAAATCATGAACATCGGATTTGCAAACTTATGAACATTATTATCTTAACCTTAATATACTAAAACAATACATATATATATATATATATATATATATATATATATATATATATATATATATATATATATATATATATATATATATATATATATATAAAATTAATATGAAAAAATGAGTTTCTTTCAAATTATTTAACCAAATTACATATCCTTTCCAGTCATTGTTATCGTAATATAAGAATGGACATGTTCACCAAATTTGATATTCAGTACCAACTTACATCTAAATGCTACAATATTTAATATAAAAATTAGTACCATTTTATTTAACTATTAAAAAAAAATAGTATACCTAAAATAACGAATAAAAGAGCGACGATTAGCATGAAGGAATTTTTAGCCATTTCAAATTGCTTCAAAAACAAAAATCAGAAAATGGTTAACCGGTTAACCTAATACGTTTTCCACTTCTCAAAACACCATTTTCCTCTGTAACTCCATTTCCAATCAAACCCACACTCCTTCTTCCAACACTCCCACCTCACTACATGTTCATAACCACAAGGATTTCAACATCATAACATAACCATAGCAAATCATATTATCATACCAATCACAACACATGTTCATGAAAATCAACAAGAGCAAGAACATATTCATCTTGTAGCATGGATATTCATGATTTATCTAACATTCTACAACCCTAATTTTTTTCTAGAAAACTAAAGTTTCTAACTAGAACCCACCTCAAGAAATTGAAGAGGAGAAGTTGTTGAACATGAGATGAGGATGAAGATGACGGTGTTGGTTCCAAGCTTTCCTTCTTCTTCTTCTTCTCCACTAGCCTTGCTCTCCTTCTTCTCTTAAGCTTCCTCTTTCTTTCTATGCTTTCTAATACATAGAAACCAAATGGCTTATGGTAGGTAACAATAAGGTAGTAACATGTGGACCACAAGCCTTGTAGCATATGTGTGGTTAGAAAGTGGTGGAAACAAATATCTTAAGTGGTACCAACCATAATATTTGTTCTACCAGAGCTATTGACCCATTATTAGTGTTACCAAAATGTCCTAATTAATAAAAGGTCAGTTCCAAATAATATTAATTAAGTCAACCTGAACTCACTATTTGCTCTATTTATCCCAATTGACAACTTTTAGAGCACATAGGAACTCAGTTGATCTCAATTAATAGGAGTTTAGGCATTTAAGGAAATACGGGGTATTACAACACGCAGAATTGGGAGACAACATGAAGATGACGGTGTTGGTTCCAAGCTTTCCTTCTTCTTCTTCTTCTCCACTAGCCTTGCTCTCCTTCTTCTCTTAAGCTTCCTCTTTCTTTCTATGCTTTCTGATACATAGAAACCAAATGGCTTATGGTAGGTAACAATAAGGTAGTAACATGTGGACCACAAGCCTTGTAGCATATGTGTGGTTAGAAAGTGGTGGAAACAAATATCTTAAGTGGTACCAACCATAATATTTGTTCTACCAGAGCTATTGACCCATTATTAGTGTTACCAAAATGTCCTAATTAATAAAAGGTCAGTTCCAAATAATATTAATTAAGTCAACCTGAACTCACTATTTGCTCTATTTATCCCAATTGACAACTTTTAGAGCACATAGGAACTCAGTTGATCTCAATTAATAGGAGTTTAGGCATTTAAGGAAATACGGGGTATTACAACACGCAGAATTGGGAGACAACATTGCAAATGTCAAGTCCTCAGTCATAATCAATTAAGGGTTGAAATTAAAAAACAGTAACCCAATCATCCCTATCCTAACACATCAACCAAAAAGTATGGAAGTGGGTTCCCCAAGAAGAAAGAACATGACGCCAAACCCTTCACGCGAAATTTGGAAGGAGGAAAGGCGTCCTTGGGGGGCCATTATGCCATAGGGCTTCTTGTGGCCATGAAGACGGAAATGGTAAACATGGGATTGCGACTAGAAGACGGAGTCCGGACAGGACGTCTAACCAAAGAAGTTGGATCTTCGAGTGGAACTAAAAAGTATGGAAGTAAAGAACATGACGCCAAACCCTTCACGCAAAATTTGGAAGGAGGAAAGGCGTCCTTGGGGGGAAAATTATTATTATGTTTTCCTACGAGCATACGAAAAAATTAAATAAATTTATTTAATTTACCTATGTATACTATCATTATTTTTGAGAAACTAAGTTAGGATATGACTTACACCTAGATTACAGTGTCGATATGCCAATTGTTCAGAATGTCTTACAAGAGAAGCTTCACTCCCTCCATATATACCACCAAAATGTTAGATTTGAAAGAAGAAAATGTGTAAAATGAATTTCATTTTTAATTCTAATTCAAAATTAATTACTCTCATTGTCTTGTAACAAACAGTTATATTCACTTTCAATTTTCAAATTTTAATATATATTTATATATATGGGAGGAAATTATTATTATGTTTTCCTACGAGCATACGAAAAATTAAATAAATTTATTTAATTTACCATCTTGACTGAATAACCATGCGTTTTAACAGTCAAAGTCATTAATTCATCTTCAGTGCTAACTTTTCCTTTTTTTCTTGCAAAACATCTATCTAACAATTAGTAGCAACCACTGAGACACCTTAACAAAAATGGTCGTGTTAAGAAATTGTGAATACAGTTGTGACAAGGGCGGAACCTCACAACCAGGTAATTACTTAGCTAAAGTTGAAAGAGCAAGAGAATTTGGGTACTTGAATGGGAGAATAATTTGTATCTGAGGCCAAGAGCCACGAGAACAACCACTGCATTCCCAACTTGCATATACCTGGATTTAGAAAAGAACCATTGAGTGCCAAGTTATACTTATAATATAAAAGATTACATTTAGTAATATTTCTAAATATACCTCTCTTTGATAGGGTCACAAAGCTTATAGCAATCAGGACCCCTGCAGTCTTGCATTCTCTCGGATACTGAGAACTATGTCTTGTTCAGGGTGGAGAATGACCTAAAAATGAATAACTTGGAATTGAGAAAATGCTCGATTTCATAAATAACTAGTTACCAAATATAATGTACACAACTTTAAGTAATTACCTGGTTGTGAGGTTCCGCCCTTGTCACAACTGTATGGAGAATGTTGTTAACCTTTTGAAACTTTCTGGTGGGTTTTTGGGCTGTTATGCCATAGGGCTTCTTGTGGCCATGAAGACGGAAATGGTAAACATGGGATTGCGACTAGAAGACGGAGTCCGGACAGGACGTCTAACCAAAGAAGTTGGATCTTCGAGTGGAACTAAAAAGTATGGAAGTAAAGAACATGATGCCAAACCCTTCACGCGAAATTTGGAAGGAGGAAAGGCGTCCTTGGGGGGAAAATTATTATTATGTTTTCCTACGAGCATACGAAAAAATTAAATAAATTTATTTAATTTACCTATGTATACTATCATTATTTTTGAGAAACTAAGTTAGGATATGACTTACACCTAGATTACAGTGTCGATATGCCAATTGTTCAGAATGTCTTACAAGAGAAGCTTCACTCCCTCCATATATACCACCAAAATGTTAGATTTGAAAGAAGAAAATGTGTAAAATGAATTTCATTTTTAATTCTAATTCAAAATTAATTACTCTCATTGTCTTGTAACAAACAGTTATATTCACTTTCAATTTTCAAATTTTAATATATATTTATATATATGGGAGGAAATTATTATTATGTTTTCCTACGAGCATACGAAAAATTAAATAAATTTATTTAATTTACCATCTTGACTGAATAACCATGCGTTTTAACAGTCAAAGTCATTAATTCATCTTCAGTGCTAACTTTTCCTTTTTTTCTTGCAAAACATCTATCTAACAATTAGTAGCAACCACTGAGACACCTTAACAAAAATGGTCGTGTTAAGAAATTGTGAATACAGTTGTGACAAGGGCGGAACCTCACAACCAGGTAATTACTTAGCTAAAGTTGAAAGAGCAAGAGAATTTAGGTACTTGAATGGGAGAATAATTTGTATCTGAGGCCAAGAGCCACGAGAACAACCACTGCATTCCCAACTTGCATATACCTGGATTTAGAAAAGAACCATTGAGTGCCAAGTTATACTTATAATATAAAAAATTACATTTAGTAATATTTCTAAACATACCTCTCTTTGATAGGGTCACAAAGTTTATAGCAATCAGGACCCCTGCAGTCTTGCATTCTCTCGGATACTGAGAACTATGTCTTGTTCAGGGTGGAGAATGACCTAAAAATGAATAACTTGGAATTGAGAAAATGCTCGATTTCATAAATAACTAGTTACCAAATATAATGTACACAACTTTAAGTAATTACCTGGTTGTGAGGTTCCGCCCTTGTCACAACTGTATGGAGAATGTTGTTAACCTTTTGAAACTTTCTGGTGGGTTTTTGGGCTGTTATGCCATAGGGCTTCTTGTGGCCATGAAGACGGAAATGGTAAACATGGGAATGCGACTAGAAGACGGAGTCCGGACAGGACGTCTAACCAAAGAAGTTGGATCTTCGGGTGGAACCAAAAAGTATGGAAGTGGGTTCCCCAAGAAGAAAGAACATGATGCCAACCCCTTCACGCGAAATTTGGAAGGAGGAAAGGCGTCCTTGGGGGGAAATTATTATTATGTTTTCCTACGAGCATACGAAAAAATTAAATAAATTTATTTAATTTACCTATGTATACTATCATTATTTTTGAGAAACTAAGTTAGGATATGACTTACACCTAAATTACAGTGTCGATATGCCAATTGTTCAGAATGTCTTACAAGAGAAGCTTCACTCCCTCCATATATACCACCAAAATGTTAGATTTGAAAGAAGAAAATGTCTAAAATGAATTTCATTTTTAATTCTAATTCAAAATTAATTACTCTCATTGTCTTGTAACAAACAGTTATATTCACTTTCAATTTTCAAATTTTAATATATATTTATATATATGGGGGGAAATTATTATTATGTTTTCCTACGAGCATACGAAAAATTAAATAAATTTATTTAATTTACCATCTTGACTGAATAACCATGCGTTTTAACAGTCAAAGTCATTAATTCATCTTCAGTGCTAACTTTTCCTTTTTTTCTTGCAAAACATCTATCTAACAATTAGTAGCAACCACTGAGACACCTTAACAAAAATGGTCGTGTTAAGAAATTGTGAATACAGTTGTGACAAGGGCGGAACCTCACAACCAGGTAATTACTTAGCTAAAGTTGAAAGAGCAAGAGAATTTGGGTACTTGAATGGGAGAATAATTTGTATCTGAGGCCAAGAGCCACGAGAACAACCACTGCATTCCCAACTTGCATATACCTGGATTTAGAAAAGAACCATTGAGTGCCAAGTTATACTTATAATATAAAAGATTACATTTAGTAATATTTCTAAACATACCTCTCTTTGATAGGGTCACAAAGTTTATAGCAATCAGGACCCCTGCAGTCTTGCATTCTCTCGGATACTGAGAACTATGTCTTGTTCAGGGTGGAGAATGACCTAAAAATGAATAACTTGGAATTGAGAAAATGCTCGATTTCATAAATAACTAGTTACCAAATATAATGTACACAACTTTAAGTAATTACCTGGTTGTGAGGTTCCGCCCTTGTCACAACTGTATGGAGAATGTTGTTAACCTTTTGAAACTTTCTGGTGGGTTTTAGGGCTGTTATGCCATAGGGCTTCTTGTGGCCATGAAGACGGAAATGGTAAACATGGGAATGCGACTAGAAGACGGAGTCCGGACAGGACGTCTAACCAAAGAAGTTGGATCTTCGGGTGGAACCAAAAAGTATGGAAGTGGGTTCCTCAAGAAGAAAGAACATGACGCCACTTCACGCGAAATTTGGAAGGAGGAAAGGCGTCCTTGGGGGGAAATTATTATTATGTTTTCCTACGAGCATACGAAAAAATTAAATAAATTTATTTAATTTACCTATGTATACTATCATTATTTTTGAGAAACTAAGTTAGGATATGACTTACACCTAGATTACAGTGTCGATATGCCAATTGTTCAGAATGTCTTACAAGAGAAGCTTCACTCCCTCCATATATACCACCAAAATGTTAGATTTGAAAGAAGAAAATGTCTAAAATGAATTTCATTTTCAATTCTAATTCAAAATTAATTACTCTCATTGTCTTGTAACAAACAGTTATATTCACTTTCAATTTTCAAATTTTAATATATATTTATATATATGGGGGGGAAATTATTATTATGTTTTCCTACGAGCATACGAAAAATTAAATAAATTTATTTAATTTACCAGCTTGAAGGGATGAACCATGCGTTTAAACTGAATAACCATGCGTTTTAACAGTCAAAGTCATTAATTCATCTTCAGTGCTAACTTTTCCTTTTTTTCTTGCAAAACATCTATCTAACAATTAGTAGAAACCACTGAGACACCTTAACAAAAATGGTTGTGTTAAGAAATTGTGAATACAGTTGTGACAAGGGCGGAACCTCACAACCAAGTAATTACTTAGCTAAAGTTGAAAGAGCAAGAGAATTTGGGTACTTGAATGGGAGAGTAATTTGTATCTGAGGTCAAGAGCCTCGAGAACAACCACTGCATTCCCAACTTGCATATACCTGGATTTAGAAAAGAACCATTGAGTGCCAAGTTATACTTATAATATAAAAGATTACATTTAGTAATATTTCTAAACATACCTCTCTTTGATAGGGCCACAAAGTTTATAGCAATCAGGAAATCCCTGCAGTCTTGCATTCTCTCGGATACTGAGAACTATGTCTTGTTCAGGGTGGAGAATGACCTAAAATTGAATAACTTGGAATTGAGAAAATGCTCGATTTCATAAATAACTAGTTACTAAATATAATGTACACAACTTTAAGTAATTACCTGGTTGTGAGGTTCCGCCCTTGTCACAACTGTATGGAGAATGTTGTTAACCTTTTGAAACTTTCTGGTGGGTTTTTGGGTTGTTATGCCATAGGGCTTCTTGTGGCCATGAAGACGGAAATGGTAAACATGGGAATGCGACTAGAAGACGGAGTCCGGACAGGACGTCTAACCAAAGAAGTTGGATCTTCGGGTGGAACCAAAAAGTATGGAAGTGGGTTCCCCAAGAAGAAAGAACATGACGCCAAACCCTTCACGCGAAATTTGGAAGGAGGAAAGGCGTCCTTGGGGGGAAAATTATTATTATGTTTTCCTACGAGCATACGAAAAAATTAAATAAATTTATTTAATTTACCTATGTATACTATCATTATTTTTGGAAACTAAGTTAGGATATGACTTACACCTAGATTACAGTGTCGATATGCCAATTGTTCAGAATGTCTTACAAGAGAAGCTTCACTCCCTCCATATATACCACCAAAATGTTAGATTTGAAAGAAGAAAATGTCTAAAATGAATTTCATTTTTAATTCTAATTCAAAATTAATTACTCTCATTGTCTTGTAACAAACAGTTATATTCACTTTCAATTTTCAAATTTTAATATATATTTATATATATGGGGGGGAAATTATTATTATGTTTTCCTACGAGCATACGAAAAATTAAATAAATTTATTTAATTTACCAGCTTGAAGGGATGAACCATGCGTTTAAACTGAATAACCATGCGTTTTAACTGAATAACCATGCGTTTTAACAGTCAAAGTCATTAATTCATCTTCAGTGCTAACTTTTCCTTTTTTTCTTGCAAAACATCCATCTAACAATTAGTAGCAACCACTGAGACACCTTAACAAAAATGGTCGTGTTAAGAAATTGTGAATACAGTTGTGACAAGGGCGGAACCTCACAACCAGGTAATTACTTAGCTAAAGTTGAAAGAGCAAGAGAATTTGGGTACTTGAATGGGAGAGTAATTTGTATCTGAGGTCAAGAGCCTCGAGAACAACCACTGCATTCCCAACTTGCATATACCTGGATTTAGAAAAGAACCATTGAGTGCCAAGTTATACTTATAATATAAAAGATTACATTTAGTAATATTTCTAAACATACCTCTCTTTGATAGGGCCACAAAGTTGATAGCAATCAGGAAATCCCTGCAGTCTTGCATTCTCTCGGATACTGAGAACTATGTCTTGTTCAGGGTGGAGAATGACCTAAAAATGAATAACTTGGAATTGAGAAAATGCTCGATTTCATAAATAACTAGTTACCAAATATAATGTACACAACTTTAAGTAATTATCTGGTTGTGAGGTTCCGCCCTTGTCACAACTGTATGGAGAATGTTGTTAACCTTTTGAAACTTTCTGGTGGGTTTTTGGGCCGTTATGCCATAGGGCTTCTTGTGGCCATGAAGACGGAAATGGTAAACATGGGAATGCGACTAGAAGACGGAGTCCGGACAGGACGTCTAACCAAAGAAGTTGGATCTTCGGGTGGAACCAAAAAGTATGGAAGTGGGTTCCCCAAGAAGAAAGAACATGACGCCAAACCCTTCACGCGAAATTTGGAAGGAGGAAAGGCGTCCTTGGGGGGAAAATTATTATTATGTTTTCCTACGAGCATACGAAAAAATTAAATAAATTTATTTAATTTACCTATGTATACTATCATTATTTTTGGAAACTAAGTTAGGATATGACTTACACCTAGATTACAGTGTCGATATGCCAATTGTTCAGAATGTCTTACAAGAGAAGCTTCACTCCCTCCATATATACCACCAAAATGTTAGATTTGAAAGAAGAAAATGTCTAAAATGAATTTCATTTTTAATTCTAATTCAAAATTAATTACTCTCATTGTCTTGTAACAAACAGTTATATTCACTTTCAATTTTCAAATTTTAATATATATTTATATATATGGGGGGAAATTATTATTATGTTTTCCTACGAGCATACGAAAAATTAAATAAATTTATTTAATTTACCAGCTTGAAGGGATGAACCATGCGTTTAAACTGAAGAACCATGCGTTTAAACTGAATAACCATGCGTTTTAACAGTCAAAGTCATTAATTCATCTTCAGTGCTAACTTTTCCTTTTTTTCTTCCAAACATCTATCTAACAATTAGTAGCAACCACTGAGACACCTTAACAAAAATGGTCGTGTTAAGAAATTGTGAATACAGTTGTGACAAGGGCGGAACCTCACAACCAGGTAATTACTTAGCTAAAGTTGAAAGAGCAAGAGAATTTGGGTACTTGAATGGGAGAGTAATTTGTATCTGAGGCCAAGAGCCACGAGAACAACCACTGCATTCCCAACTTGCATATACCTGGGTTAAGAAAAGAACTATTGAGTGCCAAGTTATACTTATAATATAAAAGATTACATTTAGTAATATTTCTAAACATACCTCTCTTTGATAGGGCCACAAAGTTTATAGCAATCAGGACCCCTGCAGTCTTGCATTCTCTCGGATACTGAGAACTATGTCTTGTTCAGGGTGGAGAATGACCTAAAAATGAATAACTTGGAATTGAGAAAATGCTCGATTTCATAAATAACTAGTTACCAAATATAATGTACACAACTTTAAGTAATTACCTGGTTGTGAGGTTCCGCCCTTGTCACAACTGTATGGAGAATGTTGTTAACCTTTTGAAACTTTCTGGTGGGTTTTTGGGCTGTTATGCCATAGGGCTTCTTGTGGCCATGAAGACGGAAATGGTAAACATGGGAATGCGACTAGAAGACGGAGTCCGGACAGGACGTCTAACCAAAGAAGTTGGATCTTCGGGTGGAACCAAAAAGTATGGAAGTGGGTTCCCCAAGAAGAAAGAACATGACGCCAACCCCTTCACGCGAAATTTGGAAGGAGGAAAGGCGTCCTTGGGGGGAAATTATTATTATGTTTTCCTACGAGCATACGAAAAAATTAAATAAATTTATTTAATTTACCTATGTATACTATCATTATTTTTGAGAAACTAAGTTAGGATATGACTTACACCTAGATTACAGTGTCGATATGCCAATTGTTCAGAATGTCTTACAAGAGAAGCTTCACTCCCTCCATATATACCACCAAAATGTTAGATTTGAAAGAAGAAAGTGTCTAAAATGAATTTCATTTTTAATTCTAATTCAAAATTAATTACTCTCATTGTCTTGTAACAAACAGTTATATTCACTTTCAATTTTCAAATTTTAATATATATTTATATATATGGGGGGAAATTATTATTATGTTTTCCTACGAGCATACGAAAAATTAAATAAATTTATTTAATTTACCAGCTTGAAGGGATGAACCATGCGTTTAAACTGAAGAACCATGCGTTTAAACTGAATAACCATGCGTTTTAATAGTCAAAGTCATTAATTCATCTTCAGTGCTAACTTTTCCTTTTTTTCTTGCAAAACATCTATCTAACAATTAGTAGCAACCACTGAGACACCTTAACAAAAATGGTCGTGTTAAGAAATTGTGAATACAGTTGTGACAAGGGCGGAACCTCACAACCAGGTAATTACTTAGCTAAAGTTGAAAGAGCAAGAGAATTTGGGTACTTGAATGGGAGAGTATTTTGTATCTGAGGCCAAGAGCCACGAGAACAACCACTGCATTCCCAACTTGCATATACCTGGGTTTAGAAAAGAACCATTGAGTGCCAAGTTATACTTATAATATAAAAGATTACATTTAGTAATATTTCTAAACATACCTCTCTTTGATAGGGCCACAAAGTTTATAGCAATCAGGACCCCTGCAGTCTTGCATTCTCTCGGATACTGAGAACTATGTCTTGTTCAGGGTGGAGAATGACCTAAAAATGAATAACTTGGAATTGAGAAAATGCTAGATTTCATAAATAACTAGTTACCAAATATAATGTACACAACTTTAAGTAATTACCTGGTTGTGAGGTTCCGCCCTTGTCACAACTGTATGGAGAATGTTGTTAACCTTTTGAAACTTTCTGGTGGGTTTTTGGGCCGTTATGCCATAGGGCTTCTTGTGGCCATGAAGAAGGAAATGGTATACCAAATATAATGTACACAACTTTAAGTAATTACCTGGTTGTGAGGTTCCGCCCTTGTCACAACTGTATGGAGAATGTTGTTAACCTTTTGAAACTTTCTGGTGGTTTTTGGGCCGTTATGCCATAGGGCTTCTTGTGGCCATGAAGACGGAAATGCTAAACATGGGAATGCGACTAGAAGACGGAGTCCGGACAGGACGTCTAACCAAAGAAGTTGGATCTTCGAGTGGAACCAAAAAGTATGGAAGTGGGTTCCCCAAGAAGAAAGAACATGACGCCAAACCCTTCACGCGAAATTTGGAAGGAGGAAAGGCGTCCTTGGGGGGGCGTTATGCCATAGGGCTTCTTGTGGCCATGAAGACGGAAATGGTAAACATGGGAATGCGACTAGAAGACGGAGTCCGGACAGGACGTCTAACCAAAGAAGTTGGATCTTCGAGTGGAACTAAAAAGTATCGAAGTAAAGAACATGACGCCAAACCCTTCACGCGAAATTTGGAAGGAGGAAAGGCGTCCTTGGGGGGAAAATTATTATTATGTTTTCCTACGAGCATACGAAAAAATTAAATAAATTTATTTAATTTACCTATGTATACTATCATTATTTTTGAGAAACTAAGTTAGGATATGACTTACACCTAGATTACAGTGTCGATATGCCAATTGTTCAGAATGTCTTACAAGAGAAGCTTCACTCCCTCCATATATACCACCAAAATGTTAGATTTGAAAGAAGAAAATGTCTAAAATGAATTTCATTTTTAATTCTAATTCAAAATTAATTACTCTCATTGTCTTGTAACAAACAGTTATATTCACTTTCAATTTTCAAATTTTAATATATATTTATATATATGGGGGGGAAATTATTATTATGTTTTCCTACGAGCATACGAAAAATTAAATAAATTTATTTAATTTACCAGCTTGAAGGGATGAACCATGCGTTTAAACTGAAAACCATGCGTTTAAACTGAATAACCAAGCGTTTTAACAGTCAAAGTCATTAATTCATCTTCAGTGCTAACTTTTCCTTTTTTTCTTGCAAAACATCTATCTAACAATTAGTAGCAACCACTGAGACACCTTAACAAAAATGGTCGTGTTAAGAAATTGTGAATACAGTTGTGACAAGGGAGGAACCTCACAACCAGGTAATTACTTAGCTAAAGTTGAAAGAGCAAGAGAATTTGGGTACTTGAATGGGAGAATAATTTGTATCTGAGGCCAAGAGCCACGAGAACAACCACTGCATTCCCAACTTGCATATACCTGGATTTAGAAAAGAACCATTGATTGCCAAGTTATACTTATAATATAAAAGATTACATTTAGTAATATTTCTAAACATACCTCTCTTTGATAGGGCCACAAAGTTTATAGCAATCAGGACCCCTGCAGTCTTGCATTCTCTCGGATACTGAGAACTATGTCTTGTTCAGGGTGGAGAATGACCTAAAAATGAATAACTTGGAATTGAGAATATGCTCGATTTCATAAATAACTAGTTACCAAATATAATGTACACAACTTTAAGTAATTACCTGGTTGTGAGGTTCCGCCCTTGTCACAACTGTATGGAGAATGTTGTTAACCTTTTGAAACTTTCTGGTGGCTTTTTGGGCCGTTATGCCATAGGGCTTCTTGTGGCCATGAAGACGGAAATGGTAAACATGGGAATGTGACTAGAAGACGGAGTCCGGACAGGACGTCTAACCAAAGAAGTTGGATCTTCGGGTGGAACCAAAAAGTATGGAAGTGGGTTCCCCAAGAAGAAAGAACATGACGCCAAACCCTTCACGCGAAATTTGGAAGGAGGAAAGGCGTCCTTGGGGGGAAATTATTATTATGTTTTCCTACGAGCATACGAAAAAATTAAATAAATTTATTTAATTTACCTATGTATACTATCATTATTTTTGAGAAACTAAGTTAGGATATGACTTACACCTAGATTACAGTGTCGATATGCCAATTGTTCAGAATGTCTTACAAGAGAAGCTTCACTCCCTCCATATATACCACCAAAATGTTAGATTTGAAAGTAGAAAATGTCTAAAATGAATTTCATTTTTAATTCTAATTCAAAATTAATTACTCTCATTGTCTTGTAACAAACAGTTATATTCACTTTCAATTTTCAAATTTTAATATATTTTTATATATATGGGGGGGAAATTATTATTATGTTTTCCTACGAGCATACGAAAAATTAAATAAATTTATTTAATTTACCAGCTTGAAGGGATGAACCATGCGTTTAAACTGAATAACCATGCGTTTTAACTTAATAACCATGCGTTTTAACAGTCAAAGTCATTAATTCATCTTCAGTGCTAACTTTTCCTTTTTTTCTTGCAAAACATTTATCTAACAATTAGTAGCAACCACTGAGACACCTTAACAAAAATGGTTGTGTTAAGAAATTGTGAATACAGTTGTGACAAGGGCGGAACCTCACAACCAAGTAATTACTTAGCTAAAGTTGAAAGAGCAAGAGAATTTGGGTACTTGAATGGGAGACTAATTTGTATTTGAGGTCAAGAGCCACGAGAACAACCACTGCATTCCCAACTTGCATATACCTGGATTTAGAAAAGAACCATTGAGTGCCAAGTTATACTTATAATATAAAAGATTACATTTAGTAATATTTCTAAACATACCTCTCTTTGATAGGGCCACAAAGTTTATAGCAATCAGGAAATCCCTGCAGTCTTGCATTCTCTCGGATACTGAGAACTATGTCTTGTTCAGGGTGGAGAATGACCTAAAATTGAATAACTTGGAATTGAGAAAATGCTCGATTTCATAAATAACTAGTTACCAAATATAATGTACACAACTTTAAGTAATTATCTGGTTGTGAGGTTCCGCCCTTGTCACAACTGTATGGAGAATGTTGTTAACCTTTTGAAACTTTCTGGTGGGTTTTTGGGCCGTTATGCCATAGGGCTTCTTGTGGCCATGAAGACGGAAATGGTAAACATGGGAATGCGACTAGAAGACGGAGTCCGGACAGGACGTCTAACCAAAGAAGTTGGATCTTCGGGTGGAACCAAAAAGTATGGAAGTGGGTTCCCCAAGAAGAAAGAACATGACGCCAAACCCTTCACGCGAAATTTGGAAGGAGGAAAGGCGTCCTTGGGGGGAAAATTATTATTATGTTTTCCTACGAGCATACGAAAAAATTAAATAAATTTATTTAATTTACCTATGTATACTATCATTATTTTTGAGAAACTAAGTTAGGATATGACTTACACCTAGATTACAGTGTCGATATGCCAATTGTTCAGAATGTCTTACAAGAGAAGCTTCACTCCCTCCATATATACCACCAAAATGTTAGATTTGAAAGAAGAAAATGTCTAAAATGAATTTCATTTTTAATTCTAATTCAAAATTAATTACTCTCATTGTCTTGTAACAAACAGTTATATTCACTTTCAATTTTCAAATTTTAATATATATTTATATATATGGGGGGGAAATTATTATTATGTTTTCCTACGAGCATACGAAAAATTAAATAAATTTATTTAATTTACCAGCTTGAAGGGATGAACCATGCGTTTAAACTGAAAACCATGCGTTTAAACTGAATAACCAAGCGTTTTAACAGTCAAAGTCATTAATTCATCTTCAGTGCTAACTTTTCCTTTTTTTCTTGCAAAACATCTATCTAACAATTAGTAGCAACCACTAAGACACCTTAACAAAAATGGTCGTGTTAAGAAATTGTGAATACAGTTGTGACAAGGGCGGAACCTCACAACCAGGTAATTACTTAGCTAAAGTTGAAAGAGCAAGAGAATTTGGGTACTTGAATGGGAGAATAATTTGTATCTGAGGCCAAGAGCCACGAGAACAACCACTGCATTCCCAACTTGCATATACCTGGATTTAGAAAAGAACCATTGAGTGCCAAGTTATACTTATAATATAAAAGATTACATTTAGTAATATTTCTAAACATACCTCTCTTTGATAGGGCCACAAAGTTTATAGCAATCAGGACCCCTGCAGTCTTGCATTCTCTCGGATACTGAGAACTATGTCTTGTTCAGGGTGGAGAATGACCTAAAAATGAATAACTTGGAATTGAGAAAATGCTCGATTTCATAAATAACTAGTTACCAAATATAATGTACACAACTTTAAGTAATTACCTGGTTGTGAGGTTCCGCCCTTGTCACAACTGTATGGAGAATGTTGTTAACCTTTTGAAACTTTCTGGTGGCTTTTTGGGCCGTTATGCCATAGGGCTTCTTGTGGCCATGAAGACGGAAATGGTAAACATGGGAATGCGACTAGAAGACGGAGTCCGGACAGGACGTCTAACCAAAGAAGTTGGATCTTCGGGTGGAACCAAAAAGTATGGAAGTGGGTTCCCCAAGAAGAAAGAACATGACGCCAAACCCTTCACGCGAAATTTGGAAGGAGGAAAGGCGTCCTTGGGGGGAAATTATTATTATGTTTTCCTACGAGCATACGAAAAAATTAAATAAATTTATTTAATTTACCTATGTATACTATCATTATTTTTGAGAAACTAAGTTAGGATATGACTTACACCTAGATTACAGTGTCGATATGCCAATTGTTCAGAATGTCTTACAAGAGAAGCTTCACTCCCTCCATATATACCACCAAAATGTTAGATTTGAAAGAAGAAAATGTCTAAAATGAATTTCATTTTTAATTCTAATTCAAAATTAATTACTCTCATTGTCTTGTAACAAACAGTTATATTCACTTTCAATTTTCAAATTTTAATATATATTTATATATATGGGGGGGAAATTATTATTATGTTTTCCTACGAGCATACGAAAAATTAAATAAATTTATTTAATTTACCAGCTTGAAGGGATGAACCATGCGTTTAAACTGAATAACCATGCGTTTTAACTGAATAACCATGCGTTTTAACAGTCAAAGTCATTAATTCATCTTCAGTGCTAACTTTTCCTTTTTTTCTTGCAAAACATCTATCTAACAATTAGTAGCAACCACTGAGACACCTTAACAAAAATGGTTGTGTTAAGAAATTGTGAATACAGTTGTGACAAGGGCGGAACCTCACAACCAGGTAATTACTTAGCTAAAGTTGAAAGAGCAAGAGAATTTGGGTACTTGAATGGGAGACTAATTTGTATCTGAGGTCAAGAGCCACGAGAACAACCACTGCATTCCCAACTTGCATATACCTGGATTTAGAAAAGAACCATTGAGTGCCAAGTTATACTTATAATATAAAAGATTACATTTAGTAATATTTCTAAACATACCTCTCTTTGATAGGGCCACAAAGTTTATAGCAATCAGGAAATCCCTGCAGTCTTGCATTCTCTCGGATACTGAGAACTATGTCTTGTTCAGGGTGGAGAATGACCTAAAATTGAATAACTTGGAATTGAGAAAATGCTCGATTTCATAAATAACTAGTTACCAAATATAATGTACACAACTTTAAGTAATTATCTGGTTGTGAGGTTCCGCCCTTGTCACAACTGTATGGAGAATGTTGTTAACCTTTTGAAACTTTCTGGTGGGTTTTTGGGCCGTTATGCCATAGGGCTTCTTGTGGCCATGAAGACGGAAATGGTAAACATGGGAATGCGACTAGAAGACGGAGTCCGGACAGGACGTCTAACCAAAGAAGTTGGATCTTCGGGTGGAACCAAAAAGTATGGAAGTGGGTTCCCCAAGAAGAAAGAACATGACGCCAAACCCTTCACGCGAAATTTGGAAGGAGGAAAGGCGTCCTTGGGGGGAAAATTATTATTATGTTTTCCTACGAGCATACGAAAAAATTAAATAAATTTATTTAATTTACCTATGTATACTATCATTATTTTTGAGAAACTAAGTTAGGATATGACTTACACCTAGATTACAGTGTCGATATGCCAATTGTTCAGAATGTCTTACAAGAGAAGCTTCACTCCCTCCATATATACCACCAAAATGTTAGATTTGAAAGAAGAAAATGTCTAAAATGAATTTCATTTTTAATTCTAATTCAAAATTAATTACTCTCATTGTCTTGTAACAAACAGTTATATTCACTTTCAATTTTCAAATTTTAATATATATTTATATATATGGGGGGGAAATTATTATTATGTTTTCCTACGAGCATACGAAAAATTAAATAAATTTATTTAATTTACCAGCTTGAAGGGATGAACCATGCGTTTAAACTGAAAACCATGCGTTTAAACTGAATAACCATGCGTTTTAACAGTCAAAGTCATTAATTCATCTTCAGTGCTAACTTTTCCTTTTTTTCTTGCAAAACATCTATCTAACAATTAGTAGCAACCACTGAGACACCTTAACAAAAATGGTCGTGTTAAGAAATTGTGAATACAGTTGTGACAAGGGCGGAACCTCACAACCAGGTAATTACTTAGCTAAAGTTGAAAGAGCAAGAGAATTTGGGTACTTGAATGGGAGAGTAATTTGTATCTGAGGCCAAGAGCCACGAGAACAACCACTGCATTCCCAACTTGCATATACCTGGATTTAGAAAAGAACCATTGAGTGCCAAGTTATACTTATAATATAAAAGATTACATTTAGTAATATTTCTAAACATACCTCTCTTTGATAGGGCCACAAAGTTTATAGCAATCAGGAAATCCCTGCAGTCTTGCATTCTCTCGGATACTGAGAACTATGTCTTGTTCAGGGTGGAGAATGACCTAAAAATGAATAACTTGGAATTGAGAATATGCTCGATTTCATAAATAACTAGTTACCAAATATAATGTACACAACTTTAAGTAATTACCTGGTTGTGAGGTTCCACCCTTGTCACAACTGTATGGAGAATGTTGTTAACCTTTTGAAACTTTCTGGTGGGTTTTTGGGCCGTTATGCCATAGGGCTTCTTGTGGCCATGAAGACGGAAATGGTAAACATGGGAATGCGACTAGAAGACGGAGTCCGGACAGGACGTCTAACCAAAGAAGTTGGATCTTCGGGTGGAACCAAAAAGTATGGAAGTGGGTTCCCCAAGAAGAAAGAACATGACGCCAAACCCTTCACGCGAAATTTGGAAGGAGGAAAGGCGTCCTTGGGGGGAAATTATTATTATGTTTTCCTACGAGCATACGAAAAAATTAAATAAATTTATTTAATTTACCTATGTATAGTATCATTATTTTTGAGAAACTAAGTTAGGATATGACTTACACCTAGATTACAGTGTCGATATGCCAATTGTTCAGAATGTCTTACAAGAGAAGCTTCACTCCCTCCATATATACCACCAAAATGTTAGATTTGAAAGTAGAAAATGTCTAAAATGAATTTCATTTTTAATTCTAATTCAAATTAATTACTCTCATTGTCTTGTAACAAACAGTTATATTCACTTTCAATTTTCAAATTTTAATATATATTTATATATATGGGGGGGAAATTATTATTATGTTTTCCTACGAGCATACGAAAAATTAAATAAATTTATTTAATTTACCAGCTTGAAGGGATGAACCATGCGTTTAAACTGAATAACCATGCGTTTTAACTGAATAACCATGCGTTTTAACAGTCAAAGTCATTAATTCATCTTCAGTGCTAACTTTTCCTTTTTTTCTTGCAAAACATCTATCTAACAATTAGTAGCAACCACTGAGACACCTTAACAAAAATGGTTGTGTTAAGAAATTGTGAATACAGTTGTGACAAGGGCGGAACCTCACAACCAAGTAATTACTTAGCTAAATTTGAAAGAGCAAGAGAATTTGGGTACTTGAATGGGAGACTAATTTGTATCTGAGGTCAAGAGCCTCGAGAACAACCACTGCATTCCCAACTTGCATATACCTGGATTTAGAAAAGAACCATTGAGTGCCAAGTTATACTTATAATATAAAAGATTACATTTAGTAATATTTCTAAACATACCTCTCTTTGATAGGGCCACAAAGTTTATAGCAATCAGGAAATCCCTGCAGTCTTGCATTCTCTCGGATACTGAGAACTATGTCTTGTTCAGGGTGGAGAATGACCTAAAATGAATAACTTGGAATTGAGAAAATGCTCGATTTCATAAATAACTAGTTACCAAATATAATGTACACAACTTTAAGTAATTATCTGGTTGTGAGGTTCCGCCCTTGTCACAACTGTATGGAGAATGTTGTTAACCTTTTGAAACTTTCTGGTGGGTTTTTGGGCCGTTATGCCATAGGGCTTCTTGTGGCCATGAAGACGGAAATGGTAAACATGGGAATGCGACTAGAAGACGGAGTCCGGACAGGACGTCTAACCAAAGAAGTTGGATCTTCGGGTGGAACCAAAAAGTATGGAAGTGGGTTCCCCAAGAAAAAAGAACATGACGCCAAACCCTTCACGCGAAATTTGGAAGGAGGAAAGGCGTCCTTGGGGGGAAAATTATTATTATGTTTTCCTACGAGCATACGAAAAAATTAAATAAATTTATTTAATTTACCTATGTATACTATCATTATTTTTGAGAAACTAAGTTAGGATATGACTTACACCTAGATTACAGTGTCGATATGCCAATTGTTCAGAATGTCTTACAAGAGAAGCTTCACTCCCTCCATATATACCACCAAAATGTTAGATTTGAAAGAAGAAAATGTCTAAAATGAATTTCATTTTTAATTCTAATTCAAAATTAATTACTCTCATTGTCTTGTAACAAACAGTTATATTCACTTTCAATTTTCAAATTTTAATATATATTTATATATATGGGGGGAAATTATTATTATGTTTTCCTACGAGCATACGAAAAATTAAATAAATTTATTTAATTTACCAGCTTGAAGGGATGAACCATGCGTTTAAACTGAAGAACCATGCGTTTAAACTGAATAACCATGCGTTTTAACAGTCAAAGTCATTAATTCATCTTCAGTGCTAACTTTTCCTTTTTTTCTTGCAAAACATCTCTCGAACAATTAGTAGCAACCACTGAGACACCTTAACAAAAATGGTCGTGTTAAGAAATTGTGAATACAGTTGTGACAAGGGCGGAACCTCACAACCAGGTAATTACTTAGCTAAAGTTGAAAGAGCAAGAGAATTTGGGTACTTGAATGGGAGAGTAATTTGTATCTGAGGCCAAGAGCCACGAGAACAACCACTGCATTCCCAACTTGCATATACCTGGGTTTAGAAAAGAACCATTGAGTGCCAAGTTATACTTATAATATAAAAGATTACATTTAGTAATATTTCTAAACATACCTCTCTTTGATAGGGCCACAAAGTTTATAGCAATCAGGACCCCTGCAGTCTTGCATTCTCTCGGATACTGAGAACTATGTCTTGTTCAGGGTGGAGAATGACCTAAAAATGAATAACTTGGAATTGAGAAAATGCTCGATTTCATAAATAACTAGTTACCAAATATAATGTACACAACTTTAAGTAATTACCTGGTTGTGAGGTTCCGCCCTTGTCACAACTGTATGGAGAATGTTGTTAACCTTTTGAAACTTTCTGGTGGGTTTTTGGGCCGTTATGCCATAGGGCTTCTTGTGGCCATGAAGAAGGAAATGGTATACCAAATATAATGTACACAACTTTAAGTAATTACCTGGTTGTGAGGTTCCGCCCTTGTCACAACTGTATGGAGAATGTTGTTAACCTTTTGAAACTTTCTGGTGGGTTTTTGGGCCGTTATGCCATAGGGCTTCTTGTGGCCATGAAGACAGAAATGCTAAACATGGGAATGCGACTAGAAGACGGAGTCCGGACAGGACGTCTAACCAAAGAAGTTGGATCTTCGAGTGGAACCAAAAAGTATGGAAGTGGGTTTCCCAAGAAGAAAGAACATGACGCCAAACCCTTCACGCGAAATTTGGAAGGAGGAAAGGCGTCCTTGGGGGGCGTTATGCCATAGGGCTTCTTGTGGCCATGAAGACGGAAATGGTAAACATGGGAGTGCGACTAGAAGACGGAGTCCGGACAGGACGTCTAACCAAAGAAGTTGGATCTTCGAGTGGAACTAAAAAGTATGGAAGTAAAGAACATGACGCCAAACCCTTCACGCGAAATTTGGAAGGAGGAAAGGCGTCCTTGGGGGGAAAATTATTATTATGTTTTCCTACGAGCATAGGAAAAAATTAAATAAATTTATTTAATTTACCTATGTATAGTATCATTATTTTTGAGAAACTAAGTTAGGATATGACTTACACCTAGATTACAGTGTCGATATGCCAATTGTTCAGAATGTCTTACAAGAGAAGCTTCACTCCCTCCATATATACCACCAAAATGTTAGATTTGAAAGAAGAAAATGTCTAAAATGAATTTCATTTTTAATTCTAATTCAAAATTAATTACTCTCATTGTCTTGTAACAAACAGTTATATTCACATTCAATTTTCAAATTTTAATATATATTTATATATATGGGGGGGAAATTATTATTATGTTTTCCTACGAGCATACGAAAAATTAAATAAATTTATTTAATTTACCAGCTTGAAGGGATGAACCATGCGTTTAAACTGAAAACCATGCGTTTAAACTGAATAACCATGCGTTTTAACAGTCAAAGTCATTAATTCATCTTCAGTGCTAACTTTTCCTTTTTTTCTTGCAAAACATTTATCTAACAATTAGTAGCAACCACTGAGACACCTTAACAAAAATGGTCGTGTTAAGAAATTGTGAATACAGTTGTGACAAGGGCGGAACCTCACAACCAAGTAATTACTTAGCTAAAGTTGAAAGAGCAAGAGAATTTGGGTACTTGAATGGGAGACTAATTTGTATCTGAGGTCAAGAGCCTCGAGAACAACCACTGCATTCCTAACTTGCATATACCTGGATTTAGAAAAGAACCATTGAGTGCCAAGTTATACTTATAATATAAAAGATTACATTTAGTAATATTTCTAAACATACCTCTCTTTGATAGGGCCACAAAGTTTATAGCAATCAGGAAATCCCTGCAGTCTTGCATTCTCTCGGATACTGAGAACTATGTCTTGTTCAGGGTGGAGAATGACCTAAAATTGAATAACTTGGAATTGAGAAAATGCTCGATTTCATAAATAACTAGTTACCAAATATAATGTACACAACTTTAAGTAATTATCTGGTTGTGAGGTTCCGCCCTTGTCACAACTGTATGGAGAATGTTGTTAACCTTTTGAAACTTTCTGGTGGGTTTTTGGGCCGTTATGCCATAGGGCTTCTTGTGGCCATGAAGACGGAAATGGTAAACATGGGAATGCGACTAGAAGACGGAGTCCGGACAGGACGTCTAACCAAAGAAGTTGGATCTTCGGGTGGAACCAAAAAGTATGGAAGTGGGTTCCCCAAGAAAAAGAACATGACGCCAAACCCTTCACGCGAAATTTGGAAGGAGGAAAGGCGTCCTTGGGGGGAAAATTATTATTATGTTTTCCTACGAGCATACGAAAAAATTAAATAAATTTATTTAATTTACCTATGTATACTATCATTATTTTTGAGAAACTAAGTTAGGATATGACTTACACCTAGATTACAGTGTCGATATGCCAATTGTTCAGAATGTCTTACAAGAGAAGCTTCACTCCCTCCATATATACCACCAAAATGTTAGATTTGAAAGAAGAAAATGTCTAAAATGAATTTCATTTTTAATTCTAATTCAAAATTAATTACTCTCATTGTCTTGTAACAAACAGTTATATTCACTTTCAATTTTCAAATTTTAATATATATTTATATATATGGGGGGAAATTATTATTATGTTTTCCTACGAGCATACGAAAAATTAAATAAATTTATTTAATTTACCAGCTTGAAGGGATGAACCATGCGTTTAAACTGAAGAACCATGCGTTTAAACTGAATAACCATGCGTTTTAACAGTCAAAGTCATTAATTCATCTTCAGTGCTAACTTTTCCTTTTTTTCTTGCAAAACATCTCTCGAACAATTAGTAGCAACCACTGAGACACCTTAACAAAAATGGTCGTGTTAAGAAATTGTGAATACAGTTGTGACAAGGGCGGAACCTCACAACCAGGTAATTACTTAGCTAAAGTTGAAAGAGCAAGAGAATTTGGGTACTTGAATGGGAGAGTAATTTGTATCTGAGGCCAAGAGCCACGAGAACAACCACTGCATTCCCAACTTGCATATACCTGGGTTTAGAAAAGAACCATTGAGTGCCAAGTTATACTTATAATATAAAAGATTACATTTAGTAATATTTCTAAACATACCTCTCTTTGATAGGGCCACAAAGTTTATAGCAATCAGGACCCCTGCAGTCTTGCATTCTCTCGGATACTGAGAACTATGTCTTGTTCAGGGTGGAGAATGACCTAAAAATGAATAACTTGGAATTGAGAAAATGCTCGATTTCATAAATAACTAGTTACCAAATATAATGTACACAACTTTAAGTAATTACCTGGTTGTGAGGTTCCGCCCTTGTCACAACTGTATGGAGAATGTTGTTAACCTTTTGAAACTTTCTGGTGGGTTTTTGGGCCGTTATGCCATAGGGCTTCTTGTGGCCATGAAGAAGGAAATGGTATACCAAATATAATGTACACAACTTTAAGTAATTACCTGGTTGTGAGGTTCCGCCCTTGTCACAACTGTATGGAGAATGTTGTTAACCTTTTGAAACTTTCTGGTGGGTTTTTGGGCCGTTATGCCATAGGGCTTCTTGTGGCCATGAAGACAGAAATGCTAAACATGGGAATGCGACTAGAAGACGGAGTCCGGACAGGACGTCTAACCAAAGAAGTTGGATCTTCGAGTGGAACCAAAAAGTATGGAAGTGGGTTTCCCAAGAAGAAAGAACATGACGCCAAACCCTTCACGCGAAATTTGGAAGGAGGAAAGGCGTCCTTGGGGGGGCGTTATGCCATAGGGCTTCTTGTGGCCATGAAGACGGAAATGGTAAACATGGGAGTGCGACTAGAAGACGGAGTCCGGACAGGACGTCTAACCAAAGAAGTTGGATCTTCGAGTGGAACTAAAAAGTATGGAAGTAAAGAACATGACGCCAAACCCTTCACGCGAAATTTGGAAGGAGGAAAGGCGTCCTTGGGGGGAAAATTATTATTATGTTTTCCTACGAGCATAGGAAAAAATTAAATAAATTTATTTAATTTACCTATGTATAGTATCATTATTTTTGAGAAACTAAGTTAGGATATGACTTACACCTAGATTACAGTGTCGATATGCCAATTGTTCAGAATGTCTTACAAGAGAAGCTTCACTCCCTCCATATATACCACCAAAATGTTAGATTTGAAAGAAGAAAATGTCTAAAATGAATTTCATTTTTAATTCTAATTCAAAATTAATTACTCTCATTGTCTTGTAACAAACAGTTATATTCACATTCAATTTTCAAATTTTAATATATATTTATATATATGGGGGGGAAATTATTATTATGTTTTCCTACGAGCATACGAAAAATTAAATAAATTTATTTAATTTACCAGCTTGAAGGGATGAACCATGCGTTTAAACTGAAAACCATGCGTTTAAACTGAATAACCATGCGTTTTAACAGTCAAAGTCATTAATTCATCTTCAGTGCTAACTTTTCCTTTTTTTCTTGCAAAACATTTATCTAACAATTAGTAGCAACCACTGAGACACCTTAACAAAAATGGTCGTGTTAAGAAATTGTGAATACAGTTGTGACAAGGGCGGAACCTCACAACCAAGTAATTACTTAGCTAAAGTTGAAAGAGCAAGAGAATTTGGGTACTTGAATGGGAGACTAATTTGTATCTGAGGTCAAGAGCCTCGAGAACAACCACTGCATTCCTAACTTGCATATACCTGGATTTAGAAAAGAACCATTGAGTGCCAAGTTATACTTATAATATAAAAGATTACATTTAGTAATATTTCTAAACATACCTCTCTTTGATAGGGCCACAAAGTTTATAGCAATCAGGAAATCCCTGCAGTCTTGCATTCTCTCGGATACTGAGAACTATGTCTTGTTCAGGGTGGAGAATGACCTAAAATTGAATAACTTGGAATTGAGAAAATGCTCGATTTCATAAATAACTAGTTACCAAATATAATGTACACAACTTTAAGTAATTATCTGGTTGTGAGGTTCCGCCCTTGTCACAACTGTATGGAGAATGTTGTTAACCTTTTGAAACTTTCTGGTGGGTTTTTGGGCCGTTATGCCATAGGGCTTCTTGTGGCCATGAAGACGGAAATGGTAAACATGGGAATGCGACTAGAAGACGGAGTCCGGACAGGACGTCTAACCAAAGAAGTTGGATCTTCGGGTGGAACCAAAAAGTATGGAAGTGGGTTCCCCAAGAAGAAAGAACATGACGCCAAACCCTTCACGCGAAATTTGGAAGGAGGAAAGGCGTCCTTGGGGGGAAAATTATTATTATGTTTTCCTACGAGCATACGAAAAAATTAAATAAATTTATTTAATTTACCTATGTATACTATCATTATTTTTGAGAAACTAAGTTAGGATATGACTTACACCTAGATTACAGTGTCGATATGCCAATTGTTCAGAATGTCTTACAAGAGAAGCTTCACTCCCTCCATATATACCACCAAAATGTTAGATTTGAAAGAAGAAAATGTCTAAAATGAATTTCATTTTTAATTCTAATTCAAAATTAATTACTCTCATTGTCTTGTAACAAACAGTTATATTCACTTTCAATTTTCAAATTTTAATATATATTTATATATATGGGGGGAAATTATTATTATGTTTTCCTACGAGCATACGAAAAATTAAATAAATTTATTTAATTTACCAGCTTGAAGGGATGAACCATGCGTTTAAACTGAAGAACCATGCGTTTAAACTGAATAACCATGCGTTTTAACAGTCAAAGTCATTAATTCATCTTCAGTGCTAACTTTTCCTTTTTTTCTTGCAAAACATCTCTCGAACAATTAGTAGCAACCACTGAGACACCTTAACAAAAATGGTCGTGTTAAGAAATTGTGAATACAGTTGTGACAAGGGCGGAACCTCACAACCAGGTAATTACTTAGCTAAAGTTGAAAGAGCAAGAGAATTTGGGTACTTGAATGGGAGAGTAATTTGTATCTGAGGCCAAGAGCCACGAGAACAACCACTGCATTCCCAACTTGCATATACCTGGGTTTAGAAAAGAACCATTGAGTGCCAAGTTATACTTATAATATAAAAGATTACATTTAGTAATATTTCTAAACATACCTCTCTTTGATAGGGCCACAAAGTTTATAGCAATCAGGACCCCTGCAGTCTTGCATTCTCTCGGATACTGAGAACTATGTCTTGTTCAGGGTGGAGAATGACCTAAAAATGAATAACTTGGAATTGAGAAAATGCTCGATTTCATAAATAACTAGTTACCAAATATAATGTACACAACTTTAAGTAATTACCTGGTTGTGAGGTTCCGCCCTTGTCACAACTGTATGGAGAATGTTGTTAACCTTTTGAAACTTTCTGGTGGGTTTTTGGGCCGTTATGCCATAGGGCTTCTTGTGGCCATGAAGAAGGAAATGGTATACCAAATATAATGTACACAACTTTAAGTAATTACCTGGTTGTGAGGTTCCGCCCTTGTCACAACTGTATGGAGAATGTTGTTAACCTTTTGAAACTTTCTGGTGGGTTTTTGGGCCGTTATGCCATAGGGCTTCTTGTGGCCATGAAGACAGAAATGCTAAACATGGGAATGCGACTAGAAGACGGAGTCCGGACAGGACGTCTAACCAAAGAAGTTGGATCTTCGAGTGGAACCAAAAAGTATGGAAGTGGGTTTCCCAAGAAGAAAGAACATGACGCCAAACCCTTCACGCGAAATTTGGAAGGAGGAAAGGCGTCCTTGGGGGGGCGTTATGCCATAGGGCTTCTTGTGGCCATGAAGACGGAAATGGTAAACATGGGAGTGCGACTAGAAGACGGAGTCCGGACAGGACGTCTAACCAAAGAAGTTGGATCTTCGAGTGGAACTAAAAAGTATGGAAGTAAAGAACATGACGCCAAACCCTTCACGCGAAATTTGGAAGGAGGAAAGGCGTCCTTGGGGGGAAAATTATTATTATGTTTTCCTACGAGCATATGAAAAAATTAAATAAATTTATTTAATTTACCTATGTATAGTATCATTATTTTTGAGAAACTAAGTTAGGATATGACTTACACCTAGATTACAGTGTCGATATGCCAATTGTTCAGAATGTCTTACAAGAGAAGCTTCACTCCCTCCATATATACCACCAAAATGTTAGATTTGAAAGAAGAAAATGTCTAAAATGAATTTCATTTTTAATTCTAATTCAAAATTAATTACTCTCATTGTCTTGTAACAAACAGTTATATTCACATTCAATTTTCAAATTTTAATATATATTTATATATATGGGGGGGAAATTATTATTATGTTTTCCTACGAGCATACGAAAAATTAAATAAATTTATTTAATTTACCAGCTTGAAGGGATGAACCATGCGTTTAAACTGAAAACCATGCGTTTAAACTGAATAACCATGCGTTTTAACAGTCAAAGTCATTAATTCATCTTCAGTGCTAACTTTTCCTTTTTTTCTTGCAAAACATTTATCTAACAATTAGTAGCAACCACTGAGACACCTTAACAAAAATGGTCGTGTTAAGAAATTGTGAATACAGTTGTGACAAGGGCGGAACCTCACAACCAAGTAATTACTTAGCTAAAGTTGAAAGAGCAAGAGAATTTGGGTACTTGAATGGGAGACTAATTTGTATCTGAGGTCAAGAGCCTCGAGAACAACCACTGCATTCCTAACTTGCATATACCTGGATTTAGAAAAGAACCATTGAGTGCCAAGTTATACTTATAATATAAAAGATTACATTTAGTAATATTTCTAAACATACCTCTCTTTGATAGGGCCACAAAGTTTATAGCAATCAGGAAATCCCTGCAGTCTTGCATTCTCTCGGATACTGAGAACTATGTCTTGTTCAGGGTGGAGAATGACCTAAAATTGAATAACTTGGAATTGAGAAAATGCTCGATTTCATAAATAACTAGTTACCAAATATAATGTACACAACTTTAAGTAATTATCTGGTTGTGAGGTTCCGCCCTTGTCACAACTGTATGGAGAATGTTGTTAACCTTTTGAAACTTTCTGGTGGGTTTTTGGGCCGTTATGCCATAGGGCTTCTTGTGGCCATGAAGACGGAAATGGTAAACATGGGAATGCGACTAGAAGACGGAGTCCGGACAGGACGTCTAACCAAAGAAGTTGGATCTTCGGGTGGAACCAAAAAGTATGGAAGTGGGTTCCCCAAGAAGAAAGAACATGACGCCAAACCCTTCACGCGAAATTTGGAAGGAGGAAAGGCGTCCTTGGGGGAAAATTATTATTATGTTTTCCTACGAGCATACGAAAAAATTAAATAAATTTATTTAATTTACCTATGTATACTATCATTATTTTTGAGAAACTAAGTTAGGATATGACTTACACCTAGATTACAGTGTCGATATGCCAATTGTTCAGAATGTCTTACAAGAGAAGCTTCACTCCCTCCATATATACCACCAAAATGTTAGATTTGAAAGAAGAAAATGTCTAAAATGAATTTCATTTTTAATTCTAATTCAAAATTAATTACTCTCATTGTCTTGTAACAAACAGTTATATTCACTTTCAATTTTCAAATTTTAATATATATTTATATATATGGGGGGAAATTATTATTATGTTTTCCTACGAGCATACGAAAAATTAAATAAATTTATTTAATTTACCAGCTTGAAGGGATGAACCATTCGTTTAAACTGAAGAACCATGCGTTTAAACTGAATAACCATGCGTTTTAACAGTCAAAGTCATTAATTCATCTTCAGTGCTAACTTTTCCTTTTTTTCTTGCAAAACATCTATCTAACAATTAGTAGCAACCACTGAGACACCTTAACAAAAATGGTCGTGTTAAGAAATTGTGAATACAGTTGTGACAAGCGCGGAACCTCACAACCAGGTAATTACTTAGCTAAAGTTGAAAGAGCAAGAGAATTTGGGTACTTGAATGGGAGAGTAATTTGTATCTGAGGCCAAGAGCCACGAGAACAACCACTGCATTCCCAACTTGCATATACCTGGGTTTAGAAAAGAACCATTGAGTGCCAAGTTATACTTATAATATAAAAGATTACATTTAGTAATATTTCTAAACATACCTCTCTTTGATAGGGCCACAAAGTTTATAGCAATCAGGACCCCTGCAGTCTTGCATTCTCTCGGATACTGAGAACTATGTCTTGTTCAGGGTGGAGAATGACCTAAAAATGAATAACTTGGAATTGAGAAAATGCTCGATTTCATAAATAACTAGTTACCAAATATAATGTACACAACTTTAAGTAATTACCTGGTTGTGAGGTTCCGCCCTTGTCACAACTGTATGGAGAATGTTGTTAACCTTTTGAAACTTTCTGGTGGGTTTTTGGGCCGTTATGCCATAGGGCTTCTTGTGGCCATGAAGAAGGAAATGGTATACCAAATATAATGTACACAACTTTAAGTAATTACCTGGTTGTGAGGTTCCGCCCTTGTCACAACTGTATGGAGAATGTTGTTAACCTTTTGAAACTTTCTGGTGGGTTTTTGGGCCGTTATGCCATAGGGCTTCTTGTGGCCATGAAGACAGAAATGCTAAACATGGGAATGCGACTAGAAGACGGAGTCCGGACAGGACGTCTAACCAAAGAAGTTGGATCTTCGAGTGGAACCAAAAAGTATGGAAGTGGGTTTCCCAAGAAGAAAGAACATGACGCCAAACCCTTCACGCGAAATTTGGAAGGAGGAAAGGCGTCCTTGGGGGGGCGTTATGCCATAGGGCTTCTTGTGGCCATGAAGACGGAAATGGTAAACATGGGAGTGCGACTAGAAGACGGAGTCCGGACAGGACGTCTAACCAAAGAAGTTGGATCTTCGAGTGGAACTAAAAAGTATGGAAGTAAAGAACATGACGCCAAACCCTTCACGCGAAATTTGGAAGGAGGAAAGGCGTCCTTGGGGGGAAAATTATTATTATGTTTTCCTACGAGCATATGAAAAAATTAAATAAATTTATTTAATTTACCTATGTATAGTATCATTATTTTTGAGAAACTAAGTTAGGATATGACTTACACCTAGATTACAGTGTCGATATGCCAATTGTTCAGAATGTCTTACAAGAGAAGCTTCACTCCCTCCATATATACCACCAAAATGTTAGATTTGAAAGAAGAAAATGTCTAAAATGAATTTCATTTTTAATTCTAATTCAAAATTAATTACTCTCATTGTCTTGTAACAAACAGTTATATTCACATTCAATTTTCAAATTTTAATATATATTTATATATATGGGGGGGAAATTATTATTATGTTTTCCTACGAGCATACGAAAAATTAAATAAATTTATTTAATTTACCAGCTTGAAGGGATGAACCATGCGTTTAAACTGAAAACCATGCGTTTAAACTGAATAACCATGCGTTTTAACAGTCAAAGTCATTAATTCATCTTCAGTGCTAACTTTTCCTTTTTTTCTTGCAAAACATTTATCTAACAATTAGTAGCAACCACTGAGACACCTTAACAAAAATGGTCGTGTTAAGAAATTGTGAATACAGTTGTGACAAGGGCGGAACCTCACAACCAAGTAATTACTTAGCTAAAGTTGAAAGAGCAAGAGAATTTGGGTACTTGAATGGGAGACTAATTTGTATCTGAGGTCAAGAGCCTCGAGAACAACCACTGCATTCCTAACTTGCATATACCTGGATTTAGAAAAGAACCATTGAGTGCCAAGTTATACTTATAATATAAAAGATTACATTTAGTAATATTTCTAAACATACCTCTCTTTGATAGGGCCACAAAGTTTATAGCAATCAGGAAATCCCTGCAGTCTTGCATTCTCTCGGATACTGAGAACTATGTCTTGTTCAGGGTGGAGAATGACCTAAAATTGAATAACTTGGAATTGAGAAAATGCTCGATTTCATAAATAACTAGTTACCAAATATAATGTACACAACTTTAAGTAATTATCTGGTTGTGAGGTTCCGCCCTTGTCACAACTGTATGGAGAATGTTGTTAACCTTTTGAAACTTTCTGGTGGGTTTTTGGGCCGTTATGCCATAGGGCTTCTTGTGGCCATGAAGACGGAAATGGTAAACATGGGAATGCGACTAGAAGACGGAGTCCGGACAGGACGTCTAACCAAAGAAGTTGGATCTTCGGGTGGAACCAAAAAGTATGGAAGTGGGTTCCCCAAGAAGAAAGAACATGACGCCAAACCCTTCACGCGAAATTTGGAAGGAGGAAAGGCGTCCTTGGGGGGAAAATTATTATTATGTTTTCCTACGAGCATACGAAAAAATTAAATAAATTTATTTAATTTACCTATGTATACTATCATTATTTTTGAGAAACTAAGTTAGGATATGACTTACACCTAGATTACAGTGTCGATATGCCAATTGTTCAGAATGTCTTACAAGAGAAGCTTCACTCCCTCCATATATACCACCAAAATGTTAGATTTGAAAGAAGAAAATGTCTAAAATGAATTTCATTTTTAATTCTAATTCAAAATTAATTACTCTCATTGTCTTGTAACAAACAGTTATATTCACTTTCAATTTTCAAATTTTAATATATATTTATATATATGGGGGGAATTATTATTATGTTTTCCTACGAGCATACGAAAAATTAAATAAATTTATTTAATTTACCAGCTTGAAGGGATGAACCATTCGTTTAAACTGAAGAACCATGCGTTTAAACTGAATAACCATGCGTTTTAACAGTCAAAGTCATTAATTCATCTTCAGTGCTAACTTTTCCTTTTTTTCTTGCAAAACATCTATCTAACAATTAGTAGCAACCACTGAGACACCTTAACAAAAATGGTCGTGTTAAGAAATTGTGAATACAGTTGTGACAAGCGCGGAACCTCACAACCAGGTAATTACTTAGCTAAAGTTGAAAGAGCAAGAGAATTTGGGTACTTGAATGGGAGAGTAATTTGTATCTGAGGCCAAGAGCCACGAGAACAACCACTGCATTCCCAACTTGCATATACCTGGGTTTAGAAAAGAACCATTGAGTGCCAAGTTATACTTATAATATAAAAGATTACATTTAGTAATATTTCTAAACATACCTCTCTTTGATAGGGCCACAAAGTTTATAGCAATCAGGACCCCTGCAGTCTTGCATTCTCTCGGATACTGAGAACTATGTCTTGTTCAGGGTGGAGAATGACCTAAAAATGAATAACTTGGAATTGAGAAAATGGTCGATTTCATAAATAACTAGTTACCAAATATAATGTACACAACTTTAAGTAATTACCTGGTTGTGAGGTTCCGCCCTTGTCACAACTGTATGGAGAATGTTGTTAACCTTTTGAAACTTTCTGGTGGGTTTTTGGGCCGTTATGCCATAGGGCTTCTTGTGGCCATGAAGAAGGAAATGGTATACCAAATATAATGTACACAACTTTAAGTAATTACCTGGTTGTGAGGTTCCGCCCTTGTCACAACTGTATGGAGAATGTTGTTAACCTTTTGAAACTTTCTGGTGGGTTTTTGGGCCGTTATGCCATAGGGCTTCTTGTGGCCATGAAGACAGAAATGCTAAACATGGGAATGCGACTAGAAGACGGAGTCCGGACAGGACGTCTAACCAAAGAAGTTGGATCTTCGAGTGGAACCAAAAAGTATGGAAGTGGGTTTCCCAAGAAGAAAGAACATGACGCCAAACCCTTCACGCGAAATTTGGAAGGAGGAAAGGCGTCCTTGGGGGGGCGTTATGCCATAGGGCTTCTTGTGGCCATGAAGACGGAAATGGTAAACATGGGAATGCGACTAGAAGACGGAGTCCGGACAGGACGTCTAACCAAAGAAGTTGGATCTTCGAGTGGAACTAAAAAGTATGGAAGTAAAGAACATGACACCAAACCCTTCACGCGAAATTTGGAAGGAGGAAAGGCGTCCTTGGGGGGAAAATTATTATTATGTTTTCCTACGAGCATACGAAAAAATTAAATAAATTTATTTAATTTACCTATGTATAGTATCATTATTTTTGAGAAACTAAGTTAGGATATGACTTACACCTAGATTACAGTGTCGATATGCCAATTGTTCATAATGTCTTACAAGAGAAGCTTCACTCCCTCCATATATACCACCAAAATGTTAGATTTGAAAGAAGAAAATGTCTAAAATGAATTTCATTTTTAATTCTAATTCAAAATTAATTACTCTCATTGTCTTGTAACAAACAGTTATATTCACATTCAATTTTCAAATTTTAATATATATTTATATATATGGGGGGGAAATTATTATTATGTTTTGCTACGAGCATACGAAAAATTAAATAAATTTATTTAATTTACCAGCTTGAAGGGATGAACCATGCGTTTAAACTGAAAACCATGCGTTTAAACTGAATAACCATGCGTTTTAACAGTCAAAGTCATTAATTCATCTTCAGTGCTAACTTTTCCTTTTTTTCTTGCAAAACATCTATCTAACAATTAGTAGCAACCACTGAGACACCTTAACAAAAATGGTCGTGTTAAGAAATTGTGAATACAGTTGTGACAAGGGCGGAACCTCACAACCAGGTAATTACTTAGCTAAAGTTGAAAGAGCAAGAGAATTTGGGTACTTGAATGGGAGAGTAATTTGTATCTGAGGCCAAGAGCCACGAGAACAACCACTGCATTCCCAACTTGCATATACCTGGGTTTAGAAAAGAACCATTGAGTGCCAAGTTATACTTATAATATAAAAGATTACATTTAGTAATATTTCTAAACATACCTCTCTTTGATAGGGCCACAAAGTTTATAGCAATCAGGACCCCTGCAGTCTTGCATTCTCTCGGATACTGAGAACTATGTCTTGTTCAGGGTGGAGAATGACCTAAAAATGAATAACTTGGAATTGAGAAAATGCTCGATTTCATAAATAACTAGTTACCAAATATAATGTACACAACTTTAAGTAATTACCTGGTTGTGAGGTTCCGCCCTTGTCACAACTGTATGGAGAATGTTGTTAACCTTTTGAAACTTTCTGGTGGGTTTTTGGGCCGTTATGCCATAGGGCTTCTTGTGGCCATGAAGAAGGAAATGGTATACCAAATATAATGTACACAACTTTAAGTAATTACCTGGTTGTGAGGTTCCGCCCTTGTCACAACTGTATGGAGAATGTTGTTAACCTTTTGAAACTTTCTGGTGGGTTTTTGGGCCGTTATGCCATAGGGCTTCTTGTGGCCATGAAGACGGAAATGCTAAACATGGGAATGCGACTAGAAGACGGAGTCCGGACAGGACGTCTAACCAAAGAAGTTGGATCTTCGAGTGGAACCAAAAAGTATGGAAGTGGGTTCCCCAAGAAGAAAGAACATGACGCCAAACCCTTCACCCGAAATTTGGAAGGAGGAAAGGCGTCCTTGGGGGGGCGTTATGCCATAGGGCTTCTTGTGGCCATGAAGACGGAAATGGTAAACATGGGAATGCGACTAGAAGACGGAGTCCGGACAGAACGTCTAACCAAAGAAGTTGGATCTTCGAGTGGAACTAAAAAGTATGGAAGTAAAGAACATGACGCCAAACCCTTCACGCGAAATTTGGAAGGAGGAAAGGCGTCCTTGGAGGGAAAATTATTATTATGCTTTCCTACGAGCATACGAAAAAATTAAATAAATTTATTTAATTTACCTATGTATACTATCATTATTTTTGAGAAACTAAGTTAGGATATGACTTACACTTAGATTACAGTGTCGATATGCCAATTGTTCAGAATGTCTTACAAGAGAAGCTTCACTCCCTCCATATATACCACCAAAATGTTAGATTTGAAAGAAGAAAATGTCTAAAATGAATTTCATTTTTAATTCTAATTCAAAATTAATTACTCTCATTGTCTTGTAACAAACAGTTATATTCACTTTCAATTTTCAAATTTTAATATATATTTATATATATGGGGGGAAATTATTATTATGTTTTCCTACGAGCATACAAAAATTAAATAAATTTATTTAATTTACCAGCTTGAAGGGATGAACCATGCGTTTAAACTGAAAACCATGCGTTTAATATGAATAACCATGCGTTTTAACAGTCAAAGTCATTAATTCATCTTCAGTGCTAACTTTTCCTTTTTTTCTTGCAAAACATCTATCTAACAATTAGTAGCAACCACTGAGACACCTTAACAAAAATGGTCGTGTTAAGAAATTGTGAATACAGTTGTGACAAGGGCGGAACCTCACAACCAGGTAATTACTTAGCTAAAGTTGAAAGAGCAAGAGAATTTGGGTACTTGAATGGGAGAGTAATTTGTATCTGAGGCCAAGAGCCACGAGAACAACCACTGCATTCCCAACTTGCATATACCTGGGTTTAGAAAAGAACCATTGAGTGCCAAGTTATACTTATAATATAAAAGATTACATTTAGTAATATTTCTAAACATACCTCTCTTTGATAGGGCCACAAAGTTTATAGCAATCAGGACCCCTGCAGTCTTGCATTCTCTCGGATACTGAGAACTATGTCTTGTTCAGGGTGGAGAATGACCTAAAAATGAATAACTTGGAATTGAGAAAATGCTCGATTTCATAAATAACTAGTTACCAAATATAATGTACACAACTTTAAGTAATTACCTGGTTGTGAGGTTCCGCCCTTGTCACAACTGTATGGAGAATGTTGTTAACCTTTTAAAACTTTCTGGTGGGTTTTTGGGCCGTTATGCCATAGGGCTTCTTGTGGCCATGAAGACGGAAATGGTAAACATGGGAATGCGACTAGAAGACGGAGTCCGGACAGGACGTCTAACCAAAGAAGTTGGATCTTCGGGTGGAACCAAAAAGTATGGAAGTGGGTTCCCCAAGAAGAAAGAACATGACGCCAAACCCTTCACGCGAAATTTGGAAGGAGGAAAGGCGTCCTTGGGGGGAAAATTATTATTATGTTTTCCTACGAGCATACGAAAAAATTAAATAAATTTATTTAATTTACCTATGTATACTATCATTATTTTTGAGAAACTAAGTTAGGATATGACTTACACCTAGATTACAGTGTCGATATGCCAATTGTTCAGAATGTCTTACAAGAGAAGCTTCACTCCCTCCATATATACCACCAAAATGTTAGATTTGAAAGAAGAAAATGTCTAAAATGAATTTCATTTTTAATTCTAATTCAAAATTAATTACTCTCATTGTCTTGTAACAAACAGTTATATTCACTTTCAATTTTCAAATTTTAATATATATTTATATATATGGGGGGGAAATTATTATTATGTTTTCCTACGAGCATACGAAAAATTAAATAAATTTATTTAATTTACCAGCTTGAAGGGATGAACCATGCGTTTAAACTGAATAACCATGCGTTTTAACTGAATAACCATGCGTTTTAACAGTCAAAGTCATTAATTCATCTTCAGTGCTAACTTTTCCTTTTTTTCTTGCAAAACATCTATCTAACAATTAGTAGCAACCACTGAGACACCTTAACAAAAATGGTCGTGTTAAGAAATTGTGAATACAGTTGTGACAAGGGCGGAACCTCACAACCAGGTAATTACTTAGCTAAAGTTGAAAGAGCAAGAGAATTTGGGTACTTGAATGGGAGAGTAATTTGTATCTGAGGTCAAGAGCCTCGAGAACAACCACTGCATTCCCAACTTGCATATACCTGGATTTAGAAAAGAACCATTGAGTGCCAAGTTATACTTATAATATAAAAGATTACATTTAGTAATATTTCTAAACATACCTCTCTTTGATAGGGCCACAAAGTTGATAGCAATCAGGAAATCCCTGCAGTCTTGCATTCTCTCGGATACTGAGAACTATGTCTTGTTCAGGGTGGAGAATGACCTAAAAATGAATAACTTGGAATTGAGAAAATGCTCGATTTCATAAATAACTAGTTACCAAATATAATGTACACAACTTTAAGTAATTATCTGGTTGTGAGGTTCCGCCCTTGTCACAACTGTATGGAGAATGTTGTTAACCTTTTGAAACTTTCTGGTGGGTTTTTGGGCCGTTATGCCATAGGGCTTCTTGTGGCCATGAAGACGGAAATGGTAAACATGGGAATGCGACTAGAAGACGGAGTCCGGACAGGACGTCTAACCAAAGAAGTTGGATCTTCGGGTGGAACCAAAAAGTATGGAAGTGGGTTCCCCAAGAAGAAAGAACATGACGCCAAACCCTTCACGCGAAATTTGGAAGGAGGAAAGGCGTCCTTGGGGGGAAAATTATTATTATGTTTTCCTACGAGCATACGAAAAAATTAAATAAATTTATTTAATTTACCTATGTATACTATCATTATTTTTGAGAAACTAAGTTAGGATATGACTTACACCTAGATTACAGTGTCGATATGCCAATTGTTCAGAATGTCTTACAAGAGAAGCTTCACTCCCTCCATATATACCACCAAAATGTTAGATTTGAAAGAAGAAAATGTCTAAAATGAATTTCATTTTTAATTCTAATTCAAAATTAATTACTCTCATTGTCTTGTAACAAACAGTTATATTCACTTTCAATTTTCAAATTTTAATATATATTTATATATATGGGGGGGAAATTATTATTATGTTTTCCTACGAGCATACGAAAAATTAAATAAATTTATTTAATTTACCAGCTTGAAGGGATGAACCATGCGTTTAAACTGAATAACCATGCGTTTTAACTGAATAACCATGCGTTTTAACAGTCAAAGTCATTAATTCATCTTCAGTGCTAACTTTTCCTTTTTTTCTTGCAAAACATCTATCTAACAATTAGTAGCAACCACTGAGACACCTTAACAAAAATGGTCGTGTTAAGAAATTGTGAATACAGTTGTGACAAGGGCGGAACCTCACAACCAGGTAATTACTTAGCTAAAGTTGAAAGAGCAAGAGAATTTGGGTACTTGAATGGGAGAGTAATTTGTATCTGAGGTCAAGAGCCTCGAGAACAACCACTGCATTCCCAACTTGCATATACCTGGATTTAGAAAAGAACCATTGAGTGCCAAGTTATACTTATAATATAAAAGATTACATTTAGTAATATTTCTAAACATACCTCTCTTTGATAGGGCCACAAAGTTGATAGCAATCAGGAAATCCCTGCAGTCTTGCATTCTCTCGGATACTGAGAACTATGTCTTGTTCAGGGTGGAGAATGACCTAAAAATGAATAACTTGGAATTGAGAAAATGCTCGATTTCATAAATAACTAGTTACCAAATATAATGTACACAACTTTAAGTAATTATCTGGTTGTGAGGTTCCGCCCTTGTCACAACTGTATGGAGAATGTTGTTAACCTTTTGAAACTTTCTGGTGGGTTTTTGGGCCGTTATGCCATAGGGCTTCTTGTGGCCATGAAGACGGAAATGGTAAACATGGGAATGCGACTAGAAGACGGAGTCCGGACAGGACGTCTAACCAAAGAAGTTGGATCTTCGGGTGGAACCAAAAAGTATGGAAGTGGGTTCCCCAAGAAGAAAGAACATGACGCCAAACCCTTCACGCGAAATTTGGAAGGAGGAAAGGCGTCCTTGGGGGGAAAATTATTATTATGTTTTCCTACGAGCATACGAAAAAATTAAATAAATTTATTTAATTTACCTATGTATACTATCATTATTTTTGAGAAACTAAGTTAGGATATGACTTACACCTAGATTACAGTGTCGATATGCCAATTGTTCAGAATGTCTTACAAGAGAAGCTTCACTCCCTCCATATATACCACCAAAATGTTAGATTTGAAAGAAGAAAATGTCTAAAATGAATTTCATTTTTAATTCTAATTCAAAATTAATTACTCTCATTGTCTTGTAACAAACAGTTATATTCACTTTCAATTTTCAAATTTTAATATATATTTATATATATGGGGGAAAATTATTATTATGTTTTCCTACGAGCATACGAAAAATTAAATAAATTTATTTAATTTACCAGCTTGAAGGGATGAACCATGCGTTTAAACTGAAGAACCATGCGTTTTAACAGTCAAAGTCATTAATTCATCTTCAGTGCTAACTTTTCCTTTTTTTCTTGCAAAACATCTATCTAACAATTAGTAGCAACCACTGAGACACCTTAACAAAAATGGTCGTGTTAAGAAATTGTGAATACAGTTGTGACAAGGGCGGAACCTCACAACCAGGTAATTACTTAGCTAAAGTTGAAAGAGCAAGAGAATTTGGGTACTTGAATGGGAGAGTAATTTGTATCTGAGGCCAAGAGCCACGAGAACAACCACTGCATTCCCAACTTGCATATACCTGGGTTTAGAAAAGAACCATTGAGTGCCAAGTTATACTTATAATATAAAAGATTACATTTAGTAATATTTCTAAACATACCTCTCTTTGATAGGGCCACAAAGTTTATAGCAATCAGGACCCCTGCAGTCTTGCATTCTCTCGGATACTGAGAACTATGTCTTGTTCAGGGTGGAGAATGACCTAAAAATGAATAACTTGGAATTGAGAAAATGCTCGATTTCATAAATAACTAGTTACCAAATATAATGTACACAACTTTAAGTAATTACCTGGTTGTGAGGTTCCGCCCTTGTCACAACTGTATGGAGAATGTTGTTAACCTTTTAAAACTTTCTGGTGGGTTTTTGGGCCGTTATGCCATAGGGCTTCTTGTGGCCATGAAGACGGAAATGGTAAACATGGGAATGCGACTAGAAGACGGAGTCCGGACAGGACGTCTAACCAAAGAAGTTGGATCTTCGGGTGGAACCAAAAAGTATGGAAGTGGGTTCCCCAAGAAGAAAGAACATGACGCCAAACCCTTCACGCGAAATTTGGAAGGAGGAAAGGCGTCCTTGGGGGGAAAATTATTATTATGTTTTCCTACGAGCATACGAAAAAATTAAATAAATTTATTTAATTTACCTATGTATACTATCATTATTTTTTAGAAACTAAGTTAGGATATGACTTACACCTAGATTACAGTGTCGATATGCCAATTGTTCAGAATGTCTTACAAGAGAAGCTTCACTCCCTCCATATATACCACCAAAATGTTAGATTTGAAAGAAGAAAATGTCTAAAATGAATTTCATTTTTAATTCTAATTCAAAATTAATTACTCTCATTGTCTTGTAACAAACAGTTATATTCACTTTCAATTTTCAAATTTTAATATATATTTATATATATGGGGGGGAAATTATTATTATGTTTTCCTACGAGCATACGAAAAATTAAATAAATTTATTTAATTTACCAGCTTGAAGGGATGAACCATGCGTTTAAACTGAATAACCATGCGTTTTAACTGAATAACCATGCGTTTTAACAGTCAAAGTCATTAATTCATCTTCAGTGCTAACTTTTCCTTTTTTTCTTGCAAAACATCTATCTAACAATTAGTAGCAACCACTGAGACACCTTAACAAAAATGGTCGTGTTAAGAAATTGTGAATACAGTTGTGACAAGGGCGGAACCTCACAACCAGGTAATTACTTAGCTAAAGTTGAAAGAGCAAGAGAATTTGGGTACTTGAATGGGAGAGTAATTTGTATCTGAGGTCAAGAGCCTCGAGAACAACCACTGCATTCCCAACTTGCATATACCTGGGTTTAGAAAAGAACCATTGAGTGCCAAGTTATACTTATAATATAAAAGATTACATTTAGTAATATTTCTAAACATACCTCTCTTTGATAGGGCCACAAAGTTGATAGCAATCAGGAAATCCCTGCAGTCTTGCATTCTCTCGGATACTGAGAACTATGTCTTGTTCAGGGTGGAGAATGACCTAAAAATGAATAACTTGGAATTGAGAAAATGCTCGATTTCATAAATAACTAGTTACCAAATATAATGTACACAACTTTAAGTAATTATCTGGTTGTGAGGTTCCGCCCTTGTCACAACTGTATGGAGAATGTTGTTAACCTTTTAAAACTTTCTGGTGGGTTTTTGGGCCGTTATGCCATAGGGCTTCTTGTGGCCATGAAGACGGAAATGGTAGACATGGGAATGCGACTAGAAGACGGAGTCCGGACAGGACGTCTAACCAAAGAAGTTGGATCTTCGGGTGGAACCAAAAAGTATGGAAGTGGGTTCCCCAAGAAGAAAGAACATGACGCCAAACCCTTCACGCGAAATTTGGAAGGAGGAAAGGCGTCCTTGGGGGGAAAATTATTATTATGTTTTCCTACGAGCATACGAAAAAATTAAATAAATTTATTTAATTTACCTATGTATACTATCATTATTTTTTAGAAACTAAGTTAGGATATGACTTACACCTAGATTACAGTGTCGATATGCCAATCGTTCAGAATGTCTTACAAGAGAAGCTTCACTCCCTCCATATATACCACCAAAATGTCAGATTTGAAAGAAGAAAATGTCTAAAATGAATTTCATTTTTAATTCTAATTCAAAATTAATTACTCTCATTGTCTTATAACAAACAGTTATATTCACTTTCAATTTTCAAATTTTAATATATATTTATATATATGGGGAAATTATTATTATGTTTTCCTACGAGCATACGAAAAATTAAATAAATTTATTTAATTTACCAGCTTGAAGGGATGAACCATGCGTTTAAACTGAATAACCATGCGTTTTAACTGAATAACCATGCGTTTTAACAGTCAAAGTCATTAATTCATCTCCAGTGCTAACTTTTCCTTTTTTTCTTGCAAAACATCTATCTAACAATTAGTAGCAACCACTGAGACACCTTAACAAAAATGGTCGTGTTAAGAAATTGTGAATACAGTTGTGACAAGGGCGGAACCTCACAACCAGGTAATTACTTAGCTAAAGTTGAAAGAGCAAGAGAATTTGGGTACTTGAATGGGAGAGTAATTTGTATCTGAGGTCAAGAGCCTCGAGAACAACCACTGCATTCCCAACTTGCATATACCTGGGTTTAGAAAAGAACCATTGAGTGCCAAGTTATACTTATAATATAAAAGATTACATTTAGTAATATTTCTAAACATACCTCTCTTTGATAGGGCCACAAAGTTGATAGCAATCAGGAAATCCCTGCAGTCTTGCATTCTCTCGGATACTGAGAACTATGTCTTGTTCAGGGTGGAGAATGACCTAAAAATGAATAACTTGGAATTGAGAAAATGCTCGATTTCATAAATAACTAGTTACCAAATATAATGTACACAACTTTAAGTAATTATCTGGTTGTGAGGTTCCGCCCTTGTCACAACTGTATGGAGAATGTTGTTAACCTTTTGAAACTTTCTGGTGGGTTTTTGGGCCGTTATGCCATAGGGCTTCTTGTGGCCATGAAGACGGAAATGGTAAACATGGGAATGCGACTAGAAGACGGAGTCCGGACAGGACGTCTAACCAAAGAAGTTGGATCTTCGGGTGGAACCAAAAAGTATGGAAGTGGGTTCCCCAAGAAGAAAGAACATGACGCCAAACCCTTCACGCGAAATTTGGAAGGAGGAAAGGCGTCCTTGGGGGGAAAATTATTATTATGTTTTCCTACGAGCATACGAAAAAATTAAATAAATTTATTTAATTTACCTATGTATACTATCATTATTTTTGAGAAACTAAGTTAGGATATGACTTACACCTAGATTACAGTGTCGATATGCCAATTGTTCAGAATGTCTTACAAGAGAAGCTTCACTCCCTCCATATATACCACCAAAATGTTAGATTTGAAAGAAGAAAATGTCTAAAATGAATTTCATTTTTAATTCTAATTCAAAATTAATTACTCTCATTGTCTTGTAACAAACAGTTATATTCACTTTCAATTTTCAAATTTTAATATATATTTATATATATGGGGGAAAATTATTATTATGTTTTCCTACGAGCATACGAAAAATTAAATAAATTTATTTAATTTACCAGCTTGAAGGGATGAACCATGCGTTTAAACTGAAGAACCATGCGTTTTAACAGTCAAAGTCATTAATTCATCTTCAGTGCTAACTTTTCCTTTTTTTCTTGCAAAACATCTATCTAACAATTAGTAGCAACCACTGAGACACCTTAACAAAAATGGTCGTGTTAAGAAATTGTGAATACAGTTGTGACAAGGGCGGAACCTCACAACCAGGTAATTACTTAGCTAAAGTTGAAAGAGCAAGAGAATTTGGGTACTTGAATGGGAGAGTAATTTGTATCTGAGGCCAAGAGCCACGAGAACAACCACTGCATTCCCAACTTGCATATACCTGGGTTTAGAAAAGAACCATTGAGTGCCAAGTTATACTTATAATATAAAAGATTACATTTAGTAATATTTCTAAACATACCTCTCTTTGATAGGGCCACAAAGTTTATAGCAATCAGGACCCCTGCAGTCTTGCATTCTCTCGGATACTGAGAACTATGTCTTGTTCAGGGTGGAGAATGACCTAAAAATGAATAACTTGGAATTGAGAAAATGCTCGATTTCATAAATAACTAGTTACCAAATATAATGTACACAACTTTAAGTAATTACCTGGTTGTGAGGTTCCGCCCTTGTCACAACTGTATGGAGAATGTTGTTAACCTTTTGAAACTTTCTGGTGGGTTTTTGGGCCGTTATGCCATAGGGCTTCTTGTGGCCATGAAGACGGAAATGGTAAACATGGGAATGCGACTAGAAGACGGAGTCCGGACAGGACGTCTAACCAAAGAAGTTGGATCTTCGGGTGGAACCAAAAAGTATGGAAGTGGGTTCCCCAAGAAGAAAGAACATGACGCCAAACCCTTCACGCGAAATTTGGAAGGAGGAAAGGCGTCCTTGGGGGGAAAATTATTATTATGTTTTCCTACGAGCATACGAAAAAATTAAATAAATTTATTTAATTTACCTATGTATACTATCATTATTTTTGAGAAACTAAGTTAGGATATGACTTACACCTAGATTACAGTGTCGATATGCCAATTGTTCAGAATGTCTTACAAGAGAAGCTTCACTCCCTCCATATATACCACCAAAATGTTAGATTTGAAAGAAGAAAATGTCTAAAATGAATTTCATTTTTAATTCTAATTCAAAATTAATTACTCTCATTGTCTTGTAACAAACAGTTATATTCACTTTCAATTTTCAAATTTTAATATATATTTATATATATGGGGGGAAATTATTATTATGTTTTCCTACGAGCATACGAAAAATTAAATAAATTTATTTAATTTACCAGCTTGAAGGGATGAACCATGCGTTTAAACTGAAGAACCATGCGTTTAAACTGAATAACCATGCGTTTTAACAGTCAAAGTCATTAATTCATCTTCAGTGCTAACTTTTCCTTTTTTTCTTGCAAAACATCTATCTAACAATTAGTAGCAACCACTGAGACACCTTAACAAAAATGGTTGTGTTAAGAAATTGTGAATACAGTTGTGACAAGGGCGGAACCTCACAACAAGGTAATTACTTAGCTAAAGTTGAAAGAGCAAGAGAATTTAGGTACTTGAATGGGAGAGTAATTTGTATCTGAGGCCAAGAGCCACGAGAACAACCACTGCATTCCCAACTTGCATATACCTGGATTTAGAAAAGAACCATTGAGTGCCAAGTTATACTTATAATATAAAAGATTACATTTAGTAATATTTCTAAACATACCTCTCTTTGATAGGGCCACAAAGTTGATAGCAATCAGGAAATCCCTGCAGTCTTGCATTCTCTCGGATACTGAGAACTATGTCTTGTTCAGGGTGGAGAATGACCTAAAAATGAATAACTTGGAATTGAGAAAATGCTCGATTTCATAAATAACTAGTTACCAAATATAATGTACACAACTTTAAGTAATTATCTGGTTGTGAGGTTCCGCCCTTGTCACAACTGTATGGAGAATGTTGTTAACCTTTTGAAACTTTCTGGTGGGTTTTTGGGCCGTTATGCCATAGGGCTTCTTGTGGCCATGAAGACGGAAATGGTAAACATGGGAATGCGACTAGAAGACGGAGTCCGGACAGGACGTCTAACCAAAGAAGTTGGATCTTCGGGTGGAACCAAAAAGTATGGAAGTGGGTTCCCCAAGAAGAAAGAACATGACGCCAAACCCTTCACGCGAAATTTGGAAGGAGGAAAGGCGTCCTTGGGGGGAAAATTATTATTATGTTTTCCTACGAGCATACGAAAAAATTAAATAAATTTATTTAATTTACCTATGTATACTATCATTATTTTTGAGAAACTAAGTTAGGATATGACTTACACCTAGATTACAGTGTCGATATGCCAATTGTTCAGAATGTCTTACAAGAGAAGCTTCACTCCCTCCATATATACCACCAAAATGTTAGATTTGAAAGAAGAAAATGTCTAAAATGAATTTCATTTTTAATTCTAATTCAAAATTAATTACTCTCATTGTCTTGTAACAAACAGTTATATTCACTTTCAATTTTCAAATTTTAATATATATTTATATATATGGGGGAAAATTATTATTATGTTTTCCTACGAGCATACGAAAAATTAAATAAATTTATTTAATTTACCAGCTTGAAGGGATGAACCATGCGTTTAAACTGAAGAACCATGCGTTTTAACAGTCAAAGTCATTAATTCATCTTCAGTGCTAACTTTTCCTTTTTTTCTTGCAAAACATCTATCTAACAATTAGTAGCAACCACTGAGACACCTTAACAAAAATGGTCGTGTTAAGAAATTGTGAATACAGTTGTGACAAGGGCGGAACCTCACAACCAGGTAATTACTTAGCTAAAGTTGAAAGAGCAAGAGAATTTGGGTACTTGAATGGGAGAGTAATTTGTATCTGAGGCCAAGAGCCACGAGAACAACCACTGCATTCCCAACTTGCATATACCTGGGTTTAGAAAAGAACCATTGAGTGCCAAGTTATACTTATAATATAAAAGATTACATTTAGTAATATTTCTAAACATACCTCTCTTTGATAGGGCCACAAAGTTTATAGCAATCAGGACCCCTGCAGTCTTGCATTCTCTCGGATACTGAGAACTATGTCTTGTTCAGGGTGGAGAATGACCTAAAAATGAATAACTTGGAATTGAGAAAATGCTCGATTTCATAAATAACTAGTTACCAAATATAATGTACACAACTTTAAGTAATTACCTGGTTGTGAGGTTCCGCCCTTGTCACAACTGTATGGAGAATGTTGTTAACCTTTTAAAACTTTCTGGTGGGTTTTTGGGCCGTTATGCCATAGGGCTTCTTGTGGCCATGAAGACGGAAATGGTAAACATGGGAATGCGACTAGAAGACGGAGTCCGGACAGGACGTCTAACCAAAGAAGTTGGATCTTCGGGTGGAACCAAAAAGTATGGAAGTGGGTTCCCCAAGAAGAAAGAACATGACGCCAAACCCTTCACGCGAAATTTGGAAGGAGGAAAGGCGTCCTTGGGGGGAAAATTATTATTATGTTTTCCTACGAGCATACGAAAAAATTAAATAAATTTATTTAATTTACCTATGTATACTATCATTATTTTTTAGAAACTAAGTTAGGATATGACTTACACCTAGATTACAGTGTCGATATGCCAATTGTTCAGAATGTCTTACAAGAGAAGCTTCACTCCCTCCATATATACCACCAAAATGTCAGATTTGAAAGAAGAAAATGTCTAAAATGAATTTCATTTTTAATTCTAATTCAAAATTAATTACTCTCATTGTCTTGTAACAAACAGTTATATTCACTTTCAATTTTCAAATTTTAATATATATTTATATATATGGGGGGGAAATTATTATTATGTTTTCTTACGAGCATACGAAAAATTAAATAAATTTATTTAATTTACCAGCTTGAAGGGATGAACCATGCGTTTAAACTGAATAACCATGCGTTTTAACTGAATAACCATGCGTTTTAACAGTCAAAGTCATTAATTCATCTTCAGTGCTAACTTTTCCTTTTTTTCTTGCAAAACATCTATCTAACAATTAGTAGCAACCACTGAGACACCTTAACAAAAATGGTCGTGTTAAGAAATTGTGAATACAGTTGTGACAAGGGCGGAACCTCACAACCAGGTAATTACTTAGCTAAAGTTGAAAGAGCAAGAGAATTTGGGTACTTGAATGGGAGAGTAATTTGTATCTGAGGTCAAGAGCCTCGAGAACAACCACTGCATTCCCAACTTGCATATACCTGGGTTTAGAAAAGAACCATTGAGTGCCAAGTTATACTTATAATATAAAAGATTACATTTAGTAATATTTCTAAACATACCTCTCTTTGATAGGGCCACAAAGTTGATAGCAATCAGGAAATCCCTGCAGTCTTGCATTCTCTCGGATACTGAGAACTATGTCTTGTTCAGGGTGGAGAATGACCTAAAAATGAATAACTTGGAATTGAGAAAATGCTCGATTTCATAAATAACTAGTTACCAAATATAATGTACACAACTTTAAGTAATTATCTGGTTGTGAGGTTCCGCCCTTGTCACAACTGTATGGAGAATGTTGTTAACCTTTTGAAACTTTCTGGTGGGTTTTTGGGCCGTTATGCCATAGGGCTTCTTCTGGCCATGAAGACGGAAATGGTAAACATGGGAATGCGACTAGAAGACGGAGTCCGGACAGGACGTCTAACCAAAGAAGTTGGATCTTCGGGTGGAACCAAAAAGTATGGAAGTGGGTTCCCCAAGAAGAAAGAACATGACGCCAAACCCTTCACGCGAAATTTGGAAGGAGGAAAGGCGTCCTTGGGGGGAAAATTATTATTATGTTTTCCTACGAGCATACGAAAAAATTAAATAAATTTATTTAATTTACCTATGTATACTATCATTATTTTTGAGAAACTAAGTTAGGATATGACTTACACCTAGATTACAGTGTCGATATGCCAATTGTTCAGAATGTCTTACAAGAGAAGCTTCACTCCCTCCATATATACCACCAAAATGTTAGATTTGAAAGAAGAAAATGTCTAAAATGAATTTCATTTTTAATTCTAATTCAAAATTAATTACTCTCATTGTCTTGTAACAAACAGTTATATTCACTTTCAATTTTCAAATTTTAATATATATTTATATATATGGGGGGAAATTATTATTATGTTTTCCTACGAGCATACGAAAAATTAAATAAATTTATTTAATTTACCAGCTTGAAGGGATGAACCATGCGTTTAAACTGAAGAACCATGCGTTTAAACTGAATAACCATGCGTTTTAACAGTCAAAGTCATTAATTCATCTTCAGTGCTAACTTTTCCTTTTTTTCTTGCAAAACATCTATCTAACAATTAGTAGCAACCACTGAGACACCTTAACAAAAATGGTCGTGTTAAGAAATTGTGAATACAGTTGTGACAAGGGCGGAACCTCACAACCAGGTAATTACTTAGCTAAAGTTGAAAGAGCAAGAGAATTTGGGTACTTGAATGGGAGAGTAATTTGTATCTGAGGCCAAGAGCCACGAGAACAACCACTGCATTCCCAACTTGCATATACCTGGGTTTAGAAAAGAACCATTGAGTGCCAAGTTATACTTATAATATAAAAGATTACATTTAGTAATATTTCTAAACATACCTCTCTTTGATAGGGCCACAAAGTTTATAGCAATCAGGACCCCTGCAGTCTTGCATTCTCTCGGATACTGAGAACTATGTCTTGTTCAGGGTGGAGAATGACCTAAAAATGAATAACTTGGAATTGAGAAAATGCTCGATTTCATAAATAACTAGTTACCAAATATAATGTACACAACTTTAAGTAATTACCTGGTTGTGAGGATCCGCCCTTGTCACAACTGTATGGAGAATGTTGTTAACCTTTTAAAACTTTCTGGTGGGTTTTTGGGCCGTTATGCCATAGGGCTTCTTGTGGCCATGAAGACGGAAATGGTAGACATGGGAATGCGACTAGAAGACGGAGTCCGGACAGGACGTCTAACCAAAGAAGTTGGATCTTCGGGTGGAACCAAAAAGTATGGAAGTGGGTTCCCCAAGAAGAAAGAACATGACGCCAAACCCTTCACGCGAAATTTGGAAGGAGGAAAGGCGTCCTTGGGGGGAAATTATTATTATGTTTTCCTACGAGCATACGAAAAAATTAAATAAATTTATTTAATTTACCTATGTATACTATCATTATTTTTTAGAAACTAAGTTAGGATATGACTTACACCTAGATTACAGTGTCGATATGCCAATTGTTCAGAATGTCTTACAAGAGAAGCTTCACTCCCTCCATATATACCACCAAAATGTCAGATTTGAAAGAAGAAAATGTCTAAAATGAATTTCATTTTTAATTCTAATTCAAAATTAATTACTCTCATTGTCTTGTAACAAACAGTTATATTCACTTTCAATTTTCAAATTTTAATATATATTTATATATATGGGGGGAAATTATTATTATGTTTTCTACGAGCATACGAAAAATTAAATAAATTTATTTAATTTACCAGCTTGAAGGGATGAACCATGCGTTTAAACTGAATAACCATGCGTTTTAAACTGAATAACCATGCGTTTTAACAGTCAAAGTCATTAATTCATCTTCAGTGCTAACTTTTCCTTTTTTTCTTGCAAAACATCTATCTAACAATTAGTAGCAACCACTGAGACACCTTAACAAAAATGGTCGTGTTAAGAAATTGTGAATACAGTTGTGACAAGGGCGGAACCTCACAACCAGGTAATTACTTAGCTAAAGTTGAAAGAGCAAGAGAATTTGGGTACTTGAATGGGAGAGTAATTTGTATCTGAGGTCAAGAGCCTCGAGAACAACCACTGCATTCCCAACTTGCATATACCTGGGTTTAGAAAAGAACCATTGAGTGCCAAGTTATACTTATAATATAAAAGATTACATTTAGTAATATTTCTAAACATACCTCTCTTTGATAGGGCCACAAAGTTGATAGCAATCAGGAAATCCCTGCAGTCTTGCATTCTTTCGGATACTGAGAACTATGTCTTGTTCAGGGTGGAGAATGACCTAAAAATGAATAACTTGGAATTGAGAAAATGCTCGATTTCATAAATAACTAGTTACCAAATATAATGTACACAACTTTAAGTAATTATCTGGTTGTGAGGTTCCGCCCTTGTCACAACTGTATGGAGAATGTTGTTAACCTTTTGAAACTTTCTGGTGGGTTTTTGGGCCGTTATGCCATAGGGCTTCTTCTGGCCATGAAGACGGAAATGGTAAACATGGGAATGCGACTAGAAGACGGAGTCCGGACAGGACGTCTAACCAAAGAAGTTGGATCTTCGGGTGGAACCAAAAAGTATGGAAGTGGGTTCCCCAAGAAGAAAGAACATGACGCCAAACCCTTCACGCGAAATTTGGAAGGAGGAAAGGCGTCCTTGGGGGGAAAATTATTATTATGTTTTCCTACGAGCATACGAAAAAATTAAATAAATTTATTTAATTTACCTATGTATACTATCATTATTTTTGAGAAACTAAGTTAGGATATGACTTACACCTAGATTACAGTGTCGATATGCCAATTGTTCAGAATGTCTTACAAGAGAAGCTTCACTCCCTCCATATATACCACCAAAATGTTAGATTTGAAAGAAGAAAATGTCTAAAATGAATTTCATTTTTAATTCTAATTCAAAATTAATTACTCTCATTGTCTTGTAACAAACAGTTATATTCACTTTCAATTTTCAAATTTTAATATATATTTATATATATGGGGGGAAATTATTATTATGTTTTCCTACGAGCATACGAAAAATTAAATAAATTATTTAATTTACCAGCTTGAAGGGATGAACCATGCGTTTAAACTGAAGAACCATGCGTTTAAACTGAATAACCATGCGTTTTAACAGTCAAAGTCATTAATTCATCTTCAGTGCTAACTTTTCCTTTTTTTCTTGCAAAACATCTATCTAACAATTAGTAGCAACCACTGAGACACCTTAACAAAAATGGTCGTGTTAAGAAATTGTGAATACAGTTGTGACAAGGGCGGAACCTCACAACCAGGTAATTACTTAGCTAAAGTTGAAAGAGCAAGAGAATTTGGGTACTTGAATGGGAGAGTAATTTGTATCTGAGGTCAAGAGCCTCGAGAACAACCACTGCATTCCCAACATGCATATACCTGGGTTTAGAAAAGAACCATTGAGTGCCAAGTTATACTTATAATATAAAAGATTACATTTAGTAATATTTCTAAACATACCTCTCTTTGATAGGGCCACAAAGTTGATAGCAATCAGGAAATCCCTGCAGTCTTGCATTCTCTCGGATACTGAGAACTATGTCTTGTTCAGGGTGGAGAATGACCTAAAAATGAATAACTTGGAATTGAGAAAATGCTCGATTTCATAAATAACTAGTTACCAAATATAATGTACACAACTTTAAGTAATTATCTGGTTGTGAGGTTCCGCCCTTGTCACAACTGTATGGAGAATGTTGTTAACCTTTTGAAACTTTCTGGTGGGTTTTTGGGCCGTTATGCCATAGGGCTTCTTCTGGCCATGAAGACGGAAATGGTAAACATGGGAATGCGACTAGAAGACGGAGTCCGGACAGGACGTCTAACCAAAGAAGTTGGATCTTCGGGTGGAACCAAAATGTATGGAAGTGGGTTCCCCAAGAAGAAAGAACATGACGCCAAACCCTTCACGCGAAATTTGGAAGGAGGAAAGGCGTCCTTGGGGGGAAAATTATTATTATGTTTTCCTACGAGCATACGAAAAAATTAAATAAATTTATTTAATTTACCTATGTATACTATCATTATTTTTGAGAAACTAAGTTAGGATATGACTTACACCTAGATTACAGTGTCGATATGCCAATTGTTCAGAATGTCTTACAAGAGAAGCTTCACTCCCTCCATATATACCACCAAAATGTTAGATTTGAAAGAAGAAAATGTCTAAAATGAATTTCATTTTTAATTCTAATTCAAAATTAATTACTCTCATTGTCTTGTAACAAACAGTTATATTCACTTTCAATTTTCAAATTTTAATATATATTTATATATATGGGGGGAAATTATTATTATGTTTTCCTACGAGCATACGAAAAATTAAATAAATTTATTTAATTTACCAGCTTGAAGGGATGAACCATGCGTTTAAACTGAAGAACCATGCGTTTAAACTGAATAACCATGCGTTTTAACAGTCAAAGTCATTAATTCATCTTCAGTGCTAACTTTTCCTTTTTTTCTTGCAAAACATCTATCTAACAATTAGTAGCAACCACTGAGACACCTTAACAAAAATGGTTGTGTTAAGAAATTGTGAATACAGTTGTGACAAGGGCGGAACCTCACAACAAGGTAATTACTTAGCTAAAGTTGAAAGAGCAAGAGAATTTAGGTACTTGAATGGGAGAGTAATTTGTATCTGAGGCCAAGAGCCACGAGAACAACCACTGCATTCCCAACTTGCATATACCTGGATTTAGAAAAGAACCATTGAGTGCCAAGTTATACTTATAATATAAAAGATTACATTTAGTAATATTTCTAAACATACCTCTCTTTGATAGGGCCACAAAGTTTATAGCAATCAGGACCCCTGCAGTCTTGCATTCTCTCGGATACTGAGAACTATGTCTTGTTCAGGGTGGAGAATGACCTAAAAATGAATAACTTGGAATTGAGAAAATGCTCGATTTCATAAATAACTAGTTACCAAATATAATGTACACAACTTTAAGTAATTACCTGGTTGTGAGGTTCCGCCCTTGTCACAACTGTATGGAGAATGTTGTTAACCTTTTGAAACTTTCTGGTGAGTTTTTGGGCCGTTATGCCATAGGGCTTCTTGTGGCCATGAAGACGGAAATGGTAAACATGGGATTGCGACTAGAAGACGGAGTCCGGACAGGACGTCTAACCAAAGAAGTTGGATCTTCGGGTGGAACCAAAAAGTATGGAAGTGGGTTCCCCAAGAAGAAAGAACATGACGCCAAACCCTTCACGCGAAATTTGGAAGGAGGAAAGGCGTCCTTGGGGGGAAATTATTATTATGTTTTCCTACGAGCATACGAAAAAATTAAATAAATTTATTTAATTTACCTATGTATACTATCATTATTTTTGAGAAACTAAGTTAGGATATGACTTACACCTAGATTACAGTGTCGATATGTCAATTGTTCAGAATGTCTTACAAGAGAAGCTTCAATCCCTCCATATATACCACCAAAATGTTAGATTTGAAAGAAGAAAATGTCTAAAATGAATTTCATTTTTAATTCTAATTCAAAATTAATTACTCTCATTGTCTTGTAACAAACAGTTATATTCACTTTCAATTTTCAAATTTTAATATATATTTATATATGGGGGGAAATTATTATTATGTTTTCCTACGAGCATACGAAAAATTAAATAAATTTATTTAATTTACCAGCTTGAAGGGATGAACCATGCGTTTAAACTGAATAACCATGCGTTTAAACTGAATAACCATGCGTTTTAACAGTCAAAGTCATTAATTCATCTTCAGTGCTAACTTTTCCTTTTTTTCTTGCAAAACATCTATCTAACAATTAGTAGCAACCACTGAGACACCTTAACAAAAATGGTCGTGTTAAGAAATTGTGAATACAGTTGTGACAAGGGCGGAACCTCACAACCAGGTAATTACTTAGCTAAAGTTGAAAGAGCAAGAGAATTTGGGTACTTGAATGGGAGAGTAATTTGTATCTGAGGTCAAGAGCCTCGAGAACAACCACTGCATTCCCAACATGCATATACCTGGGTTTAGAAAAGAACCATTGAGTGCCAAGTTATACTTATAATATAAAAGATTACATTTAGTAATATTTCTAAACATACCTCTCTTTGATAGGGCCACAAAGTTGATAGCAATCAGGAAATCCCTGCAGTCTTGCATTCTCTCGGATACTGAGAACTATGTCTTGTTCAGGGTGGAGAATGACCTAAAAATGAATAACTTGGAATTGAGAAAATGCTCGATTTCATAAATAACTAGTTACCAAATATAATGTACACAACTTTAAGTAATTATCTGGTTGTGAGGTTCCGCCCTTGTCACAACTGTATGGAGAATGTTGTTAACCTTTTGAAACTTTCTGGTGGGTTTTTGGGCCGTTATGCCATAGGGCTTCTTCTGGCCATGAAGACGGAAATGGTAAACATGGGAATGCGACTAGAAGACGGAGTCCGGACAGGACGTCTAACCAAAGAAGTTGGATCTTCGGGTGGAACCAAAATGTATGGAAGTGGGTTCCCCAAGAAGAAAGAACATGACGCCAAACCCTTCACGCGAAATTTGGAAGGAGGAAAGGCGTCCTTGGGGGGAAAATTATTATTATGTTTTCCTACGAGCATACGAAAAAATTAAATAAATTTATTTAATTTACCTATGTATACTATCATTATTTTTGAGAAACTAAGTTAGGATATGACTTACACCTAGATTACAGTGTCGATATGCCAATTGTTCAGAATGTCTTACAAGAGAAGCTTCACTCCCTCCATATATACCACCAAAATGTTAGATTTGAAAGAAGAAAATGTCTAAAATGAATTTCATTTTTAATTCTAATTCAAAATTAATTACTCTCATTGTCTTGTAACAAACAGTTATATTCACTTTCAATTTTCAAATTTTAATATATATTTATATATGGGGGGAAATTATTATTATGTTTTCCTACGAGCATACGAAAAATTAAATAAATTTATTTAATTTACCAGCTTGAAGGGATGAACCATGCGTTTAAACTGAAGAACCATGCGTTTAAACTGAATAACCATGCGTTTTAACAGTCAAAGTCATTAATTCATCTTCAGTGCTAACTTTTCCTTTTTTCTTGCTTGCAACATCTATCTAACAATTAGTAGCAACCACTGAGACACCTTAACAAAAATGGTTGTGTTAAGAAATTGTGAATACAGTTGTGACAAGGGCGGAACCTCACAACAAGGTAATTACTTAGCTAAAGTTGAAAGAGCAAGAGAATTTAGGTACTTGAATGGGAGAGTAATTTGTATCTGAGGCCAAGAGCCACGAGAACAACCACTGCATTCCCAACTTGCATATACCTGGATTTAGAAAAGAACCATTGAGTGCCAAGTTATACTTATAATATAAAAGATTACATTTAGTAATATTTCTAAACATACCTCTCTTTGATAGGGCCACAAAGTTTATAGCAATCAGGACCCCTGCAGTCTTGCATTCTCTCGGATACTGAGAACTATGTCTTGTTCAGGGTGGAGAATGACCTAAAAATGAATAACTTGGAATTGAGAAAATGCTCGATTTCATAAATAACTAGTTACCAAATATAATGTACACAACTTTAAGTAATTACCTGGTTGTGAGGTTCCGCCCTTGTCACAACTGTATGGAGAATGTTGTTAACCTTTTGAAACTTTCTGGTGAGTTTTTGGGCCGTTATGCCATAGGGCTTCTTGTGGCCATGAAGACGGAAATGGTAAACATGGGATTGCGACTAGAAGACGGAGTCCGGACAGGACGTCTAACCAAAGAAGTTGGATCTTCGGGTGGAACCAAAAAGTATGGAAGTGGGTTCCCCAAGAAGAAAGAACATGACGCCAAACCCTTCACGCGAAATTTGGAAGGAGGAAAGGCGTCCTTGGGGGGAAAATTATTATTATGTTTTCCTACGAGCATACGAAAAAATTAAATAAATTTATTTAATTTACCTATGTATACTATCATTATTTTTGAGAAACTAAGTTAGGATATGACTTACACCTAGATTACAGTGTCGATATGTCAATTGTTCAGAATGTCTTACAAGAGAAGCTTCAATCCCTCCATATATACCACCAAAATGTTAGATTTGAAAGAAGAAAATGTCTAAAATGAATTTCATTTTTAATTCTAATTCAAAATTAATTACTCTCATTGTCTTGTAACAAACAGTTATATTCACTTTCAATTTTCAAATTTTAATATATATTTATATATATGGGGGGAAATTATTATTATGTTTTCCTACGAGCATACGAAAAATTAAATAAATTTATTTAATTTACCAGCTTGAAGGGATGAACCATGCGTTTAAACTGAATAACCATGCGTTTTAACTGAATAACCATGCGTTTTAACAGTCAAAGTCATTAATTCATCTTCAGTGCTAACTTTTCCTTTTTTTCTTGCAAAACATCTATCTAACAATTAGTAGCAACCACTGAGACACCTTAACAAAAATGGTCGTGTTAAGAAATTGTGAATACAGTTGTGACAAGGGCGGAACCTCACAACCAGGTAATTACTTAGCTAAAGTTGAAAGAGCAAGAGAATTTGGGTACTTGAATGGGAGAGTAATTTGTATCTGAGGCCAAGAGCCACGAGAACAACCACTGCATTCCCAACTTGCATATACCTGGATTTAGAAAAGAACCATTGAGTGCCAAGTTATACTTATAATATAAAAGATTACATTTAGTAATATTTCTAAACATACCTCTCTTTGATAGGGCCACAAAGTTTATAGCAATCAGGAAATCCCTGTAGTCTTCCATTCTCTCGGATACTGAGAACTATGTCTTGTTCAGGGTGGAGAATGACCTAAAAATGAATAACTTGGAATTGAGAAAATGCTCGATTTCATAAATAACTAGTTACCAAATATAATGTACACAACTTTAAGTAATTACCTGTCTTAAACCAACACTTGACCTTCTTCAATTCCAAGTCTCTAACATACTTATTCTTCTAACTTGTCTTTGCTGACAAATTTCCTTCTTTCATAAACTCTTGAAACTTCTTGATTTCCATCACAATCTCATTCTGATGTTGGATTAACAATTAAACTTGCTCTCACTTAATTCCTCTTATATACCACTCAACATCAGTGGGTCACTTTCTTCCCGGAAACCACGACTTCTCTTCCTTGTACTAAGTTACACAAAACATAATTACAACATCTTATCTGGACTTGGTTAATTAATACTCATTAATTCTTCATAAGAAAATTTATTGATTTCCTGACCACAAACAATATTGACTACTCTTTTCTTATTATTCCTTCAACAAATGCAACAACTTTGTGATCCATTTATTGATAATCTCATAAACTTCGCTTGATCTGATAATGTATGCTACAAGCCCTTACTCCTACTACTTCCCTTCTCTCGTACTACTCCAATGAGATAGAACCATTAGCACGAGATTGTCTTACTCTTATCCTTACCTCCATTCTTACGAGTTACTATTTCCATGATCCCCATAGACTTGATTGAGCTCTTTCATCCATCACCTTCAATTATGCTACTCTGACTCCAACAGTGGAACACTTGGGGTTCCTAGGCACTACTATTTAGCTAACAATCTTCAAAGAAACACATTTACCCTCAGAGTGCCTACTGTCCAAAATGGTACTAGAACCTTACCAACTTCTATTAGTAGAATAACTTCCTTGGTGACTCACAAAAGTGTAGAATAAAACCAACACTCTTCAGAAGATAGGTATCCAGGGGTTACATTGCTACAACCATAAAAACATAGAACATCCAAATTCATCATGTGTTTGGTGCAGCTAAACTAAATTAGTTTGACAACATCCGGTTCTGGTTACTATATTCCATATCAAATCCTCTCATAGGGTTTTGATTCATTCAAGATTTCTCCTGGCACATGGTCTTGACCAAAACAACATAACACCATCAAGGAACTTTAACTCATCAATGAGACACCACTTCTAAGGAACTTAAGCAATCTAGAACATAACTATGAGTATCCATACACCTCATAGAGTCACACAAAAATATACTTCACACATATCTAGAGATGACATCACTTCGTATCCAAAATCATTCATCTCAATCATCCTGTCCCATCTTCCATAATCTTAGCTCATGCCCTTACTAACATACAGTCCGAGTTACATGTTTAACTTTAGGAATAACTAATTCCCGTCCCTCCTGGGAAGTAAAACTCATGAATCCTTCCAGTAGGGTAGAGTATCATCGTACACATCCATTACCACTCTCAGGGAGTCTACATCTAAGGCTATGAATCCAAATGAATTAATCAATTTCATACCATGACCAACCACTTCGCACCTTATCAATATCTATACCACATACCTATCTAATCTCTTCCAGATCACCGCTTAGTAGGTCTCTTCCAAGTCTGTTCCTTATAGTTATTCATAATCATAATAATGGTACTTCCCAGACTTACTTAAACTGAGCATGGTCTACCAGGTTGGTTTTCCCACGCGTCTGACTTCCATGATATCTCCTCAGATGACCAACTACGCACTACACCTTCAGAAATCCCAATCTCAAAACTACCAATCTGACTTGTGGTGACTTGCAACTCCATCCTCAATTTGTACATCCACAACGGTACACTTATGACATTTAGGACATCCTTAGCTCCAACACGGTGTGAATGTTTATACTCCGCGACTAACCAACCAACCAAATACTTCTCAAGGAGATAAATAACAACCGGACTTCCAATAAGCCAATATTACTCTTTCAATTCAAATAAAATGCACTTAAGGTGAACCTTATCATTGCCACACAATTATGACTAGAATTTTTTTCTTCTAAACCAATACCTACCACACCCTTCATCATACAAGGGTTACTTGTCTCTATAACTTCCCACGAATAATCCTCATTGTCTCCCAATAAGCTCTTGCAACATAAAACATTCCACATTCTACACTTAGTCCACATGCTCCAGCTTAGCTTATCTTTCATTGTCTATCATCAACTCAACTTCTTAGAATACAAGACTCACTGCTCAACAAAATGTATGTTACTTTACCTCCCTCTCCCGACAAGGAATCCATTACACTTACTTGTGACCATAATGCTATACTTCTCTTAATACCAAGGTTTAACTCCCTCTATTCCACTATGTAACACCCCAGACTGCTTTCAGGATTATCAACTAACCCCACAAATCAACACGGGCCTTTTCAACATGTTTTGTCCTCACTCGCACGCTTTCCAGGAAACTTCCCAGAAGGTCACCCATCCCAATACTACTCCAAGTCAAGCACGCTTAACTATGGAGTTCTTATTGGTTAGGATACCGAAAAGAAGATGCATCTTGTTGATATAGGTAGTACCAATTAATCCTTATAAGCCTTCTTTCAACCATGTAGTCTCGTACCTGCACAGCCTCAGGATCCCTCTCATTCCGATGTGAATTTGGTTTTTCCCCTAGAAGCTGCTAGGAGTGTCTCATTGTCATGCATCATGCATCGGCAACCACTCCATCGCCCTCGGATGTTACATGTAACCACTCTTCAGCCTCTCCGACCTCGGGTGTTACACACTACATACTCTAGAAATCCTCGATGTGAACAATCATCAACTACACGCCCATAACTTTGTCTTAATGAATCTTAATGGTCCCAGTGTGCCTCTATCTAAAATGTGCCACATTGCAACAGTTGTATTGCAACATCCACACTACTTCCGCACTCGGTGTTCACTTGTCTCCCTATGGTAATTCTCTCCGTTCCAATTACAAAAACCATTCTACTAGAAGTCCTTAAATCCAACTTAATTGCTCTTATCCTCAACCAGTTCTCATACAACCAAAACCCACTGGAGCTTCCATTACTATATAATGTGCGCTATCTGCCTCCAACACAAACTCTTATAATTGATCTTTAGGTAACTCATCATTCCATAATGGTCTCTTACTAACACTGAACCGCTGACGAGCTATCTCAAATCCGATTTCCCTTCTAAAACTGAACATACTTGGTTTATCTTCTAACCTCCATTTGGTCCATACATGTTTCACTTGGAATAGGCAACCATGTCCTCGAGTCTCTTCTTAGACTTCACCACTACCTTAGGCTCCCAACAAAACTGAACGTCCTTATCCCTCAAGTCTTCAACCACTTGCAAGGTACCATTTCAAATATATATATATTCCATTAAGTACTCTCGTTCTTCCAAAATATTTTAGTGGCCTTAGAAACTGAAACACTGATACACTACCTCACTTCCAAACCTTATGACATATGTGTAACATAACCATCCTTTCTACTTTACCATACAGAATTATTCACAATACTATTCCATATTATTGAGTATATCTTACTCCACTAACAAATTCACTCATTCCTCAAAATTTTGACAATTCATCCAATAGAGATCCTCAACTTCTTAACTCTGTTAACACCGCAGAATCGCTTGGATGATACACTACTCTTCAATCCCATAATACCCAAATCATAACTCCTCTGAAACTTCAACTGGGCCATCAAGTTCTCCTTACTTTCTAACTCTTGGCTTGAGCCTATTCTCAAAGCACAAGTTCAACCCACGCTTCGGAGTCCTCGTGGTCGCTCAACCATGATCCTACCTACCATGCACATAATATTAGGTTGATCAGGCCCAATACTATATACAGTGATATTAAGAATCATGTTGGCTAAACACACATATGAGGCAGGAATAGATTTACTTATGATGTTTCAAGGCTAGGTCGAGAATCGACCTGCTCTGATACCAACTGTAACAACCCGTATAATATATATCTAGAATAATATCATACAAGTGTTAAATCTTGGTACTGTCGCAACATAAGTGCCTAATGGCATCAATATATATACATGTCCAAACTAAAACATCAATGGAACATGTTATACAATAATGCCTAAACAATAAAAATCTAAGAACTATGTACAATATCTTCATTGCACACAACTCCACAGCGGAAGATTATGATGAACAGCAACCCTTGAAACATCCATAACAGTTTCTCTTAGATTCAACCTGTAAAGAATACCTGAAAAATAACAACAATAATGGGATGAGATAATAATCTCAGTGAGTTCTCCTATCCTATGGGTCCACTCGGCTCTACAGGGTTCTAATCAATGTTCAACTCATATCCAACTCAAGTCAACAAGGGAACGAAGACTTGAGCGATGGGGAACTATCTCGCAATTGTATGGCAACATGCATCTGAGTTCTCATAACTCAACCACGATCATTATTCAGATTCACGCAACATCGATCCCCAACCGGACCTACGTCTAGGCCAAGGCTTGGTTCACGCATGTCCGTATGATTCGACTTTCGCGGTGGATATCCGGTTCCCCTATGGGACTCTAACCCACTTTTAAGAACCATCACCCGTATGGGACTCTAACCCACCTAGGGTATCTTTCACCGTATGGGACTCTAACCCACATAGGTGTCCACCTATCCCCCATGTCCGCCATGGTTGGGGCTCAAACCCAATTGAGGCTCGAATCATTGGTCCCACATCCCAATGCTTACTCATCTAAGCATACCACAAGAGATGTGTACCACCACAGAAAATACACATTCTGAATACATGATCGGTTCCACAAATCATTGGTTCCACGAACCATAACAAATTCATAAATCACAGGTGACTTCATTCACCATAATACACAAATAATAACATGGCATGTTCCATACAATGCGTCTCATTTTCAATCATGGCAACAATTCGTCCACGACCTCACATAAGCGTCGTACGAATGAATACCGTATTCTCATACATATATCACATATATTCCATAACCTAGATCATATTTCTAAGTTATTAATCACGTCATTCTCCTAGGTTTCCTCACTCATCTTTGTAGAGTTTTAATCATGTTACTTCACCTTTCACATAACAACAATATTTAATTTTCATCATGATAAAATTCATGGCATTTATAAATCACATCCCATTTTATAACATGGAACAATAATAATAGTTCTTTACGTTATCTTTAGTCGTGTTATTTCACAATCAACCATATCAACCATGTTTAACACCCATCATAAATATAATTCATTTAATTTGTAAGACACATAATATACTATAATATGATATTATAATAATAGCCTTTTTCATTATCTTACTAATGCATCCGTCCGCATCCAAAACGGAGCTATAATGCTCAATTAATTCATTAATCTATCTTAATCAAGATTTAGATTAATATTTATTCATTGCATAAGTATTCAACAACAACCTCTCTAGCCTAGTGGTAAGGCATGTACAGTTTTAAGGAGGTCCTGGGTTCGAATCCCCTTGGTGACATATTCTGTAAAAACAGGAAATTAAATTCTGTTTCAGTGTTACTTAACACGACCATTTTTGTTAAGGTGTCTCAGTGTTGCTACTAATTGTTAGATAGATGTTTTGCAAGAAAAAAAGGAAAAGTTAGCACTGAAGATGATAATTTTTTTATCCCTTCAAGCTGGTAAATTAAATAAATTTATTTAATTTTTCGTATACTCGTAGGAAAACATAATAATAATTTTAATTAGTGGATAGTTGAATTTTTTTTATCATTAATTTTAATTTGACATTTAACTAATAAATAGGTGGTTGAATTTTTTTATCATTGATTTTAATTTGACATTTAAAATAAGTAATAGATAAATTAATTTTGGAGGGAGTTTTGGTGCGAAATTTTAAGGAAACATTTGTAGAATTATAATATAGTATGATATGATATGATGAGAGGATTATCTTTAATTTTTTAAAATATAAGTCTAATTAAGCTATATTATCATTTGAACATCAATAAAAAAAACTATTGAACAAATTAATAGATTGAAAAAAATGAGAAGTTTTGTATGAAAATATGTTGTGAAAAAATTAATAGATTAGTAAACAATGGTCTTACATATTGGAACAGTAGATGTATCAATAACCCACGGCCTTGGCGAAATCGCTGCGGGGGAGGAGCCCTCGTTCGAGCAAGTATTTTTTCATTCGGTCGGTTGTCTCAAGCTACGCGAACTTGAGGGCCTGCTGGTGGAAGAATTTTGTCCTCTGGTTGAGGGTGGCAATCAAAGCAGCGACCTCTTGCACATTCTAATCTGTCTCATAAGCCTATATTTGTACCGATACATACCAGTCAATTGAAGAGTTTTGGCTGGATATGCCCCCATTTTGAAATTTTTTATCTAATATGTCCCATTCTGAAAATAATTTCCCAATCTACCCATTTTTTCTTGTGTGCTCGTCACTTTAAATGACGAGGGGCTGAAAGGTCCAAATTGCATAGTAAGAGCTCGTCATTTCAAATGACGAGGGCATGAAAGAGATTTTTTTTTTTAATTTTTAATATTTTAAATACTTTATTAAATACTAATAATAATTAATATAATTGATTTTTAATTATTAATTCTATTTAAAAATTATATTATCTTTCCATTAATAAGAATTTTATCTAAATGGTATCTTATTCGTAAGAATTATATTATCTTTCCATTAATAAGAATTTTAAATAGTATTGATAGATTAATATTATCTTCCTATTAATTGTATAACAATTAAAGTTATTGTATAACTTGATTAAATTTTATTTAAGAACAATAATTTTTCAATAAAGATGAAATTAGTTGATTTTATTATCAATTAAATATTAAAAAATTTGATAATGATAACTTTTTTGGTACGAATTGATAATTTCAATTTAATAAATAATTTTGCATGTTACATTTTTTTTACTTTTTATTAATAATTTCAATTTTTTTATAATAATATGTCAAACAAATTTATGAAACTTATTTCTATAAAAATATAATTTATTTTTCTATCATTTCATATTTGTAGCCAAAAATTCTATAGATAAAAAGTTTACGAAATTCCTTGTCCGGTTCATGTTGAGCTTTTAAACATGGTTATGCAAAAAGTTTACAATTTTTTTTATAGAAATAAGTTTTATAAATTTGTTTGACATATTATTATAAAAAAATTGAAATTAATAATAAAAAGTAAAAAAAAAATGTAACATGCAAAATTATTTATTAAATTGAAATTATCAATTCGTACCAAAAAAGTTATCATTATCAATTTTTTAAATATTTAATTGATAATAAAATCAACTAATTTCATCTTTATTGAAAAATTGTTGTTCTTAAATAAAATTTAATCAAGTTATACACTAACTTTATTTGTTATACAATTAATAGGAAGATAATATTAATCTATCAATACTATTTAAAATTCTTATTAATGGAAAGATAATATAATTCTTACTAATAAGATACCATTAAAATAAAATTCTTATTAATGGAAAGATAATATAATTCTTAAATAGAATTAATAATTAAAAATCAATTATATTAATTATTATTAGTATTTAATAAAGTATTTAAAATATTAAAAATTAAAAAAATCCCTCTTTCATGCCCTCGTCATTTGAAATGACGAGCTCTTACTATGCAATTTGGACCTTCGTCATTTGAAATGACGAGCTCTTACTATGCAATTTGGACCTTCAGCCCCTCGTCATTTGAAGTGACGAGCACACAAGGAAAAAGGGATAGAGGGTCATATTGGCTATAAAAAAATTAAAAAAGGGGGCATATGAGAGAAAGTATATTGAAGGCCAACTGCCAGTTGGAAAGCATCACCATTACCCAAACAGAACTGAACATTAGCATCCATCACAATTTTCGTCAAACGAAGGATCTCACGACAAAGATGAAAAGTATTACCAAATCGTGATTTCTTACGTTCTTGTGTAGTCATGGTTTTGACATGCTTACAATTAAAATTATAATAAAGGTGAAGGTAGTTAAATTTTTCCTGTGTATCAATAGATTTAACATGTTGTACCCCTGCCGACAAACTTGAAGACCTGCTTCAACCCAATCAAGTTCTGTAGTCTGGAAAAACTTTGTTGCTTGCAGTGATCTGAATAAGTTCTTATTTTTTTTAGCCTTAAGAGGTCTATGATGCAGCTCATTCAAGACAAAACACTTGAGTATATTTTGATAACTAACCCAGACTTTAACTGGATATGATGGAGGACTGACATGCAATTAGAAATAAATGGTTAATTTTCATATTTTAGTACAAGAGACGAAAAAAAACAATGTTGGGTGCATGATTAAGAATTAAAAAAAATTAGTGACCAACACTTTATTTAATTAAAACTATTTTTAAAATAGAATATCTTAAATAAAAATTTCTCCACCTCCATCCTGGTTAAATTTATATTATACTTCCGTCTCTCTCTTCCGGTTTCTCCACCTCCATCCCATCGCCGAACACCAATCCAATCCAAATCCCAATAGATTCATTGATTGTAAGCCAAAAGTTGTAATTACTTCCAATGCTGTTAAGAGGGTCTCTAAGGTTATCTATCTTAAAGACATAGTGGATTCTGCCATTAGATAAGTTTCTTCTAACCCTATTAGCTATAAAATATTGGTAAGTCGTTTTATAATATTAATTTGCTTAACCTTGTGAAAAGTCAGTCCAACTAAACTTGTGAAGTCACCTTTTCAAAAAATACTGCGTTGAAATGACTTCCTGTCTTCCTAAAGTCCCATCCTACTTTACCCCTTACCACTATTTTCTTTTTTCAAAAAGAATTAATAAAAAAATGATATGTACTCTCAAATCATCTTATTTCTCTTCTCATACTCTCATTCTCTCTCATTTTTCCTCCCTCCCCTTCATCATGAACATTTTTTCTCTTGTATGTTTTTGATTCCAAAGACCTAGTAAGTTTTCACTTTTTTAACTCTTTTTAAAATTTTGATTTGATGTTTCTGTTTGAAGGGAGACTGTGGCAGGGCTGTGGCAGTTCCTCTGCTGAGCAGACTCTACTTAGTTCACCTAACTCCTTTTAGACCTATAATGTAACATTTTTTATTTCTTAATTTCTCTCTCTCACCCCCTTCTTATATTGTCCTTCTTTCTCATTTTTTCTTTCTTCTCTCATCCTGTTCCTTCTCATGGATACTCTACTTCTGGTATGATTTTAATTTATTTTTTCTCTCCCTCTTTTGTATGCCAACTTCTATGTCTCTTTTATTTTTATTTTTTGGGTGTTGGATATATTCAAGAATATGATGCTCTTGCTGATGCATTCTTGCCATGAGATTCAAACTTGTTTTAATGTTTCTTCTTTTCTGATATGGTTGCCTCTTAATTGAGTTCATTGAGTTTTGCCCCATGATGGCACCATTCCTTGGTTGCAACGTGGCAGGTAGGAACCAGAACCTTGCACATGATATATTCTCTTGAACCAATGCAAGTGTAAACAACAAATCTCCATGCATATTTTACTGTTTTGCTTGAAGCAGACATGATGATTTCTGATATGGTTGCTAATGCATGGGGAGGTGTTGCTAATGCAAATGTGACTTGGGAGCTTGAGAGTCAGATGAAGGATTCGTATCCTGAGTTGTTCGCTTAAAGGTAATTTTCGAGGGCGAAAATCTTTTAAGTGGGGGAGGATTGTGACACTCTTAAATTTATTAATTATTAGTATTTATTATCATTATTATTTTATAATAATATTGTGTGTCCTTTAATTTATTATGTGTTTTGTGTGTTAATTGGGATTATTTGAATATGAGTATTATTTAAATAATTGGATTTTATGAGTATTATTGTGTTTTATTTGTTATTGGGCTAAGTGGTAGTAATAAGTAAATGGGGAGTGTTAATTACTAAGCCCAATAAGAATAGATTTAGTAAGGGTTAATGTAAGAATTATAGTTAGTATTGTTATTTTGGAGAAAGAGAGAAGAGAAGAGAAGAGAAGAGAAAAGGAAGAAGAAGAAGAGGCAACCCTAATTCCATTTCTTCAAGAGGTAAGGGGGAGAATCTTCATTATTGTTCAATTACATGTTGTTAGGTAATGATTAGAGTAAAGGTAGATGTTTGGGTATTCATGAAATTGAGTTTTCAACTCACAATGTTAGGGTTTTGATTTTATGAGTATTATTGTGTTTTATTTGTTTAGGTTGTATTTGTATTTGATGTATATTATGCCATGATCAGCTTTTGTTTGGACTTTGCAGTGTGAAGAGAATTTTCAAGAGTTGAAGAGGAGAGAATTTTCAAGAGTTGAAGAGGAGGTTGACAACTGCTCCTATTTTGATTTTACCGAATTCGGTAGAACCTTTTGTCATGTATTGTCATGTATTGTGATGCTTCTTTGTTGGGCTTAGGTGGTGTTTTGATGCAACCATTAAATATATTCAACCATTTATGATATACTTCTATCTTTCTTTTCAGGTCAATTCTTATTTATCTTACTAAAAAAGTTGAGTAACCTTACCCATCTGAGTTGTCAAGTGTAGAAGCTCTTAGGTGTCCTGTCATGTTTTTATTCATTAATAATTATACACTTTTAAATAATTATAAAATAAATATTGAAATAAATATTAAGAGAAATCAATTCTAATAATTTAATTAAATAATTTTTCATCTAAAAAACTTATTACAATTTAAATAAAAATATATTAATTTTATTAAAATATTTATATATATTGAAAAAAATAAATTAAAATGAGTTGGGTCGGCCCTGCACCCAAGTTCCAAGTTCCAACAGATATAGGATAGCACTAGGCAGAGGCCTAGAGGGTAGGCAAAGAAAAAAAATACATATTTTATTATAATTAATAATTAGTTTAATTTGAAAGATAAAATCTTATTGTTAATTTTATTTAATTTTATTAATTCAAACAAAATAAATATTAAAATTTAGAAATAATTTTAATTACAAATATCTTTAATTTTAGATAGTTAATCAAATGTATTAATTTATGAAAAGAAAATAATAGATTGAGGAATTATTTAATTTTATTAATTCAAACAAAATAAATATTAAAATTTAGAAATAATTTCAATTACAAATATCTTTAATTTTAGATAGTTAATCAAATGTAATAATTTATGAAAAGAAAATAATAGATTGAGGAATTATTATGAACATACCTTATAAATTTCAAAATACACCTAAATAACATAATCAACAAATAACAAAACATAATCAATCAAAATTTTTTTTTAAAATCAGGAGGAAACTTATCTTTTAAATCAGGAAGAAACTTCAGAGCATGATAATAGACCCTACATCTCAACTTGTTGATTTCTGAAGGAACATTGTCATATCTGAATTTCATCTAATGTTTTCCTACAACATTAACTTGAATTATATTTGATATATATCTAATATCTCAACATTCTCTAATTGCATACTGGAACGCCCTGAATTTAATTAATTAGTTAATTAAATTATTTAAGAATTTAATCAAAGTTCGTGGATCAATCGGATTTGTTGGTATTATTTTGGGAAGTGTATTTGGATTATTAAGTAAAAGTCGGATTTTATTCGGTTAATCGGAGAATTAAATAAAATAGATTTCGTTGAAGAAATAATATTATAGCTGAAATTATTCACAATGAACAAGAAAACAAAATCACTCCTTCTTTTGTTGCTTTTGTTAGAAGATACAATAAAAGAATCAAAGTTATTTTGGACTAAACACTCTTACCATAATTAATACTCCCTCCGTCTCATAATAAATGTCTCATTTGCATTTTTTTTTTGTCTCAAATTAATTGTCCACTTACAATTCCGATGCATCAATCATTATTATTTTTCCACTACTATACCCCTATTTATTAACTTGCATGATAAAATCAAATATCGTACTGTAGTCGCCCAATTATTTTGCTACAACTATGTGGAGCATCATCTTCCACATCTTGTAGCAAAATAATTTCGGCAAACATGTTGTTCCGGCAGAAAGCATTGAAAATAATAATTTGGGTAGATGGAAGATTAGTACTATTATTTATTACTATCTATCCTGGGCTGACTATTTCGGCAATCACACCTCAGTAGAGAGCTAAATCACACTGCAGCAGCCAGTAGAGAGCTAAAGGTAATGGCTTTAACCCACAAACACTTTGCCTGAATGTTCTATTGTTTAATGTAGTTGGATGTTGTCATATGAATTTTTTTATGTGTTAGCAATGAAACACCTCATTTCTTGAGAGAGATGCTTGGAAATTTGTCCCATTTAAATTTCAAGTTTTTGATTGAGGTTTTTGTCTGTTTCTACTTGAAAGTAGGAATTTGTATGACTTATATGTGACTATATATGAATGCAGGAAATGGCATCAAAAGGATCTTCTAAATTAACAACTATGTACACATTATGGTCAGACTTATATGTTAACATGTGTCTAATGTGCAAACCTACAAATTAAAAAGTAATTTTGAAAAAATAATTTAAAATAATTAATTGTAGATATGTGATTAATTCAATACACAATAATTACTCATAACATCCAATTATTTAGCTAATACTCATGTTCAGTATTACCAATTAAAAAATTGTAACACATATAATTAAAGGACAAAATAATATTTTTCATAATATAAATAGAAAGAATTAATAAATTTAAGGGTGTCACAAATCTCCCTTCTGGCAACAACAACTTTTCTTCTCCCGCCAACAAACCCGACTAGATATCTCACCCGTACTTCAAGATTTGCTCGACCGAAAAGACGGTCGAACCGCCTCACCTGATTCCGAAGACGCTGGTCATCAAGATCCTCTTTTGGAGAACCAACTTAACCAGAACCCCACGGACGAGCCCGTCGTCCCTCAACTTTCAGCATCCTTGTCGACCAATGCAGATCCCGCATTGGTCGTCGTCCTCTCCGCTCTCAACCATACGAATACTCTCCTCTTACAACAAGCCCAGCGCATTGAAGCCTTGGAGAAGACCCGTTCCTCGTCTCTACCTCAGAGACAAAGAACGGTCGACAAAAAGAGGGGTCATACTCCCCCTCGCAAAAACCGCGGTTCCCCATCCCACAAGAAGACAAGAGGCGAACCCCACCATCGCTCCACATCACCACTGTCCGACCACAGCGACGATGACGAGCATCACGACCCCCTCAGCCGTGCGATTATGAAGGGTATAATCGCACAGACTAATAATTGAAGGGTATAATTAAAAAAATAGCAATAATTGCTATATTGAAAAGTAGGATTGTTAAAAAAAACCATTTGAAAGAAGAAAATGTCTAAAATGAATTTCATTTTTAATTCTAATTTAAAATTAATTACTCTAATTGTCTTGTAACAAACGGTTATATTCACTTTCAATTTCAAATTTTAATATATATATATATATATATATATATATATATATATATATATATATATATATATATATATATATATATATATATATATATATATATATATATATATATATATATATATATATATGGGGGGAAATTATTATTATTTATAATATTGATTAAATATTATATTATATTATATTAGTTGAATATTCTAAGAAAGTGCTATTAGATAATAAAAGTTAGATGTTATAAATTGTTATATTATTATTATTATTATTAATCTTAATATTGATTGAATATTATATTATATCTATTTAATTTATTATTTATAATATTGATTGGATATTCTATTATATTATATTAGTTGAATATTATAAGAAAATGTTATTTGATAATAAAGGTTAGAGAGAATGTCACATAAGCATTAGGGTTATGATTATCACCAAAGTTTGTACAACTTTGAATTTTGGATTTAGAATAAATAGATAGATATTTTTTAACCATTTTTTAATCAATTATTAATTATAAATATAATAAGAAAAAAATTCATTATAACTATGTTATTTACATATTAGAAGCATTCTGGGTAAAAAATATAGGTTTGTTAATGTAACTTCCCTCCACTTATGAACGTTTTTTTAACACACAACATACCGCTTCCACTTCTCTTTCTCTCAACACACCGCTTCCGCTTCCACTTCTCTTTCTCTCAACACACAGTGCCATACGCTTCTTCTCTTTCTCTCAACACACAGTGCCACACCGCTTCTTCTCTTTCTTTGGCTTTGTTCGCAGATTTTGTCGAAGCTCATCGTCCACCACCGCCGCGGGTTCCATTTGCCACTGTTAACACCGATCACTAATCTCTGATTGACATTGCTTTGGCGTTGGGTAAGTTCTTTTTTTCTTCTTTCATTTTTTGGGATTGTGAAATTAGGATATAAGCAATACCTCTGTATTATGATTTTGGGGAGTTAGTTAATTTCAATTTAGGGATTCTCTTGTGGATTTAGGAATCGAGTATGGTTATTTTAGGTTGAGTATTGTTCAATGGTTACTCTTGCAATATGGAATTCACCCATGTAGACACCACTGTTAGCATTGACCCTGACCTGTATCAGTAAGAGTTTCTGTGTTCAAAAAAATAGGGTCTTTCGTATCCAATCTCAAGGTGTACTTTCATTGGATTCGATTGAAAATAGTGTGGTGACTGATATTATGCAAACTTTGTCAACTTTTTCATCCATGTCACCGGCGTCTCTGGCATGCGCTCCGCCGCCACTCAAGAGGCTGAACTTTAACTTTCTCTTACCAACCGCTTCATATGTGTCCACTTTGTCTCTTCGGCATGCCAATATAGAGCTTATTATTGTTACTCATTCATCGACACCTCCGAACCTTGGTCTAATCTCAGTTGTGCTTCCACAGTTTGAGACTCAAGGAGTTGTTATTTTGGTTAATGTCGATACAGATGGAACTGTCTTAGTTAGCCATGATGGTATGGAAATGTGGCAAGGTTTACAGACGAAAGTTGCACAAATTGCGGCATCAACTTTCAATATCCTCCTTAATTTTGTCTTCATATCAGATACAAGTACAGATAAGGTTCCTAATTCTTCTCCATTAACACCTTCTGCAAGTTCTGACATGTATGGAGCAGTGGTTTTAGATGCATGTGAGCAAATATCCGTACACATGGAACCTATTTCTTCCCAACATAAATTCAAGACTTTTACTGAGCTAGTTAATGTGTGCTATGTAGAGCGAATAGATCTTGCTGTCTGTGGATTTTGTATTGCACAGTTTTAGAAATAATACACTATTTTCATATTTGTGCATTTTTATCCATTTCTTATATATTTTGTAAGTTGCGGTTTTTTCGGGTTCGCATCAGTTTGATTGGTGTTAAATTAATATTATATGTGACTATATGAATGCAGGAAATGGCAACAAAAGCAAAAGGAAGTTCAAAACTGCCAACTTTGTGCGATTTGTGGTCAAAATTAGATGAAGACTTTAAAGCCTTAATTAACAACAGAATTGATAATAATGGTGATGGTAGTTCTTTGTTGAGACTTATCCCCAATAGACGTGTGGAAATTTCAACATATTTGCTGCAAGAGTTCATGACACTTTATGAACATAGAGAAAATGATTTTTATTTTCAGGTCTGTGGTCAACAACGCATGAACGTCACATTGGAGGACGTTTTATTTTTGACCCATTTGCCTATTATAGGCCGACCAATTGTCCCCATTGACAATAGAGATCGAGATGCTTTCAATCGACTTTTTTCAGAAAATTCATCTCTACTTTCCCTAGTCACGTTGAGAAATATTTGTTGTGATACAAATAGAAATGATGATGAGAGGATCAAGGCTGTCCTTCTCATGATTGTGACATGCCTGATTGCTCCAAATGGGAATGGACAAAATTGCAAGACTTCTTACGTCCAATTTATCGAAAAATTGGACGAAGTTAACTCCTATGCTTGGGGAGCTGCAATGTTAGCATACTTGTATCAAGGTATGAAGGGATGGAAGACCGATGATAAGGCAATTGACGGCTTCACCTGGCTTATAATGGTAAGAGCATTTTTTTCTTATCATTTTTTTTTCCTTATCTCTTTTTTTGATAATTTTTTCACCAACTTTTTTTTTTCATAGGGCTTCTTCTTTTCTCATTTTAGAGGTCTTTATTCGATCTTCAATAATGCTGTGGAGGAAAATCAGGCTCATGATAAGCCAAAACTGGCATATTTGATAGAGTCACTTGAGAAAACCGGCAAAATCCACCCAAAGAAGGCCAACATCCCATTACAATTGAAGGTCAACATAACATTTTAAGTAGACAACTTAATCTTTCCAATTCATTTAATATCACCTCAAAATCATGAAAAATGAAGGAGCTATGTCCTTGGGAAGTTGACCCAAAATTAGGGTTTTAGTCAAAATGACCTATAATGTTTTGAAATGGATGATGACCTTCCAAGCTTCAAATAAATTTTTTATGAACATGAAAGTTGTTCATAAGATTCTTAAGAACATTGTTTCTCTTGGGGTTATCTCCATTTGACAAACACATTAAAAGTTAGGTCTCAGTGTACTTCAAAATAGTCATATGAATTGACTGATCAACTTCTCAAGTCTACACCTCATATCTTGATGAATTGATGATTGAGGATACTCAAATAAGTTCAAATATGCATGAAATGATGATTTAAAGAACTTCCCTTGATTGCATTTGATCATAGGTTGAGGTTGCTTCATGAGCAACGCATAGTTGATGAACAGATAAATTACGGCTTCCTTGGGAAACAAACCTCAAACCCTTTGGTTTGCTTTGATCAAAATTATGAATTGAGATACTTGGGAGGCATATTTGATGTATGAGAGCTTTGGGAACCATTGACATGCTTGCTTTCATCTTCCCTTGACTATATCAGTGCACCTAGGATCTCCTAGAAGTTTTGGATCTTGTGACTGCTCAAGCTACAAACAAAAGATGTTAGTGACATATTTTTGTGTTTTTGGTTAGTGAATAAAATGAGAGAAGCAATAATATACAATTCAAGTATGCTTGGTGATCTCAAACCAATTCTCAAAAGTTCCCACCCCAAAGGTAAGAAGCCAAGATGCTTATGATCCTTGAGGCAAAATGCAAATGCAATGATATGATGCCATGAGGGATCTTAGGGTCAAAATTGGGATCTTACAATTATTATTATTATTATATTGTTTGTGTTCTTTGTTATATGATTGTGGTCCTTTTTGAATTTTTTGTTATTGTTGAAATTATGAGTGGAAGTGAAATAACTCCATATTCTTCTAGAAGGGCTTCTATCATGGAAGACTTTACAAAAATATTGAATACTTAACTGAATTGCTTGAAAATAAAATAGCTTATCAATTAAAGAGCCGTGATAGTGCATTATGAAAAATATTTTCAAAAATTTCAAGGAGAAAAGGAGATGTGTAGCTAGGCAATTTGATGATTAAGATGAATTAAAATAAATTTTGAGAAACACATATACATCATCTCATTATTAAAGGGAACTCCATAAAAAATCCACTATAACATAAGGTTTCAAGAGTGTGGAGAATTACTATAGAGACTTTGAGAATCCACTATAACATTAGAGAGGATAAAGATATTATAAGAGTTAGGTTTAAACTATGAGATTAAAGATGTTATTGAGTTTTATTCATAAATATTAAGAAGTTTGTTCATATGTCATCCACTTGTAAACAACAATTAAAGAGAAAAAGTACTTATAAAAGTATTCCTCAAACAAGAAATCATCACATTGAAAGGACAAACACAAGAGGCAGGAGATTCTACACTAACATTGGCTAAGAAAGATAAGTTTTTTAAACTTAAAGATCCACCCTCTAGTTCATCTTATCATTTTTCAATGAAATGTTTGAAATATTTAAGAAAGGTCAAATAAAATCAAATTACTAAAAAAAACATTGATTGAAAAAAAAAATAGTACTTATTATGCCACATAAACAGGAAATTTAAATAAAATAAAATTTATCAAGGGAAATAATTATTTTTATTAAATGGGAGGTTAAAAATATTAAAATAGATTGTAAAGATAATAAATCTTCCTTTCTTTGCAATTATTGAAACTGAAATAATAAACCAAAGTAACAATTTTGTCAAGGTTAATATTGTAGATTCCGATTTTGAGTTGGTCCAGTAAAAATTGATTTTAGTAGGGAAGATCACAATTTGATTTCCTACACTTGTAATTAAAGAAGAGTTAGAATTTTTTGAAGTCAAAATTAATCTCTAAACTGAATTTATTGATCCAGTAAATCGGATATTAATGATGGAAAAAAATAATAACCATGCGACAGTTTTGTTATGCATTTAACAATTTAACAGTTTGTCTCTTAAGTCAATATAAGTTAATGTTAGAAATTATAATAACGTATAAGGTATAAAAAAGTTTGTAAAGAGTATAATGAATAGAAAAATAGGTTATAATTTTGTTCTATATAAACCATTGAAACTAGTTTATCCATAACATTTCTTTTTCCTGATTATATTATTTTGAAGCCTTTTGAAATGGCCAAGTATTCTTTCATATTAATTATCTTTTTTATCTTCATTTTCTCAGATATATTATTTTTTGTCTAACCTTTTGTATATATATTCGCCTCAGTTCCTCTATTTCAGAACTATTAACATTTGACTCTTTTCTTAGTCTTGTCCAGGTGACTGATGGTGTTTACAGATTTAAAAGGTACGAAGCACAAAGTACATATTTATATATTTAGGTTAGCTGTGTATGTCGGTGCTTCGCATTTGTATGGTTCTTGATTTTGTTACTTTCTATTTTTTTTATGACATCATTCATATATTTACATATTTATATGGTTCTTGATTTTGTTATTTTGTTGATGACATCATTCATATATTTACATATTTATATGGTTCTTGATTTTGTTATTTTGTTGCATTATCATTAGGGTCCGAATACATTGAGAAGGTGAGAGTAATGTGGAACAAGATAAAACAAATAATTTTAGGATTATGATATGTTTGTTATATTAGGTTTCGTTAGCATCAGGTTCTGAATCCTTTGGTTTATTTCTATTGTTGAAATAATATGCATAGGTGGAATCTTGTTGGAATTCATTTTGATTTCTTTTTATTTGCGAACGGTAACTTAAGCGAAACTGAATCATGGGAATTTTACAAATAATGTTCAATTTCGTTGGTAGAACTTGTTCAACGAATCTGAAGCACGAGTTTCTATTAGTCCTATTGAGACGAGCTAGTTAGATATGACTAGTTGACTTAAGAAAAAAGTTACTACAATATTTTATATATGACTGGTTTTGCATTATTGTTTGTGTTTATCAGAAGTGAGAGTTATTCTTTTTCTAAACGCAGCATACAAAATCAGTCACATATGTTTTGTGAGCATCATACTCAATTAAAGTGTAAAATCCAATTATAGATCTAAATGAAGATAATTACATTCACACACACGATGGTGAGGTCTGGTTAGTAGTTAGCCTATATTAAAAGTCAATATCATGAATATGAAAAGTCATACCAACTGATTCGTTGATTCATTTACTCCTTAATATTGAAAAAGTACTTCTAGTTAACTACAAAGAAAATGAAAAAGTATCATTACAAAAACAGAAAATTTGGTTTAGAGTTGTTCAAAGTTTCTATTTATTAGTACCATATATTATTATTATTATTATTATTATTATTATTATTATTATGAAAGTAAACTGATATTTGTACTCAAAACAATGATAAATTGTGAGTGCCCTGATTTAGGTTAGAGATAATCAGGTTAGAGATACATTATTAAGCGATTTTGCACAAATTCTGTTTTATTTATACAAGGGATTTTGCTTTTGCAGAAAATGTCAACAAAAGGATCATCTAAACTAAAGACTTTGTGCACACTGTGGAAAGATTTAGATGAACCTTTTAAAGCACGGATTAACAATAGAATAGAAAATTATGGTGAAGGTTATACACTGTTAAGAGTTTTAAGGTTTGTCCAAGATAACTCATCTGAATTTTCAACATCATTGTTTGAATTGTTCATGAGTTATTATGGACTCCAAGAAAATTATTATTGTTTTCATGTTTGTGGTCAAAACATGAACGTCACATTGGAGGACGTTCTGTTTTTGACCAACTTACCCATTACGGGCCGAACACTTATATCTGAAAGCAATAAAGACCATATGGCTTTTAACAGAATTTTTTCTTTACCTGACACTCATAAACTTAAGTTAACAGTGTTGAAATTTTTTTGCTACGATATAAATAAAATTGATGATGATATGATCAAGGCCGTCATCCTCATGATCGTGTCATGTCTGATCATTCCAAGTGGGGATGGACAAAATTGCAAAACCACCTACGTCGAATTTATTGAAAAATTAGACGAAGTATACTCCTATGCTTGGGGAGCGGCAATATTATCCTATCTATATCAAGGTCTGAAGGAGAATAATTTACGGAATAAGAAAGTTGACGGCTTTGTATGGCTGATAATGGTAAGTGCATATTTTTTCTTATATCTTTTTTCTTCTTACCTCTTTGTTTGATAACTTTTTAACCAACTTTTTTTTCATAGGGATTCTTCTTTTATCATTTTAAAGGTCTTTATCAAATCCTCAATATTAATGCTATTAATGCGGAGGAAGATCATATGCCTAATACGCCACTATTGACATATTTGATAAAAGCTCTTTTCAAACTCGGCCAAAACCGCCACACAAAACCCCATCATCAATTAGGACAAAAGTTTTAGTTGATACGTAACTTCTTGATAAAATCATTTCTTACATCATGATCCATATCCAAGAAGTTACGTATCAACTAAAACTTTTGTCCTAATTGATGATGGGGTTTTGTGTGGCGGTTTTGGCCGAGTTTGAAAAGAGCTTTTATCAAATATGTCAATAGTGGCGTATTAGGCATATGATCTTCCTCCGCATTAATAGCATTAATATTGAGGATTTGATAAAGACCTTTAAAATGATAAAAGAAGAATCCCTATGAAAAAAAAGTTGGTTAAAAAGTTATCAAACAAAGAGGTAAGAAGAAAAAAGATATAAGAAAAAATATGCACTTACCATTATCAGCCATACAAAGCCGTCAACTTTCTTATTCCGTAAATTATTCTCCTTCAGACCTTGATATAGATAGGATAATATTGCCGCTCCCCAAGCATAGGAGTATACTTCGTCTAATTTTTCAATAAATTCGACGTAGGTGGTTTTGCAATTTTGTCCATCCCCACTTGGAATGATCAGACATGACACGATCATGAGGATGACGGCCTTGATCATATCATCATCAATTTTATTTATATCGTAGCAAAAAAATTTCAACACTGTTAACTTAAGTTTATGAGTGTCAGGTAAAGAAAAAATTCTGTTAAAAGCCATATGGTCTTTATTGCTTTCAGATATAAGTGTTCGGCCCGTAATGGGTAAGTTGGTCAAAAACAGAACGTCCTCCAATGTGACGTTCATGTTTTGACCACAAACATGAAAACAATAATAATTTTCTTGGAGTCCATAATAACTCATGAACAATTCAAACAATGATGTTGAAAATTCAGATGAGTTATCTTGGACAAACCTTAAAACTCTTAACAGTGTATAACCTTCACCATAATTTTCTATTCTATTGTTAATCCGTGCTTTAAAAGGTTCATCTAAATCTTTCCACAGTGTGCACAAAGTCTTTAGTTTAGATGATCCTTTTGTTGACATTTTCTGCAAAAGCAAAATCCCTTGTATAAATAAAACAGAATTTGTGCAAAATCGCTTAATAATGTATCTCTAACCTGATTATCTCTAACCTAAATCAGGGCACTCACAATTTATCATTGTTTTGAGTACAAATATCAGTTTACTTTCATAATAATAATAATAATAATAATAATAATAATAATAATAATAATATATGGTACTAATAAATAGAAACTTTGAACAACTCTAAACCAAATTTTCTGTTTTTGTAATGATACTTTTTCATTTTCTTTGTAGTTAACTAGAAGTACTTTTTCAATATTAAGGAGTAAATGAATCAACGAATCAGTTGGTATGACTTTTCATATTCATGATATTGACTTTTAATATAGGCTAACTACTAACCAGACCTCACCATCGTGTGTGTGAATGTAATTATCTTCATTTAGATCTATAATTGGATTTTACACTTTAATTGAGTATGATGCTCACAAAACATATGTGACTGATTTTGTATGCTGCGTTTAGAAAAAGAATAACTCTCACTTCTGATAAACACAAACAATAATGCAAAACCAGTCATATATAAAATATTGTAGTAACTTTTTTCTTAAGTCAACTAGTCATATCTAACTAGCTCGTCTCAATAGGACTAATAGAAACTCGTGCTTCAGATTCGTTGAACAAGTTCTACCAACGAAATTGAACATTATTTGCAAAATTCCCATGATTCAGTTTCGCTTAAGTTACCGTTCGCAAATAAAAAGAAATCAAAATGAATTCCAACAAGATTCCACCTATGCATATTATTTCAACAATAGAAATAAACCAAAGGATTCAGAACCTGATGCTAACGAAACCTAATATAACAAACATATCATAATCCTAAAATTATTTTGTTTTATCTTGTTCCACATTACTCTCACCTTCTCAATGTATTCGGACCCTAATGATAATGCAACAAAATAACAAAATCAAGAACCATATAAATATGTAAATATATGAATGATGTCATCAACAAAATAACAAAATCAAGAACCATATAAATATGTAAATATATGAATGATGTCATAAAAAAAATAGAAAGTAACAAAATCAAGAACCATACAAATGCGAAGCACCGACATACACAGCTAACCTAAATATATAAATATGTACTTTGTGCTTCGTACCTTTTAAATCTGTAAACACCATCAGTCACCTGGACAAGACTAAGAAAAGAGTCAAATGTTAATAGTTCTGAAATAGAGGAACTGAGGCGAATATATATACAAAAGGTTAGACAAAAAATAATATATCTGAGAAAATGAAGATAAAAAAGATAATTAATATGAAAGAATACTTGGCCATTTCAAAAGGCTTCAAAATAATATAATCAGGAAAAAGAAATGTTATGGATAAACTAGTTTCAATGGTTTATATAGAACAAAATTATAACCTATTTTTCTATTCATTATACTCTTTACAAACTTTTTTATACCTTATACGTTATTATAATTTCTAACATTAACTTATATTGACTTAAGAGACAAACTGTTAAATTGTTAAATGCATAACAAAACTGTCGCATGGTTATTATTTTTTTCCATCATTAATATCCGATTTACTGGATCAATAAATTCAGTTTAGAGATTAATTTTGACTTCAAAAAATTCTAACTCTTCTTTAATTACAAGTGTAGGAAATCAAATTGTGATCTTCCCTACTAAAATCAATTTTTACTGGACCAACTCAAAATCGGAATCTACAATATTAACCTTGACAAAATTGTTACTTTGGTTTATTATTTCAGTTTCAATAATTGCAAAGAAAGGAAGATTTATTATCTTTACAATCTATTTTAATATTTTTAACCTCCCATTTAATAAAAATAATTATTTCCCTTGATAAATTTTATTTTATTTAAATTTCCTGTTTATGTGGCATAATAAGTACTATTTTTTTTTTCAATCAATGTTTTTTTTAGTAATTTGATTTTATTTGACCTTTCTTAAATATTTCAAACATTTCATTGAAAAATGATAAGATGAACTAGAGGGTGGATCTTTAAGTTTAAAAAACTTATCTTTCTTAGCCAATGTTAGTGTAGAATCTCCTGCCTCTTGTGTTTGTCCTTTCAATGTGATGATTTCTTGTTTGAGGAATACTTTTATAAGTACTTTTTCTCTTTAATTGTTGTTTACAAGTGGATGACATATGAACAAACTTCTTAATATTTATGAATAAAACTCAATAACATCTTTAATCTCATAGTTTAAACCTAACTCTTATAATATCTTTATCCTCTCTAATGTTATAGTGGATTCTCAAAGTCTCTATAGTAATTCTCCACACTCTTGAAACCTTATGTTATAGTGGATTTTTTATGGAGTTCCCTTTAATAATGAGATGATGTATATGTGTTTCTCAAAATTTATTTTAATTCATCTTAATCATCAAATTGCCTAGCTACACATCTCCTTTTCTCCTTGAAATTTTTGAAAATATTTTTCATAATGCACTATCACGGCTCTTTAATTGATAAGCTATTTTATTTTCAAGCAATTCAGTTAAGTATTCAATATTTTTGTAAAGTCTTCCATGATAGAAGCCCTTCTAGAAGAATATGGAGTTATTTCACTTCCACTCATAATTTCAACAATAACAAAAAATTCAAAAAGGACCACAATCATATAACAAAGAACACAAACAATATAATAATAATAATAATTGTAAGATCCCAATTTTGACCCTAAGATCCCTCATGGCATCATATCATTGCATTTGCATTTTGCCTCAAGGATCATAGGCATCTTGGCTTCTTACCTTTGGGGTGGGAACTTTTGAGAATTGGTTTGAGATCACCAAGCATACTTGAATTGTATATTATTGCTTCTCTCATTTTATTCACTAACCAAAAACACAAAAATATGTCACTAACATCTTTTGTTTGTAGCTTGAGCAGTCACAAGATCCAAAACTTCTAGGAGATCCTAGGTGCACTGATATAGTCAAGGGAAGATGAAAGCAAGCATGTCAATGGTTCCCAAAGCTCTCATACATCAAATATGCCTCCCAAGTATCTCAATTCATAATTTTGATCAAAGCAAACCAAAGGGTTTGAGGTTTGTTTCCCAAGGAAGCCGTAATTTATCTGTTCATCAACTATGCGTTGCTCATGAAGCAACCTCAACCTATGATCAAATGCAATCAAGGGAAGTTCTTTAAATCATCATTTCATGCATATTTGAACTTACTTGAGTATCCTCAATCATCAATTCATCAAGATATGAGGTGTAGACTTGAGAAGTTGATCAGTCAATTCATATGACTATTTTGAAGTACACTGAGACCTAACTTTTAATGTGTTTGTCAAATGGAGATAACCCCAAGAGAAACAATGTTCTTAAGAATCTTATGAACAACTTTCATGTTCATAAAAAATTTATTTGAAGCTTGGAAGGTCATCATCCATTTCAAAACATTATAGGTCATTTTGACTAAAACCCTAATTTTGGGTCAACTTCCCAAGGACATAGCTCCTTCATTTTTCATGATTTTGAGGTGATATTAAATGAATTGGAAAGATTAAGTTGTCTACTTAAAATGTTATGTTGAGCAAAATTTCAAAATCCTAAAAGAAATACATGTGATAATGCAAAACATTATAGGTCACTTTGAACCAAAAGCATTGAAATGTGAAAAAGTCCAACTTCAAGTGCCCATAACTTCTTCATCAAAAATATAAATGATGCAAAATATAAGTCCATATTTATTGTCTTGAAAATATCTACAACTTTGATGTTGAAGATTTTATCATTTGGAGCTTGCATCATTGAAACAGGATTGCTTAAAGTTTGACCATTTTTGAAGTTTTCACATGTACATGTTTTGCACCCTACACTTCATGATCATTTTTCATCAATTTCCAAGTTTCAAATGAAGTTTTGATCAACATAACAAATGATCCTCATGCAAAAAGTTGTCCAACCATTACTCATAAGGTTGTGTTTCAAGTATGGACATGGCATTTTCGAAAGCATGAACATATTGGTGCATTTTTGAAAATCAATTAAATTTGCATTGCATGACCTAACATACACCATCTGCACGTCCAATTTACATCTGCTGATGATTAGCTTGCAAATTCAAGTGGAATTGGGCCCTCCATGCGCCTGTACAGGCCCATGCATGGAGGCCCTTTCCATCCATGCAATGAAATGATCATGCTTTCAGCCATGCCTTTTGCTATAAATAAGTGCCTTATGCTCCTCATTTCAATAACCTGAAGGCGCCTTACATGCTGCACGGTTGATTCCTCACCCATAATCAAAGGAACTCACCATTTTCTCTCAATTTTTTCAGATCTAAACTTCAATTTCATTTATTGATTTTTAGATCTAAAGTTCCTTAGCCTTGCTTACCTTAATCCATAGATCACACTGCAAGCTTAATCACCAAGAAATCGTGCTCTCAAACTCTGCAAATCAGAGGTTTACTTCAGATTTTATTTTCTTCGAATCCACTAATATATTGCTTGTTTCTTGTTGTTGCTGTGTTGTTTGAAGTCCTCTTCATAGAGGCAATCTTTTTGAGCTTTGAAATTTCAAAATCCAACAAGTTTCAGTTGAACTCCATGAAATTCAACCTCTGATTTCTCTCTCAATAGGAATCTAGAGTGGATTTGGTTGGCATAGGGGTGATGTACATCACCCCAGCTTTCGTTTGGTACCTGGATCGTGGCTTTTCATGCACATTTATTTCTCTGCAAATTTGACCAGTGCCGGAAGTTGGCCGGATGAAGACGGTGGTGTACACCACCGTCTGGTCTCCAGATTGAATCTGAACCGTGCATTTGCTTTTCCAGATTTAATCCAGGTCACTCAATGTTATGACTTGTTTAAAGGCCAAGTGTGATTACATTGACTAAGGTACATGGTAGGCACGCATATGTGGACCAAGCGATTTTCCAGCTCAATTAATGAGCTTTGCATCCAACGCTCCACGTTTTTTTCATTATTTTAATTTCTTATTTTAATTTCTTTTTATTTCTTTAATTCCATTTCATTTAAAAAATTCATATCTCCTCCATTATTGGTCCAAAAAATGTGAGACCAATTGCATTTTTCTTCTTTTAATTTCTAGTTTCCAAAAGTGATTTTTAATTTTTTTTATTTTATCATTTGATATTTTTTTAGGAATTTTCTCTTTTTCTGGTTCTTTTTAATTCATTTAAAATAGTTTTTGATATTCAAAAAATACAAAAATATTTTTCCAACCCCTTTGAATGATGATAGATCTATGAAAAATATTCTCATCAATTTATTAATTGATTTGAGATTTTAATTCAATTAGGTTATTTATATGCATTTTTAATTGATTAAAAATAGTTTCTGACTTCTAAAAATGCTGAAATTTTTTGTCAAACTTTGTTTGACCTTGTTGAATTTAGGATAATTCACTTGGACTTTTCAAAGTTGATTTGAAGTGATTTTGAAGTTTGACCTTTCTTTATTATTTCAATTCAAGTATTATTTTACTTTTAAAAAATATCAAAAAAATTTTATTTGTTTCTTGACTTCTAATCTCCATTTTGCCTCTGTTTACCATTGTTTGACCTTGATCTTCTCTATCCTTGGTCAATGTTTGTTGATTATTTCATTTCATTTCCATTAATGTACTTTAATATTCATCTTCTTCTTCTTTTTCTTCTTCTTGTTTTTCTTTTTTGATCAATGAGTTAAAGATTGGTGGTTAGCCTTGATGTATGGGAGGTCTAACCTTCCTTGATTCAAATCTAATTCATCTTGATCATGGATCAAGTGAATGAATTTGCATTAAGTGTAGGTTGCTTCCTAATCAAGCAAAGAACCTAAATCAATACAAGATCATTTCTCATCTTCTTTTTGGCATGGCAAGTTGTAGGAGTTTGATTCACTAATCAAAATCTCTAACTTGTGTTGTTTCCTACATTATTATTGACCGGTCTCAGATAGTTGTGACTTCTACATAAGTCCAATTACGATTGCTTAACATAGCGTTAAATTGCCTTATGGCACACTAACTCTAACACTAACCATTAACCATTAACATTTAATTCTTGCACTTTACATTTATGCAATTTACTATTCTTGTACATATTATTTATTTGCTTTTGCCCTTTGCTCATTTGAGCACATGTTTATGTTAATGCAATTTGCCTTTTGCTCACTTGAGCATATAATGTTGTATATATTATTGTGCTTGTGCTTTTGTTTTGATTGTTGTGGACCAAAATGGACAAAAAGGACTTAGATTCTAGGACATTCCCTATGCAAAAATGGAGTAAAAATGCCTAAATGTTGAAGATGGATTAGAAGGACCAAATCTCTAAACTCACTCTTGTCCATTCTTGATTTACTTCATGGAACTTTTTGATGTGTGTGCTTTTGTGCTAGGGAATCCTATTTGAGCCAAATTGAAGAACCATTGTCATGAGCTTCTAAAGAGAAGAGATCTAAGAGCTATTGGGGATCTTCTAAGAGCTTGCTTGCTTGATTGATTGCTTGAGTTTATACTTATTTGTTTGCTTATTCCAAAGGATGGGAGCTACTTGGATCATCAATATGATCTCAAGAAGGGAACTCCATTTGTGGTCTTATTTATTCTCCTTCATCTCTTGTATGATTAAGACTTTAGCCATTCTTCTTCTTCCCTCCACTCTAACCCAAGCCAAAACTTTTTTGCAAATATTAACACTTGTTTTCAAACATTAGAAACCTAAGCATTATGCTTTTGATTTTCAAACTTTCTTTTCATAACACTTATTTTGAATTGAATCTTTAAGTCAACTTTGACCATATATTTTGTAAATACTTTTCATTGGTAAATATAACCCATACAAATACTTTTGTGGTTTCAATGGCCACTTTCTTATCAAAAACTTTTCTTAACCTTTAGCTATTAGGTTTGAGTTATCCTTGAGGTAGATGTAATACTCACATATATTCTTAGTGATGGACAATGAGTCTTCCATGCTTATTATAGGGTTAACCCCTCACTAGCATGTTGAAGTTATCCTCACATGGTGGATTTGTGGTTTTTAGCTTGAGTTTTCTCCCTTGGATAACAAAAGACCTTAAGGCTTTTGGACCCAATCAATTCACCAACTTGTTTTGAGATTTTTACCCCGAACTATGAGGTTTTGATCCTAATCTTTTTTAAGATGGTACGTATGCAATGAGTTTATCCATCCAAACACAAATTGTAAATAACTTGTATATTCTCTTCTCATCTCCTCAATCATGTTTGCACAAACAAATTTTTCACAAAATACCAACCTTACAACAAGTGTGAAAAGGGCTCCCTAGGAGTACCTAGGATGTTTTGGGTGCTTAAAACCTTCCCATTGCATAACCAACCCCCTTACCCCGATCTCTGACATTTTTATTAGTTTTTGATTCGTAAAACTTCTCGGTTTTAGTTCGCTTTCTAATCTTTCCTTTGGATAAATAGAAGTCCGGTGGCGACTCGACTTGTATGGTTTACTTTTGATTTAGTCAATAAATCTAAAGGTAACGAATACCCCGCTACAATAATAATAATAATAATAATAATAATAATAATAATAATAATAATAATAATAATAATAATAATGCCCTTACTATTCATTCAAGAAATGTATCAATTATGTATATCATCAAGTTCCTAAAATAAATAAACAAATCTCAATCAAGTTTGTGATAATCCTCTAACAAATATGACAAAACATAAATGAAAGTTATCATTCAAGAGGCCAAATATGACAAGCGAAATTTGCAAAACAAAATCAAAGAATTTGAAAGAAACAAAAGCACAAAAACAAAAACAATCAGAGGCACGCCCTAATGTGTAAATGAAACAACTCATAAAGTGATGAGACTAAATGCTAAGTGATATAAATATGTGAATGATGTGTTTATGTCAGAGGTATGGTAAAATAAAAATTTCAATGATTTATAGAGGTAACCATGATTGATGTTTTGAAATGGAACATTCACTTCTAGATTTTCAATATCCTTATCATTTATTTAGGGTTGGTCTTAATCACTCCCCTTTTGAGGTTGTCCCTTATTTGTGTTTGTTCTTCCTTATTTTTGTATTTATCTTCTAAGAAGTTTGTTCTTAGTCTATCTACAAAAACAAAAAAATTTAATTCCAAAACAAATATGAGGGTAATTTCATCAAATGTATTATGTATGAATTTTTCTATAGACATGATATATTTTTTTCTTGAAAAAGATTTACTAAAAAAAGTTGTTTTCCACGTAGTAGAATCCGGCAAAATGTCACACGATTTTCTTAATACTAAGTAAATTTTGTTATATACTTTCCAAAATTAAAACAACTCAAAAGTAAGATTTGAACTCTTACCAAACATATTAGAACCAACACATTTACCTTTATTATTGTCACCATAATAGTTTTAGCATCACCTTTTTGGAGTATAAGATGATGAACTATTTTTGTTTTTGTCACGTGCTTTAAACAATTACTATTGATATACCATTTTGAGTTCGAGTTTAAAACAAACATGTATCAAAACATATGTCTTTGATCTTTGGTAGACAAATCATTTTTTAGTCATTTTGCCTTAGTACTACTGAAAACCATTCTATTTCTAGAAGTCCCTGTCATACTAGTTTCATGATTTTTCCTTATAAAACAAGAAGGTGAAATAAGATCATGTTTACCATAACAAGTGTATTTATGCATGTTATGATTATAGATCTCATTTGAGTGACAAAATCTTTAAAATGACTTAACATTATTCGTGCAATTCATGTTAAACATAACAAGGTCTTCAATCTTCATGTCTAGTTAAATTCATGCAATTCTCAATGTCTTCATAGTTCTCAAGGTCATCATCTGATTCATAATCTGATTCAGAATCAGTTGCATCCATATTCATTAGATCTTTCATAATAGCCTATATCTTCTTCATCTTTTCAAGGTTAAGATTCTTGAAAAGAATCTTCTTATAATCTATTCCACCAAACGGTTCAATAACACTAATATGATCTCTAACAACTCTGGCTTCCTTGGCTTTGTTCATCCATAACTCAAACATATCAATAACCTCATTTGTAACCTCAATCTCGTGGATAAGTTTGTTGCTCCCAATATTCATTTTGAGAGAAGAATCTGAAATCTGAGAGAATGATCTGAAATTTGAACAAGAAGAGAAAACCATTTTTTAATATAACATACAACAACAACAACAACAACAACAACATAAAAAAACCATAAACTCTCGAACAAGAAGAAAATCATGTAAAAATAATGTAAAACATAACAACAACATACACGAAAACGAGAGAACAAGGAAGAAGAAGAATATGTTTATTTATGAAGAACAAGATTGAGGTTATACTGTAGAATAGAAAAGCTAATGACGAAGAAGAAGAGAGAAAATGTGTGTTACGGTTTTGCTGTGAGAACTAATTCGCTTATATATGAGTAAACAATTTCATCACGGTCGTATTCAAAAATCGTGATGAAATGTAATGACTTTCAAAATGATTGACATTAACAACCATGGTGATAGGTATTTTAATCTTAATTTATATATCATATTATAAGGACAACACTTATTGTAACGAAAGAGTAGAAAATTGTCGGAGCTGAGATTTGAACTCAGTCACTCCAAAAATATATAATCATGGTTAATTAGTTTAACCGTAGTGCAAGGTTTTTTTCATAAATAGAAAAAACAAAGTACGTCAAAAAATATGGTATTACCACGGTTAACAGTCATACCGTTGTAATTTAGTGTTACGAAAGATTTATTTTACAGTAGTGACAACATATTCCTTACTTAGTTCTCACCTTGTTATGTGACAATCTCAGTGATGTAATGTTGTCTCATAATCCAATCCTTCATGCAAGAACGAAGGATATAGAGCTTTATATTCACTTCGTCAATGAGAAAGTTGTTGAGAAGCGACTACTCATTCAACATGTCCCAATTCATTCTCATATTGCGGACGCGCTAACAAAACCACTCTTGACTACTTTATTTTCTGATTTTTGAACCAAACTCAAGGTGTTTTCATTCCATCCGCCATATGTATGTGAGGGAGTATTGGAAAAATGTTAGATGTAAGTTTGCTTAAGTAGTTAAAATTGTAGTTAATGTTCTTATGAAGTTAGTTACTACATGAATCAAACTCTATCACTAAAATGCTACTTGTATAAATAGGATCTCGTAAACAATGTAAAGGTTAACCAACTATCATCTTCATCTCAATCTAATATCTCCATGAACCCTGATTCAAAACTCTAACATGGAGTATTCCTCATTGGATGATTAGACTTTTAATTATTTCTTAAGAGATTGACTTTACTTTTAAAGATTAAATTAAACCAAATAAATTTTTTCATTGTTTTGTTATATATTTTTCAACACTTTTGAGATAAAAGGCTTATACTATAATCAAAATTTCATAAAATAAAACAATCTTATATTTATTTTTTTGTCTTGAATTACAATAAATATAAGAAACACTTAAATAAACTATCAATAATTGAATTGCCTCAAATTTATCATCTTTATTCTGATATCTTCTACATTTAAAATATATCTAAAGGTGATGTTTTTAATTCTAGGTGGAACAAATATATCTACAAATACATTTATAAATTGGGTTAATAGGATCTGTACCACCTTGTATACAAGTTCCATAACCCTTATAAATTTGATAACACCATGCTCCACACGCATTAAGGATGCATTGTCCCTCACGAGTTTTAAAACATTCTCTTGGTCTGTCTATACCATTTGTCATTGATATGACTGTAAAAGAAAAAAGAGCATAATTAGCATGAAAAAACAACTAAAGAAAAAAGTATTTAGAAAAGTTATATTTCTTTGAACAATATTGGAGAAGGAATTAATATTTTCAAATACCAAACATGTAAATGTTATTTAAATCAAAATCATTAAGAAACATATACCCACGTTTTAAATTTTAAAATTATTATATTATTTTCAAATCTTTCAATACTTTTGTGTTTTGTGTGTATATTGTTTGGTTAAAATTACAGACATTTGACTTAATAAATTGTGAATATTAATAGCATAATCTAAAATTATAAATATTTAACATAAAAATTTGTGAACATTAATATTTGAATATGAGATGATATTTGAAATTTGAATATCTGATTTTAAAAATTGTGAATATTAATATTTGAATCTGAGATGGTATCTCAAATTTGATTATTTAACTTAAAAAGTCGTAAATATTAATATTTGAATAAGAATAATATCTAAAATTTTAGTATTTAACTTTAAAAATTGTGAATATTGACATTTAAATATGAGATGATATCTCAAACTTAATTATTTAACAATATTAATATTTGAATATGAGATAATATCTAAATTTCAAAATTTTAACTTAAAAAGTGTGAATATTAATAATTAAATGAGATGACATCTGAAAATTGAATATTTAACTTAAATTTTTTTTTAAATATTATTTCATAGCCTAACAGAAGTGGGAAGTTACACACAAGATTCAATGTAAAATAATGTAGTTCTTTCAAATGACATTTGTATTCATTATTGTCATTATATATATATATATATATATATATATATATATATATATATATATATATATATATATATATATATATATATATATATATATATATATATATATATATATATATATATATATATATATATATATATATATATATATATATATATATATATAAAAGGTTAGATAAGAAATGCTACAAATTTTAATATAAAAATAATATAGTTATAAATGTTACAAATTTTAATATAAAAATAATGTACCTGAAAAAATGAAGATAAAAAAGATGATTAGCATGAAAGAATACTTGGCCATTTCAAAAAGCTTCAAAATAATAATCAGGAAAAAAAATTTATGATTAAACTAGTTTCAAGGGTTTATATAGAACATAATTATAACATATTTTTCTATTCATTATACTCTTTACCAACTTTTTTATAACTTTTACGTTATTATAATTTCTAACATTAACTCAAATTGATTTAAGAGAAAAACTGTTAAATGCATAACAAAACTGTCGTAAAACTATATTTTTTTTAATTACAACTGTAAAAAATCGAATTATGATATTCCCTACTAAAATCAACATCAATTATTACTTTGGTTTATTATTTCAGTTTCAATAACGGCAAAGAAAGGAAAATTTATTATCTTTGCAATCTATTTTAATATTTTTAACCTCCAATTTAATAAAAATAATTATTTCCCTTGACGAATTTTATTTTATTTAAATTTCCTGTTTATGTGGTATAATAAGTACTATTTTTTTTTCAATCATTATTTTTCTTTGAGTAATTTGATTTTATGTGACCGTTGTTAAATATTTCAAACATTTCATTTAAAAAACTTATCTTTCTTAGCCAATGTTAGTGTAGAATCTCCTCCCTCTTGTGTTTGTCCTTTCAATGCGATAATTTCTTGTTTGAGGAATATTTTTATAAGTGGATGACATATGAACAAACTTCTTAATAATTATGAACAAAATTCAATAACATCTTTAATCTCATAGTTTAAACCTAACTCTTATAATATCTTTATCCTCTCTAATGTTATAGTGAATTCTCAAAGTCTCTATGGTAATTCTCTCCACTCTTGAAACCTTACTTTATTATCCTTTGGATTCTTTTATGGAGTTCCCTTTAATAATGAGATGATGTATGTCTTTCTCAAAGTTTATTTTAATTCATCTCAATCATCAAATTGCCTAGCTAGAATTCTCCTTCTCTCCTTGAAATTTTTGAAAATATCACGGCTCTTTAATTGATAAGCTATTTTATTTTCAAGCAATTCAGTTAAGTATTCGATATTTTTGTAAAGTCTTCCATGATAGAAGCACTTCTAGAAGAATATGGAGTTATTTCACTTTCACTCATAATTTCGACAATAATGAAAAATTCAAAAAGGGCCACAATCATCTAAGAAAGAACACAAATAATAATAATAATAATAATAATAATAATAATAATAATAATAATAATAATAATAATAATAATGCCCTTACTACTCATTCAAGAAATGTATTAGTTATGTATATCATCAGGTTCCTAAAATAAATAAACAAATCCCAATCAAGTTTGTGATAATCCTCTAGCAAATATGACAAAACATAAATGAAAGTTATCATCCAAGAGGTCAAATATGACAAGAGAAATTTGCAAAACAAAATCAAAGAATTTGAAAGAAACAAAATCACAAAAACAAAAACATTCATAGGCACGCCCTAATGTGTATATTAAACAAGTGATGAAACTAAATGCTAAGTGATTTAAATATGTGAATGATGTGATTATGTCAGAGGTAAAATAAAAATTTCAATGATTTATAGAGATAACCATGATTGATATTTTGAAATGGAACATTCACTTTTAGATTTTCAATATCCTTATCATTTATTTAGGGTTGGTCTTAATCACTCCCCTTTTGAGGTTGTCCCTTATTTGCATTTGTTCTTCCTTATTTTTGTATTTATCTTCTAAGAAGTTTATTCTTCGTCTATATATTTATCTTCTAAGAAGTTTGTTCTTAGTTTAAATATGAGGTTTATTTTATAAAATGTATTATGTATGAATTTTTCTATAGATATGATATTCTTTTTCTTGAAAAAGATTTACTTTAAAAAAATTGTTTTCCAATTTTATGATTCTCCACATAGAAGAATCAGGCAATATGTCATTACTATTGTCACACTATTTTTTTAATACTAAGTAAATTTTGTTATATACTTTCCAAAATTAATACAACTCAAAAGTAAGATTTGAACTCTTATCAAACATACTAGAACCAACACATTTATCTTTATTGTTGTCACCATAATAGTTTTGGCATCACCTTCTTGGAGTATAAGATGATGAACTATTTTTGTTTTTGTCACCTGCTTTGAACAATTACTATTGATATACCATTTTGAATTTGAGTTTAAAACACACATATATCAAAACATATGTCTTTGATCTTTGGTACACAAATCATTTTTTTTATCATTTTGCCTTATTCTAGCGAAAATCATTCTATTTCTAGAAGTCCCTTTCATACTAGTTTCATGATTTTTCCTTATAAAACAAGAAGGTGAAATTAGATCATGTTTACGATAATAAGTGTATTTATGCATGTTATGATTATCAATCTCATTTGAGTTACAAAATCTTTAAAATTCCATTTTGATTATCTAAAATGATATTCCAATTATCTTTCTCTTTATTGATTTTATCATGTGTGTTATGAAATATTTCAAAAAATAAAATCTAACACTTTGCAATTTACACATTTGATAGATTTTTAAATTTTATTATCATAAGGAACAGAGGGATTGTCTTGAATTTTAAATTATTATTTTCTCTTTAAGACGAATTATTTCCTCTTCTAGTTTTTCATTTTCATTTTCATTTTCAATAGAGGAGATAGTCTTTTAGACACAATAACAATGTTTTTTAATTACTTAATTTATTATTTAACTCTTTACAAATTGAGAAGAATGCAAAATAAATAAAGTGAAAAGTTATAATATTTACTTTATTTTTTTTGTGATTTTCCATGGAAGACAAGTTGCTTTCTTCCCTTTTTTCTCGGTCATTGGAGGAGTCAATGTTGTTTTCATCTATTAAAACATAAACTCCTTTTGATTTTTTTTGTGGTATTCTGTATATTTAAAATTTTCTATGGTTCTGCAGATATTTTGGTTCTATCTGATGTTTTTTTTTTCACATTGGTAATATGTTGGAATTAAGAATGATCTTTCTTTACTTTGATTTTGAATGTTTGGAGGTTTATTTTCTATTCCATGGAAATTTTTTGAATTTGAAAAATAGAAGATCCAAGTTTTCATCATTTTCATTTTGGAAAATTTAATTTTCTGACTCCATATCTTTAACATTTATATCTTTAGCGCAAGTATTTTTTTTCCACCTTCTTCTCGTTCAGCAATATAGTTTAGTTATGTCTCGTGTTCATGCAATTTACCAAATAGAGTAGTCAAATTCATAGAAGACGAATATTTAGACTCCATATCTTAAACATCTAAGGACTTTTTTTAGTTAAATCCAAATTGTAAAAAAATTTACTCAAAGTTCTTAAGTGAAGTAATATATGCATGAAACAATTTTGCATATCTTAGATATTTTCTTGAGGTTTCATTCTAAGCTATTATTTTTCCATTGATTAATATGTTAATCCTAACCCTTTCAATCTTGGTAGTACCATCATGGGTAACTTGAGCAGACTTCCATATTTCTCTAGTAATATTAAAGTGTGAAACACAAAAATGCAACCATACCTAATTAAAAAATAATGATATTTTTAGCTTTTAAATTGTAATTCACTTTTTATTAAACCTCATTGATCTATAGATTCTAGGCTTATCCACCAATAAATCATTGATCTGATGAGAGGGGACAACGAAACAATTTTTCACAACATCCAAAATATAATGGTCTATCTATATGATAAAGATACTATTTTCCCTTCTATGGTTTTGTTTTCTATGGTTCTGCAGATATTTTGGTTTTATCTGATGTTTTTTTTTCATATTGGTAATATGTTGGAATTAAGAATGATCTTTCTTTACTTAATGCAATTTACTTTCTTGCTCATTTATTCATATTGCCTTTTCCCTTTGCTCACTTGAGATGATATTTTATGTTTCTGCCATTTTCCCTTTGCTCATTTGAGCACATTATTATGTAAATATATTGTTGCCTTGTGCTTGTTTTATCTTTGTTTGTGTGAGCCCAATGCAAAAAGGAGAAAGGACTCAGAATTAGGACTTTACCTATGCTTAATGGAGTTCAAGAGCAACTAGACCTCATGCCTTTAGAATGCTAAACTTGTTGAAGAGCAACAAGGCCTCATGCCTTTAGAATGCTTAATCTTGAAGTTGACTTGAAATGACCCCTAATCTAAATTCACTCTTTGTCCATTCCTCTTATTGCATTGTGAACTTTTTGATTGTTTGTTCTTGTGTGATAGGGAATCCAAACTTGAGATAGTAAGAAGGACCATTGTCATGAATAGCCAAGTTAAGAGAGACAAGTCAAATGGAGATCCTAGGAGCTTGAATATAATATTTACTTTGATTGCTTGTTGCTTGCTATGTCCAAAGGAAAGAAGCATCTTGAATCATCTTTATGATCTCAAGAAAGGAACTCCAAGGGTTTTATCTCTTCTCTCATCTTTGCATGTTTAGGACTAGCCCTTCTCTTCTTCTCCTCACTCTAACCCAAGCCAAACTCATTTTGTGCAAACATTGACATTGTTTTCAAAACTAGAAACCTAGGCCACATGCCTTTGATCTTTCAAACCCTTTTCGTTAATACTTATCTTGAATGAACCTTAATCGTACTTTGACTACATTTTGTAAATATTTCTAACTTGTAAATACAACTCATTTCAAGTTGTTTTTGTGGTTCCAATGGCCACCTTTGTTAAAACTTTTTTCATAAACATTAGCCATGGGTTTGGGTTATCATAGTGGTTGATGTAAACCTCACCTTATCCTTAGTGATTGGACTATAAGTCTTCCATACTTATTATAGGGTGGATCCCTCACTAGTATGTTGAAGCCCTCCTCACATGGTGGATTGTTGGTTTAGGTTGAGTTTTCTCCCTTTGATAACAAAAGACCTTAAGGCTTTTGTCCAAATCAATTCACCAATCTTTTGAGATTTTTACCCCGAACTACTAGGTTTTGATCCTATCTTTGTGATGGTACGTAGACAATGGGTTTATCCATTCAAACAACAAAATTGTAAATATGTATATTCTTTTCTCATCTCCCCAATCCTGTTTGCACAAATATTTTCACAAATACCAACCTACAATACATCTTTGCAAAAAGGGTTCCCTTAGAGTACTAAGGATGTTTTGGGTGCTTAAAACCTTCCCATTGCATAACCAACCCCCTTACCCAGATCTCTGACTTTTTTATTAGTTTTTGATTTGATAAAACTTCTCGGTTTTTGTTCGCTTTCTAACCTTAAATAGAAGTGCGGTGACGACTCAAATTGTATGCTTACTTTTGATTTAGTCAATAAATCTAAAGGTAACGAATACCCCGCTACAGTTTAGAGTTGTTCAAAGTTTCTATTTATTAGTATATTATTATTATTATTATTATCATTATTCTTATTATTATTATCATTATTATTATTATTATTATTATTATTATGAAAGTAAACTGATATTTGTACCCAAAACAAAGATAAATTGTGAGTGCCCTGATTTAGGTTAGAGATAATCAGGTTAGAGATACATTATTAAGCGATTTTGCACGAAGCGATTTTGCACAAATTTTGTTTTATTTATACAAGGGATTTTTCTTTTGCAGGAAATGTCAACAAAAGGATCATCTAAACTAAAGACTTTGTGCACACTGTGGAAAGATTTAGATGGACCTTTTAATGCACGGATTAACAATAGAATAGAAAATTATGGTGAAGGTTATACACTGTTAAGAGTTGTAAGGCTTGTCCAAGATAACTCATCTGAATTTTCAACATCATTGTTTGAATTGTTCATGATTTATTATGGACTACAAGAAAATTATTATTGTTTTCCTGTTTGTGGTCAAAACATGAACGTCACATTGGAGGACGTCATGTTTTTGACCAACTTGCCCATTACGGGCCGAGCACTTATATTTGAAAGCAATAAAGACCCTATTTCTTTTAACAGAGTTTTTTCTTTACCTGCCACTCATAAACTTAAGTTAACAGTGTTGAAATTTTTTTGCTGCGATATAAATAAAAATGATGATGATAGGATCAAGGTCATCCTCCTCATGATCGTGTCATGTCTGATCATTCCAAGTGGGGATGGACAAAATTGCAAAACCACCTACGTCCAATTTATTGAAAAATTGGATGAAGTTGACTCCTATGCTTGGAGTGCTATGTTACCGGAATCTCATATGCTTCAAAATCAACCGCCAACATCTCACATACATCTATCACATTGTTAAAATTTGGCAAATCAAAAATAACATTTTCTTAATTAAAAACGTAATTATATATTCATAAGATAACATGCACCGCTGATTACTTATCATTATTCATAACTAAAACCATAACATAATTAAATATTTTACCTCCACTAGTGTTATTCTCAATATTGGGTGATTGGTGATCACTTGCCGTCTCGGAAGTGGATGCTTCAATATCACCTGCCGTCTCGGAAGTGGATGCTTCAATAGTTTGGAAGTTTTGTGAAAACCGCCTATCGATATCCTCCCATTGTCTCAGCTCTTTTTTAAAATGTGCTTTAAAATTGATGGGACTATTGCCTTTATTTCCCTTTGAAATAATCACTCCCAAATGAGATCCAACACCGGTCAAGTTAATATCATCAAGTTCCTCGAACTTTTTTGCTACAACATTTGGATATTGAGGCTCCACATAGTTGTAGCAAAAAAATGGGGCGACAATAGTACGATAATCTCGTATGCTTCAAAATCAACCGCCAACATCTCACATGCATCTATCACATTGTAAAAATTTGGCAAATCAAAAACAACATTTTCTTAATTAAAAACGTAATTATATATTCATAAGATAACATGCACCGCTGATTACTTATCATTATTCATAACTAAAACCATAACATAATTAAATATTTTACCTCCACTAGTGTTATTCTCAATATTGGGTGATTGGTGATCACTTGCCGTCTCGGAAGTGGATGCTTCAATATCACCTGCCGTCTCAGAAGTGGATGCTTCAATAATCGAGAAGTTTTGTGCAAACCGCCTATCGATATCCTTCCATTGTCTCAGTTCTTTTTTAAAATGTGCTTTAAAATTGATGGGATTATTGCCTTTATTCCCCTTTGAAATAATCACTCCCATATCAGATCCAACACCGGTCAAGTTAATATCATCAAGTTCCTCGAACTGTTTTGCTACAACATTTGGATATTGAGGCTCCACATAGTTGTAGCAAAACAATCGGGCGACGATAGTACGGTAATCTCATATGCTTCAAAATCAACCGCCAACATCTCACATGCATCTATCACATTGTTAAAATTTGGCAAATCAAAAACAACATTTTCTTAATTAAAAACGTAATTATATATTCATAAGATAACATGCACTGCTGATTACTTATCATTATTCATAACTAAAACCTTAACATAATTACATATTTTACCTCCACTAGTGCTATTCTCAATATTGGGTGATTGGTGACCACTTGCCGTCTCGGAAGTGGATGCTTCAATATCACCTGCCGTCTCAGAAGTGGATGCTTCAATAGTTTGGAAGTTTTGTGCAAACCGCCTATCGATATCCCTCCATTGTCTTAGCTCTTTCTAAAAATGTTCTTTAAAATTGATGGGATTATTGCCTTTATTTCCCTTTGAAATAATCACTCCCATATCAAATCCAACACCGGTCAAGTTATTATCACCAAGTTCCTCGAACTGTTTTTCTACAACATTTGGATATTGAGGCTCCACATGGTTGTAGCAAAACAATGGGGCGACGATAGTATGGTAATCTCATATTTTTCAAAATCAACAACCAACATCTCACATGCATCTATCACATTGTTAAAATTTGGCAAATCAAAAATAACATTTTCTTAATTAAAAACGTAATTATATATTCATAAGATAACATGCACCACTGATTACTTATCATTATTCATAACTAAAACCATAACATAATTAAATATTTTACCTCCACTAGTGCTATTCTCAATATTGGGTGATTGGTGATCACTTGCCGTCTCGGAAGTGGATGCTTCAATATCATCTGCCGTCTCAGAAGTTGATGCTTCAATAGTCTGGAAGTTTTGTGCATACCGCCTATCGATATCCTCCCATTGTCTCAGCTCTTTTTTAAAATGTGCTTTAAAATTGATGGGATTATTTCCTTTATTTCCCTTTGAAATAATCACTCACATATCAGATCCAACACCGATCAAGTTAATATCATAAAGTTCCTCGAACTGTTTTGCTACAACATTTGGATATTAAGGCTCCACATGGTTGTAGCAAAACAATGGGGCGACGATAGTACGGTATTGAATATGATCATGCAGGTCGGGAGGCAGCATTTGTTCAGTATAGGGATGCCAAGTAATAGGAAAATTTTCTATATCCTGTGTTATACAATAAACAAAAGATAAAGATAACAAACTAAAAATTAACCAACCATTATCCCACAAAATCACAACCTACATAAGCTATATAAATCATTTCTTACCTCATGATCCATATCCAAGAAGTTACGTATCAACTGAAACTTTTGTCCTAATTGATGATGAGGTTTTGTGTGGCGGTTTTGGCCGAGTTTGAAAATATCTTTTATCAAATATGCCAATAGTGGCGTATTAGGCATATGATCTTCCTCCGCATTAATTGCATTAATATTGAGGATTTCATAAAGACCTTTAAAATGATAAATGAAGAATCTCTATGAAAATAAAGTTGGTTAAAAAGTTATCAAACAAAGAGGTAAGAAAAAAGAAGATATAAGAAAAAATATGCACTTACCATTATCAGCCATACAAAGCCGTCAACTTTCTTATTCCGTAAATTATTCTCCTTCAGACCTTGATATAGATGGGACAATATTGCCGCTCCCCAAGCATAGGAGTCAACTTCGTCAAATTTTTCAATAAATTGGACGTAGGTGGTTTTGAAATTTTGTCCATCCCCACTTGGAATGATCAGACATGACACGATCATGAGGATGACGACCTTAATCCTATCATCATCATTTTTATTAATATCGCAGCAAAAAAATTTCAACACTGTTAACTTAAGTTTATGAGTGACAGGTAAAGAAAAAATTCTGTTAAAAGCCATATGGTCTCTATTGCTTCAAGATATAAGTGCTCGACCCGTAATGGGCAAGTTGGTCAAAAACAGAACGTCCTCCAATGTGACGTTCATGTTTTGACCACAAACATGAAAACAATAATAATTTTCTTGGAGTCCATAATAACTCATGAACAATCCAAACAATGATGTTGAAAATTCACATGAGTTATCTTGGACAAGCCTTAAAACTCTTAAGAGTTTATAACCTTCACCATAATTTTCTATTCTATTGTTAATCTATGCTTTAAAAGGTTCATCTAAATCTTTCCACAATGTGCACAAAGTCTTTAGTTTAGATGATCCTTTTGTTGACATTTCCTGTAAAAATAAAATCCCTTGTATAAATAAAACAGAATTTGTGCAAAATCGCTTTGTGCAAAATCGCTTAATAATGTATCTCTAACCTGATTATCTCTAACCTAAATCAGGGCACTCACAATTTATCTTTGTTTTGGATACAAATATCAGTTTACTTTCATAATAATAATAATAATAATAATAATAATAATAATAATAATAATAATAATAATATATATGGTACTAATAAATAGAAACTTTGAAGAACTCTAAACCAAATTTTCTGTTTTTATAATGATACTTTTTCATGTTCTTTGTAGTTAACTGCAAGTACTTTTTCAACATTATGGAGTAAATGAATCAATGAATAAGTTGGTATGACTTTTCATATTCATGATATTGACTTTTAATATAGGCTAACTACTAACCAGACCCCACCATCGTGTGTGTGTGTGAATGTAGTTATCTTCATTTAGATCTATACTTGGATTCTACACTTTAATTGAGTATGATGCTCACAAAACATATGTGAGTGATTTTGTATGCTGCGTTTAGAAAAAAATAACTCTCACGTCCGATAAACACAAACAATAATGCAAAACCAGTCATATATAAAATATTGTAGTAACTTTTTTCTTAAGTCAACTAGTCATATCTAACTAGCTCGTCTCAACAGGATTAATAGAAACTCGTGCTTCAGATTCGTTGAACAAGTTCTACCAACGAAATTGAACATTATCTATAAAATTCCATGATTCAGTTTCGCTTAAGTTACCATTCGCAAATAAAAAGAAATCAAAATGAATTCCAAAAAGATTCTACCGATGCATATTATTTCAACGATAGAAATAAACCAAAGGATTCAGATTCTGATGCTAATGAAACCTAATATAACAAACATACCATAATCCTAAAATTATTTTGTTTTATCTTGTTCCACATTACTCTCACCTTCTCAATATATTCGGACCCTAATGATAATGCAACAAAATCAAGAACCATATAAATATGTAAATATATGAATGATGTCATAAACAAAATAGAAAGTAACAAAATCAAGAACCATACAAATGCGAAGCACCGATATATGTCGGGCTCTGCTACACAGCTAACCTAAATATATAAATATGTACTCTGTGCTTCCTACCTTTTAAATTTTTAAACACCATCAATCACACGGGGCAAGACTAGGAAAAGAGTCAAATGTTAATAGTTCTGAAACGGAGGAACTAAGGCGAATATATATACAAAAGGTTAGACAAGAAATAATATACCTGAAAATATGAAGATAAAAAAGATAATTAGCATGAAAGAATACTTGGCCATTTCAAAAAGCTTCAAAATAATATAATCAGGAAAAAGAAATGTTATGGATAAACTAGTTTCAATGGTTTATATAGAACAAAATTATAACCTATTTTTCTATTCATTATACTCTTTACAAATTTTTTTATACCTTATACGTTATTATAATTTCTAACATTAACTTGAATTGACTTAAGAGAAAAACTGTTAAATTGTTAAATGCATAACAAAACTGTCGCATAGTTATTATTTTTTTCCACCATTAATATCCAATTTACTGGATCAATAAATTCAGTTTAGAGATAAATTTTGACTTCAAAAAATTCTAACTCTTCTTTAATTACAAGGGTAGGAAATCAAATTGTGATCTTCCCTACTAAAATCAATTTTTACTGGATCAACTCAAAATCGGAATCTACATAACCTTGACAAAATTGTTACTTTGGTTTATTTTTTCAGTTTCAATAATTGCAAAGAAAGGAAGATTTATTATCTTTACAATCTATTTTAATATTTTTAACCTCCCATTTAATAAAAATAATTATTTCTCTTGATGAATTTTATTTTATTTAAATTTCCTGTTTATGTGGCATAATAAGTACTATTTTTCTTTTCAATCAATGTTTTTTTTTTTGAGTAATTTGATTTTATGTGACCTTTCTTAAATATTTCAGACATTTCATTGAAAAATTATAAGATGAACTAGAGGGTGGATCTGTAAGTTTAAAAAACTTATCTTTCTTAGCCAATGTTAGTGTAGAATCTCCTGCCTCTTGTGTTTGTCCTTTCAATATGATGATTTCTTGTTTGAGGAATATTTTTATAAGTGGATGACATATGAACAAAATTCTTAATATTTATGAATTAAACTCAATAACATCTTTAATCTCATAGTTTAAACCTAACTCTTATAATATCTTTATCCTCTCTAATGTTATAGTGGATTCTCAAAGTCTCTATAGTAATTCTCCACACTCTTGAAACCTTATGTTATAGTGGATTTTTTTATGGAGTTCCCTTTAATAATGAGATGGTGTATATGTCTTTCTCAAAATTTATTTTAGTTCATCTTAATCATCAAATTGCCTAGCTACACATCTCCTTCTCTCCTTGAAATTTTTGAAAATATTTTTCATAATGCACTATCACGGCTCTTTAATTGATAAGCTATTTTATTTTCAAGCAATTTAGTTAAGTATTCAATATTTTTGTAAAGTCTTCCATGATAGAAGCACTTCTAGAAGAATATGGAGTTATTTCACTTCCACTCATAATTTCAACAATAACAAAAAATTCAAAAAGGGCCACAATCATCTAACAAAGAACACAAACAATATAATAATAATAATAATAATAATAATAATAATATTAATAATAATAATAATAATAATAATAGTAGTAATAATAATAATAATAATAATAATAATAATAATAATAATAATAATAATAATAATAATAATACCCTTACTACTCATTCAAGAAATGTATCAGTTAGGTAAATCATCAAGTGTCTAAAATAAATAAATAAATCTCAATCAAGTTTGTTGATAATCCTCTAACAAATATGACAAAACACAAATGAAAGTTATCATTCAAGAAGTCAAATATGATAAGAGAAATTTACAAAACAAAATCAAAGAATTTGAAAGAAAAAACAAACAAAAACAAAAACAATCAGAGGCACAGCCTATTGTGTAAATGAAACAACTCATAAAGTGATGAAACTAAATGCTAAGTGATTTAAATATGTGAATGATGTGTTTATGTCAGAGGTATGTTAAAATAAAAATTTCAATGATTTATAGACGCAACCATGATTGATGTTTTGAAATGGAACATTCACTTCTAGATTTTCAATAGCCTTAGCATTTATTTAGGGTTGGTTTTAACCACTCTCCTTATTTGTGTTTGTTCTTCCTTATTTTTGTATTTATCTTCTAAGAAGTTTGTTCTTAGTCTATCTACAAAAACAAAAAAATTTAATTCTAAAACAAATGAGGTTTGTTCCATCAAATGTATTATGTATGAATTTTTGTATAGACATGATATTTTTTTTCTTGAAAAAGATTTATTAAAAAAATTGTTTTCCAATCCGGAAATATATCACACTATTTTCTTAATACTAAGTAAATTTTGTTATATATTTTCAAAATTAAAAAAAAAAACTCAAAAGTAAGATTTGAACTCTTATCCAACGTGTTAGAACCAACACATTTACCTTTATTATTGTTACCATAATAACTTTTAGCATCACCTTCTTGGAGTAAAAGATAATGAACTATTTTTGTTTTTGTCACGTGTTTTGAACAATTACTATTGATATACCATTTTGAGTTCGAGTTTAAAACAAACATGTATCAAAACATATGTCTTTGATCTTTGGTAGACAAATCATTTTTTAGTCATTTTGCCTTAGAACTACTGAAAACCATTCTATTTCTAGAAGTCCCTTTCATACTAGTTTCATGATTTTTCCTTATAAAACAAGAAGGTGAACTAAGATCATGTTTACCATAACAAGTGTATTTATGCATGTTATGATTATAGATCTCATTTGAGTGACAAAATCATTAAAATGACTTAACATTATTCGTGCAATTCATGTCAAACATAATAAGGTCTTCAATCTTCATGTCTAGTTAAATTCATGCAATTCTCAATGTCTTCATTGTTCTCAAGGTCATCATCTGATTCATAATCTGATTTAGAGTCAGTTGCATCCATATTCATTAGATCTTTCATAATAGCCTATATCTTCTTCATCTTTTCAAGGTTAAGATTCTTGAAAAGAATCTTCTTAGAGTCTATTCCACCAGACGGTTCAATAACACTAATATGATCTCTAACAACTCCGACTTCCTTGGCTTTGTTCATCCAAAACTCAAACATATCAATAACCTCATTTGTAACCTTAATCTCGTGGATAAGCTTGTTGCTCCCAATATTCATGTTGAGAGAAGAATCTGATATCTGAGAGAATGATCTGAAATTTGAACAAGAAGAGAAAACAATTTTTTAATATAACATACAACAACAACAACATAAAAAAACCATAAACTCTCGAAAAAGAAGAAAATTATGTGAAAATAATGTGAAACATAACAACAACATACACGAAAACGAGAGAACAAGGAAGAAGAAGAATATGTTTATTTATGAAGAACAAGATTGAGGTTATACTGTAGAATAGAAAAGCTAATGACGAAGAAGAAGAGAGAAAATGTGTGTTACGGTTTTGCTGTGAGAACTAATTCGCTTATATATGAGTAAACAATTTCATCACGGTCGTATTCAAAAATCGTGATGATATGTAATGACTTTCAAAATGGTTGACATTAACAACCATGGTGATAGGTATTTTAATCTTAATTTATATATCATATTATAAGGACAACACTTATTGTAACGAAAAAGTAGAAAATTGTCGGAGCTGAGATTCGAACTCGGTTACTCCAAAAATATATAATCATGGTTAATTAGTTTAACCGTAGTGCAAGGTTTTTTTTCGTAAATAGAAAAAACAAAGTACGTCAAAAAATATGGTATTACCACGGTTAACAGCCAGACCGTTGTAATTTAGTGTTACGAAAGGTTTATTTTACAGTAATGACAACATATTCCTTACTTAGTTCTCACCTTGTTATGTGACAATCTCAGTGATGTAATGTCGTCTCATAATCCAATCCTTCATGCAAGAACGAAGGATATTGAGCTTTATATTCACTTTGTCAATGAGAAAGTGGTAGAGAAACGACTACTCATTCAACATGTCCCAATTCATTCTCAGATTGCGGACGCGCTAACAAAACCACTCTCGACTACTTTATTTTCTGATTTTTGAACCAAACTCAAGGTGTTTTCATTCCATCCGCCATATGTATGTGAGGGAGTATTGGAAAAATGTTAGATGTAAGTTTGCTTAAGTAGTTAAAATTGTAGTTAATGTTCTTATGAAGTTAGTTACTAGGGTTATAAAATTAGTTAAGAGTGTGTAACAAATTTCTACATGAATCAAACTCTATCATTAAAATGCTACTTGTATAAATAGGATCTCGTACACAATGTAAAGGTTAACCAACAATCATCTTCCTCTCAATCTAATATCTCCATGAACCATGATTCAAAACTCTAACATGGAGTATTCCTCGTTGGATGATTAGACTTTAATTATTTCTTGAGATTGACTTTACTTTTAAAGTTTAAATTAAATCAAATAATTTTTTTATTGTTTTCTTATATATTTTTTCAACACTTTTGAGATAAAAGGCTTATACTATAATCAAAATTTCATAAAATAAAACAATATTATCTTTATTTTTATGTCTTGAATTACAATAAATATAAGAAACACTTAAATAAACTATCAATAATTGAATTGCCTCAAATTTATCATCTTTATTCTGATATCTTCTACATTAAAAATATATCTAAAGGTGATGTTTTTAATTCTAGGTGGAACAAATATATCTACAAATACATTTATAAATTGGGTTAATAGGATCTGTACCACCTTGTATACAAGTTCCATAACCCTTATAAATTTGATAACACCATGCTCCACACGCATTAAGGATGCATTGTCCCTCACGAGTTTTAAAACATTCTCTTGGTCTGTCTATACCATTTGTCATTGATATGACTGTAAAAGAAAAAAGAGCATAATTAGCATGAAAAAACAACTAAAGAAAAAAGTATTTAGAAAAGTTATATTTCTTTGAACAATATTGGAGAAGGAATTAATATTTCAAATACCAAACATGTAAATGTTATTTAAATCAAAATCATTAAGAAACATATACCCACGTTTTAAATTTTCAAATTATTATATTATTTTCAAATCTTTCAATACTTTTGTGTTTTGTGTGTATATTGTTTGGTTAAAATTACAGACATTTGACTTAATAAATTGTGAATATTAATAGCATAATCTAAAATTATAAATATTTAACATAAAAATTTGTGAACATTAATATTTGAATATGAGATGATATTTGAAATTTGAATATCTGATTTTAAAAATTGTGAATATTAATATTTGAATCTGAGATGGTATCTCAAATTTGATTATTTAACTTAAAAAGTCGTAAATATTAATATTTGAATAAGAATAATATCTAAAACTTTAGTATTTAACTTTAAAAATTGTGAATATTGACATTTAAATATGAGATGATATCTCAAACTTAATTATTTAACAATATTATTATTTGAATATGAGATAATATCTAAATTTCAAAATTTTAACTTAAAAAGTGTGAATATTAATAATTAAATGAGATGACATCTGAAAATTGAATATTTAAGTTAAAAAAAATTTTAAATATTATTTCATAGCCTAGCAGAAGTGGAAAGTTACACACAAGATTCAATGTAAAATAATGTAGTTCTTTCAAATGACATTTGTATTCATTATTGTCATTATATATATATACATATATATATATATATATATATATATATATATATATATATATATATATATATATATATATATATATATATATATATATAGATATATATATATATATATATATATCATATATATATATATATATATATGTATATATATATATATATATATATATATATATATACATATATATATATATCATATATATATATATATATATATATATATATATATATATATATATATATATATATATATATATATATATATATATATATATATATATATATATATATATATATATATATATATATATATATATATATAATATATTAGTATAGGTTAGATATGCTACAAATTTTAATATAAAATAATATAGTTATAAATGTTACAAATTTAATATAAAATAATATACCTGAAAAAATGAAGATAAAAAAGATGATTAGCATGAAAGAATACTTGGCCATTTCAAAAAGCTTCAAAATAATAATCAGGAAAAAAAATTTATGATTAAACTAGTTTCAAGGGTTATATAGAACATAATTATAACATATTTTCTATTCATTATACTCTTTACCAACTTTTTTATAACTTTTACGTTATTATAATTTCTAACATTAACTCGAATTGATTTAAGAGAAAAACTGTTAAATGCATAACAAAACTGTCGTAAAACTATATTTTTTTTAATTACAACTGTAAAAAATCGAATTATGATATTCCCTACTAAAATCAACATCAATTATTACTTTGGTTTATTATTTCAGTTTCAATAACGGCAAAGAAAGGAAGATTTATTATCTTTGCAATCTATTTTAATATTTTTAACCTCCAATTTAATAAAAATAATTATTTCCCTTGACGAATTTTATTTTATTTAAATTTCCTGTTTATGTGGTATAATAAGTACTATTTTTTTTTTCAATCATTGTTTTTCTTTGAGTAATTTGATTTTATGTGACCGTTGTTAAATATTTCAAACATTTCATTTAAAAAACTTATCTTTCTTAGCCAATGTTAGTGTAGAATCTCCTCCCTCTTGTGTTTGTCCTTTCAATGCGATAATTTCTTGTTTGAGGAATATTTTTATAAGTGGATGACATATGAACAAACTTCTTAATAATTATGAACAAAATTCAATAACATCTTTAATCTCATAGTTTAAACCTAACTCTTATAATATCTTTATCCTCTCTAATGTTATAGTGAATTCTCAAAGTCTGTATAGTAATTCTCCCCACTCTTGAAACCTTACTTTATTATCCTTTGGATTCTTTTATGGAGTTCCCTTTAATAATGAGATGATGTATCTCTTTCTCAAAGTTTATTTTAATTCATCTCAATCATCAAATTGCCTAGCTAGAATTCTCCTTCTCTCCTTGAAATTCTTTAATTGATAAGCTATTTTATTTTCAAGCAATTCAGTTAAGTATTCGATATTTTTGTAAAGTCTTCCATGATAGAAGCACTTCTAGAAGAATAGGGAGTTATTTCACTTTCACTCATAATTTCGACAATAATGAAAAATTCAAAAAGGGCCACAATCATCTAAGAAAGAACACAAATAATAATAATAATAATAATAATAATAATAATAATAATGCCCTTACTACTCATTCAAGAAATGTATTAGTTATGTATATCATCAGGTTCCTAAAATAAATAAACAAATCCCAATCAAGTTTGTGATAATCCTCTAACAAATATGACAAAACATAAATGAAAGTTATCATCCAAGAGGTCAAATATGACAAGAGAAATTTGCAAAACAAAATCAAAGAATTTGAAAGAAACAAAATCACAAAAACAAAAACATTCATAGGCACGCCCTAATGTGTATATTAAACAAGTGATGAAACTAAATGCTAAGTGATTTAAATATGTGAATGATGTGATTATGTCAGAGGTAAAATAAAAATTTCAATGATTTATAGAGATAACCATGATTGATATTTTGAAATGGAACATTCACTTTTAGATTTTCAATATCCTTATCATTTATTTAGGGTTGGTCTTAATCACTCCCCTTTTGAGGTTGTCCCTTATTTGCATTTGTTCTTCCTTATTTTTGTATTTATCTTCTAAGAAGTTTATTCTTCGTCTATATATTTATCTTCTAAGAAGTTTGTTCTTAGTTTAAATATGAGGTTTATTTTATAAAATGTATTATGTATGAATTTTTCTATAGATATGATATTCTTTTTCTTGAAAAAGATTTACTTTAAAAAAATTTGTTTTCCAATTTTATGATTCTCCACATAGAAGAATCAGGCAATATGTCATTACTATTGTCACACTATTTTCTTAATACTAAGTAAATTTTGTTATATACTTTCCAAAATTAATACAACTCAAAAGTAAGATTTGAACTCTTATCAAACATACTAGAACCAACACATTTATCTTTATTGTTGTCACCATAATAGTTTTGGCATCACCTTCTTGGAGTATAAGATGATGAACTATTTTTGTTTTTGTCACCTGCTTTGAACAATTACTATTGATATACCATTTTGAATTTGAGTTTAAAACACACATATATCAAAACATATGTCTTTGATCTTTGGTACACAAATCATTTTTTTTATCATTTTGCCTTATTCTAGCGAAAACCATTCTATTTTTAGAAGTCCCTTTCATACTAGTTTCATGATTTTTCCTTATAAAACAAGAAGGTGAAATTAGATCATGTTTACCATAATAAGTGTATTTATGCATGTTATGATTATCAATCTCATTTGAGTTACAAAATCTTTAAAATTCCATTTTGATTATCTAAAATGATATTCCAATTATCTTTCTCTTTATTGATTTTATCATGTGTGTTATGAAATATTTCAAAAAATAAAATCTAACACTTTGCAATTTACACATTTGATAGATTTTTAAATTTTATTATCATAAGGAACAGAGGGATTGTCTTGAATTTTAAATTATTATTTTCTCTTAAAGACGAATTATTTCCTCTTCTAGTTTTTCATTTTCATTTTCATTTTCAATAGAGGAGATAGTCTTTTAGACACAATAACAATGTTTTTTAATTACTTAATTTATTATTTAACTCTTTACAAATTGAGAAGAATGCAAAATAAATAAAGTGAAAAGTTATAATATTTACTTTATTTTTTTGTGATTTTCCATGGAAGACAAGTTGCTTTCTTCCCTTTTTTCTCGGTCATTGGAGGAGTCAATGTTGTTTTCATCTATTAAAACATAAACTCCTTTTGATTTTTTTTGTGGTATTCTGTATATTTAAAATTTTCTATGGTTCTGCAGATATTTTGGTTCTATCTGATGTTTTTTTTTCACATTGGTAATATGTTGGAATTAAGAATGATCTTTCTTTACTTTGATTTTGAATGTTTGGAGGTTTATTTTCTATTCCTTGGAAATTTTTTGAATTTGAAAAATAGAAGATCCAAGTTTTCATCATTTTCATTTTGGAAAATTTAATTTTTTGACTCCATATCTTTAACATTTATATCTTTAGTGCAAGTATTTTTTTTCCACCTTCTTCTCGTTCAGCAATATAGTTTAGTTATGTCTCGTGTTCATGCAATTTACCAAATAGAGTAGTCAAATTCATAGAAGACGAATATTTAGACTCCATATCTTAAACATCTAAGGACTTTTTTTAGTTAAATCCAAATTTTAAAACAATTTACTCAAAGTTCTTAAGTGAAGTAATATATGCATGAAACAATTTTGCATATCTTAGATATTTTCTTGAGGTTTCATTCTAAGCTATTATTTTTCCATTGATTAATATGTTAATCCTAACCCTTTCAATCTTGGTAGTACCATCATGGGTAACTTGAGCAGACTTCCATATTTCTCTAGTAATATTAAAGTGTGAAACACAAAAATGCAACCATACCTAATTAAAAAATAATGATATTTTTTGCTTTTAAATTGTAATTCACTTTTTATTAATCCTCATTGATCTATAGATTCTAGGCTTATCCACCAATAAATCATTGATCTGATGAGAGGGGACAACGAAACAATTTTTCACAACATCCAAAATATAATGGTCTATCTATATGATAAAGATACTATTTTCCCTTCTATGGTTTTGTTTTCTATGGTTCTGCAGATATTTTGGTTTTATCTGATGTTTTTTTTTCATATTGGTAATATGTTGGAATTAAGAATGATCTTTCTTTACTTAATGCAATTTACTTTCTTGCTCATTTATTCATATTGCCTTTTCCCTTTGCTCACTTGAGATGATATTTTATGTTTCTGCCATTTTCCCTTTGCTCATTTGAGCACATTATTATGTAAATATATTGTTGCCTTGTGCTTGTTTTATCTTTGTTTGTGTGAGCCCAATGCAAAAAGGAGAAAGGACTCAGAATTAGGACTTTACCTATGCTTAATGGAGTTCAAGAGCAACTAGACCTCATGCCTTTAGAATGCTAAACTTGTTGAAGAGCAACAAGGCCTCATGCCTTTAGAATGCTTAATCTTGAAGTTGACTTGAAATGACCCCTAATCTAAATTCACTCTTTGTCCATTCCTCTTATTGCATTGTGAACTTTTTGATTGTTTGTTCTTGTGTGATAGGGAATCCAAACTTGAGATAGTAAGAAGGACCATTGTCATGAATAGCCAAGTTAAGAGAGACAAGTCAAATGGAGATCCTAGGAGCTTGAATATAATATTTACTTTGATTGCTTGTTGCTTGCTATGTCCAAAGGAAAGAAGCATCTTGAATCATCTTTATGATCTCAAGAAAGGAACTCCAAGGGTTTTATCTCTTCTCTCATCTTTGCATGTTTAGGACTAGCCCTTCTCTTCTTCTCCTCACTCTAACCCAAGCCAAACTCATTTTGTGCAAACATTGACATTGTTTTCAAAACTAGAAACCTAGGCCACATGCCTTTGATCTTTCAAACCCTTTTCGTTAATACTTATCTTGAATGAACCTTAATCGTACTTTGACTACATTTTGTAAATATTTCTAACTTGTAAATACAACTCATTTCAAGTTGTTTTTGTGGTTCCAATGGCCACCTTTGTTAAAACTTTTTTCATAAACATTAGCCATGGGTTTGAGTTATCATAGTGGTTGATGTAAACCTCACCTTATCCTTAGTGATTGGACTATAAGTCTTCCATACTTATTATAGGGTGGATCCCTCACTAGTATGTTGAAGCCCTCCTCACATGGTGGATTGTTGGTTTAGGTTGAGTTTTCTCCCTTTGATAACAAAAGACCTTAAGGCTTTTGTCCAAATCAATTCACCAATCTTTTGAGATTTTTACCCCGAACTACGAGGTTTTGATCCTATCTTTGTGATGGTACGTAGACAATGGGTTTATCCATTCAAACAACAAAATTGTAAATATGTATATTCTTTTCTCATCTCCCCAATCCTGTTTGCACAAATATTTTCACAAATACCAACCTACAATACATCTTTGCAAAAAGGGTTCCCTTAGAGTACTAAGGATGTTTTGGGTGCTTAAAACCTTCCCATTGCATAACCAACTCCCTTACCCAGATCTCTGACTTTTTTATTAGTTTTTGATTTGATAAAACTTCTCGGTTTTTGTTCGCTTTCTAACCTTTCCTTTGGATAAATAGAAGTGCGGTGACGACTCAAATTGTATGCTTACTTTTGATTTAGTCAATAAATCTAAAGGTAACGAATACCCCGCTATAGTTTAGAGTTGTTCAAATTTTCTATTTATTAGTATATTATTATTATTATTATTATTATTATTATTATTATTATCATTATTCTTATTATTATTATCATTATTATTATTATTATTATTATTATTATTATTATTATTATGAAAGTAAACTGATATTTGTACCCAAAACAAAGATAAATTGTGAGTGCCCTGATTTAGGTTAGAGATAATCAGGTTACAGATGCATTATTAAGCGATTTTGCACGAAGCGATTTTGCACAAATTTTGTTTTATTTATACAAGGGATTTTTCTTTTGCAGGAAATGTCAACAAAAGGATCCTCTAAACTAAAGACTTTGTGCACACTGTGGAAAGATTTAGATGAACCTTTTAAAGCACAGATTAACAATAGAATAGAAAATTATGGTGAAGGTTATACACTGTTAAGAGTTGTAAGGCTTGTCCAAGATAACTCATCTGAATTTTCAACATCATTGTTTGAATTGTTCATGATTTATTATGGACTACAAGAAAATTATTATTGTTTTCATGTTTGTGGTCAAAACATGAACGTCACATTGGAGGACGTCATGTTTTTGACCAACTTGCCCATTACGGGCCGATCACTTATATCTGAAAGCAATAAAGACCCTATTTCTTTTAACAGAGTTTTTTCTTTACCTGCCTCTCATAAACTTAAGTTAACAGTGTTGAAATTTTTTTGCTGCGATATAAATAAAAATGATGATGATAGGATCAAGGTCATCCTCCTCATGATCGTGTCATGTCTGATCATTCCAAGTGGGGACGGACAAAATTGCAAAACCACCTACGTCCAATTTATTGAAAAATTGGATGAAGTTGACTCCTATGCTTGGAGTGCTATGTTACCGGAATCTCATATGCTTCAAAATCAACCGCCAACATCTCACATGCATCTATCACATTGTTAAAATTTGGCAAATCAAAAACAACATTTTCTTAATTAAAAACGTAATTATATATTCATAAGATAACATGCACCGCTGATTACTTATCATTATTCATAACTAAAACCATAACATAATTAAATATTTTACCTCCACTAGTGTTATTCTCAATATTGGGTGATTGGTGATCACTTGCCGTCTAGGAAGTGGATGCTTCAATATCACCTGCCGTCTCGGAAGTGGATGCTTCAATAGTCTGGAAGTTTTGTGCAAATCGCCTATCGATATCCTCCCATTGTTTCAGCTCTTTTTTAAAATGTGCTTTAAAATTGATGGGACTATTGCCTTTATTTCCCTTTAAAATAATCACTCCCAAATGAGATCCAACACCGGTCAAGTTAATATCATCAAGTTCCTCGAACTGTTTTGCTACAACATTTGGATATTGAGGCTCCACATAGTTGTAGCAAAAAAATGGGGCGACAATAGTACGATAATCTCATATGCTTCAAAATCAACCGCCAACATCTCACATGCATCTATCACATTGTAAAAATTTGGCAAATCAAAAACAACATTTTCTTAATTAAAAACGTAATTATATATTCATAAGATAACATGCACCGCTGATTACTTATCATTATTCATAACTAAAACCATAACATAATTAAATATTTTACCTCCACTAGTGTTATTCTCAATATTGGGTGATTGGTAATCACTTGCCGTCTCGGAAGTGGATGCTTCAATATCACCTGCCGTCTCAGAAGTGGATGCTTCAATAGTCGGGAAGTTTTGTGCAAACCGCCTATCGATATCCTCCCATTGTCTCAGTTCTTTTTTAAAATGTTCTTTAAAATTGATGGGATTATTGCCTTTATTTCCATTTGAAATAATCACTCCCAAATTAGATCCAACACCGGTCAAGTTAATTTCATCAAGTTCCTCGAACTGTTTTGCTACAACATTTGGATATTGAGGCTCCAGATAGTTGTAGCAAAACAATGGGGCGACGATAGTACAATAATCTCATATGCTTCAAAATCAACCGCCAACATCTCACATGCATCTATCACATTGTTAAAATTTGGCAAATCAAAAACAACATTTTCTTAATTAAAAATGTAATTATATATTCATAAGATAACATGCACCGCTGATTACTTATCATTATTCATAACTAAAACCATAACATAATTACATATTATACCTCCACTAGTGCTATTCTCAATATTGGGTGATTGGTGACCACTTGCCGTCTCGGAAGTGGATGCTTCAATATCACTTGCCGTCTCAGAAGTGGATGCTTCAATAGTCTGGATGTTTTGTGCAAACCGCCTATCGATATCCTCCCATTGTCTTAGCTCTTTCTTAAAATGTGCTTTAAAATTGATGGGATTATTGCCTTTATTCCCCTTTGAAATAATTACTCCCATATCAGATCCAACACCGGTCAAGTTAATATCATCAAGTTCCTCGAACTGTTTTGCTACAACATTTAGATATTGAGGCTCCACATAGTTGTAGCAAAACAATCGGGCGATGATAGTACGGTAATCTCATATGCTTCAAAATCAACCGCCAACATCTCACATGCATCTATCACATTGTTAAAATTTGTCAAATCAAAAACAACATTTTCTTAATTAAAAACGTAATTATATATTCATAAGATAACATGCACTGCTGATTACTTATCATTATTCATAACTAAAACCATAACATAATTACATATTTTACCTCCACTAGTGCTACTCTCAATATTGGGTGATTGGTGATCACTTGTCATCTCGGAAGTGGATGCTTCAATATCACCTGCCGTCTCAGAAGTAGATACTTCAATAGTTTTGAAGTTTTGTGCAAACCGCCTATCGATATCCTCTCATTGTCTCAGTTCTTTTTTAAAATGTTCTTTAAAATTGATGGGATTATTGTCTTTATTTCCCTTTGAAATAATCACTCCCATATCAGATCCAACACCGGTAAAGTTATTATCACCAAGTTCCTCGAACTGTTTTTCTACAACATTTGGATATTGAGGCTCCACATGGTTGTAGCAAAACAATGGGGCGACGATAGTACGATAATCTCATATTTTTCAAAATCAACAGCCAACATCTCACATGCATCTATCACATTGTTAAAATTTGGCAAATCAAAAACAACATTTTCTTAATTAAAAATGTAATTATATATTCATAGGATAACATGCACCGCTGATTACTTATCATTATTCATAACTAAAACCATAACATAATTAAATATTTTACCTCCACTAGTGCTATTCTCAATATTGGGTGATTGGTGATCACTTGCCGTCTCGGAAGTGGATGCTTCAATATCACCTGCCATCTCAGAAGTGGATGCTTCAATAGTCTGGAAGTTTTGTGCAAACCGCCTATCGATATCCTCCCATTGTCTCAGCTCTTTTTTAAAATGTGCTTAAAAATTGATGGGATTATTTCCTTTATTTCCCTTTGAAATAATCACTCACATATCAGATCCAACACCGGTCAAGTTAATATCATAAAGTTCCTCGAACTGTTTTGCTATAACATTTGGATATTAAGGCTCCACATAGTTGTAGCAAAACAATGGGGCGACGATAGTACGGTATTGAATATGATCATGCAGGTCGGGAGGCAGCATTTGTTCAGTATAGGGATGCCAAGTAATAGGAAAATTTTCTATATCCTGTGTTATACAAAAAACAAAAGATGAAGATAACAAACTAAAAATTAACCAACCATTATCCCACAAAATCACAACCTACATAAGCTATATAAATCATTTCTTACCTCATGATCCATATCCAAGAAGTTACGTATCAACTGAAACTTTTGTCCTAATTGATGATGGGGTTTTGTGTGGCGGTTTTGGCCGAGTTTGAAAATATCTTTTATCAAATATGCCAATAGTGGCGTATTAGGCATATGATCTTCCTCCGCATTAATTGCATTAATATTGAGGATTTCATAAAGACCTTTAAAATGATAAAAGAAGAATCCCTATAAAAAAAGTTGGTTAAAAAGTTATCAAACAAAGAGGTAAGAAAAAAAAAGATATAAGAAAAAATATGTGTCGCATTACGCGAAAAACCGGCGGGAAAACAAGAACAACAGAGCCGCCACCGTGCGTTATTTATCCCAAAAGAGGGAAAGGAAATGCTCGAAGTAAACCTGGAAAAAGCATGGTCTCGCGACCAAAGAGAATGGGATCGGGAGTCGGTTATGCGAAGGGAAGGTATTAGCACCCCTACGCATCCGTCGTACTCGACGGGATCCACGCACAATAGGGAAGGAAAATGGTTGCTAAAACACTGCTCACACACACTCACACTGGCTGAGAGAGACACAAGAAACAGACTGAAACTGACTCGGCAGGACATCGTATCCTGGGCCTAGTTAGTCTATCAAGCATAGACATCAGAGTCGAAGTAGTTCGGACTGGGGAAACGACACATGCTCGCTAGGATATCGCATCCTATGCATACGTATCTCCTTTGGACGAAGGAGAATCAGAGCATTCGTAGCTCGGCTAACACGCACGCAAACAAACACAGGCAAAGGCAAACGTGGAGCCTGAATGCCAATCACTGGGCTTACATCAGCATCCGAACCAAAACACACACAAGGAGGCAAACGTGGAGCCTGAATGCCAATCACTGGGCTTACATCAGCATCCGAACCAAAAACACGCACTAACACTGGAACCCGAATGTCACTCGATGGACTTACATCAGCTTCCAAGCACACAACAAGACACAGGAAGAAGAAGGGTCTCGATTGCAACTAGGGCAAGAGAAAGGGGAGGTCTCAATCGCAACGAGGGCGAGAGAAAAGAATTAGTGTTAGTTGTTAGTTAAACTCGACAAGACATCGCATCTCGTGCCTACGTATCTCATTTGGACATGAGAATCAGAGTTGCCGTAGTTCGGCTAAACTATTCCTGTTGGTTTGTGTTTTTTAAGTGGACAACGTCACTACGCAATCTACCGGATGCTCGACCTTTGGAGACTTACTCACCTGTAGTAGAAGGAGTGGACGTATCCTTGAGAGGGGGTAATGTTTGTTTGTGTTTTAGGAAAGCTCAAGCAAGAAAGGAAGTCCTATACGAAGGAACCGTGCTACCTTAATTGACATGCAAACGAGACTACGCGGAGTCTAGCAAACCTAGGGGATACAATCACACCACACAAACATATACAGCATGAGATAAACACACCAACAAGGGGCTCAAACATCAAGGCTAGGCTTTAGTCGAGGGGTCATATCAACCTCAACAAACAAGCCTCTGTATCGGGGTCAGGTTAGCTCTTAACCTTGCCATTGAGGGGCTAAGGTGAAGCCAGATGAAAGGTGATGAGGGGTGTGCCTCATTGCTTCTATCTCAGGTCCGAGAGAGCATGTAAATATAAGAATGTGGGGGAGTTCAGAAAGATGGAACTCTTTCCCCAATTAGACTCGATAGATCTTGGGTTTGGATCTCAATGCTACAACCATGTAATGGGAGCAAGGAGAAGACTCACAGAATAGTGGGGGATAGATTGCTTATCCCTACCTTCCACCAATTGCCTCAAATGAGGACTTTTCCTGCTTGGGACAAATATAAACATACACAAGCATTGCCTCTTAAGGAGGACTTCAGACAGTTTGCCCGGCCAAATAACAGCCGGGTCTCCAGACTACATGAAGAAGAAGGTTCTATACCTCAATGCCAATTGCTTATAAGCAAAGCAATGCAAGTTCTTAAGAGAACTGAGCAACTAGGGGTACCTGGAAACAGTCAAACAGAATCAGCATCCCGACATAAACAAAACAACAACATTAAGAATCAATCAACAATCAAACAATGATGTACATCATGTGCCTAGCACAAAGGTCAAGTGAACCAAGCCCTACAAAACAAACAATTAGTCAAATGAATTCAACTCAATCATGTATCAACCTCCTTAAGGCATTAGCTTTTTAACCTGAAAAGTCAAAGTCAAGCTCAAACATAAGTAACTAGACCACTAGGCCGAGCCTAGGGTCCAAAGGATGGAAAAATCCTAAAACAGCAAGCAAATCATGATCAAAACCAAGATATTTCAATTACAAAGGGACTCCAATTGGTCCCATATCCAAACTATACACCTATTTCAATTTATGCAACATGTAAGGCAAAGGAAGCAAATGTAAACCACATATGAGCAACCAGCAAGATCACATCCAAAAAAATATCAAAACAGCATGGAAAATTCCACAAAAATTATATCCTAAACAGAGGACATTCAACAAGCTACATGTCAATTTTCATACAATTTGGCCTAGTGGAACTATGGGAATTAATTCAACATGTCAAGACATGCAAAAACACAACCAAATGAAGTTACAAAATGTACACAAACTTCAATCAAATGGTAAACAGTGACATTAAATGGGAAATGAGTAGGACCAAAGCCAAATGAAAGCTACACATGTCAGGAACTACTCTACCAAATTTCATGTTCATATGGTTAGGGATGAGGATTTGGCAACATACTAAAAAATGTTACATAAGCAAAGCCCTAAAAATGCTAAGCAGCAAACAAAAATTCTAATCAATTAGAAAATGGATTATAAAAATCCACAAAAATTCATGTTGAAAGTTAACGTGTCAAAGGTATCTCATGCAAAAAATCAGAACCATAGGCCTAATGGAAGCATGGAAAAATAATACATGAACTCAGCATATCAAAGTGTGACACATGTTGTCACACTCAAAAAGAATTAATCACATCTAGCAAACCAGAGGTCTAAAAATTACAAATCATATGTCAAAATCTCCAGAAATGTGTCAAGAATCAACATCTAAAATTTCAATTCATTTGGGTAAATCATGGTTATTCTATGATTAAAATAGTAGAACATGTGAAAATGGCATACATTAAGAACATCTCTATACCAATTAATTTTTCTACCAAGCACAATTTTATTTTCTATGTCTAAAAAATAATAGATTAAAAATGGAGTCCAACAGAAAAAGCCTCAGATTATTTGGATTAATATTGAATATTCTATGATTTTTTGAAGTTTTGAAATATTTATTTAGGTTTTAGAATGAATTAATTAATTAATTATGGACGAAAATGGCACAACGGTAATTATGTGCCCCTGGACCAAAACGCGGTCGTCCAACTTAATGATGTGGCGACGCTTCATTGGCTCTGGCGCGCGAAAACACGAAATTGAATTGAAAACGGATGGAAGCGGATCAAACGAACGATTTTCTGCAGATTTCTTGAATGTTCATCGCGGTTCTTCCAGGTTCATCATCTTAAATTAGGTTTTGAGCAAAAGTTAACGAAAATACATAAGCGATATACCGATCGAAACGTCTCAGCTCGTGGATTGCAAATATCATAGTGAAATTGTCTATAGGTTCAGATATGGAACGAATCGAGCGAAAGAAGATACGACACACAAACTTCAATCGAATATAACGCAGTCGATTCTCAATGAAATCACAATCTACAAATTGCTACGTGATCTACAATGAATGCTCTACAGAATCCCTAACACAATCACGGCAATCGCGAGTTTTGAAATCCAACCTCTCTTGAAGTGCAGCGATGGAGTTCTCGCGATTTGAGCTTCAGCAATGCGAAACAGATCAAGCTTATCGTTCCAGAAGGTGATAGGAAGCTCCAGCACGATTCAATAGTGCTTCAATTCGCAGAAAATTTGGATTGCCATGGATGAATGATGATTTGGACAGTGGTGTTCGTGAGCTTTCTTGATCAAATACCTGCAAACAGAAATTCACAAACAAGTATAGATGATGAATTCACCAAGAATTCGCACAAAACTTGCAGAATTGTGGATGAATTGGTGAAAAAAGGATGAAAGCTCAAAGTGAAAAAATGAGAGAATAGTGAAAATTTTCTTGAGATTTTCTGTTGAGTTTGTGAAAAGTGATTAGTGAGTGCAATTTCTGTTAGAGATTAAGTATATATACCAAGCTCTTAATCCACCAATAAATCATGATTAGGGAAAAATGGTGATTAGCAAATGTGAGTTTATGTGCATTTTGGCTCTTATGCCCTTGGAATGGTTAGAAGCATTGTAGCAGCAATTTCTCCCTTTGAACAAGTTGCAAATATCATTTGGAAGCTCATAGAATTGGTCTCATCTTCAAATTCTCCATACTTTGCATTTTGGACCATTTTGCCCCTCACTATTAATTAGTTCACCTCAAAAATGACCTTTTGCATGGAGCTTTTTTGAAGAAATCCAATTATGCACCATGAAAGTACATGTCAAATGGAGTTTGTGCATATAAAGAACTTGCAATTTGGACAATCCATGTGGAATTTATGCCCTCCTGATTACGGGTTATTTCTGAAATTCACTGAGCCCTAATTTTCCAACCATGCATTGGATTTTCAAGTTCTTGGACTTTTTGGAAAGGTAAGATCAAGATCTTCAACTTTCATGTTGGACAAAATTCCATTTGAAGCTTTCTTGGACACGTAATATTTGGGAGAAAAACTTTCCATTTTTGGCAGCTGAAATTACAGGTCACCTGCTATTTTGGGAAACTTTCTGTCTGACCTTCAAATCTTCAACCTTGGTCTTTGATATGTCAAATGAGACTCAAATGGACATGAATGAGGCCTTTCAAACCATTTCCCACCTTCCAATCCATAAAATCGGGCACAGTTGACCACAGTTGACTTTCTAGGGTTTCTGGTTGACTGAACAATGACTGGTGACTTCTGAGCATCCAACCTTTGGCCAAACCACTTCAAAATGATCCTTAGACCATATGAGCTTGATAAATCAACCCTAGGGCCTTGTCCCAATGAAAATGGCACTCACTTGCTTGATTGACTGATTCTCCTGATCATTCTGACCCAATCCATCAATTGAGCTTGCACTTGGGCCAATGGACAATGCAATGTTATGCAGTGGACATTGTTAATGCTATGACCTAATATGAAATGAATGTATTCAATGGTAGGGTGCAAATTTGAGGTGCTACAATATGCACTTACCATTATCAGCCATACAAAGCCGTCAACTTTCTTATTCCGTAAATTATTCTCCTTCAGACCTTGATATAGATGGGACAATATTGCCGCTCCCCAAGCATAGGAGTCAACTTTGTCCAATTTTTCAATAAATTGGACGTAGGTGGTTTTGAAATTTTGTCCATCCCCACTTGGAATGATCAGACATGACACGATCATGAGGATGACGACCTTAATCCTATCATCATCATTTTTATTTATATCGCAGCAAAAAAAATTCAACACTGTTAACTTAAGTTTATGAGTGACAGGTAAAGAAAAAATTCTGTTAAAAGCCATATGGTCTCTATTGCTTCCAGATATAAGTGCTCGGCCCGTAATGGGCAAGTTGGTCAAAAACAGAACGTCCTCCAATGTGACGTTCATGTTTTGACCACAAACATGAAAACAATAATAATTTTCTTGGAGTCCATAATAACTCATGAACAATCCAAACAATGATGTTGAAAATTCACATGAGTTATCTTGGACAAGCCTCAAAACTCTTAAGAGTTTATAACCTTCACCATAATTTTCTATTCTATTGTTAATCTATGCTTTAAAAGGTTAATCTAAATCTTTCCACAATGTGCACAAAGTCTTTAGTTTAGATGATCCTTTTGTTGACATTTCCTGTAAAAACAAAATCCCTTGTATAAATAAAACAGAATTTGTGCAAAATCGCTTTGTGCAAAATCGCTTAATAATGTATCTCTAACCTGATTATCTCTAACCTAAATCAGGGAACTCACAATTTATCTTTGTTTTGGATACAAATATCAGTTTACTTTCATAATAATAATAATAATAATAATATATATGGTACTAATAAATAGAAACTTTGAAGAACTCTAAACCAAATTTTCTGTTTTTATAATGATACTTTTTCATGTTCTTTGTAGTTAACTGCAAGTACTTTTTCAACATTATGGAGTAAATGAATCAATGAATCAGTTGGTATGACTTTTCATATTCATGATATTGACTTTTAATATAGGCTAACTACTAACCAGACCCCACCATCGTGTGTGTGTGAATGTAGTTATCTTCATTTAGATCTATACTTGGATTCTACACTTTAATTGAGTATGATGCTCACAAAACATATGTGAGTGATTTTGTATGCTGCGTTTAGAAAAAAATAACTCTCACGTCCGATAAACACAAACAATAATGCAAAACCAGTCATATATAAAATATTGTAGTAACTTTTTTCTTAAGTCAACTAGTCATATCTAACTAGCTCGTCTCAACAGGATTAATAGAAACTCGTGCTTCAGATTCGTTGAACAAGTTCTACCAACGAAATTGAACATTATCTATAAAATTCCATGATTCAGTTTCGCTTAAGTTACCATTCGCAAATAAAAAGAAATCAAAATGAATTCCAACAAGATTCTACCGATGCATATTATTTCAACGATAGAAATAAACCAAAGGATTCAGATTCTGATGCTAATGAAACCTAATATAACAAACATACCATAATCCTAAAATTATTTTGTTTTATCTTGTTCCACATTACTCTCACCTTCTCAATATATTCGGACCCTAATGATAATGCAACAAAATAACAAAATCAAGAACCATATAAATATGTAAATATATGAATGATGTCATAAACAAAATAGAAAGTAACAAAATCAAGAACCATACAAATGCGAAGCACCGATATATGTCGGGCTCTGCTACACAGCTAACCTAAATATATAAATATGTACTCTGTGCTTCGTACCTTTTAAATTTTTAAACACCATCAGTCACACGGGGCAAGACTAGGGAGAGAGTCAAATGTTAATAGTTCTGAAACGGAGGAACTAAGGCGAATATATATACAAAAGGTTAGACAAGAAATAATATACCTGAAAATATGAAGATAAAAGAGATAATTAGCATGAAAGAATACTTGGCCATTTCAAAAAGCTTCAAAATAATATAATCAGGAAAAAGAAATGTTATGGATAAACTAGTTTCAATGGTTTATATAGAACAAAATTATAACCTATTTTTCTATTCATTATACTCTTTACAAACTTTTTTATACCTTATACGTTATTATAATTTCTAACATTAACTTGAATTGACTTAAGAGACAAACTGTTAAATTGTTAAATGCATAACAAAACTGTCGCATAGTTATTATTTTTTTCCACCATTAATATCCGATTTACTGGATCAATAAATTCAGTTTAGAGATAAATTTTGACTTCAAAAAATTCTCACTCTTCTTTAATTACAAGGGTAGGAAATCAAATTGTGATCTTCCCTACTAAAATCAATTTTTACTGGATCAACTCAAAATCGGAATCTACATAACCTTGACAAAATTGTTACTTTGGTTTATTTTTTCAGTTTCAATAATTGCAAAGAAAGGAAGATTTATTATCTTTACAATCTATTTTAATATTTTTAACCTCCCATTTAATAAAAATAATTATTTCTCTTGATGAATTTTATTTTATTTAAATTTCCTGTTTATGTGGCATAATATGTACTATTTCTCTTTTCAATCAATGTTTTTTTTTTGAGTAATTTGATTTTATGTGACCTTTCTTAAATATTTCAGACATTTCATTGAAAAATTATAAGATGAACTAGAGGGTGGATCTTTAAGTTTAAAAAACTTATCTTTCTTAGCCAATGTTAGTGTAGAATCTCCTGCCTCTTGTGTTTGTCCTTTCAATGTGATGATTTCTTGTTTGAGGAATACTTTTATAAGTACTTTTTCCCTTTATTTGTTGTTTACAAGTGGATGACATATGAACAAAATTCTTAATATTTATGAATAAAACTCAATAACATCTTTAATCTCATAGTTTAAACCTAACTCTTATAATATATTTATCCTCTCTAATGTTATAGTGGATTCTCAAAGTCTCTATAGTAATTCTCCACACTCTTGAAACCTTATGTTATAGTGGATTTTTTTATGGAGTTCCCTTTAATAATGAGATGGTGTATATGTCTTTCTCAAAATTTATTTTAGTTCATCTTAATCATCAAATTGCCTAGCTACACATCTCCTTCTCTCCTTGAAATTTTTGAAAATATTTTTCATAATGCACTATAACGGCTCTTTAATTGATAAGCTATTTTATTTTCAAGCAATTCAGTTAAGTATTCAGTATTTTTGTAAAGTCTTCCATGATAGAAGCACTTCTAGAAGAATATGGAGTTATTTCACTTCCACTCATAATTTCAACAATAACAAAAAATTCAAAAAGGGCCACAATCATCTAACAAAGAACACAAACAATATAATAATAATAATAATAATAATAATAATAATAATAATAATAATAATAATAATAATAATAATAGTAATAATAATAATAATAATAATAATAATAATAATAGCAATAATAATAATAATAATAATAATAATAATAATAATAATAATAATAATAATAATACCCTTACTACTCATTCAAGAAATGTATCAGTTAGGTAAATCATCAAGTGTCTAAAATAAATAAATAAATCTCAATCAAGTTTGTTGATAATCCTCTAACAAATATGACAAAACACAAATGAAAGTTATCGTTCAAGAAGTCAAATATGATAAGAGAAATTTACAAAACAAAATCAAAGAATTTGAAAGAAAAAACAAACAAAAACAAAAACAATCAGAGGCACACCCTAATGTGTAAATGAAACAACTCATAAAGTGATGAAACTAAATGCTAAGTGATTTAAATATGTGAATGATGTGTTTATGTCAGAGGTATGTTAAAATAAAAATTTCAATGATTTATAGAGGCAACCATGATTGATGTTTTGAAATGGAACATTCACTTCTAGATTTTCAATAGCCTTATCATTTATTTAGGGTTGGTTTTAACCACTCTCCTTATTTGTGTTTGTTCTTCCTTATTTTTGTATTTATCTTTTAAGAAGTTTGTTCTTAGTCTATCTACAAAAACAAAAAAATTTAATTCTAAAACAAATGAGGTTTGTTCCATCAAATGTATTATGTATGAATTTTTGTATAGACATGATATTTTTTTTCTTGAAAAAGATTTATTAAAAAAATTGTTTTCCAATCCGGAAATATGTCACACTATTTTCTTAATACTAAGTAAATTTTGTTATATACTTTTCAAAATTAAAAAAAAACCCAAAAGTAAGATTTGAACTCTTATCCAACGTGTTAGAACCAACACATTTACCTTTATTATTGTTACCATAATAACTTTTAGCATCACCTTCTTGGAGTAAAAGATAATGAACTATTTTTGTTTTTGTCACGTGTTTTGAACAATTACTATTGATATACCATTTTGAGTTCGAGTTTAAAACAAACATGTATCAAAACATATGTCTTTGATCTTTGGTAGACAAATCATTTTTTAGTCATTTTGCCTTAGAACTACTGAAAACCATTCTATTTCTAGAAGTCCCTTTCATACTAGTTTCATGATTTTTCCTTATAAAACAAGAAGGTGAACTAAGATCATGTTTACCATAACAAGTGTATTTATGCATGTTATGATTATAGATCTCATTTGAGTGACAAAATCATTAAAATGACTTAACATTATTCGTGCAATTCATGTCAAACATAATAAGGTCTTCAATCTTCATGTCTAGTTAAATTCGTGCAATTCTCAATGTCTTCATTGTTCTCAAGGTCATCATCTGATTCATAATCTGATTCAGAGTCAGTTGCATCCATATTCATTAGATCTTTCATAATAGCCTATATCTTCTTCATCTTTTCAAGGTTAAGATTCTTGAAAAGAATCTTCTTAGAGTCTATTCCACCAGACGGTTCAATAACACTAATATGATCTCTAACAACTCTGACTTCCTTGGCTTTGTTCAGCCATAACTCAAACATATCAATAACCTCATTTGTAACCTTAATCTCGTGGATAAGCTTATTGCTCCCAATATTCATGTTGAGAGAAGAATCTGAAATCTGAGAGAATGATCTGAAATTTGAACAAGAAGAGAAAACCATTTTTTAATATAACATACAACAACAACAACATATAAAAACCATAAAATCTCGAAAAAGAAGAAAATTATGTGAAAATAATGTGAAACATAACAACAACATACACGAAAACGAGAGAACAAGGAAGAAAAAGAATATGTTTATTTATGAAGAACAAGATTGAGGTTATACTGTAGAATAGAAAAGCTAATGACGAAGAAGAAGAGAGAAAATGTGTGTTACGGTTTTGCTGTGAGAACTAATTCGCTTATATATGAGTAAACAATTTCATCACGGTCGTATTCAAAAATCGTGATGATATGTAATGACTTTCAAAATGGTTGACATTAACAACCATGGTGATAGGTATTTTAATCTTAATTTATATATCATATTATAAGGACAACACTTATTGTAACGAAAAAGTAGAAAATTGTCGGAGCTGAGATTCGAACTCGGTTACTCCAAAAATATATTATCATGGTTAATTAGTTTAACCGTAGTGCAAGGTTTTTTTTTCGTAAATAGAAAAAACAACGTACGTCAAAAAATATGGTATTACCACGGTTAACAGCCAGACCGTTGTAATTTAGTGTTACGAAAGGTTTATTTTACAGTAATGACAACATATTCCTTACTTAGTTCTCACCTTGCTATGTGACAATCTCAGTGATGTAATGTCGTCTCATAATCCAATCCTTCATGCAAGAACGAAGGATATTGAGCTTTATATTCACTTTGTCAATGAGAAAGTGGTGGAGAAACGACTACTCATTCAACATGTCCCAATTCATTCTCAGATTGCAGACGCGCTAACAAAACCACTCTCGACTACTTTATTTTCTGATTTTTGAACCAAACTCAAGGTGTTTTCATTCCATCCGCCATATGTATGTGAGGGAGTATTGGAAAAATGTTAGATGTAAGTTTGCTTAAGTAGTTAAAATTGTAGTTAATGTTCTTATGAAGTTAGTTACTAGGGTTATAAAATTAGTTAAGAGCGTGTAACAAATTTCTACATGAATCAAACTCTATCATTAAAATGTTACTTGTATAAATAGGATCTCGTACACAATGTAAAGGTTAACCAACAATCATCTTCCTCTCAATCTAATATCTCCATGAACCATGATTCAAAACTCTAACATGGAGTATTCCTCGTTGGATGATTAGACTTTAATTATTTCTTGAGATTGACTTTACTTTTAAAGTTTAAATTAAATCAAATAATTTTTTTATTGTTTTCTTATATATTTTTTCAACACTTTTGAGATAAAAGGCTTATACTATAATCAAAATTTCATAAAATAAAACAATATTATCTTTATTTTTATGTCTTGAATTACAATAAATATAAGAAACACTTAAATAAACTATCAATAATTGAATTGTCTCAAATTTATCATCTTTATTCTGATATCTTCTACATTTAAAATATATCTAAAGGTGATGTTTTTAATTCTAGGTGGAACAAATATATCTACAAATACATTTATAAATTGGGTTAATAGGATCTGTACCACCTTGTATACAAGTTCCATAACCCTTATAAATTTGATAACAACTAAAGAAAAAAGTATTTAGAAAAGTTATATTTCTTTGAACAATATTGGAGAAGGAATTAATATTTTCAAATACCAAACATGTAAATGTTATTTATATCAAAATCATTAAGAAACATATACCCACGTTTTAAATTTTAAAATTATTATATTATTTTCAAATCTTACAATACTTTTGTGTTTTGTGTGTATATTGTTTGGTTAAAATTACAGACATTTGACTTAATAAATTGTGAATATTAATAGCATAATCTAAAATTATAAATATTTAACATAAAAATTTGTGAACATTAATATTTGAATATGAGATGATATTTGAAATTTGAATATCTGATTTTAAAAATTGTGAATATTAATATTTGAATCTGAGATGGTATCTCAAATTTGATTATTTAACTTAAAAAGTCGTAAATATTAATATTTGAATAAGAATAATATCTAAAATTTTAGTATTTAACTTTAAAAATTGTGAATATTGACATTTAAATATGAAATGATATCTCAAACTTAATTATTTAACAATATTAATATTTGAATATGAGATAATATCTAAATTTCAAAATTTTAACTTAAAAAGTGTGAATATTAATAATTAAATGAGATGACATCTGAAAATTGAATATTTAACTTAAAATTTTTTTTAAATATTATTTCATAGCCTAACAGAAGTGGAAAGTTACACACAAGATTCAATGTAAAATAATGTAGTTCTTTCAAATGACATTTGTATTCATTATTGTCATTATATATATATATATATATATATATATATATATATATATATATATATATATATATATATATATATATATATATATATATATATATATATATATATATATATATATATATATATATATATATATATATATATATATATATATATATATATATATATATATATATATATATATATAAAAGGTTAGATAAGAAATGCTACAATTTTTAATATAAAAATAATATACCTGAAAAAATGAAGATAAAAAAGATGATTAGCATGAAAAAATACTTGGCCATTTCAAAAAGCTTCAAAATAATAATCAGGAAAAAAAAATTATGATTAAACTAGTTTCAAGGGTTTATATAGAACATAATTATAACATATTTTTCTATTCATTATACTCTTTACCAACTTTTTTATAACTTCTACGTTATTATAATTTCTAACATTAACTCGAATTGATTTAAGAGAAAAACTGTTAAATGCATAACAAAACTGTCGTAAAACTATATTTTTTTTAATTACAACTGTAAAAAATCGAATTATGATATTCCCTACTAAAATCAACATCAATTATTACTTTGGTTTATTATTTCAGTTTCAATAACGGAAAAGAAAGGAAGATTTATTATCTTTGCAATCTATTTTAATATTTTTAACCTCCAATTTAATAAAAATAATTATTTCCCTTGACGAATTTTATTTTATTTAAATTTCCTGTTTATGTGGTATAATAAGTACTATTTTTTTTTTCAATCATTGTTTTTCTTTGAGTAATTTGATTTTATGTGACCGTTGTTAAATATTTCAAACATTTCATTTAAAAAACTTATCTTTCTTAGCCAATGTTAGTGTAGAATCTCCTCCCTCTTGTGTTTGTCCTTTCAATGCGATAATTTCTTGTTTGAGGAATATTTTTATAAGTGGATGACATATGAACAAACTTCTTAATAATTATGAACAAAATTCAATAACATCTTTAATCTCATAGTTTAAACCTAACTCTTATAATATCTTTATCCTCTCTAATGTTATAGTGAATTCTCAAAGTCTCTATAGTAATTCTCCCCACTCTTGAAACCTTACTTTATTATCCTTTGGATTCTTTTATGGAGTTCCCTTTAATAATGTGATGATGTATGTCTTTCTCAAAGTTTATTTTAATTCATCTCAATCATCAAATTGCCTAGCTAGAATTCTCCTTCTCTCCTTGAAATTCTTTAATTGATAAGCTATTTTATTTTCAAGCAATTCAGTTAAGTATTCGATATTTTTGTAAAGTCTTCCATGATAGAAGCACTTCTAGAAGAATATGGAGTTATTTCACTTTCACTCATAATTTCGACAATAATGAAAAATTCAAAAAGGGCCACAATCATCTAAGAAAGAACACAAACAATAATAATAATAATAATAATAATAATAATAATAACAATAATAATAATAATAATAATGCCCTTACTACTCATTCAAGAAATGTATCGGTTATGTATATCATCAGGTTCCTAAAATAAATAAACAAATCCCAATCAAGTTTGTGATAATCCTCTAACAAATATGACAAAACATAAATGAAAGTTATCATCCAAGAGGTCAAATATGACAAGAGAAATTTGCAAAACAAAATCAAAGAATTTGAAAGAAACAAAATCACAAAAACAAAAACATTCATAGGCACGCCCTAATGTGTATATTAAACAAGTGATGAAACTAAATGCTAAGTGATTTAAATATGTGAATGATGTGATTATGTCAGAGGTAAAATAAAAATTTCAATGATTTATAGAGATAACCATGATTGATATTTTGAAATGGAACATTCACTTTTAGATTTTCAATATCCTTATCATTTATTTAGGGTTGGTCTTAATCACTCCCCTTTTGAGGTTGTCCCTTATTTGCATTTGTTCTTCCTTATTTTTGTATTCATCTTCTAAGAAGTTTATTCTTAGTCTATATATTTATCTTCTAAGAAGTTTGTTCTTAGTTTAAATATGAGGTTTATTTTATAAAATGTATTATGTATGAATTTTTCTATAGATATGATATTCTTTTTCTTGAAAAAGATTTACTTTAAAAAAAATTGTTTTCCAATTTTATGATTCTCCACATAGAAGAATCAGGCAATATGTCATTACTATTGTCACACTATTTTTTTAATACTAAGTAAATTTTGTTATATACTTTCCAAAATTAATGCAACTCAAAAGTAAGATTTGAACTCTTATCAAACATACTAGAACCAACACATTTATCTTTATTGTTGTCACCATAATAGTTTTAGCATCATCTTCTTGGAGTATAAGATGATGAACTATTTTTGTTTTTGTCACCTGCTTTGAACCATTACTATTGATATACCATTTTGAATTTGAGTTTAAAACACACATATATCAAAACATATGTCTTTGATCTTTGGTACACAAATCATTTTTTTTATCATTTTGCCTTATTCTAGCGAAAACCATTCTATTTCTAGAAGTCCCTTTCATACTAGTTTCATGATTTTTCCTTATAAAACAAGAAGGTGAAATTAGATCATGTTTAGCATAATAAGTGTATTTATGCATGTTATGATTATCAATCTCATTTGAGTTACAAAATATTTAAAATTCCATTTTGATTATCTAAAATGATATTCCAATTATCTTTCTCTTTATTGATTTTATCATGTGTGTTATGAAATATTTCAAAAAATAAAATCTAACACTTTGCAATTTACACATTTGATAGATTTTTAAATTTTATTATCATAAGGAACAGAGGGATTGTCTTGAATTTTAAATTATTATTTTCTCTTTAAGACGAATTATTTCCTCTTCTAGTTTTTCATTTTCATTTTCATTTTCAATAGAGGAGATAGTCTTTTAGACACAATAACAATGTTTTTTAATTACTTAATTTATTATTTAACTCTTTACAAATTGAGAAGAATGCAAAATAAATAAAGTGAAAAGTTATAATATTTACTTTATTTTTTTTTTGATTTTCCATGGAAGACAAGTTGCTTTCTTCCCTTTTTTCTCGATCATTGGAGGAGTCAATGTTGTTTTCATCTATTAAAACATAAACTCCTTTTGATTTTTTTTGTGGTATTCTGTATATTTAAAATTTTCTATGGTTCTGCAGATATTTTGGTTCTATCTGATGTTTTTTTTTCACATTGGTAATATGTTGGAATTAAGAATGATCTTTCTTTACTTTGATTTTGAATGTTTGGAGGTTTATTTTCTATTCCTGGAAATTTTTTGAATTTGAAAAATAGAAGATCCAAGTTTTCATCATTTTCATTTTGGAAAATTTAATTTTCTGACTCCATATCTTTAACATTTATATCTTTAGTGCAAGTATTTTTTTTCCACCTTCTTCTCGTTTAGCAATATAGTTTAGTTATGTCTCGTGTTCATGCAATTTACCAAATAGAGTAGTCAAATTCATAGAAGACGAATATTTAGACTCCATATCTTAAACATCTAAGGACTTTTTATAGTTAAATCCAAATTTTAAAAAAATTTACTCAAAGTTCTTAAGTGAAGTAATATATGCATGAAACAATTTTGCATATCTTAAATATTTTCTTGAGGTTTCATTCTAAGCTATTATTTTTCCATTGATTAATATGTTAATCCTAACCCTTTCAATCTTGGTAGTACCATCATGGGTAACTTGAGCAGACTTCCATATTTCTCTAGTAATATTAAAGTGTGAAACACAAAAATGCAACCATACCTAATTAAAAAATAATGATATTTTTAGCTTTTAAATTGTAATTCACTTTTTATTAATCCTCATTGATCTATAGATTCTAGGCTTATCCACCAATAAATCATTGATCTGATGAGAGGGGACAACGAAACAATTTTTCACAACATCCAAAATATAATGGTCCATCTATATGATAAAGATACTATTTTCCCTTCTGTGGTTTTGTTTTCTATGGTTCTGCAGATATTTTGGTTTTATCTGATGTTTTTTTTCACATTGGTAATATGTTGGAATTAAGAATGATCTTTCTTTACTTAATGCAATTTACTTTCTTGCTCATTTATTCATATTGCCTTTTCCCTTTGTTCACTTGAGATGATATTTTATGTTTCTGCCATTTTCCCTTTGCTCATTTGAGCACATTATTATGTAAATATATTGTTGCCTTGTGCTTGTTTTATCTTTGTTGAGCGCAATGCAAAAAGGAGAAAGGACTCAGAATTAGGACTTTACCTATGCTTAATGGAGTTCAAGAGCAACTAGACCTCATGCCTTTAGAATGCTAAACTTGTTGAAGAGCAACAAGGCCTCATGCCTTTAGAATGCTTAATCTTGAAGTTGACTTGAAATGACCCCTAATCTAAATTCACTCTTTGTCCATTCCTCTTATTGCATTGTGAACTTTTTGATTGTTTGTTCTTGTGTGATAGGGAATCCAAACTTGAGATAGTAAGAAGGACCATTGTCATGAATAGCCAAGTTAAGAGAGACAAGTCAAATGGAGATCCTAGGAGCTTGAATATAATATTTACTTTGATTGCTTGTTGCTTGCTATGTCCAAAGGAAAGAAGCATCTTGAATCATCTTTATGATCTCAAGAAAGGAACTCCAAGGGTTTTATCTCTTCTCTCATCTTTGCATGTTTAGGACTAGCCCTTCTCTTCTTCTCCTCACTCTAACCCAAGCCAAACTCATTTTGTACAAACATTGATATTGTTTTCAAAACTAGAAACCTAGGCCATATGCCTTTGATCTTTCAAACCCTTTTCATTAATACTTATCTTGAATGAACCTTAATCATACTTTGACTACATTTTGTAAATATTTCTAACTTGTAAATACAACTCACTTCAAGTTGTTTTTGTGGTTCCAATGGCCACCTTTGTTAAAATTTTTTTCATAAACATTAGCCATAGGTTTGAGTTATCATAGTGGTTGATGTAAACCTCACCTTATCCTTAGTGATTGGACTATAAGTCTTCCATACTTATTATAGGGTGGATCCCTCACTAGTATGTTGAAGCCCTCCTCACATGGTGGATTGTTGGTTTAGGTTGAGTTTTCTCCCTTTGATAACAAAAGACCTTAAGGCTTTTGTCCAAATCAATTCACCAATCTTTTGAGATTTTTACCCCGAACTACGAGGTTTTGATCCTATCTTTGTGATGGTACGTAGACAATGGGTTTATCCATTCAAACAACAAAATTATAAATATGTATATTCTTTTCTCATCTCCCCAATCCTATTTGCACAAATATTTTCACAAATACCAACCTACAATACATCTTTGCAAAAAGGGTTCCCTTAGAGTACTAAGGATGTTTTGGGTGCTTAAAACCTTCCCATTGCATAACCAACCCCCTTACCCAGATCTCTGACTTTTTTATTAGTTTTTGATTTGATAAAACTTCTCGGTTTTTGTTCGCTTTCTAACCTTTCCTTTGGATAAATAGAAGTGCGGTGACGACTCGAATTGTATGCTTACTTTTGATTTAATCAATAAATCTAAAGGTAACGAATACCCCGCTATAGTTTAAAGTTGTTCAAAGTTTCTATTTATTAGTATATTATTATTATTATTATTATTATTATTATTATTATTATTATTATTATTATTATCATTATTATTATTATTATTATTATCATTATCATTATTATTATTATTATTATGAAAGTTAACTGATATTTGTACCCAAAACAAAGATAAATTGTGAGTGCCCTGATTTAGGTTAGAGATAATCAGGTTAGAGATACATTATTAAGCGATTTTGCACGAAGCGATTTTGCACAAATTTTGTTTTATTTATACAAGGGATTTTTCTTTTGCAGGAAATTTCAACAAAAGGATCATCTAAACTAAAGACTTTGTGCACACTGTGGAAAGATTTAGATGAACCTTTTAAAGCACAGATTAACAATAGAATAGAAAATTATGGTGAAGGTTATACACTGTTAAGAGTTGTAAGGCTTGTCCAAGATAACTCATTTGAATTTTCAACATCATTGTTTGAATTGTTCATGATTTATTATGGACTACAAGAAAATTATTATTGTTTTCATGTTTGTGGTCAAAACATGAACGTCACATTGAAGGACGTCCTGTTTTTGACCAACTTGCCCATTACGGGCCGAGCACTTATATCTGAAAGCAATAAAGACCCTATGGCTTTTAACAAAGTTTTTTCTTTACCTGCCACTCATAAACTTAAGTTAACAGTGTTGAAATTTTTTTGCTGCGATATAAATAAAAATGATGATGATAGGATCAAGGTTGTCCTCCTCATGATCGTGTCATGTCTGATCATTCCAAGTGGGGATGGACAAAATTGCAAAACCACCTACGTCCAATTTATTGAAAAATTGGATGAAGTTTACTCCTATGCTTGGAGTGCTATGTTACCGGAATCTCATATGCTTCAAAATCAACCGCCAATAGTCTGGAAGTTTTGTGCAAATCGCCTATCGATATCCTCCCATTGTTTCAGCTCTTTTTTAAAATGTGCTTTAAAATTGATGGGACTATTGCCTTTATTTCCCTTTGAAATAATCACTCCCAAATGGGATCCAACACCGGTCAAGTTAATATCATCAAGTTCCTCGAACTGTTTTGCTACAACATTTGGATATTGGGGCTCCACATAGTTGTAGCAAAAAAATAGGGCGACAATAGTACGATAATCTCATATGCTTCAAAATCAACCGCCAACATCTCACATGCATCTATCACATTGTAAAAATTTGGCAAATCAAAAACAACATTTTCTTAATTAAAAACGTAATTATATATTCATAAGATAACATGCACCGCTGATTACTTATCATTATTCATAACTAAAACCATAACATAATTAAATATTTTACCTCCACTAGTGTTATTCTCAATATTGGGTGATTGGTGATCACTTGCCGTCTCGGAAGTGGATGCTTCAATATCACCTGCCGTCTCAGAAGTGGATGCTTCAATAGTCGGGAAGTTTTGTGCAAACCGCCTATCAATATCCTCCCATTGTCTCAGTTCTTTTTTAAAATGTGCTTTAAAATTGATGGGATTATTGCCTTTATTTCCATTTGAAATAATCACTCCCAAATTAGATCCAACACCGGTCAAGTTAATATTATCAAGTTCCTCGAACTGTTTTGCTACAACATTTGGATATTGAGGCTCCACATAGTTGTAGCAAAACAATGGGGCGACGATAGTACGATAATCTCATATGCTTCAAAATCAACCGCCAACATCTCACATGCATCTATCACATTGTTAAAATTTGGCAAATCAAAAACAACATTTTCTTAATTAAAAATGTAATTATATATTCATAAGATAACATGCACCGCTGATTACTTATCATTATTCATAACTAAAACCATAACATAATTACATATTTTACCTCCACTAGTGCTATTCTCAATATTGGGTGAATGGTGACCACTTGCCGTCTCGGAAGTGGATGCTTCAATATCACCTGCCGTCTCAGAAGTGGATGCTTCAATAGTCTGGATGTTTGGTGCAAACCGCCTATCGATATCCTCCCATTGTCTCAGCTCTTTCTTAAAATGTGCTTTAAAATTGATGGGATTATTGCTTTTATTCCCCTTTGAAATAATCACTCCCATATCAGATCCAACACCGGTCAAGTTAATATCATCAAGTTCCTCGAACTGTTTTGCTACAACATTTGGATATTGAGGCTCCACATAGTTGTAGATAAACAATCGGGCGACGATAGTACGGTAATCTCATATGCTTCAAAATCAACCGCCAATATCTCACATGAATCTATCACATTGTTAAAATTTGGCAAATCAAAAACAACATTTTCTTAATTAAAAACGTAATTATATATTCATAAGATAACATGCACTGCTGATTACTTATCATTATTCATACCTAAAACCATAACATAATTACATATTTTACCTCCACTAGTGCTACTCTCAATATTGGGTGATTGGTGATCAATTGTCATCTCGGAAGTGGATGCTTCAATATCACCTTCCGTCTCAGAAGTAGATACTTCAATAGTTTGGAAGTTTTGTGCAAACCGCCTATCGATATCCTCTCATTGTCTCAGTTCTTTTTTAAAATGTTCTTTAAAATTGATGGGATTATTGCCTTTATTTCCCTTTGAAATAATCACTCCCATATCAGATCCAACACCGATCAAGTTATTATCACCAAGTTCCTCGAACTGTTTTTCTACAACATTTGGATATTGAGGCTCCACATGGTTGTAGCAAAACAATGGGGCGACGATAGTACGGTAATCTCATATTTTTCAAAATCAACAGCCAACATCTCACATGCATCTATCACATTGTTAAAATTTGGCAAATCAAAAACAACATTTTCTTAATTAAAAACGTAATTATATATTCATAAGATAACATGCACCACTGATTACTTATCATTATTCATAACTAAAACCATAACATAATTAAATATTTTACCTCCACTAGTGCTATTCTCAATATTGGGTGATTGGTGATCACTTGCCGTCTCGGAAGTGGATGCTTCAATATCACCTGCCGTCTCAGAAGTGGATGCTTCAATAGTCTGGAAGTTTTGTGCAAACCGCCTATCGATATCCTCCCATTGTCTCAGCTCTTTTTAAAATGTGCTTTAAAATTGATGGGATTATTTCCTTTATTTCCCTTTGAAATAATCACTCACATATCAGATCCAACACCGGTCAAGTTAATATCATAAAGTTCCTCGAACTGTTTTGCTACAACATTTGGATATTAAGGCTCCACATAGTTGTAGCAAAACAATGGAGCGACGATAGTACGGTATTGAATATGATCATGCAGGTCGGGAGGCAGCATTTGTTCAGTATAGGGATGCCAAGTAATAGGAAAATTTTCTATATCCTGTGTTATACAAAAAACAAAAGATAAAGATGTTAGGGACCAATTTGTACTACTTTTTATACCATTTTATTGGTCCCTTTTACCAAGTTTTGATTTAATTACACACTTTTATCTTCACTATTTTGTATAAATGCAATTAGGTTTAATTTATTTTGTTTTGAATAGTTATTTCACATTTTATGTTAGTTGTGTAGAATTGTGGATAAGCAAGACCTTGGATTGCAACAATACATTTTGGAGGAAGCTTGCCAAACAAGGAAGCTGGAGAAGCAACAGTTCGCGCCGCGAAGGCTGCGAATCCAGCAAGCTGACCAAGGGTCAGAAGTGCTGCTGTGCAGGAAAAGTTAATTGCCATTTTGATGTCTGCCTGGGAATTGCTTTTCTGCTTTAGAGGACAATGTCCAATTAGGGAAATGTCAACCTTTTTTGGTAGAGACAAAATACATTAACCTAGGGCATTGAAACATTCATTCATTATCATTCATACATTGTTCGAGAGAGCTTTTGAAGGGAGAAAAACAGAGTTTTTCTACTAAAACTTTCTGCTTTGTAACAATGGTGATGAGGAGCTAAACTCCCTTTTGTCAAGATTGGAGGTAGTAGCTATTCTCATCTGTTTATGTATTCACTTTGATTTATATATTGGATAAAGATTGTTGATGTATTGAATACTGTTTTTGCTTTACTTTGAAAACCAGATTTGAGTAGTTGTCGAGAGAGATTACTTGAGTTTAGACATAAAACAGATTTTCAAGTAGTGAATAAGTTGTAGAGATAGATTTATTCATTACTCTTCTTTGGTATTAAACATTAAAGATTGCTATATTGATAGTTAGGTGGAGAGATCGTCTAAGGATCAATATAGTGATTATCACGATATCATTTAGACATAAATGACTTTGAGAGGATACTTGAACATCATCAATAATCTTGAATCTATTTATTTATCATAAGGAATCATAAACATTTGAAATAGTGAACTCCAATCTTGCCAAGCTTTTATATTTGACTAAAACCATTTCATAGTTTTTGTTAACATTCACTCACAAAATATTTTCCAAACAAAACAACCCTGTTACTTTCTAAACTTATAACATTTGAATTATAGAACGGCGGTAATATCAACCAATCTCTGTGGATACGATACAAAAATATTTGCCGAAGATATACTTTTCAACAAATTGGCGCCGTTGCCGGGGATTGGTGTCGATATTACAAGCATTGCAATAATTTATTGTTTTAAGTTTTGTTACTTTTATTATTATCCCTCTTGTGTTTCACTTGGTTTGTGGGTTTTGTAGATTCTAGTGCATGCGAGAAAAAGCTACCGAGGAGCATTTTCAATTCAACCCCGAAATTGAAAGAACACTTCGGAAGCTCAATAGCAAAACACGAAGAAGAAGGAAACTAGCCGAAGAGAGGAACCGGAGAGAAGAAGCATCTACTTCCGCACTTGTTCAGATCGAAGAAGTGGTTGTAGAGGCTTGTGAAGGAAACATGGCGGATGACAATCGTACCGAAATATCCGCTAATAGTCCAAGAAGAAATTCTCAATTTGCCCGTGGAGGAAGAAATACGGAGATGAAGACCGGAATCCTCCAACTTCTCTATGCAAATCCATTCACCGGAATGGATCATGAAGATCCGTATACCCATCTCATCAAATTTTATGAGATTGCGGGTTCTACGGGAATAGACGAAGCGGGTGAAGAAGCATTATTCAAGAGGATGTTCCCACACTCCTTAGTAGGAAAGGCAAAAGAGTGGTACCTTGATCAAGCAGCAAGAGTGATGACGGATTGGAATTTGTTAGAAGAAAAGTTCTTAGAAAGATATTTCCCTCAATCCCGATTCATGGAAGCCAAAACGGCTATTGCGGTATTCACTCAAGGAAGCAACGAGTCTTTAAATGAGGCTTGGGAAAGATTCAAGTCAATGTTGAGAAAATTCAAGGGTCATGGTTTTGATGAGCTCACTCAAATCCATATTTTTCTAAATGGGCTCCAATCAACTCATAGAACACTTTTGGATGCTACCGCGGGTGGCTCTCTTATGTCAAAGAATGCGGAAGAAGCTAAAGTCATTATTGACCGGATGGCACTCAATGATCGTCAAAGTCAACATGACCGTAGTCCTTCACAACGTAAACCGGGAGTTCTTGAGTTAAATACCAATGACGCCATTCTTGCTCAAAACAAGCTACTCTCTCAACAAGTGGAGTTGCTTACTCAACAAATGGCCAAGCTTCCACAGCAAATGAAGGAAATTCAAGCTTCTCAAGTTCGACATCAAGTAGCATGTTGCGAATTATGTCAAGGGGATCACCCTACTGGTTTTTGTCCTCCACTGGAAGAAGTAAGCTATGTGAACAATCAAAATCAAGGCTATCAAAGGAACAATCAAGGTTATCAACCATCAAGGTTCAACAATCAAAATTTTCAGCAACAAAGTCCTTACCAACATCCAAATTCTCAAGGACAGCAGTCGCAAGGAGGAAGTTCCAAGCTAGAGGATACTCTTCAACAATTCATGCAAGCTTCCATGGCAAATCAGAAGAGTAACGAAGCAGCAATTAAAAATCTGGAAACTCAAATAGGCCAACTTGCAAAGCAACTGTCGGAACAAAACGCAGGATCTTCTTTCTCCGCTAACACTCAACCCAATCCAAAGGAGCACTGTAAAGCAATATTTACTAGAAGTGGTAGAGAGTTGACAGGTGAAAAAAGTGAGGAAATTACAATAGATAATGATATGGATGCTATGCTGGAAAATGAGTATGTGGCTTGTGGAAAGAAGAAAGTGGCAGAAACTGCTCAGTTCGCGCCGCGATCTCCCTTCCCGCCGCGAAAACAGCAGAATCAGCAATTGATGGAAGAACAGCAGTGTGAAGCGGAAATGAATAAGGAAATCGAACCAAGGAAGAAGAAGAAAGGAGAGAAAGGAGTGAAGGTCAGTCCAGTTCAACATTTACCATATCCGCACGCACCATCAAGGAAGGACAATGCTAGGCATTATGCACGGCTCATGGACATCTTCAAGCAACTCCAAATCAACATTCCATTTGCTGATGCATTAGAACAAATGCCGCGGTATGCTAAATTCATGAAGGACATTCTTACCAAGAAAAGGCGACACGTGGAAGATGAGACCATATTGCTTGATGCACGGTGTAGCGCCATCATCCAAAAGACTCTCCCAAGGAAGGAGTCTGATCCGGGCCGGGTTGTTCTACCGGTAACCATTGGAAGCACATACGTTGGAAATGGTTTGATTGACTTGGGCTCTAGTATAAATTTAATCCCCCTCTCCATTGTGAAAAGATTGGGAAATGTGGAGATCAAATCGACAAGGATGACTCTGCAACTAGCCGACAAGTCCACCACCTCACCATACGGAATTGCTAAAGACATGTTAGTGAAAGTGGACAAATTCTTATTTCCGGTAGACTTCGTAATAGTAGAGATGGATGAGGACCGTGATGTGCCCGTAATTCTTGGAAGACCTTTTATGAAAACAGCCCGGATGATGATTGACGTAGATGATGGACTGATGAAGGTGAGAGTGCAAGACGAAGAGGTGACCTTTAATCTTTTTGAAGCTATGAAGCATCCAAATGACAAGCATGATTCTCTCCGAAATGATGCAATTGAAGAGAAATTCCATGATGGAAAGGGTCGTCACAAGGAGTTTCATGTCGGACAAATGGTATTGCTTTTCAAATCAAGGTTGAAGTTATTCCCTGGTAAGTTGAAGTCAAAATGGTCAGGACCGTTCGTTGTCAAAGAGGTGCGCAATTATGGAGCCATTGTGATCGAGGATCCAAAGTCACAAGAAAGCTGGACTGTTAATGGTAAAAGACTCAAAGTCTACCATAGTGGCAACGTAAATCGTGATGTGGGTGTCGTGTCTCTATTTAAACCGGGCTAATCAGTGGACCGTCGAGCTCTAAACGACGTTAAACAAAGCGCTTGTTCGGAGGCAACCCAACGTTGTAAGTCTACATTTTCATTTTTTTTTCCTGCTGTGTGAGTTTCTGCTGTGTTAAATTTTGAAAAAATTGGGTTCTGTTTTTTACCGTTCGCCTCGCGAACACAGTTCGCCCCGCGAACTGAATTCACAGCTTCAGTTCGCGCCGCGAACAAAGTTCGCCCCGCGAACAGTGAATGGCAGAACTAATTTTTTTGAAAAAAAAAAAAAAAAAAAAAAGCTTTTGTTTTATATCATTTTCGTTTCATTCCTATTTTCACAAACTTAGGAGATTCTTTCAACAATCTCGTTGCTCCACTTCCTAACCTCTAAATTTCAAAACTTCTCCTCTCCATTCCCTTCCTAGGAGGATTTTGTTGATTATGCTAAGTGGCCTGAGGGCAGGCAAATTTTTTTTGGGGGGTGCAGGAGGTGGTGTAACCCATGGCGATGAGTTGAAGGAAGATTGAGGAGTTTGTTGAATTTTAGAGTTTGTCTTGATAATTGCATGAATACTATTTGAGATTTAAGTGTGTTTTTAATCAACTTGGTTTACCAACATTTCTGTTAAATTGTTCTTACTCTTAAGTCAAGCTTAAAGCAACCAAGAAATGATCGCAAAGAAAGAAGCATAGGACACTTCGAGTGGTGATGATAAGAAGTAGTGTCGGTATTTCAAGGTACACTTTATCGCTTTCTAGACTTAACATGAGTAGTTTGATGGTTTGTGCAAATTTCATATCATAAACTCATTGAAATGTATGTCATCTTTGAATCAAAATAGGACTTAACCATTTGTGAGGAAACTTTCCATTGTACACTAAATAGCGGGAAACCGAGCATTATTTTAACTCATTCTTATCATGCTAAATCAGGCATCAATCTAATTTCGTGTGAAATTTTTGAAAATGATAGAGGCATTGTTTGTGAGAAAAACTACTTGACCAAAAAGCCTGAATCAACTAACCTTGTGAGGAATAATCCCTAGTTAACCCCCTTTGAGCTTATCTTAGGATTCATTTGATTGATCTTTGTAAAATCAATTGAAAATTGTAGAATAAATGAATCCTAATTTCTTTCGTATCAGTGTAACCTCAAACCGAGTTGTTTGCAAAATTTTGCCTTTTGCTTATGTCTAAGTAAGGAGCATTATTGAATGAATTTGGTTTTGGAATCTAAAGTTGGGGAGAGTATAATGAAAAGTTGATTAGAAACTTGGAAAAGTGAGTTTCTATGAAAGGGTAAAAATATAAAAAGGAACAAGAAAAGAAATCACCCTTGAAACCATAGAGCAAAAAAAAAAAAAAAAATGCTCGTGGTTGTGTGGATTTGAAAAGAAAAAGAAAAAGGTAGGGATCAAAGAAAGGGAAATTGTGTAGAGTGAATCTTTGGGAATGCTCCCTTAGGATAGGCAATTTGGTTGAATTCTCTTAATCATATCCTTTCTTGTAACCTAAGCCACATTACAACCTTTGAAAGACCTCTTGATTCTCATTTTTCACATAATTTGGTACTTGTTGGGATAACCGCATGATTTGAGTTGTTGTTGATTTAATTGCTTGGATGAGTGAAAGTAACCCTTCATGTTATTCATCAATATTATGATGTGTGTGTAAGTTTGATTCAAGTTTGACATGTATGACTTTGAATTCCTTGGAATGATTTTTGCACTTTACCATTTCCCTTATTCATGTTTTGTCTAGAGTTGAGATAGGTGAATTGAGAAAACGCCAAACGCTTTTGAACCATTTGAATATCCTTGATAAATTCTTATCTGAATCTTTTGTGTCATGACTTTGGTTGTAAGGGTGGAAACTTTTGTTTAGGGACAAACGAAATGCTAAGTTGGGGAGAGTTGTTAGGGACCAATTTGTACTACTTTTTATACCATTTTATTGGTCCCTTTTACCAAGTTTTGATTTAATTACACACTTTTATCTTCACTATTTTGTATAAATGCAATTAGGTTTAATTTATTTTGTTTTGAATAGTTATTTCACATTTTATGTTAGTTGTGTAGAATTGTGGATAAGCAAGACCTTGGATTGCAACAATACATTTTGGAGGAAGCTTGCCAAACAAGGAAGCTGGAGAAGCAACAGTTCGCGCCGCGAACTTCCTTCGCGCCGCGAAGGCTGCGAATCCAGCAAGCTGACCAAGGGTCAGAAGTGCTGCTGTGCAGGAAAAGTTAATTGCCATTTTGATGTCTGCCTGGGAATTGCTTTTCTGCTTTAGAGGACAATGTCCAATTAGGGAAATGTCAACCTTTTTTGGTAGAGACAAAATACATTAACCTAGGGCATTGAAACATTCATTCATTATCATTCATACATTGTTCGAGAGAGCTTTTGAAGGGAGAAAAACAGAGTTTTTCTACTAAAACTTTCTGCTTTGTAACAATGGTGATGAGGAGCTAAACTCCCTTTTGTCAAGATTGGAGGTAGTAGCTATTCTCATCTGTTTATGTATTCACTTTGATTTATATATTGGATAAAGATTGTTGATGTATTGAATACTGTTTTTGCTTTACTTTGAAAACCAGATTTGAGTAGTTGTCGAGAGAGATTACTTGAGTTTAGACATAAAACAGATTTTCAAGTAGTGAATAAGTTGTAGAGATAGATTTATTCATTACTCTTCTTTGGTATTAAACATTAAAGATTGCTATATTGATAGTTAGGTGGAGAGATCGTCTAAGGATCAATATAGTGATTATCACGATATCATTTAGACATAAATGACTTTGAGAGGATACTTGAACATCATCAATAATCTTGAATCTATTTATTTATCATAAGGAATCATAAACATTTGAAATAGTGAACTCCAATCTTGCCAAGCTTTTATATTTGACTAAAGCCATTTCATAGTTTTTGTTAACATTCACTCACAAAATATTTTCCAAACAAAACAACCCTGTTACTTTCTAAACTTATAACATTTGAATTATAGAACGGCGGTAATATCAACCAATCTCTGTGGATACGATACAAAAATATTTGCCGAAGATATACTTTTCAACAAAAGATAACAAACTAAAAATTAACCAACCATTATCCCACAAAATCACAACCTACATAAGCTATATAAATCATTTCTTACCTCATGATCCATATCCAAGAAGTTACGTATCAACTGAAACTTTTGTCCTAATTGATGATGGGGTTTTGTGTGGCGGTTTTGGCCGAGTTTGAAAATATCTTTTATCAAATATGCCAATAGTGGCGTATTAGGCATATGATCTTCCTCCGCATTAATTGCATTAATATTGAGGATTTCATAAAGACCTTTAAAATGATAAAAGAAGAATCCCTATGAAAAAAAAGATGGTTAAAAAGTTATCAAACAAAGAGGTCAGAAAAAAAAAGATATAAGAAAAAATATGCACTTACCATTATCAGCCATACAAAGCCGTCAACTTTCTTATTCCGTAAATTATTCTCCTTCAGACCTTGATATAGATGGGACAATATTGTCGCTCCCCAAGCATAGGAGTCAACTTCGTCCAATTTTTCAATAAATTGGACGTAGGTGGTTTTGAAATTTTGTCCATCCCCACTTGGAATGATCAGACATGACACGATCATGAGGATGACGACCTTAATCCTATCATCATCATTTTTATTTATATCGCAGCAAAAAAAATTCAACACTGTTAACTTAAGTTAATGAGTGACAGGTAAAGAAAAAATTTTGTTAAAAGCCATATGGTCTCTATTGCTTCCAGATATAAGTGTTCGGCCCGTAATGGGCAAGTTGGTCAAAAACAGAACGTCCTCCAATGTGACGTTCATGTTGTGACCACAAACATGAAAACAATAATAATTTTCTTGGAGTCCATAATAACTCATGAACAATCCAAACAATGATGTTGAAAATTCACATGAGTTATCTTGGACAAGCCTTAAAACTCTTAAGAGTTTATAACCTTCACCATAATTTTCTATTCTATTGTTAATCTATGCTTTAAAAGGTTCATCTAAATCTTTCCACAATGTGCACAAAGTCTTTAGTTTAGATGATCCTTTTGTTGACATTTCCTGTAAAAACAAAATCCCTTGTATAAATAAAACAGAATTTGTGCAAAATCGCTTTGTGCAAAATCGCTTAATAATGTATCTCTAACCTGATTATCTCTAACCTAAATCAGAACACTCACAATTTATCTTTGTTTTGGATACAAATATCAGTTTACTTTCATAATAATAATAATAATAATAATAATAATAATATATATGGTACTAATAAATAGAAACTTTCAAGAACTCTAAACCAAATTTTCTGTTTTTATAATGATACTTTTTCAGGTTCTTTGTAGTTAACTGCAAGTACTTTTTCAACATTATGGAGTAAATGAATCAATGAATCAGTTGGTATGACTTTTCATATTCATGATATTGACTTTTAATATAGGCTAACTACTAACCAGACCCCACCATCGTGTGTGTGTGAATGTAGTTATTTTCATTTAGATCTATACTTGGATTCTACACTTTAATTGAGTATGATGCTCACAAAACATATGTGAGTGATTTTGTATGCTGCGTTTAGAAAAAGAATAACTCTCACGTCCAATAAACACAAACAATAATGCAAAACCAGTCATATATAAAATATTGTAGTAACTTTTTTCTTAAGTCAACTAGTCATATCTAACTAGCTCGTCTCAACAGGATTAATAGAAACTCGTGCTTCAGATTCGTTGAACAAGTTCTACCAACGAAATTGAACATTATCTATAAAATTCCATGATTCAGTTTCGCTTAAGTTACCATTCGCAAATAAAAAGAAATCAAAATGAATTCCAACAAGATTCTACCGATGCATATTATTTCAACGATAGAAATAAACCAAAGGATTCAGATTCTGATGCTAATGAAACCTAATATAACAAACATACCATAATCCTAAAATCATTTTGTTTTATCTTGTTCCACATTACTCTCACCTTCTCAATGTATTCGGACCCTAATGATAATGCAACAAAATAACAAAATCAAGAACCATATAAATATGTAAATATATGAATGATGTCATAAACAAAATAGAAAGTAACAAAATCAAGAACCATACAAATGCGAAGCACCGATATATGTCGGGCTCTGCTGCACAGCTAACCTAAATATATAAATATGTACTCTGTGCTTCGTACCTTTTAAATTTTTAAACACCATCAGTCACACGGGGCAAGACTAGGAAGAGAGTCAAATGTTAATAGTTCTGAAACGGAGGAACTAAGGCGAATATATATACAAAAGGTTAGACAAGAAATAATATACCTGAAAATATGAAGATAAAAAAGATAATTAGCATGAAAGAATACTTGGCCATTTCAAAAAGCTTCAAAATAATATAATCAGGAAAAAGAAATGTTATGGATAAACTAGTTTCAATGGTTTATATAGAACAAAATTATAACCTATTTTTCTATTCATTATACTCTTTACAAACTTTTTTATACCTTATACGTTATTATAATTTCTAACATTAACTTGAATTGACTTAAGAGACAAACTGTTAAATTGTTAAATGCATAACAAAACTGTCGCATAGTTATTATTTTTTTCCACCATTAATATCCGATTTACTGGAACAATAAATTCAGTTTAGAGATAAATTTTGACTTCAAAAAATTCTAACTCTTCTTTAATTACAAGGGTAGGAAATCAAATTGTGATCTTCCCTACTAAAATCAATTTTTACTGGATCAACTCAAAATCGGAATCTACATAACCTTGACAAAATTGTTACTTTGGTTTATTTTTTCAGTTTCAATAATTGCAAAGAAAGGAAGATTTATTATCTTTACAGTCTATTTTAATATTTTTAACCTCCCATTTAATAAAAATAATTATTTCTCTTGATGAATTTTATTTTATTTAAATTTCCTGTTTATGTGGCATAATAAGTACTATTTTTCTTTTCAATCAATGTTTTTTTTTGAGTAATTTGATTTTATGTGACCTTTCTTAAATATTTCAGACATTTCATTGAAAAATTATAAGATGAACTAGAGGGTGGATCTTTAAGTTTAAAAAACTTATCTTTCTTAGCCAATGTTAGTGTAGAATCTCCTGCCTCTTGTGTTTGTCCTTTCAATGTGATGATTTCTTGTTTGAGGAATACTTTTATAAGTACTTTTTCCCTTTATTTGTTGTTTACAAGTGGATGACATATGAACAAAATTCTTAATATTTATGAATAAAACAAAATAACATCTTTAATCTCATAGTTTAAACCTAACTCTTATAATATCTTTATCCTCTCTAATGTTATAGTGGATTCTCAAAGTCTCTATAGTAATTCTCCACACTCTTGAAACCTTATGTTATAGTGGATTTTTTTATGGAGTTCCCTTTAATAATGAGATGGTGTATATGTCTTTCTCAAAATTTATTTTAGTTCATCTTAATCATCAAATTGCCTAGCTACACATCTCCTTCTCTCCTTGAAATTTTTGAAAATATTTTTCATAATGCACTATCACGGCTCTTTAATTGATAAGCTATTTTATTTTCAAGCAATTCAGTTAAGTAATCAGTATTTTTGTAAAGTCTTCCATGATAGAAGCACTTCTAGAAGAATATGGAGTTATTTCACTTCCACTCATAATTTCAACAATAACAAAAAATTCAAAAAGGGCCACAATCATCTAACAAAGAACACAAACAATATAATAATAATAATAATAATAATAATAATAATAATAATGTTAATAATAATAATAATAATAATAATAATAATAATAATAATAATAAGAATAATAATAATAATAATTATTATTATTATTATTATTATAATAATAATAATAATAATAATAATAATCATAATAATAATAATAATAATCATAATAATAATAATAATAATAATAATAATAATAATAATAATAATAATAATACCCTTACTACTCATTCAAGAAATGTATCAGTTAGGTAAATCATCAAGTGTCTAAAATAAATAAATAAATCTCAATCAAGTTTGTTGATAATCCTCTAACAAATATGACAAAACACAAATGAAAGTTATCATTCAAGAAGTCAAATATGATAAGAGAAATTTACAAAACAAAATCAAAGAATTTGAAAGAAAAAACAAACAAAAACAAAAACAATCAAAGGCACACCCTAATGTGTAAATGAAACAACTCATAAAGTGATGAAACTAAATGCTAAGTGATTTAAATATGTGAATGATGTGTTTATGTCACAGGTATGTTAAAATAAAAATTTCAATGATTTATAGAGGCAACCATGATTGATGTTTTGAAATGGAACATTCACTTCTAGATTTTCAATAGCCTTATCATTTATTTAGGGTTGGTTTTAACCACTCTCCTTATTTGTGTTTTTTCTTCCTTATTTTTGTATTTATCTTCTAAGAAGTTTGTTCTTAGTCTATCTACAAAAACAAAAAAATTTAATTCTAAAACAAATGAGGTTTGTTCCATCAAATGTACTATGTATGAATTTTTGTATAGACATGATATTTTTTTCTTGAAAAAGATTTATTAAAAAAATTGTTTTCCAATCCGGAAATATGTCACACTATTTTCTTAATACTAAGTAAATTTTGTTATATACTTTTCAAAATTAAAAAAAAAACTCAAAAGTAAGATTTGAACTCTTATCCAACGTGTTAGAACCAACACATTTACCTTTATTATTGTTACCATAATAACTTTTAGCATCACCTTCTTGGAGTAAAAGATAATGAACTATTTTTGTTTTTGTCACGTGTTTTGAACAATTACTATTGATATACCATTTTGAGTTCGAGTTTAAAACAAACATGTATCAAAACATATGTCTTTGATCTTTGGTAGACAAACCATTTTTTAGTCATTTTGCCTTAGAACTACTGAAAACCATTCTATTTCTAGAAGTCCCTTTCATACTAGTTTCATGATTTTTCCTTATAAAACAAGAAGGTGAACTAAGATCATGTTTACCATAACAAGTGTATTTATGCATGTTATGATTATAGATCTCATTTGAGTGACAAAATCATTAAAATGACTTAACATTATTCGTGCAATTCATGTCAAACATAATAAGGTCTTCAATCTTCATATCTAGTTAAATTCGTGCAATTCTCAATGTCTTCATTGTTCTCAAGGTCATCATCTGATTCATAATCTGATTCAGAGTCAGTTGCATCCATATTCATTAGATCTTTCATAATAGCCTATATCTTCTTCATCTTTTCAAGGTTAAGATTCTTGAAAAGAATCTTCTTAGAGTCTATTCCACCAGACGGTTCAATAACACTAATATGATCTCTAACAACTCTGACTTCCTTGGCTTTGTTCAGCCATAACTCAAACATATCAATAACCTCATTTGTAACCTTAATCTCGTGGATAAGCTTATTGCTCCCAATATTCATGTTGAGAGAAGAATCTGAAATCTGAGAGAATGATCTGAAATTTGAACAAGAAGAGAAAACCATTTTTTAATATAACATACAACAACAACAACAACATAAAAAAACCATAAACTCTCGAAAAAGAAGAAAATTATGTGAAAATAATGTGAAACATAACAACAACATACACGAAAACGAGAGAACAAGGAAGAAGAAGAATATGTTTATTTATGAAGAACAAGATTGAGGTTATACTGTAGAATAGAAAAGCTAATGACGAAGAAGAAGAGAGAAAATGTGTGTTACGGTTTTGCTGTGAGAACTAATTCGCTTATATATGAGTAAACAATTTCATCACGGTCGTATTCAAAAATCGTGATGATATGTAATGACTTTCAAAATGGTTGACATTAACAACCATGGTGATAGGTATTTTAATCTTAATTTATATATCATATTATAAGGACAACACTTATTGTAACGAAAAAGTAGAAAATTGTCGGAGCTGAGATTCGAACTCGGTTACTCCAAAAATATATAATCATGGTTAATTAGTTTAACCGTAGTGCAAGGTTTTTTTTCGTAAATAGAAAAAACAACGTACGTCAAAAAATATGGTATTACCACGGTTAACAGCCAGACCGTTGTAATTTAGTGTTACGAAAGGTTTATTTTACAGTAATGACAACATATTCCTTACTTAGTTCTCACCTTGTTATGTGACAATCTCAGTGATGTAATGTCGTCTCATAATCCAATCCTTCATGCAAGAACAAGGGATATTGAGCTTTATATTCACTTTGTCAATGAGAAAGTGGTAGAGAAACGACTACTCATTCAACATGTCCCAATTCATTCTCAGATTGCAGACGCGCTAACAAAATCACTCTCGACTACTTTATTTTCTGATTTTTGAACCAAACTCAAGGTGTTTTCATTCCATCCGCCATATGTATGTGAGGGAGTATTGGAAAAATGTTAGATGTAAGTTTGCTTAAGTAGTTAAAATTGTAGTTAATGTTCTTATGAAGTTAGTTACTAGGGTTATAAAATTAGTTAAGAGCGTGTAACAAATTTCTACATGAATCAAACTCTATCATTAAAATGTTACCTGTATAAATAGGATCTCGTACACAATGTAAAGGTTAACCAACAATCATCTTCCTCTCAATCTAATATCTCCATGAACCATGATTCAAAACTCTAACATGGAGTATTCCTCGTTGGATGATTAGACTTTAATTATTTCTTGAGATTGACTTTACTTTTAAAGTTTAAATTAAATCAAATAATTTTTTTATTGTTTTCTTATATATTTTTTCAACACATTTGAGATAAAAGGCTTATACTATAATCAAAATTTCATAAAATAAAACAATATTATCTTTATTTTTATGTCTTGAATTACAATAAATATAAGAAACACTTAAATAAACTATCAATAATTGAATTGCCTCAAATTTATCATCTTTATTCTGATATCTTCTACATTTAAAATATATCTAAAGGTGATGTTTTTAATTCTAGGTGGAACAACTATATCTACAAATACATTTATAAATTGGGTTAATAGGATCTGTACCACCTTGTTTACAAGTTCCATAACCCTTATAAATTTGATAACAACTAAAGAAAAAAGTATTTAGAAAAGTTATATTTCTTTGAACAATATTGGAGAAGGAATTAATATTTTCAAATACCAAACATGTAAATGTTATTTATATCAAAATCATTAAGAAACATATACCCACGTTTTAAATTTTAAAATTATTATATTATTTTCAAATCTTACAATACTTTTGTGTTTTGTGTGTATATTGTTTGGTTAAAATTACAGACATTTGACTTAATAAATTGTGAATATTAATAGCATAATCTAAAATTATAAATATTTAACATAAAAATTTGTGAACATTAATATTTGAATATGAGATGATATTTGAAATTTGAATATCTGATTTTAAAAATTGTGAATATTAATATTTGAATCTGAGATGGTATCTCAAATTTGATTATTTAACTTAAAAAGTCGTAAATATTAATATTTGAATAAGAATAATATCTAAAATTTTAGTATTTAACTTTAAAAATTGTGAATATTGACATTTAAATATGAAATGATATCTAAAACTTAATTATTTAACAATATTAATATTTGAATATGAGATAATATCTAAATTTCAAAATTTTAACTTAAAAAGTGTGAATATTAATAATTAAATGAGATGACATCTGAAAATTGAATATTTAACTTAAATTTTTTTTTAAATATTATTTCATAGCCTAACAGAAGTGGAAAGTTACACACAAGATTCAATGTAAAATAATGTAGTTCTTTCAAATGACATTTGTATTCATTATTGTCATTATATATATATATATATATATATATATATATATATATATATATATATATATATATATATATATATATATATATATATATATATATATATATATATATATATATATATATATATAAGGTTAGATAAGAAATGCTACAAATTTTAATATAAAAATAATATACCTGAAAAAATGAAGATAAAAAAGATGATTAGCATGAAAGAATACTTGGCCATTTCAAAAAGCTTCAAAATAATAATCAGGAAAAAAATTTTATGATTAAACTAGTTTCAAGGGTTTATATAGAACATAATTATAACATATTTTTCTATTCATTATACTCTTTACCAACTTTTTTATAACTTCTACGTTATTATAATTTCTAACATTAACTCGAATTGATTTAAGAGAAAAACTGTTAAATGCATAACAAAACTGTCGTAAAACTATATTTTTTTTAATTACAACTGTAAAAAATCGAATTATGATATTCCCTACTAAAATCAACATCAATTATTACTTTGGTTTATTATTTCAGTTTCAATAACGGAAAAGAAAGGAAGATTTATTATCTTTGCAATCTATTTTAATATTTTTAACCTCCAATTTAATAAAAATAATTATTTCCCTTGACGAATTTTATTTTATTTAAATTTCCTGTTTATGTGGTATAATAAGTACTATTTTTTTTTCAATCATTGTTTTTCTTTGAGTAATTTGATTTTATGTGACCGTTGTTAAATATTTCAAACATTTCATTTAAAAAACTTATCTTTCTTAGCCAATGTTAGTGTAGAATCTCCTCCCTCTTGTGTTTGTCCTTTCAATGCGATAATTTCTTGTTTGAGGAATATTTTTATAAGTGGATGACATATGAACAAACTTCTTAATAATTATGAACAAAATTCAATAACATCTTTAATCTCATAGTTTAAACCTAACTCTTATAATATCTTTATCCTCTCTAATGTTATAGTGAATTCTCAAAGTCTCTATAGTAATTCTCCCCACTCTTGAAACCTTACTTTATTATCCTTTGGATTCTTTTATGGAGTTCCCTTTAATAATGAGATGATGTATGTCTTCCTCAAAGTTTATTTTAATTCATCTCAATCATCAAATTGCCTAGCTAGAATTCTCCTTCTCTCCTTGAAATTCTTTAATTGATAAGCTATTTTATTTTCAAGCAATTCAGTTAAGTATTCGATATTTTTGTAAAGTCTTCCATGATAGAAGCACTTCTAGAAGAATATGGAGTTATTTCACTTTCACTCATAATTTCGACAATAATGAAAAATTCAAAAAGGGCCACAATCATCTAAGAAAAAACACAAACAATAATAATAATAATAATAATAATAATAATAATAATAACAATAATAATAATAATAATAATAATAATAATAATGCCCTTACTACTCATTCAAGAAATGTATCAGTTATGTATATCATCAGGTTCCTAAAATAAATAAACAAATCCCAATCAAGTTTGTGATAATCCTCTAACAAATATGACAAAACATAAATGAAAGTTATCATCCAAGAGGTCAAATATGACAAGAGAAATTTGCAAAACAAAATCAAAGAATTTGAAAGAAACAAAATCACAAAAACAAAAACATTCATAGGCACGCCCTAATGTGTATATTAAACAAGTGATGAAACTAAATGCTAAGTGATTTAAATATGTGAATGATGTGATTATGTCAGAGGTAAAATAAAAATTTCAATGATTTATAGAGATAACCATGATTGATATTTTGAAATGGAACATTCACTTTTAGATTTTCAATATCCTTATCATTTATTTAGGGTTGGTCTTAATCACTCCCCTTTTGAGGTTGTCCCTTATTTGCATTTGTTCTTCCTTATTTTTGTATTCATCTTCTAAGAAGTTTATTCTTAGTCTATATATTTATATTCTAAGAAGTTTGTTCTTAGTTTAAATATGAGGTTTATTTTATAAAATGTATTATGTATGAATTTTTCTATAGATATGATATTCTTTTTCTTGAAAAAGATTTACTTTAAAAAAATTGTTTTCCAATTTTATGATTCTCCACATAGAAGAATCAGGCAATATGTCATTACTATTGTCACACTATTTTTTTAATACTAAGTAAATTTTGTTATATACTTTTCAAAATTAATACAACTCAAAAGTAAGATTTGAACTCTTATCAAACATACTAGAACCAACACATTTATCTTTATTGTTGTCACCATAATAGTTTTAGCATCATCTTCTTGGAGTATAAGATGATGAACTATTTTTGTTTTTGTCACCTGCTTTGAACAATTACTATTGATATACCATTTTGAATTTGAGTTTAAAACACACATATATCAAAACATATGTCTTTGATCTTTGGTACACAAATCATTTTTTTTATCATTTTGCCTTATTCTAGCGAAAACCATTCTATTTCTAGAAGTCCCTTTCATACTAGTTTCATGATTTTTCCTTATAAAACAAGAAGGTGAAATTAGATCATGTTTACCATAATAAGTGTATTTATGCATGTTATGATTATCAATCTCATTTGAGTTACAAAATCTTTAAAATTCCATTTTGATTATCTAAAATGATATTCTAATTATCTTTCTCTTTATTGATTTTATCATGTGTGTTATGAAACATTTCAAAAAATAAAATCTAACACTTTGCAATTTACACATTTGATAGATTTTTAAATTTTATTATCATAAGGAACAGAGGGATTGTCTTGAATTTTAAATTATTATTTTCTCTTTAAGACGAATTATTTCCTCTTCTAGTTTTTCATTTTCATTTTCATTTTCAATAGAGGAGATAGTCTTTTAGACACAATAACAATGTTTTTTAATTACTTAATTTATTATTTAACTCTTTACAAATTGAGAAGAATGCAAAATAAATAAAGTGAAAAGTTATAATATTTACTTTATTTTTTTTTTATTTTCCATGGAAGACAAGTTGCTTTCTTCCCTTTTTTCTCGATCATTGGAGGAGTCAATGTTGTTTTCATCTATTAAAACATAAACTCCTTTTGATTTTTTTTGTGGTATTCTGTATATTTAAAATTTTCTATGGTTCTGCAGATATTTTGGTTCTATCTGATGTTTTTTTTTCACATTGGTAATATGTTGGAATTAAGAATGATCTTTCTTTACTTTGATTTTGAATGTTTGGAGGTTTATTTTCTATTCCTGGAAATTTTTTGAATTTGAAAAATAGAAGATCCAAGTTTTCATCATTTTCATTTTGGAAAATTTAATTTTCTGACTCCATATCTTTAACATTTATATCTTTAGTGCAAGTATTTTTTTTCCACCTTCTTCTCGTTCAGCAATATAGTTTAGTTATGTCTCGTGTTCATGCAATTTACCAAATAGAGTAGTCAAATTCATAGAAGACGAATATTTAGACTCCATATCTTAAACATCTAAGGACTTTTTTTAGTTAAATCCAAATTTTAAAAAAATTTACTCAAAGTTCTTAAGTGAAGTAATATATGCATGAAACAATTTTGCATATCTTAGATATTTTCTTGAGGTTTCATTCTAAGCTATTATTTTTCCATTGATTAATATGTTAATCCTAACCCTTTCAATCTTGGTAGTACCATCATGGGTAACTTGAGCAGACTTCCATTTTTCTCTAGTAATATTAAAGTGTGAAACACAAAAATGCAACCATACCTAATTAAAAAATAATGATATTTTTAGCTTTTAAATTGTAATTCACTTTTTATTAATCCTCATTGATCTATAGATTCTAGGCTTATCCACCAATAAATCATTGATCTGATGAGAGGGGACAACGAAACAATTTTTCACAACATCCAAAATATAATGGTCCATCTATATGATAAAGATACTATTTTCCCTTCTGTGGTTTTGTTTTCTATGGTTCTGCAGATATTTTGGTTTTATCTGATGTTTTTTTTCACATTGGTAATATGTTGGAATTAAGAATGATCTTTCTTTACTTAATGCAATTTACTTTCTTGCTCATTTATTCATATTGCCTTTTCCCTTTGCTCACTTGAGATGATATTTTATGTTTCTGCCATTTTCCCTTTGCTCATTTGAGCACATTATTATGTAAATATATTGTTGCCTTGTGCTTGTTTTATCTTTGTTTGTGTGAGCCCAATGCAAAAAGGAGAAAGGACTCAGAATTAGGACTTTACTTATGCTTAATGGAGTTCAAGAGCAACTAGACCTCATGCCTTTAGAATGCTAAACTTGTTGAAGAGCAACAAGGCCTCATGCCTTTAGAATGCTTAATCTTGAAGTTGACTTGAAATGACCCATAATCTAAATTCACTCTTTGTCCATTCCTCTTATTGCATTGTGAACTTTTTGATTGTTTGTTCTTGTGTGATAGGGAATCCAAACTTGAGATAGTAAGAAGGACCATTGTCATGAATAGCCAAGTTAAGAGAGACAAGTCAAATGGAGATCCTAGGAGCTTGAATATAATATTTACTTTGATTGCTTGTTGCTTGCTATGTCCAAAGGAAAGAAGCATCTTGAATCATCTTTATGATCTCAAGAAAGGAACTCCAAGGGTTTTATCTCTTCTCTCATCTTTGCATGTTTAGGACTAGCCCTTCTCTTCTTCTCCTCACTCTAACCCAAGCCAAACTCATTTTGTACAAACATTGACATTGTTTTCAAAACTAGAAACCTAGGCCATATGCCTTTGATCTTTCAAACCCTTTTCATTAATACTTATCTTGAATGAACCTTAATCATACTTTGACTACATTTTGTAAATATTTCTAACTTGTAAATACAACTCACTTCAAGTTGTTTTTGTGGTTCCAATGGCCACCTTTGTTAAAAAAAAATTCATAAACATTAGCCATAGGTTTGAGTTATCATAGTGGTTGATGTAAACCTCACCTTATCCTTAGTGATTGGACTATAAGTCTTCCATACTTATTATAGGGTGGATCCCTCACTAGTATGTTGAAGCCCTCCTCACATGGTGGATTGTTGGTTTAGGTTGAGTTTTCTCCCTTTGATAACAAAAGACCTTAAGGCTTTTGTCCAAATCAATTCACCAATCTTTTGAGATTTTTACCCCGAACTACGAGGTTTTGATCATATCTTTGTGATGGTACGTAGACAATGGGTTTATCCATTCAAACAACAAAATTGTAAATATGTATATTCTTTTCTCATCTCCCCAATCCTGTTTGCACAAATATTTTCACAAATACCAACCTACAGTACATCTTTGCAAAAAGGGTTCCCTTAGAGTACTAAGGATGTTTTGGGTGCTTAAAACCTTCCCATTGCATAACCAACCCCCTTACCCAGATCTCTGACTTTTTTATTAGTTTTTGATTTGATAAAACTTCTCGGTTTTTGTTCGCTTTCTAACCTTTCCTTTGGATAAATAGAAGTGCGGTGACGACTCGAATTGTATGCTTACTTTTGATTTAATCAATAAATCTAAAGGTAACGAATACCCCGCTACAGTTTAGAGTTGTTCAAAGTTTCTATTTATTAGTATATTATTATTATTATTATTATTATTATTATTATCATTATTATTATTATTATTATCATTATTATTATTATTATTATTATGAAAGTAAACTGATATTTGTACCCAAAACAAAGATAAATTGTGAGTGCCATGATTTAGGTTAGAGATAATCAGGTTAGAGATACATTATTAAGCGATTTTGCACAAATTTTGTTTTATTTATACAAGGGATTTTTCTTTTGCAGGAAATGTCAACAAAAGGATCATCTAAACTAAAGACTTTGTGCACACTGTGGAAAGATTTAGATGAACCTTTTAAAGCACAGATTAACAATAGAATAGAAAATTATGGTGAAGGTTATACACTGTTAAGAGTTGTAAGGCTTGTCCAAGATAACTCATCTGAATTTTCAACATCATTGTTTGAATTGTTCATGATTTATTATGGACTACAAGAAAATTATTATTGTTTTCATGTTTGTGGTCAAAACATGAACGTCACATTGGAGGACGTCCTGTTTTTGACCAACTTGCCCATTACGGGCCGAGCACTTATATCTGAAAGCAATAAAGACCCTATGGCTTTTAACAAAGTTTTTTCTTTACCTGCCACTCATAAACTTAAGTTAACAGTGTTGAAATTTTTTTGCTGCGATATAAATAAAAATGATGATGATAGGATCAAGGTCGTCCTCCTCATGATCGTGTCATGTCTGATCATTCCAAGTGGGGATGGACAAAATTGCAAAACCACCTACGTCCAATTTATTGAAAAATTGGATGAAGTTGACTCCTATGCTTGGAGTGCTATGTTACCGGAATCTCATATGCTTCAAAATCAACCGCCAACATCTCACATGCATCTATCACATTGTTAAAATTTGGCAAATCAAAAACAACATTTTCTTAATTAAAAACGTAATTATATATTCATAAGATAACATGCACCGCTGATTACTTATCCTTATTCATAACTAAAACCATAACATAATTAAATATTTTACCTCCACTAGTGTTATTCTCAATATTGGGTGATTGGTGATCACTTGCCGTCTAGGAAGTGGATGCTTCAATATCACCTGCCGTCTCGGAAGTGGATGCTTCAATAGTCTGGAAGTTTTGTGCAAACCGCCTATCGATATCCTCCCATTGTCTCAGCTCTTTTTTAAAATATGCTTTAAAATTGATGGGACTATTGCCTTTATTTCCCTTTGAAATAATCACTCCCAAATGAGATCCAACACCGGTCAAGTTAATATCATCAAGTTCCTCGAACTGTTTTGCTACAACATTTGGATATTGAGGCTCCACATAGTTGTAGCAAAAAAATGGGGCGACAATAGTACGATAATCTCATATGCTTCAAAATCAACCGCCAACATCTCACATGCATCTATCACATTTTAAAAATTTGGCAAATCGAAAACAACATTTTCTTAATTAAAAACGTAATTATATATTCATAAGACAACATGCACCGCTGATTACTTATCATTATTCATAACTAAAACCATAACATAATTAAATATTTTACCTCCACTAGTGTTATTCTCAATATTGGGTGATTGGTGATCACTTGCCGTCTCGGAAGTGGATGCTTCAATATCACCTGCCGTCTCAGAAGTGGATGCTTCAATAGTCGGGAAGTTTTCTGCAAACCGCCTATCGATATCCTCCCATTGTCTCAGATCTTTTTTAAAATGTGCTTTAAAATTGATGGGATTATTGCCTTTATTTCCATTTGAAATAATCACTCCCAAATTAGATCCAACACCGGTCAAGTTAATATCATCAAGTTCCTCGAACTGTTTTGCTACAACATTTGGATATTGAGGCTCCACATAGTTGTAGCAAAACAATGGGGCGACGATAGTACGATAATCTCATATGCTTCAAAATCAACCGCCAACATCTCACATGCATCTATCACATTGTTAAAATTTGGCAAATAAAAAACAACATTTTCTTAATTAAAAATGTAATTATATATTCATAAGATAACATGCACCGCTGATTACTTATCATTATTCATAACTAAAACCATAACATAATTACATATTTTACCTCCACTAGTGCTATTCTCAATATTGGGTGATTGGTGACCACTTGCCGTCTCGGAAGTGTGTGCTTCAATATCACCTGCCGTCTCAGAAGCGGATGCTTCAATAGTCTGGATGTTTTGTGCAAACCGCCTATCGATATCCTCCCATTGTCTTAGCTCTTTCTTAAAATGTGCTTTAAAATTGATGGGATTATTGCCTTTATTCCCCTTTGAAATAATCACTCCCATATCAGATCCAACACCGGTCAAGTTAATATCATCAAGTTCCTCGAATTGTTTTGCTACAACATTTGGATATTGAGGCTCCACATAGTTGTAGCAAAACAATCGGGCGACGATAGTACGGTAATCTCATATGCTTCAAAATCAACCGCCAACATCTCACATGCATCTATCACATTGTTAAAATTTGGCAAATCAAAAACAACATTTTCTTAATTAAAAACGTAATTATATATTCATAAGATAACATGCACTGCTGATTACTTATCATTATTCATAACTAAAACCATAACATAATTACATATTTTACCTCCACTAGTGCTACTCTAAATATTGGGTGATTGGTGATCACTTGTCATCTCGGAAGTGGATGCTTCAATATCACCTGCCGTCTCAGAAGTAGATACTTCAATAGTTTGGAAGTTTTGTGCAAACCGCCTATCGATATCCTCTCATTGTCTCAGTTCTTTTTTAAAATGTTCTTTAAAATTGATGGGATTATTGCCTTTATTTCCCTTTGAAATAATCACTCCCATATCAGATCCAACACCGGTCAAGTTATTATCACCAAGTTCCTCGAACTGTTTTTCTACAACATTTGGATATTGAGGCTCCACATGGTTGTAGCAAAACAATGGGGCGACGATAGTACGGTAATCTCATATTTTTCAAAATCAACAACCAACATCTCACATGCATCTATCACATTGTTAAAATTTGGCAAATCAAAAACAACATTTTCTTAATTAAAAACGTAATTATATATTCATAAGATAACATGCACCGCTGATTACTTATCATTATTCATAACTAAAACCATAACATAATTAAATATTTTACCTCCACTAGTGCTATTCTCAATATTGGGTGATTGGTGATCACTTGCCGTCTCGGAAGTGGATGCTTCAATATCACCTGCCGTCTCAGAAGTGGATGCTTCAATAGTCTGGAAGTTTTGTGCAAACCGCCTATCGATATTCTCCCATTGTCTCAGCTCTTTTTTAAAATGTGCTTTAAAACTGATGGGATTATTTCCTTTATTTCCCTTTGAAATAATCACTCACATATCAGATCCAACACCGGTCAAGTTAATATCATAAAGTTCCTCAAACTGTTTTGCTACAACATTTGGATATTAAGGTTCCACATAGTTGTAGCAAAACAATGGGGCGACAATAGTACGGTATTGAATATGATCATGCAGGTCGGGAGGCAGCATTTGTTCAGTATAGGGATGCCAAGTAATAGGAAAATTTTCTATATCCTGTGTTATACAAAAAACAAAAGATAAAGATAACAAACTAAAAATTAACCAACCATTATCCCACAAAATCACAACCTACATAAGCTATATAAATCATTTCTTACCTCATGATCCATATCCAAGAAGTTACGTATCAACTGAAACTTTTGTCCTAATTGATGATGGGGTTTTGTGTGGCGGTTTTGACCGAGTTTGAAAATATCTTTTATCAAATATGCCAATAGTGGCGTATTAGGCATATGATCTTCCTCCACATTAATTGCATTAATATTGAGGATTTCATAAAGACCTTTAAAATGATAAAAGAAGAATCCCTATGAAAAAAAAAGTTGGTTAAAAAGTTATCAAACAAAGAGGTAAGAAAAAAAAAGATATAAGAAAAAATATGCACTTACCATTATCAGCCATACAAAGCCGTCAACTTTCTTATTCCGTAAATTATTTTCCTTCAGACCTTGATATAGATGGGACAATATTGCCGCTCCCCAAGCATAGGAGTCAACTTCGTCCAATTTTTCAATAAATTGGACGTAGGTGGTTTTGAAATTTTGTCCATCCCCACTTGGAATGATCAGACATGACACGATCATGAGGATGACGGCCTAATCCTATCATCATCATTTTTATTTATATCGCAGCAAAAAAATTTCAACACTGTTAACTTAAGTTTATGAGTGACAGGTAAAGAAAAAATTCTGTTAAAAGCCATATGGTCTCTATTGCTTCCAGATATAAGTGTTCGGCCCATAATGGGCAAGTTGGTCAAAAACAGAATGTCCTCCAATGTGACGTTCATGTTTTGACCACAAACATGAAAACAATAATAATTTTCTTGGAGTCCATAATAACTCATGAACAATCCAAACAATGATGTTGAAAATTCACATGAGTTATCTTGGACAAGCCTTAAAACTCTTAAGAGTTTATAACCTTCACCATAATTTTCTATTCTATTGTTAATCTATGCTTTAAAAGGTTCATCTAAATCTTTCCACAATGTGCACAAAGTCTTTAGTTTAGATGATCCTTTTGTTGACATTTCCTGTAAAAACAAAATCTCTTGTATAAATAAAACAGAATTTGTGCAAAATCGCTTTGTGCAAAATCGCTTAATAATGTATCTCTAACCTGATTATCTCTAACCTAAATCAGGGCACTCACAATTTGTCTTTGTTTTGGATACAAATATCAGTTTACTTTCATAATAATAATAATAATAATAATAATAATAATAATAATAATAATAATAATAATAATAATAATATGATACTAATAAATAGAAACTTTGAAGAACTCTAAACCAAATTTTCTGTTTTTATAATGATACTTTTTCATGTTCTTTGTAGTTAACTGCAAGTACTTTTTCAACATTATGGAGTAAATGAATCAATGAATCAGTTGGTATGACTTTTCATATTCATGATATTGACTTTTAATATAGGCTAACTACTAACCAGACCCCACCATCGTGTGTGTGTGAATGTAGTTATCTTCATTTAGATCTATACTTGGATTCTACACTTTAATTGAGTATGATGCTCAGAAAACATATGTGAGTGATTTTGTATGCTGCGTTTAGAAAAAGAATAACTCTCACGTCCGATAAACACAAACAATAATGCAAAACCAGTCATATATAAAATATTGTAGTAACTTTTTTCTTAAGTCAACTAGTCATATCTAACTAGCTCGTCTCAACAGGATTAATAGAAACTCGTGCTTCAGATTCGTTGAACAAGTTCTACCAACGAAATTGAACATTATTTATAAAATTCCATGATTCAGTTTCGCTTAAGTTACCATTCGCAAATAAAAAGAAATCAAAATGAATTCCAACAAGATTCTACCGATGCATATTATTTAAACGATAGAAATAAACCAAAGGATTCAGATTCTGATGCTAATGAAACCTAATATAACAAAGATACCATAATCCTAAAATTATTTTGTTTTATCTTGTTCCACATTACTCTCACCTTCTCAATATATTCGGACCCTAATGATAATGCAACAAAATAACAAAATCAAGAACCATATAAATATGTAAATATATGAATGATGTCATAAACAAAATAGAAAGTAACAAAATCAAGAACCATACAAATGCGAAGCACCGATATATGTCGGGCTCTGCTACACAGCTAACCTAAATATGAAGATAAAAAAGATAATTAGCATGAAAGAATACTTGGCCATTTCAAAAAGCTTCAAAATAATATAATCAGGAAAAAGAAATGTTATGGATAAACTAGTTTCAATGGTTTATATAGAACAAAATTATAACCTATTTTTCTATTCATTATACTCTTTACAAACTTTTTTATACCTTATACGTTATTATAATTTCTAACATTAACTTGAATTGACTTAAGAGACAAACTGTTAAATTGTTAAATGCATAACAAAACTGTCGCATAGTTATTATTTTTTTCCACCATTAATATCCGATTTACTGGATCAATAAATTCAGTTTAGAGATAAATTTTGACTTCAAAAAATTCTAACTCTTCTTTAATTACAAGGGTAGGAAATCAAATTGTGATCTTCCCTACTAAAATCAATTTTTACTGGATCAACTCAAAATCGGAATCTACATAACCTTGACAAAATTGTTACTTTGGTTTATTTTTTCAGTTTCAATAATTGCAAAGAAAGGAAGATTTATTATCTTTACAATCTATTTTAATATTTTTAACCTCCCATTTAATAAAAATAATTATTTCTCTTGATGAATTTTATTTTATTTAAATTTCCTGTTTATGTGGCATAATAAGTACTATTTTTCTTTTCAATCAATGTTTTTTTTTTGAGTAATTTGATTTTAGGTGACCTTTCTTAAATATTTCAGACATTTCATTGAAAAATTATAAGATGAACTAGAGGGTGGATCTTTAAGTTTAAAAAACTTATCTTTCTTAGCCAATGTTAGTGTAGAATCTCCTGCCTCTTGTGTTTGTCCTTTCAATGTGATGATTTCTTGTTTGAGGAATACTTTTATAAGTACTTTTTCCCTTTATTTGTTGTTTACAAGTGGATGACATATGAACAAAATTCTTAATATTTATGAATAAAACTCAATAACATCTTTAATCTCATAGTTTAAACCTAACTCTTATAATATCTTTATCCTCTCTAATGTTATAGTGGATTCGCAAAGTCTCTATAGTAATTCTCTACACTCTTGAAACCTTATGTTATAGTGGATTTTTTTATGGAGTTCCCTTTAATAATGAGATGGTGTATATGTCTTTCTCAAAATTTATTTTAGTTCATCTTAATCATCAAATTGCCTAGCTACACATCTCCTTCTCTCCTTGAAATTTTTGAAAATATTTTTCATAATGCACTATCACGGCTCTTTAATTGATAAGCTATTTTATTTTCAAGCAATTCAGTTAAGTATTCAGTATTTTTGTAAAGTCTTCCATGATAGAAGCACTTCTAGAAGAATATGGAGTTATTTCACTTCCACTCATAATTTCAACAATAACAAAAAATTCAAAAAGGGCCACAATCATCTAACAAATAACACAAACAATATAATAATAATAATAATAATAATAATAATAATAATAATAATATTAATAATAATAATAATAATAATAATAATAATAATAATAATAATAATAATAATAATATAATAATAATAATAATAATAATAATAATAAATATTAATAATAATAATAATAATAATAATAATAATGTTAATAATGTTAATAATAATAATAATAATAATAATAATAAGAATAATAATAATAATAATAATAATAATAATAATAATAATAATAATAATAATAATAATAATAATAATAATAATAATAATAATAATAATAATAATAATACCCTTACTACTCATTCAAGAAATGTATCAGTTAGGTAAATCATCAAGTGTCTAAAATAAATAAATAAATCTCAATCAAGTTTGTTGATAATCCTCTAACAAATATGACAAAACACAAATGAAAGTTATCATTCAAGAAGTCAAATATGATAAGAGAAATTTACAAAACAAAATCAAAGAATTTGAAAGAAAAAACAAACAAAAACAAAAACAATCAGAGGCACACCCTAATGTGTAAATGAAACAACTCATAAAGTGATGAAACTAAATGCTAAGTGATTTAAATATGTGAATGATGTATTTATGTCAGAGGTATGTTAAAATAAAAATTTCAATGATTTATAGAGGCAACCATGATTGATGTTTTGAAATGGAACATTCACTTCTAGATTTTCAATAGCCTTATCATTTATTTAGGGTTGGTTTTAACCACTCTCCTTATTTGTGTTTGTTCTTCCTTATTTTTGTATTTATCTTCTAAGAAGTTTGTTCTTTGTCTATCTACAAAAACAAAAAAATTTAATTCTAAAACAAATGAGGTTTGTTCCATCAAATGTATTATGTATGATATTTTGTATAGACATGATATTTTTTTTCTTGAAAAAGATTTATTAAAAAAATTTTTTCCAATCCGGAAATATGTCACACTATTTTCTTAATACTAAGTAAATTTTGTTATATACTTTTCAAAATTAAAAAAAAAAACTCAAAAGTAAGATTTGAACTCTTATCCAACGTGTTAGAACCAACACATTTACCTTTATTATTGTTACCATAATAACTTTTAGCATCACCTTCTTGGAGTAAAAGATAATGAACTATTTTTGTTTTTGTCACGTGTTTTGAACAATTACTATTGATATACCATTTTGAGTTCGAGTTTAAAACAAACATGTATCAAAACATATGTCTTTGATCTTTGGTAGACAAATCATTTTTTAGTCATTTTGCCTTAGAACTACTGAAAACCATTCTATTTCTAGAAGTCCCTTTCATACTAGTTTCATGATTTTTCCTTATAAAACAAGAAGGTGAACTAAGATCATGTTTACCATAACAAGTGTATTTATGCATGTTATGATTATAGATCTCATTTGAGTGACAAAATCATTAAAATGACTTAATATTATTCGTGCAATTCATGTCAAACATAATAAGGTCTTCAATCTTCATGTCTAGTTAAATTCGTGCAATTCTCAATGTCTTCATTGTTCTCAAGGTCATCATCTGATTCATAATCTGATTCAGAGTCAGTTGCATCCATATTCATTAGATCTTTCATAATAGCCTATATCTTCTTCATCTTTTCAAGGTTAAGATTCTTGAAAAGAATCTTCTTAGAGTCTATTCCACCAGACGGTTCAATAACACTAATATGATCTCTAACAACTCCGACTTCCTTGGCTTTGTTCAACCATAACTCAAACATATCAATAACCTCATTTGTAACCTTAATCTCGTGGATAAGCTTGTTGCTCCCAATATTCATGTTGAGAGAAGAATCTGAAATCTGAGAGAATGATCTGAAATTTGAACAAGAAGAGAAAACCATTTTTTAATATAACATACAACAACAACAACATACAAAAACCATAAACTCTCGAAAAAGAAGAAAATTATGTGAAAATAATGTGAAACATAACAACAACATACACGAAAACGAGAGAACAAGGAAGAAGAAGAATATGTTTATTTATGAAGAACAAGATTGAGGTTATACTGTAGAATAGAAAAGCTAATGACGAAGAAGAAGAGAGAAAATGTGTGTTACGGTTTTGCTGTGAGAACTAATTCGCTTATATATGAGTAAACAATTTCATCACGGTCGTATTCAAAAATCGTGATGAAATGTAATGACTTTCAAAATGGTTGACATTAACAACCATGGTGATAGGTATTTTAATCTTAATTTATATATCATATTATAAGGACAACACTTATTGTAACGAAAAAGTAGAAAATTGTCGGAGCTGAGATTCGAACTCGGTTACTCCAAAAATATATAATCATGGTTAATTAGTTTAACCGTAGTGCAAGGTTTTTTTCGTAAATAGAAAAAACAAAGTACGTCAAAAAATATGGTATTACCACGGTTAACAGCCAGACCGTTGTAATTTAGTGTTACGAAAGGTTTATTTTACAGTAATGACAACATATTCCTTACTTAGTTCTCACCTTGTTATGTGACAATCTCAGTGATGTAATGTCGTCTCATAATCCAATCCTTCATGCAAGAACGAAGGATATTGAGCTTTATATTCACTTTGTCAATGAGAAAGTGGTAGAGAAACGACTACTCATTCAACATGTCCCAATTCATTCTCAGATTGCGGACGCGCTAACAAAACCACTCTCGACTACTTTATTTTCTGATTTTTGAACCAAACTCAAGGTGTTTTCATTCCATCCGCCATATGTATGTGAGGGAGTATTGGAAAAATGTTAGATGTAAGTTTGCTTAAGTAGTTAAAATTGTAGTTAATGTTCTTATGAAGTTCGTTACTAGGGTTATAAAATTAGTTAAGAGTGTGTAACAAATTTCTACATGAATCAAACTCTATCATTAAAATGCTACTTGTATAAATAGGATCTCGTACACAATGTAAAGGTTAACCAACAATCATCTTCCTCTCAATCTAATATCTCCATGAACCATGATTCAAAACTCTAACATGGAGTATTCCTCGTTGGATGATTAGACTTTAATTATTTCTTGAGATTGACTTTACTTTTAAAGTTTAAATTAAATCAAATAATTTTTTTTATTGTTTTCTTATATATTTTTTCAACACTTTTGAGATAAAAGGCTTATACTATAATCAAAATTTCATAAAATAAAACAATATTATCTTTATTTTTATGTCTTGAATTACAATAAATATAAGAAACACTTAAATAAACTATCAATAATTGAATTGCCTCAAATTTATCATCTTTATTCTGATATCTTCTACATTTAAAATATATCTAAAGGTGATGTTTTTAATTCTAGGTGGAACAAATATATCTACAAATACATTTATAAATTGGGTTGATAGGATCTGTACCACCTTGTATACAAGTTCCATAACCCTTATAAATTTGATAACACCATGCTCCACACGCATTAAGGATGCATTGTCCCTCACGAGTTTTAAAACATTCTCTTGGTCTGTCTATACCATTTGTCATTGATATGACTGTAAAAGAAAAAAGAGCATAATTAGCATGAAAAAACAACTAAAGAAAAAAGTATTTAGAAAAGTTATATTTCTTTGAACAATATTGGAGAAGGAATTAATATTTTCAAATACCAAACATGTAAATGTTATTTAAATCAAAATCATTAAGAAACATATACCCACGTTTTAAATTTTGAAATTATTATATTATTTTCAAATCTTACAATACTTTTGTGTTTTGTGTGTATATTGTTTGGTTAAAATTACAGACATTTGACTTAATAAATTGTGAATATTAATAGCAGCATCTAAAATTATAAATATTTAACATAAAATTTGTGAACATTAATATTTGAATATGAGATGATATTTGAAATTTGAATATCTGACTTTAAAAATTGTGAATATTAATATTTGAATCTGAGATGGTATTTCAAATTTGATTATTTAACTTAAAAAGTCGTAAATATTAATATTTGAATAAGAATAATATCTAAAGTTTTAGTATTTAACTTTAAAAATTGTGAATATTGACATTTAAATATGAGATGATATCTCAAACTTAATTATTTAACAATATTAATATTTGAATATGAGATAATATCTAAATTTCAAAATTTTAACTTAAAAAGTGTGAATATTAATAATTAAAAATGAGATAACATCTGAAAATTGAATATTTAACTTAATTTTGTTTAATAGCCTAACAGAAGTGGAAAGTTACACACAAGATTCAATGTAAAATAATGTAGTTCTTTCAAATGACATTTGTATTCATTATTGTCATTATATATATATATATATATATATATATATATATATATATATATATATATATATATATATATATATATATATATTATATTATATATATATATATATATATATATATATATATATATATATATATATATATATATAAAAGGTTAGATAAGAAATGTTACAAATTTTAATATAAAAATAATATACCTGAAAAAATGAAAATAAAAAAGATGATTAGCATGAAAGAATACTTGGCCATTTCAAAAAGCTTCAAAATAATAATCAGGAAAAAAATGTTATGATTAAACTAGTTTCAAGGGTTTATATAGAACATAATTATAACATATTTTTCTATTCATTATACTCTTTACCAACTTTTTTATAACTTCTACGTTATTATAATTTCTAACATTAACTCGAATTGATTTAAGAGAAAAACTGTTAAATGCATAACAAAACTGTCGTAAAACTATATTTTTTTTAATTACAAGTGTAAAAAATCGAATTATGATCTTTCCTACTAAAATCAATGTCAATTATTACTTTGGTTTATTATTTCAGTTTCAATAACGGCAAAGAAAGAAGATTTATTATCTTTGCAATCTATTTTAATATTTTTAACCTCCCATTTAATAAAAATAATTATTTCCCTTGACGAATTTTATTTTATTTAAATTTCCTGTTTATGTGGTAGAATAAGTAGTATTTTTTTTTCAATCATTGTTTTTCTTTGAGTAATTTGATTTTATGTGACCTTTCTTAAATATTTCACACATTTCATTTAAAAAACTTATCTTTCTTAGCCAATGTTAGTGTAGAATCTCCGGCCTCTTGTGTTTGTCCTTTCAATGTGATAATTTCTTGTTTGTGGAATATTTTTATAAGTGGATGACATATGAACAAACTTCTTAATACTTATGAACAAAACTCAATAACATCTTTAATCTCATAGTTTAAACCTAACTCTAATGTTATAGTGGATTATCAAAGTCTCTATAGTAATTTTCCCCCTCTTGAAACCTTACTTTATTATCCTTTAGATTCTTTTATGGAGTTCCCTTTAATAATGAGATGATGTATATGTCTTTCTCAAAATTTATTTTAATTCATCTTAATCATCAAATTGCCTAGCTAGAATTCTCCTTCTCTCCTTGAAATTTTTGAAAATATCACGGCTCTTTAATTGATAAACTATTTTATTTTCAAGCAATTCAGTTAAGTATTCGATATTTTTGTAAAGTCTTCCATGATAGAAGCACTTCTAGAAGAATATGGAGTTATTTCACTTTCACTCATAATTTCGACAATAATGAAAAATTCAAAAAGGGCCACAATCATCTAAGAAAGAACACAAACAATAATAATAATAATAATAATAATAATAATAATAATAATAATAATAATAATAATAATAATAATAATAATAATAATAATACCCTTACTACTCATTCAAGAAATGTATCAGTTATGTATATCATCAGGTTCCTAAAATAAATAAACAAATCACAATCAAATTTGTGATAATCCTCTAACAAATATGACAAACAAATATGACAAAACATAAATGAAAGTTATCATCCAAGAGGTCAAATATGACAAGAGAAATTTGCAAAACAAAATCAAAGAATTTGAAAGAAACAAAATAAAAAAAAACAAAAACATTCGTAGGCACGCCCTAATGTGTATATTAAACAAGTGATGAAACTAAATGTTAAGTGATTTAAATATGTGAATGATGTGTTTATGTCAGAGGTAAAATAAAAATTTCAATGATTTATAGAGATAACCATGATTGATATTTTGAAATGGAACATTCACTTCTAGATTTTCAATATCCTTATCATTTATTTAGGGTTGGTCTTAATCACTCCCCTTTTGAGGTTGTCCCTTATTTGCATTTGTTCTTCCTTATTTTTGTATTTATATTCTAAGAAGTTTATTCTTAGTCTATATATTTATCTTCGAAGAAGTTTGTTCTTAGTTTAAATATGAGGTTTATTTTATAAAATGTATTATGTATGAATTTTTCTATAGATATGATATTTTTTTTCTTGAAAAAGATTTACTTTAAAAAAAATTGTTTTCCAATTTTATGATTCTCCACATAGAAGAATCAGGAAATATGTCATTACTATTGTCACACTATTTTCTTAATACTAAGTAAATTTTGTTATATCCTTTCCAAAATTAAAACAACTCAAAAGTAAGATTTGAACTCTTATCAAACATACTAGAACCAACACATTTATCTTTATTGTTGTCACCATAATAGTTTTAGCATCACCTTCTTGGAGTATAAGATGATGAACTATTTTTGTTTTTGTCACCTGCTTTGAACAATTACTATTGATATACCATTTTGAATTTGAGTTTAAAACACACATATATCAAAACATATGTCTTTGATCTTTGGTACACAAATCATTTTTTTGTGTGATCATTTTGCCTTATTCTAGCGAAAACTATTCTATTTCTAGAAGTCCCTTTCATACTAGTTTCATGATTTTTCCTTATAAAACAAGAAGGTGAAATTAGATCATGTTTACCATAATAAGTGTATTTATGCATGTTATGATTATCAATCTCATTTGAGTTACAAAATCTTTAAAATTCCATTTTGATTATCTAAAATGATATTCCAATTATCTTTCTCTTTATTGAGTTTATCATGTGTGTTATGAAATATTTCAAAAAATAAAATCTAACACTTTGCAATTTACACATTTGATAGATTTTTCAATTTTATTATCATAAGGAACAGAGGGATTGTCTTGAATTTTAAATTATTATTTTCTCTTTAAGACGAATTATTTCCTCTTTTAGTTTTTCATTTTCATTTTCAATAGAGGAGATAGTCTTTTAGACACAATAACAATGTTTTTTAATTACTTAATTTATTATTTAACTCTTTACAAATTGAGAAGAATGCAAAATAAATAAAGTGAAAAGTTATAATATTTACTTTATTTTTTTTTTGATTTTCCATGGAAGACAAGTTGCTTTCTTCCCTTTTTTCTCGGTCATTGGAGGAGTCAATGTTGTTTTCATCTATTAAAACATAAACTCCTTTTGATTTTTTTTGTGGTATTCTGTATATTTAAAATTTTCTATGGTTCTGCAGATATTTTGGTTCTATCTGATGTTTTTTTTTCACATTGGTAATATGTTGGAATTAAGAATGATCTTTCTTTACTTTGATTTTGAATGTTTGGAGGTTTATTTTCTATTCCTTGGAAATTTTTTGAATTTGAAAAATAGAAGATCCAAGTTTTCATCATTTTCATTTTGGAAAATTTAATTTTCTGACTCCATATCTTTAACATTTATATCTTTAGTGCAAGTATTTTTTTTCCACCTTCTTCTTGTTCAGCAATATAGTTTAGTTATGTCTCGTGTTCATGCAATTTACCAAATAGAGTAGTCAAATTCATAGAAGACGAATATTTAGACTCCATATCTTAAACATCCAAGGACTTTTTTTAGTTAAATCCAAATTTTAAAAAAATTTACTCAAAGTTCTTAAGTGAAGTAATATATGCATGAAACAATTTTGCATATCTTAGATATTTTCTTGAGGTTTCATTCTAAGCTATTATTTTTCCATTGATTAATATGTTAATCCTAACCCTTTCAATCTTGGTAGTACCATCATGGGTAACTTGAGCAGACTTCCATATTTCTCTAGTAATATTAAAGTGTGAAACACAAAAATGCAACCATACCTAATTAAAAAATAATGATATTTTTAGCTTTTAAATTGTAATTCACTTTTTATTAATCCTCATTGATCTATAGATTTTAGGCTTATCCACCAATAAATCATTGATCTGATGAGAGGGGATTACGAAACAATTTTTCACAACATCCAAAATATAACGGTCCATCTATATGATAAAGATACCATTTTCCCTTCTGTGGTTTTGTTTTCTATGGTTCTGCAGATATTTTGGTTTTATCTGATGTTTTTTTTCACATTGGTAATATGTTGGAATTAAGAATGATCTTTCTTTACTTAATGCAATTTACTTTCTTGCTCATTTATTCATATTGCCTTTTCCCTTTGCTCACTTGAGATGATATTTTATGTTTCTGCCATTTTCCCTTTGCTCATTTGAGCACATTATTATGTAAATATATTGTTGCCTTGTGCTTGTTTTATCTTTGTTTGTGTGAGCCCAATGCAAAAAGGAGAAAGGACTCAGAATTAGGACTTTACCTATGCTTAATGGAGTTCAAGAGCAACTAGACCTCATGCCTTTAGAATGCTAAACTTGTTGAAGAGCAACAAGGCCTCATGCCTTTAGAATGCTTAATCTTGAAGTTGACTTGAAAGGACCCCTAATCTAAATTCACTCTTTGTCCATTCCTCTTATTGCATTGTGAACTTTTTGATTGTTTGTTCTTGTGTGATAGGGAATCCAAACTTGAGATAGTAAGAAGGACCATTGTCATGAATAGCCAAGTTAAGAGAGACAAGCCAAATGGAGATCCTAGGAGCTTGAATATAATATTTGCTTTGATTGCTTGTTGCTTGCTAAGTCCAAAGGAAAGAAGCATCTTGAATCATCTTTATGATCTCAAGAAAGGAACTCCAAGGGTTTTATCTCTTCTCTCATCTTTGCATGTTTAGGACTAGCCCTTCTCTTCTTCTCCTCACTCTAACCCAAGTCAAACTCATTTTGTGCAAACATTGACATTGTTTTCAAAACTAGAAACCTAGGCCATATGCCTTTGATCTTTCAAACCCTTTTCATTAATACTTATCTTGAATGAACCTTAATCATACTTTGACTACATTTTGTAAATATTTCTAACTTGTAAATACAACTCACTTCAAGTTGTTTTTGTGGTTCCAATGGCCACCTTTGTTAAAACTTTTTTCATAAACATTAGCCATAGGTTTGAGTTATCATAGTGGTTGATGTAAACCTCACCTTATCCTTAGTGATTGGACTATAAGTCTTCCATACTTATTATAGGGTGAATCCCTCACTAGTATGTTGAATCCCTCCTCACATGGTGGATTGTTGGTTTAGGTTGAGTTTTCTCCCTTTGATAACAAAAGACCTTAAGGCTTTTGTCTAAATCAATTCACCAATCTTTTGAGATTTTTACCCCGAACTACGAGGTTTTGATCCTATCTTTGTGATGGTACGTAGGCAATGGGTTTATCCATTCAAACAACAAAATTGTAAATATGTATATTCTTTTCTCATCTCCCCAATCCTGTTTGCACAAATATTTTCACAAATACCAACCTACAATACATCTTTGCAAAAAGGGCTCCCTTAGAGTACTAAGGATGTTTTGGGTGCTTAAAACCTTCCCATTGCATAACCAACCCCCTTACCCAGATCTCTGACTTTTTTATTAGTTTTTGATTTGATAAAACTTCTCGGTTTTTGTTCGCTTTCTAACCTTTCCTTTGGATAAATAGAAGTGCGGTGACGACTCGAATTGTATGCTTACTTTTGATTTAGTCAATAAATCTAAAGGTAACGAATACCCCGCTACAGTTTAGAGTTGTTCAAAGTTTCTATTTATTAGTACCATATATTATTATTATTATTATTATTATTATTATTATTATCATTATTATTATTATTATTATTATTATTATTATTATTATGAAAGTAAACTGATATTTGTACCCAAAACAAAGATAAATTGTGAGTGCCCTGATTTAGGTTAGAGATAATCAGGTTAGAGATACATTATTAAGCGATTTTGCACAAATTTTGTTTTATTTATACAAGGGATTTTGCTTTTGCAGGAAATGTCAACAAAAGGATCATCTAAACTAAAGACTTTGTGCACAATGTGGAAAGATTTAGATGAACCTTTGAAAGCACAAATTAACAATAGAATAGAAAATTATGGTGAAGGTTATACACTATTAAGAGTTGTAAGGCTTGTCCAAGATAACTCATCTGAATTTTCAACATCATTGTTTGAATTGTTCATGATTTATTATGGACTACAAGAAAATTATTATTGTTTTCATGTTTGTGGTCAAAACATGAACGTCACATTGGAGGACGTCCTGTTTTTGACCAACTTGCCCATTACGGGCCGAGCACTTATATCTGAAAGCAATAAAGACCCTGTGGCTTTTAACAGAGTTTTTTCTTTACTTGCCACTCATAAACTTAAGTTAACAGTGTTGAATTTTTTTTGCTGCTCATGATCGTGTCATGTCTGATCATTCCACCTCATGATCGTGTCATGTCTGATCATTCCAAGTGGGGATGGACAAAATTGCAAAACCACCTACGTCCAATTTATTGAAAAATTGGATGAAGTTGACGCCTATGCTTGGAGTGCTATGTTACCGGAATCTCATATGCTTCAAAATCAACCGCCAACATCTCACATGCATCTATCACATTGTTAAAATTTGGCAAATCAAAAACAACATTTTCTTAATTAAAAACGTAATTATATATTCATAAGATAACATGCACCGTTGATTACTTATCATTATTCATAACTAAAACCATAACATAATTAAATATTTTATCTCCACTAGTGTTATTCTCAATATTGGGTGATTGGTGATCACTTGCCGTCTCGGAAGTGGATGCTTCAATATCACCTGCCGTCTCAGAAGTGGATGCTTCAATAGTCGGGAAGTTTTGTGCAAACCGCCTATCGATATCCTCCCATTGTCTCAGCTCTTTTTTAAAATGTGCTTTAAAATTGATGGGATTATTGCCTTTATTTCCATTTGAAATAATCACTCCCAAATTAGATCCAACACCGGTCCAGTTAATATCATCAAGTTCCTCGAACTGTTTTGCTACAACATTTGGATATTGAGGCTCCACATAGTTGTAGCAAAACAATGGGGCGACGATAGTACGGTAATCTCATATGCTTCAAAATCAACCGCCAACATCTCACATGCATCTATCACATTGTTAAAATTTGGCAAATCAAAAACAACATTTTCTTAATTAAAAACGTAATCATATATTCATAAGATAAAATGCACCGCTGATTACTTATCATTATTCATAACTAAAACCATAACATAATTAAATATTTTATCTCCACTAGTTTTATTCTCAATATTGGGTGATTGGTGATCACTTGCCATCTCGGAAGTGGATGCTTCAATATCACCTGCCGTCTGAGAAGTGGATGCTTCAATAGTCGGGAAGTTTTGTGCAAACCGCCTATCGATATCCTCCCATTGTCTCAGCTCTTTTTTAAAATATGCTTTAAAATTGATGGGATTATTGCCTTTATTTCCATTTGAAATAATCACTCCCAAATTAGATCCAACACCGGTCCAGTTAATATCATCAAGTTCCTCGAACTGTTTTGCTACAACATTTGGATATTGAGGCTCCACATAGTTGTAGCAAAACAATGGGGCGACGATAGTACAGTAATCTCATATGCTTCAAAATCAACCGCCAACATCTCACATGCATCTATCACATTGTTAAAATTTGGCAAATCAAAAACAACATTTTCTTAATTAAAAACGTAATCATATATTCATAAGATAACATGCACCGCTGATTACTTATCATTATTCATAACTAAAACCATAACATAATTAAATATTTTACCTCCAATAGTGCTATTCTCAATATTGGGTGATTGGTGACCACTTGCCGTCTCGGAAGTGGATGCTTCAATATCACCTGCCGTCTCGGAAGTGGATGCTTCAATAGTCTGGAAGTTTTGTGCAAACCGCCTATCGATATCCTCCCATTGTCTCAGCTCTTTTTTAAAATGTGCTTTAAAATTGATAGGACTATTGCCTTATTTCCCTTTGAAATAATCACTCCCAAATCAGATCCAACATCGGTCAAGTTAATATCATCAAGTTTCTCGAACTGTTTTTCTACAACATTTGGATATTGAGGCTCCACATAGTTGTAGCAAAAAAATGGGGCGACAATAGTACGATAATCTCATATGCTTCAAAATCAACCGCCAACATCTCACATGCATCTATCACATTATAAAAATTTGGCAAATCAAAAACAACATTTTCTTAATTAAAAACGTAATTATATATTCATAAGATAACATGCACCGCTGATTACTTATCATTATTCATAACTAAAACCATAACATAGTTACATATTTTACCTCCACTAGTGCTATTCTCAATATTGGGTGATTGGTGACCACCTGCCGTCTCGGAAGTGGATGCTTCAATATCACCTGCCGTCTCGGAAGTGGATGCTTCAATAGTCTGGAAGTTTTGTGCAAACCGCCTATCGATATCCTCCCATTGTCTCAGCTCTTTTTTAAAATGTGCTTTAAAATTGATGGGATTATTGCCTTTATTCCCCTTTGAAATAATCACTCCCAAATCAGATCCAACATCGGTCAAGTTAATATCATCAAGTTTCTTGAACTGTTTTTCTACAACATTTGGATATTGAGGCTCCACATAGTTGTAGCAAAAAAATGGGGCGACAATAGTACGATAATCTCATATGCTTCAAAATCAACCGCCAACATCTCACATGCATCTATCACATTATAAAAATTTGGCAAATCAAAAACAACATTTTCTTAATTAAAAACGTAATTATATATTCATAAGATAACATACACCGCTGATTACTTATCGTTATTCATAACTAAAACCATAACATAATTAAATATTTTACCTCCACTAGTGTTATTCTCAATATTGGGTGATTGGTGATCACTTGCCGTCTCGGAAGTGGATGCTTCAATATCACCTGCCGTCTCAGAAGTGGATTCTTCAATAGTCGGGAAGTTTTGTGCAAACTGCCTATCGATATCCTCCCATTGGCTCAGCTCTTTTTTAAAATGTGCTTTAAAATTGATGGAATTATTGCCTTTATTTCCATTTGAAATAATCACTCCCAAATTAGATCAAACACCGGTCAAGTTAATATCATCAAGTTCCTCGAACTGTTTTGCTACAACATTTGGATATTGAGGCTCCACATAGTTGTAGCAAAACAATGGAACGACGATAGTACGGTAATCTCATATGCTTCAAAATCAACCGCCAACATCTCACATGCATCTATCACATTGTAAAAATTTGGCAAATCAAAAACAACATTTTCTTAATTAAAAACGTAATTATATATTCATAAGATAACATGCACCGCTGATTACTTATCATTATTCATAACTAAAACCATAACATAATTATATATTTTACCTCCACTAGTGCTATTCTCAATATTGGGTGATTGGTGACCACTTGCGGTCTCGGAAGTGGATGCTTCAATATCACCTGCCGTCTCGGAAGTGGATGCTTCAATAGTCTGGAAGTTTTGTGCAAACCGCCTATCGATATCCTCCCATTGTCTCAGCTCTTTTTTAAAATGTGCTTTAAAATTGATGGGACTATTGCCTTTATTTCCCTTTGAAATAATCACTCCCAAATCAGATCCAACATCGGTCAAGTTAATATCATCAAGTTTCTCGAACTGTTTTTCTACAACATTTGGATATTGAGGCTCCACATAGTTGTAGCAAAAAAATGGGGCGACAATAGTACGATAATCTCATATGCTTCAAAATCAACCGCCAACATCTCACATGCATCTATCACATTATAAAAATTTGGCAAATCAAAAACAACATTTTCTTAATTAAAAACGTAATTATATATTCATAAGATAACATGCACCGCTGATTACTTATCATTATTCATAACTAAAACCATAACATAATTAAATATTTTACCTCCACTAGTGTTATTCTCAATATTGGGTGATTGGTGATCACTTGCCGTCTCGGAAGTGGATGCTTCAATATCACCTGCCGTCTCAGAAGTGGATTCTTCAATAGTCGGGAAGTTTTATGCAAACCGCCTATCGATAACCTCCCATTGTCTCAGCTCTTTTTTAAAATGTGCTTTAAAATTCATGGGATTATTGCCTTTATTTCAATTTGAAATGATCACTCCCAAATTAGATCTAACACCGGTCAAGTTAATATCATCAGGTTCCTCGAACTGTTTTGCTACAACATTTGGATATTGAGGCTACACATAGTTGTAGCAAAACAATGGAACGACGATAGTACGGTAATCTCATATGCTTCAAAATCAACCGCCAATATCTCACATGCATCTATCACATTGTTAAAATTTGGCAAATCAAAAACAACATTTTCTTAATTAAAAACGTAATTATATATTCATAAGATAACATGCACCGCTGATTACTTATCATTATTCATAACTAAAACCATAACATAGTTACATATTTTACCTCCACTAGTGCTATTCTCAATATTGGGTAATTGGTGACCACTTGCGGTCTCGGAAGTGGATGCTTCAATATCACCTGCCGTCTCGGAAGTGGATGCTTCAATAGTCTGGAAGTTTTGTGCAAACCGCCTATCGATATCCTCCCATTGTCTCAGCTCTTTTTTAAAATGTGCTTTAAAATTGATGGGATTATTGCCTTTATTCCCCTTTGAAATAATCACTCCCAAATCAGATCCAACATCGGTCAAGTTAATATCATCAAGTTTCTTGAACTGTTTTTCTACAACATTTGGATATTGAGGCTCCACATAGTTGTAGCAAAAAAATGGGGCGACAATAGTACGATAATCTCATATGCTTCAAAATCAACCGCCAACATCTCACATGCATCTATCACATTATAAAAATTTGGCAAATCAAAAACAACATTTTCTTAATTAAAAACGTAATTATATATTCATAAGATAACATGCACCGCTGATTACTTATCATTATTCATAACTAAAACCATAACATAATTAAATATTTTACCTCCACTAGTGTTATTCTCAATATTGGGTGATTGGTGGTCACTTGCCGTCTCGGAAGTGGATGCTTCAATATCACCTGCCGTCTCAGAAGTGGATTCTTCAATAGTCGGGAAGTTTTGTGCAAACTGCCTATCGATATCCTCCCATTGGCTCAGCTCTTTTTTAAAATGTGCTTTAAAATTGATGGAATTATTGCCTTTATTTCCATTTGAAATAATCACTCCCAAATTAGATCAAACACCGGTCAAGTTAATATCATCAAGTTCCTCGAACTGTTTTGCTACAACATTTGGATATTGAGGCTCCACATAGTTGTAGCAAAACAATGGAACGACGATAGTACGGTAATCTCATATGCTTCAAAATCAACCGCCAACATCTCACATGCATCTATCACATTGTAAAAATTTGGCAAATCAAAAACAACATTTTCTTAATTAAAAACGTAATTATATATTCATAAGATAACATGCACCGCTGATTACTTATCATTATTCATAACTAAAACCATAACATAATTATATATTTTACCTCCACTAGTGCTATTCTCAATATTGGGTGATTGGTGACCACTTGCGGTCTCGGAAGTGGATGCTTCAATATCACCTGCCGTCTCGGAAGTGGATGCTTCAATAGTCTGGAAGTTTTGTGCAAACCGCCTATCGATATCCTCCCATTGTCTCAGCTCTTTTTTAAAATGTGCTTTAAAATTGATGGGACTATTGCCTTTATTTCCCTTTGAAATAATCACTCCCAAATCAGATCCAACATCGGTCAAGTTAATATCATCAAGTTTCTCGAACTGTTTTTCTACAACATTTGGATATTGAGGCTCCACATAGTTGTAGCAAAAAAATGGGGCGACAATAGTACGATAATCTCATATGCTTCAAAATCAACCGCCAACATCTCACATGCATCTATCACATTATAAAAATTTGGCAAATCAAAAACAACATTTTCTTAATTAAAAACGTAATTATATATTCATAAGATAACATGCACCGCTGATTACTTATCATTATTCATAACTAAAACCATAACATAATTAAATATTTTACCTCCACTAGTGTTATTCTCAATATTGGGTGATTGGTGATCACTTGCCGTCTCGGAAGTGGATGCTTCAATATCACCTGCCGTCTCAGAAGTGGATTCTTCAATAGTCGGGAAGTTTTATGCAAACCGCCTATCGATAACCTCCCATTGTCTCAGCTCTTTTTTAAAATGTGCTTTAAAATTGATTGGATTATTGCCTTTATTTCAATTTGAAATGATCACTCCCAAATTAGATCTAACACCGGTCAAGTTAATATCATCAGGTTCCTCGAACTGTTTTGCTACAACATTTGGATATTGAGGCTACACATAGTTGTAGCAAAACAATGGAACGACGATAGTACGGTAATCTCATATGCTTCAAAATCAACCGCCAATATCTCACATGCATCTATCACATTGTTAAAATTTGGCAAATCAAAAACAACATTTTCTTAATTAAAAACGTAATTATATATTCATAAGATAACATGCACCGCTGATTACTTATCATTATTCATAACTAAAACCATAACATAGTTACATATTTTACCTCCACTAGTGCTATTCTCAATATTGGGTAATTGGTGACCACTTGCGGTCTCGGAAGTGGATGCTTCAATATCACCTGCCGTCTCGGAAGTGGATGCTTCAATAGTCTGGAAGTTTTATGCAAACCGCCTATCGATATCCTCCCATTGTCTCAGCTCTTTTTTAAAATGTGCTTTAAAATTGATGGGATTATTGCCTTTATTCCCCTTTGAAATAATCACTCCCATATCAGATCCGACACCGGTCAAATTAATATCATAAAGTTCCTCGAACTGTTTTGCTACAACATTTGGATATTAAGGCTCCCCATAGTTGTAGCAAAACAATAGGGCGACGATAGTACGGTAATCTCATATGCTTCAAAATCAACCGCCAACATCTCACATGCATCTATCACATTGTTAAAATTTGGCAAATCAAAAATAACATTTTCTTAATTAAAAACGTAATTATATATTCATAAGATAACATGCACCGCTGATTACTTATCATTATTCATAACTAAAACCATAACATAATTAAATATTTTACCTCCACTAGTGCTATTCTCAATATTGGGTGATTGGTTATCACTTGCCGTCTCGGAAGTGGATGCTTCAATATCACCTGCCGTCTTAGAAGTGGATGCTTCAATAGTCTGGAAGTTTTGTGCAAACCGCCTATCGATATCCTCCCATTGTCTCAGCTCTTTTTTAAAATGTGCTTTAAAATTGATGGGATTATTTCCTTTATTTCCCTTTGAAATAATCACTCACATATCAGATCCAACACCGGTCAAGTTAATATCATAAAGTTCCTCGAACTGTTTTGCTACAACATTTGGATATTAAGGCTCCCCATAGTTGTAGCAAAACAATGGGGCGACGATAGTACGGTATTGAATATGATCATGCAGGTCGGGAGGCAGCATTTGTTCAGTATAGGGATGCCAAGTAATAGGAAAAATTTTTATATCCTGTGTTATACAAAAAACAAAAGATAAAGATAACAAACTAAAAATTAACCAACCATTATCCCACAAAATCACAACCTACATAAGCTATATAAATCATTTCTTACCTCATGATCCATATCCAAGAAGTTACGTATCAATTGAAACTTTTGTCCTAATTGATGATGGGGTTTTGTGTGGCGGTTTTGGCCGAGTTTGAAAATATCTTTTATCAAATATGCCAATAGTGGCGTATTAGACATATGATCTTCCTCCGCATTAATTGCATTAATATTGAGGATTTCATAAAGACCTTTAAAATGATAAAAGAAGAATCCCTATGAAAAAAAAGTTGGTTAAAAAGTTATCAAACAAAGAGGTAAGAAAAAAAAAGATATAAGAAAAAATATGCACTTACCATTATCAGTCATACAAAGCCGTCAACTTTCTTATTCCGTAAATTATTCTCCTTCAGACCTTGATATAGATAGGACAATATTGCCGCTCCCCAAGCATAGGAGTCAACTTCGTCCAATTTTTCAATAAATTGGACGTAAGTGGTTTTGAAATTTTGTCCATCCCTACTTGGAATGATCAGACATGACACGATCATGAGGATGACGGCCTTGATCCTATCATCATCATTTTTATTTATATCGCAGCAAAAAAATTTCAACACTGTTAACTTAAGTTTATGAGTGGCAGGTAAAGAAAAAATTATGTTAAAAGCCATATGGTCTTTATTGCTTTCAGATATAAGTGTTCGGCCCGTAATGGGCAAGTTGGTCAAAAACAGAACGTCCTCCAATGTGACGTTCATGTTTTGACCACAAACATGAAAACAATAATAATTTTCTTGGTGTCCATAATAACTCATGAACAATCCAAACAATGATGTTGAAAATTCAGATGAGTTATCTTGGACAAGCCTTAAAACTCTTAACAATGTATAACCTTCACCATAATTTTCTATTCTATTGTTAATCTATGCTTTAAAAGGTTCATCTAAATCTTTCCACAATGTGCACAAAGTCTTTAGTTTAGATGATCCTTTTGTTGACATTTCCTGCAAAAGCAAAATCCCTTGTATAAATAAAACAGAATTTGTGCAAAATCGCTTTGTGCAAAATCGCTTAATAATGTATCTCTAACCTGATTATCTCTAACCTAAATCAGGACACTCACAATTTATCTTTGTTTTGGGTACAAATATCAGTTAACTTTCATAATAATAATAATAATAATAATAATAATAATAATAATAATAATAATAATAATAATAATAATAATAATAATAATAATATATATGGTACTAATAAATAGAAACTTTGAAGAACTCTAAACCAAATTTTCTGTTTTTATAATGATACTTTTTCACGTTCTTTGTAGTTAACTGTAAGTACTTTTTCAACATTATGGAGTAAATGAATCAATGAATAAGTTGGTATGACTTTTCATATTCATGATATTGACTTTTAATATAGGCTAACTACTAACCAGACCCCACCATCGTGTGTGTGTGAATGTAGTTATCTTCATTTAGATCTATACTTGAATTCTACACTTTAATTGAGTGATTTTGTATGCTGCGTTTAGAAAAAGAATAACTCTCACGTCCGATAAACACAAACAATAATGCAAAACCAATCATATATAAAATATTGTAGTAACTTTTTTCTTAAGTCAACTAATCATATCTAACTAGCTCGTCTCAACAGGATTAATAGAAACTCGTGCTTCAGATTCGTTGAACAAGTTCTACCAACGAAATTGAACATTATCTATAAAATTCCATGATTCAGTTTCGCTTAAGTTACCATTCGCAAATAAAAAGAAATCAAAATGAATTCCAACAAGATTCTACCGATGCATATTATTTCAACAATAGAAACAAACATACCATAATCCTAAAATTATTTTGTTTTATCTTGTTCCACATTACTCTCACCTTCTCAATATATTCGGACCCTAATGATAATGCAACAAAATAACAAAATCAAGAACCATATAAATATGTAAATATATGAATGATGTCATAAACAAAATAGAAAGTAACAAAATCAAGAACCATACAAATGCGAAGCACCGATATATGTCGGGCTCTGCTACACAGCTAACCTAAATATATAAATATGTACTCTGTGCTTCGTATCTTTTAAATTTTTAAACACCATCAGTCACACGGGGCAAGACTAGGAAAAGAGCCAAATGTTAATAGTTCTGAAACGGAGGAACTAAGGCGAATATATATACAAAAGGTTAGACAAGAAATAATATACCTGAAAAAATGAAGATAAAAAAGATAATTAGCATGAAAGAATACTTGGCCATTTCAAAAAGCTTCAAAATAATATAATCAGGAAAAAAAAATGTTATGGATAAACTAGTTTCAATGGTTTATATAGAACAAAATTATAACCTATTTTTCTATTCATTATACTCTTTACAAACTTTTTTTTACCTTATACGTTATTATAATTTCTAACATTAACTTGAATTCACTTAAGAGACAAACTGTTAAATTGTTAAATGCATAACAAAACTGTCGCATAGTTATTATTTTTTTCCACCATTAATATCCGATTTATTGGATCAATAAATTCAATTTAGAGATTAATTTTGACTTCAAAAAATTCTAACTCTTCTTTAATTACAAGGGTAGGGAATCAAATTGTGATCTTCCCTACTAAAATCAATTTTTACTGGATCAACTCAAAATCGGAATCTACATAACCTTGACAAAATTGTTACTTTAGTTTATTATTTCAGTTTCAATAATTGCAAAGAAAGGAAGATTTATTATCTTTACAATCTATTTTAATATTTTTAACCTCCCATTTAATAAAAATAATTATTTCCCTTGATGAATTTTATTTTATTTAAATTTCCTGTTTATGTGGCATAATAAGTACTATTTTTCTTTTCAATCAATGTTTTCTTTTTGAGTAATTTGATTTTATGTGACCTTTCTTAAATATTTCAGACATATCATTGAAAAATTATAAGATGAACTAGAGGGTGGATCTTTAAGTTTAAAAAACTTATCTTTCTTAGCCAATGTTAGTGTAGAATCTCCTGCCTCTTGTGTTTGTCCTTTCAATGTGATGATTTCTTGTTTGAGGAATACTTTTATAAGTACTTTTTCCCTTTAATCTCATAGTTTAAACCTAACTCTTATAATATCTTTATCCTCTCTAATGTTATAGTGGATTCTCAAAGTCTCTATAGTAATTCTCCACACTCTTGAAACCTTATGTTATAGTGGATTTTTTTATGGAGTTCCCTTTAATAATGAGATAGTGTATATGTCTTTCTCAAAATTTATTTTAGTTCATCTTAATCATCAAATTGCCTAGCTACACATCTCCTTCTCTCCTTGAAATTTTTGAAAAATTTTTCATAATGCACTATCACGGCTCTTTAATTGATAAGCTATTTTATTTTCAAGCAATTCAGTTAAGTACTCAGTATTTTTGTAAAGTCTTCCATCATAGAAGCACTTCTAGAAGAATATGGAGTTATTTCACTTCCACTCATAATTTCAACAATAACAAAAAATTCAAAAAGGGCCACAATCATCTAACAAAGAACACAAACAATATAATAATAATAATAATAATGATAATAATAATAATAATAATACCCTTACTACTCATTCAAGAAATGTATCAGTTAGGTAAATCATCAAGTGTCTAAAATAAATAAATAAATCTCAATCAAGTTTGTTGATAATCCTCTAACAAATATGACAAAACACAAATGAAAGTTATCATTCAAGAAGTCAAATATGATAAGAGAAATTTGCAAAACAAAATCAAAGAATTTGAAAGAAAAAAAAACAAAAACAAAAACAATCAGAGGCACACCCTAATGTGTAAATGAAACAACTCATAAAGTGATAAAACTAAATGCTAAGTGATTTAAATATGTGAATGATGTGTTTATGTCAGAGGTATGTTAAAATAAAAATTTCAATGATTTATAGAGGCAACCATAATTGATGTTTTGAAATGGAACATTCACTTCTAGATTTTCAATATCCTTATCATTTATTTAGGGTTGGTTTTAATCACTCCCCTTATTTGTGTTTGTTTTTCCTTATTTTTGTATTTATCTTCTAAGAAGTTTGTTCTTAGTCTATCTACAAAAACAAAAAAATTTAATTCTAAAACAAATGAGGTTTGTTCCATCAAATGTATTATATATGAATTTTTGTATAGACATGATATTTTTTTTCTTGAAAAAGATTTACTAAAAAAATTGTTTTCCAATCCGGAAATATGTCACACTATTTTCTTAATACTAAGTAAATTTTGTTATATACTTTTCAAAATTAAAAAAAAAACTCAAAAGTAAGATTTGAACTCTTATCCAACGTGTTAGAACCAACACATTTACCTTTATTATTGTTACCATAATAACTTTTAGCATCACCTTCTTGGAGTAAAAGATAATGAACTATTTTTGTTTTTGTCACGTGTTTTGAACAATTACTATTGATATACCATTTTGAGTTCGAGTTTAAAACAAACATGTATCAAAACATATGTCTTTGATCTTTGGTAGACAAATCATTTTTTAGTCATTTTGCCTTAGAACTACTGAAAACCATTCTATTTCTAGAAGTCCCTTTCATACTAGTTTCATGATTTTTCCTTATAAAACAAGAAGGTGAACTAAGATCATGTTTACCATAACAAGTGTATTTATGCATGTTATGATTATAGATCTCATTTGAGTGACAAAATCATTAAAATGACTTAACATTATTCGTGCAATTCATGTCAAACATAACAAGGTCTTCAATCTTCATGTCTAGTTAAATTCGTGCAATTCTCAATGTCTTCATTGTTCTCAAGGTCATCATCTGATTCATAATCTGATTCAGAGTCAGTTGCATCCATATTCATTAGATCTTTCATAATAGCCTATATCTTCTTCATCTTTTCAAGGTTAAGATTCTTGAAAAGAATCTTCTTAGAGTCTATTCCACCAGACGGTTCAATAACACTAATATGATCTCTAACAACTCCGACTTCCTTGGCTTTGTTCAACCATAACTCAAACATATCAATAACCTCATTTGTAACCTTAATCTCGTGGATAAGCTTGTTGCTCCCAATATTCATGTTGAGAGAAGAATCTGAAATCTGAGAGAATGATCTGAAATTTGAACAAGAAGAGAAAACCATTTTTTAATATAACATACAACAACAACAACATAAAAAAACCATAAACTCTCGAAAAAGAAGAAAATTATGTAAAAATAGTGTGAAACATAACAACAACATACACGAAAACGAGAGAACAAGGAAGAAGAAGAAATGTAATGACGGTCGTATTCAAAAATCGTGATGAAATGTAATGACTTTCAAAATGGTTGACATTAACAACCATGGTGATAGGTATTTTAATCTTAATTTATATATCATATTATAACGACAACACTTATTGAAACGAAAAAGTAGAAAATTGTCGGAGCTGAGATTCGAATTCGGTTACTCCAAAAATATATAATCATGGTTAATTAGTTTAACCGTAGTGCAAGGTTTTTTTCGTAAATAGAAAAAACAAAGTACGTCAAAAAATATGGTATTACCACGGTTAACAGCCAGACTGTTGTAATTTAGTGTTACGAAAGGTTTATTTTACAGTAATGACAACATATTCCTTACTTAGTTCTCACCTTGTTATGTGACAATCTCAGTGATGTAATGTCGTCTCATAATCCAATCCTTCATGCAAGAACGAAGGATATTGAGTTTTATATTCACTTTGTCAATGAGAAAGTGGTAGAGAAGCGACTACTCATTCGACATGTCCCAATTCATTCTCAGATTGCGGACGCGCTAACAAAACCACTCTCGACTACTTTATTTTCTGATTTTTGAACCAAACTCAAGGTGTTTTCATTCCATCCGCCATATGTATGTGAGGGAGTATTGGAAAAATGTTATATGTAAGTTTGCTTAAGTAGTTAAGTAGTTAAAATTGTAGTTAATGTTCTTATGAAGTTAGTTACTAGGGTTATAAAATTAGTTAAGAGTGTGTAACAAATTTCTACATGAATCAAACTCTATCATTAAAATGCTACTTGTATAAATAGGATCCCGTACACAATGTAAAGGTTAACCAACTATCATCTTCCTCTCAATCTAATATCTCCATGAACCATGATTCAAAACTCTAACATGGAGTATTCCTCGTTGGATGATTAGACTTTAATTATTTCTTGAGATTGACTTTACTTTTAAAGTTTAAATTAAACCAAATAATCTTTTTTATTGTTTTCTTATATATTTTTTCAACACTTTTGAGATAAAAGGCTTATACTATAATCAAAATTTCATAAAATAAAACAATATTATCTTTATTTTTATGTCTTGAATTACAATAAATATAAGAAACACTTAAATAAACTATCAATAATTGAATTGCCTCAAATTTATCATCTTTATTCTGATATCTTCTACATTTAAAATATATCTAAAGGTGATGTTTTTAATTCAAGGTGGAACAAATATATCTACAAATACATTTATAAATTGGGTTAATAGGATCTGTACCACCTTGTATACAAGTTCCATAACCCTTATAAATTTGATAACACCATGCTCCACACGCATTAAGGATGCATTGTCCCTCACGAGTTTTAAAACATTCTCTTGGTCTGTCTATACCATTTGTCATTGATATGACTGTAAAAGAAAAAAGAGCATAATTAGCATGAAAAAACAACTAAAGAAAAAAGTATTTAGAAAAGTTATATTTCTTTGAACAATATTGGAGAAGGAATTAATATTTTCAAATACCAAACATGTAAATGTTATTTAAATCAAAATCATTAAGAAACATATACCCAAGTTTTAAATTTTAAAATTATTATATTATTTTCAAATCTTACAATACTTTTGTGTTTTGTGTGTATATTGTTTGGTTAAATTACAGACATTTGACTTAATAAATTGTGAATATTAATAGCATAATCTAAAATTATAAATATTTAACATAAAATTTGTGAACATTAATATTTGAATATGAGATGATATTTGAAATTTGAATATCTGACTTTAAAAATTGTGAATATTAATATTTGAATCTGAGATGGTATCTCAAATTTGATTATTTAACTTAAAAAGTCGTAAATATTAATATTTGAATAAGAATAATATCTAAAGTTTTAGTATTTAACTTTAAAAATTGTGAATATTGACATTTAAATATGAGATGATATCTCAAACTTAATTATTTAACAATATTAATATTTGAATATGAGATAATATCTAAATTTCAAAATTTTAACTTAAAAAAGTGTGAATATTAATAATTAAATGAGATGATATCTGAAAATTGAATATTTAACTTAAATTTTTTTTTAATATTATTTCATAGCCTAACAGAATTCATAGCCTAACAGAAGTGGAAAGTTACACACAAGATTCAATGTAAAATCATGTAGTTCTTTCAAATGACAATTGTATTCATTATTGTCATTATATATATATATATATATATATATATATATATATATATATATATATATATATATATATATATATATATATATATATATATATATATATATATATATATATATATATATATATATATATATATATATATATATATATATATATATATATATATATATATATATATATATATAAATAAAAGTTAGATAAGAAATGCTACAAATTTTAATATAAAAATAATATACCTGAAAAAATGAAGATAAAAAAGATGATTAGCATGAAAGAATACTTGGCCATTTCAAAAAGCTTCAAAATAATAATCAGGAAAAAATGTTATGATTAAACTAGTTTCAAGGGTTTATATAGAACATAAATATAACATATTTTTCTACTCATTATACTCTTTACCAACTTTTTTATAACTTCTACGTTATTATAATTTCTAACATTAACTCGAATTGATTTAAGAGAAAAACTGTTAGATGCATAACAAAACTGTCGTAAAACTATATTTTTTTTCCACCATTAATATCCGATTTAAACCAAAAACTTAATTTGGAGATTAATTCTGACATAAAATAACTCTAACTCCTCTTTAATTACAAGTGTAAAAAATCGAATTATGATCTTTCCTACTAAAATCAATGTCAATTATGTGGTAGAATAAGTAGTATTTTTTTTTCAATCATTGTTTTTCTTTGAGTAATTTGATTTTATGTGACCGTTCTTAAATATTTCACACATTTCATTTAAAAAACTTATCTTTCTTAGCCAATGTTAGTGTAGAATCTCCGGCCTCTTGTGTTGTCCTTTCAATGTGATAATTTCTTGTTTGTGGAATATTTTTATAAGTGGATGACATATGAACAAACTTCTTAATAATTATGAACAAAACTCAATAACATCTTTAATCTCATAGTTTAAACCTAACTCTTATAATATCTTTATCCTCTCTAATATTATAGTGGATTCTCAAAGTCTCTATAGTAATTTTCCCCCTCTTGAAACCTTACTTTATTATCCTTTAGATTCTTTTATGGAGTTCCCTTTAATAATGAGATGATGTATATCTATTTTCTCAAAATTTATTTTAATTCATCTTAATCATCAAATTGCCTAGCTAGAATTCCCCTTTTCTCCTTGAAATTTTTGAAAATATCACGGCTCTTTAATTGATAAAACTATTTTATTTTCAAGCAATTCAGTTAAGTATTCGATATTTTTGTAAAGTCTTCCATGATAGAAGCACTTCTAGAAGAATATGGAGTTATTTCACTTCACTCATAATTTCGGACAATAACGAAAAATTCAAAAAGGGCCACAATCATCTAAGAAAGAACACAAACAATAATAATAATAATAATAATAATAATAATAATAATAATAATAATAATAATAATAATAATAATAATAATAATAATAATAATAATGCCCTTACTACTCATTCAAGAAATGTATCAGTTATGTATATCATCAGATTCCTAAAATAAATAAACAAATCCCAATAAAGTTTGTGATAATCCTCTAACAAATATGACAAAACATAAATGAAAGTTATCATCCAAGAAGTCAAATATGACAAGAGAAATTTGCAAAACAAAATCAAAGAATTTGAAAGAAATAAAATCACAAAAACAGAAACATTCATAGGCACGCCCTAACGTGTAAATTAAACAAGTGATGAAAGTAAATGCTAAGTGATTTAAATATGTGAATGATGTGTTTATGTTAGAGGTAAGATAAAAATTTCAATGATTTATAGAGATAACCATGATTGATATTTTGAAATGGAACATTCACTTCTAGATTTTCAATATCCTTATCATTTATTTAGGGTTGGTCTTAATCACTCCCCTTTTGAGGTTGTCCCTTATTTGCATTTGTTCTTCCTTATTTTTGTATTTATCTTCTAAGAAGTTTATTCTTAGTCTATATATTTATCTTCTAAGAAGTTTGTTCTTAGTCTAAATATGAGGTTTATTTTATAAAATGTATTATGTATGAATTTTTCTATAGATATGATATTTTTTTTCTTGAAAAAGATTTACTTTAAAAAAAATTGTTTTCCAATTTTATGATTCTCCACATAGAAGAATCAGGCAATATGTCATTACTATTGTCACACTATTTTCTTAGTACTAAGTAAATTTTGTTATATACTTTCTAAAATTAAAACAACTCAAAAGTAAGATTTGAACTCTTATCAAACATACTAGAACCAACACATTTATCTTTATTGTTGTCACCATAATAGTTTTAGCATCACCTTCTTGGGAAGTTTTTTTTTAAAATATACAATTTTTTAAAAAAAATTTCAAAAATACCCCCTTTTTCAAAAAAATTACAAAAATAGGTATTTTTTGCCCTAATTTACACTTGGGCGCCACCCTAGTTGGCGTCTACCCTTAAGGGTTAGGGCAAGTCGCCACTAGGAGTGGCGCCTACTCTTAAATCTTTTTTTTTTAATATGTTTTTTTTTATTTTTTTTAAATTTTTTTTAATTTATATTTATTATAAATTATATTAATTTATATTAATACATATATATAAATAATATTATTTACAAGATATATATATATATATATATATATATATATATATATTAATTTATATATATATTAATTTAATTTATAAGTAATTAATATTATTTATAAATTTTTGGAAAAAAAATTAATTTATATACGTGTAAATAAATAATATTTTGTATATATTTGTAAAATACACAATATATATATATATATATATTGATTTATATATATATATATATATATATATATATATATTGATTTAATTTATAAGTAATTAATATTATTTTCATAGATCTTTTTAGGGTTAAGTACATTGGTGTACAACCTAGATCTAATTAGGGTTAAGTACATTTGTGTACAACCTAGATCTTTTCCTATAAATAAAGTGTTATTTCCTTGCATTTTCTTCACCACTATTTCCTATCACTTTCTCTGAACATCATCAAGGCGCCCGGATCCTGAACCAGTAATCTTAAAAAGGGATGCGCATGTTATTTTCTCGCCTGTGAAACCCCTAATGGAGATGAAATTTTCGAACATCCGTTCGTTGGACCAACTAAAAAGGTCCTTGATGTCTTGGTTAGAGGGAGATTACGAACCTGGTGAAGTCATTAGAAGGATTCAGAGGCTTAGAAGAAGTATCTCATTTGAAACTGGAGAAACGGTATGTTCGTGGGTTGAAGTTGAAAGCGATATTGATTGCATCCAAATGATGCATGGATCAGACGACATAGTGTTGACTGTTGTAATTTCCTAGATATTAATGGTTGTTTGTGTTGTTGTTGTTGTATTTGTTATTGTTCTAGTACTTGTTCTTGTTTTAGTACCTGTTTTAGTAATTGGTGTTGTAATGTTAGATGTTTGTGTTTGTTGTTCCAGTGTCATCTTCTATTTGGAATGAAAAGTAAACTTTATTGATAAATAACATTGGTACACATAGTTATGAGTATGAAAACTATGTTGTGGAACTAGATCCACGATATGGACATTTGTTCTTATTATGCCCTAGTTGTCTACATATGCTACACTTCCTCTGCATTTTCTCTGTGACGTCCATTTCAGTTCTAATGCGCCTGCTATTTGGGCGACCACTTTTATTCCGCCGCATCGATTCGTTGTGCCAAACAATTTCCCCGTCATACTCTGGCCAATATGCCTCCAATGCTACCACCGGAAAGGGATTGTCGTATACATTTAGCAATATTGCAACTTTGTAGATGGGAGACACTAGCGATAATGCATCGAAGTGGCTGTGTGAACACGCTGCAATGACATGGGAACAAGGCATACGATAGGCCTGAAATTGACCACAGTCGCACCAACAGTCTGGTAGTAGGACCCTATACTCTTGTCTGGGAAGCCCCTGGTTGTGGTCAATTGTTTCCTTGACACTAAAAGTGTGGCCATGGCGGTCGAATTCCGTAACCCGATGGATGCTGGCTTTGGCAGATTCCTGCCTCATAAACTTCATGCAGGCATCACTATATACTTGACTCGTTTGTAACACTTCATGCCAGCGCTTGCCTCTTGTTACGAACAACGTAGCCATCCGAAAATAGGTCGCACTCACCAAAGCGGTTACCGGGAGGTTACGTATGCCCTTAAAGACGTCGTTCATTGATTCCACAAGATTTGTTGTCATGTGGCCCCACCTCACCCCATCGTTGTATGACCTAGTCCACTTTGCTCTGTCGATATTATCGATCCACCTCCCTGCATCAGAATTTGCCAACACTATTTCCCGGCGGTAGTATTGGAATCCAGGTTGGTTTAATGCATAACCCGCGTTTATCAAATTTTGCTTCAAGAAATTATCTTTGAACTCCCGCATAAAATTTTGAGCAATATGCCTGATGCAGTAGACATGCGTAGACGGGGGGTCATGCCAACCATTTGCTAGATTATTGTATGCATTGTCGATAGAAGCGTGCCTGTCAGAAATCACACAGATGCCAGCTTGTGGAGTCACGTGCGTTCGGAGATTCTTAAGGAAGAAACTCCAAGCAGCATCCGTTTCTCCTTCAACCAATGCAAAGGCTATTGGGAAAATATTTGAATTTCCATCTTGTGCGACCGCCATCAGTAACGATCCTTTGTATTTCCCATACAGCCAAGTTCCATCGACTTGAATAAGTGGCTTGCAGAATGTGAAACCGATGATGCAGGGACGGAATGCCCAGAAAAGTCTATGGAATATTCCATTACCTTCTAGACGAGTTCCGTCAGGGGATTGTGCCGGCAAGGTCTCCATTATAGAAACCGTCCCAGGTGAATACAAATGTAGTGCAGCCAGGTAGCGCGGAAGTTGTTTGTATGATTCCTCCCAATTACTGTATACCAGTTCAATTGCCTTGGTTTTCGCTAACCAAGCCTTTCTGTACGACGGTGTATATTTGAAAACAGCCACACAATGGGAGATAATAGTTTTGACCTTGAGTGACGGGTCAGCCTCAACAAGAGGTATTATGGAATGGCAGATCATATCATGGCTAAGTTTGCGATGATCCTGTGCCATGTTTGTGTTGACGCAAGTGTGAGCTTGAGAAATGGACCTTATCACCCACGCATTATGTTTCTTCTTGTACGATGCCATCAACCTATACCCACACTCCGGATTTTTGCATAAAATAACGTATCTTTCTGGATTTGATTTGTTAACATCGTAGTCAACACAGTTTTTCAAGTGCCAGTTTTTTATTGCTAACAGACACTCTTCCTTGGTCCGAAATTGGTCACCCTTCTTTAACTCCTCATCAGACCTCATATATGGGTTGTAGAACATATCTGATGAGGGCTCATCGTCGCCCAAGTTAAGGGTTGTGAAGTGCGCAGGCGGTGAGTAGCGTTGCACTATAGGTATTTGGACTTGGTCTTCGTCTTCGGAATCACGGTTCACCAAGTCATCAACCACGTCTTCTGCATCATCAACCACATCGTCTTCAACATGGTGTTCAACATTTTGTTCGTCATCATCCACAGGATCAATAACCTGTGACTGCATATTCTAAGTTGGTTGAAATTGTTCCAACACAATGTACAACACTATACTCATGGTTACGAAACATGTATTGTGCCTCCATGTCATTTTGAATCAATGACTTATAAAACCTGACTGACTTATTTTCAGAAAAAAAGGTTGTTGATAAAAAATTTGGGACACGGGTTGTCTAAGTTTGGACTCAATCTTTTTTTTCAGATAAGAGAAGTCAGCTCCTCTATTTAGACAAAAACGAGTGCAATCGGTGTTTCTAAATAGGAAGCCAGACATATCACATTCATAAGTCTCACCATTGACGTGAGCTTTGATTTTGTATTGTGATGAAGATGCCATGATATGTGAGGGTTTTGTGAAGATTTTGTGAAGATATATGTGAAGATATTTTGAAGATATATGTGAAGATATTGTGAATACCTTTGTGAAAATGTGTGTGAATATTTATACTACCACCAAGTCTGCAACCAAGCCCACACATCTTTGCATGCATGCCTTCACCACCCACCGAGACCAATGCATGCCAACCTATCCACCTAGCCTGCACCTAGTCTGCAAGATTCCCACGCATGCCTTACACGTGTCACATCTTTGCATGCAACACTACCACCTAGCATGCACCTAGTCTGCAAGATTCCCACGCATGCCTCACACATGTCACATCTTTGCATGCAACACTACCACCTAGCCTGAACCTAGTCTGCAAGATTCCCACGCATGCCTTTTCAAATATGTTCTCTCGGCTTTAGCTTTGCTTGCACCAACAATAGCTTTGTCTTCATGTGCAAATTGAAAGTGAATAACTCCATAGCGAAACGTTAAACTTCTTGAACTTCCAATACTGAATATCACGCTTCCAATACTAAACTACCTCTTTTTTCCATTATGTGTTTAAAATAATATTCAATCTTATTTAAGCTTAATTATTTATTTTAAACAACCTGATTAACTAAATTGAATTAAAAACCAATTTAAACTTTCTAAAACTGTTGTACTAAAATAATATTCAAAGCAAGATTCCCACGCATGCCTTACACGTGTCACATCTTTGCATCATCAGGTTCCACCAAGTCTTCCCCAAGACAAGACAAGTGCAACCTAATCTGTACCAATGCATGCCAACCTATCCACCTAGCCTGCACCTAGCCCGCACCTATTCTGCAAGATTCCCACGCATGCCTTACACGTGTCACATCTTTGCATCATCATGTTCCACCAAGTCTTCCCCAAGACAAGACAAGTGCAACCTAAACTGTACCAATGCATGCCAACCTATCCACCTAGCCTGCACCTAGCCTGCACCTATTCTGCAAGATTCCCACGCATGCCTTACACGTGTCACATCTTTGCATCATCAGGTTCCACCAAGTCTTCCCCAAGACAAGACAAGTGCAACCTAATATGTACCAATGCATGCCAACCTATCCACCTAGCTACAAGATTCCCACGCATGCCTTACACGTGTCACATTTTTGCATATTCAATCTACTTGAAAACGAGTATAAATAGAAGGTCATTCTTGCAAGTTTTCATCAACCACTAACACTTTTATTCAGAGAACTCTGGCGAAACTTCTCATCCACCAAGCTTCGTTCTACATTGCAATCATGTCTCTTCTTACCATGGGCCAAGAACACAGAGGCACTAGGGAAAACATTGCCTCATTCGTAAGTTTTTCTTGAACATTGCCTCTTTCGTATGTTTATAATTTGTTTTTTAAAAGTCCAATCTAATGATTGTTTATATTGTTTGTTTTTAAAGGATCCCAAGAAATTTCGCCAACGTTCACACCCTATGCCTTATCCAGACCCATGGTGCGTACCTTACATAGAGCGTGCGGGGTTCGGTCATGTTATGCATGTCGTAAATGCCACAATTGATGTCAAATTTATTCTTGCTTTGTGTGAACGTTGGAGACCAGAGACACACACTTTTCACCTACCAACTGGTGAATGTACCGTCACACTAGAGGACGTGTACATGCTTTTGTGTCTTCGAATAGATGGTAAGCCCGTGACTGGAAATGTTCAACAGCCCAACGAAATATGTGTTCAAATGTTGGGGGTAGATCTGGTCGAGGGTGAGGGATTTACAAAAGCAAGGGGTCAGGGTATTAAACTATCGAGCCTCCAATTCTACCACGACTCCATAACTTTGACTGAGGATTCGTCCGAACAAGAAAAAGTCATAAAAACCAGGGTTTACATTATGTTATTGTTTGGGAACTTGCTATTTCCCGAAGGCACGGGAAATAGCATAAACTTTATGTACTTGAGTTTGCTCGAGGACATTGATAGAATAAGCACGTATAGTTGGGGTTCTGCTGTATTGACTTTCCTACATAGCTCTTTGTGTAAAAATGCACAAAATGACCACTGTACATTTTCCGGATGTGCTTTTTTGCTCCAAACATGGGGGTGGTGGAGATTGCCGAGGCTAGCCCCAGAAAATCCTAACGTCTACTCCTTCCCCTACGCAACTAGGTAAATTTATGATGTTATTTCATTTTGTATATTTATTCTATAAATATTTGTAAATAATATTATTTATCTTTTTTTGTTTAGGTTCATTACAACCGGACTAGATTACAGTCTTACCCCCAAAAATAAAATAATATTTTATCGTCAACTCTTGGATCGTCTCCGAGCACAAGATGTATTACCACTAAATCACTCATTTTCTAACTGATTTATTAATATCAAGCATTCTCAATAAATAACATATTTACTTTTTTCTTTGCAGTTTATTTGGAGGCCATATTTGGGATTGGAACATCAACCCTACCCCGAAGATGCAGCTGTTTGGACAGCAAAAACGACTATAATGCGGTTCACCACTGTGGAGATGCACCAAAGTGACCGTGTCAAACTGCAATTCGGAATGCATCAAGAAATCCCAGGCCCCCCAATGTCTTTGGAACCTTGGCATCTAAAAAAAGTCAGCCACTAGTGGTATGCCCAAAATTGGAAGGAATTTGCAAAGGAGTTCCATAAAATGTGGAAAGACCGTGCCCATTATGTTCTACAATTTCCGGTGGCGCCCAACAAAATGAAGTCGACAAGGGAATATGTGGATTGGTATAGAGCAAATACAAATCCAGAAATGATTGTGTCTGACCCGTTCTAGTTGGACGATCCCCGGATGCAACAACCACATTTCCAACAACAACAACCACCACAATATTCCCAACAACAACAACCACCACAGTATTACCAACAACAACCACCGCCACCATTTTACCAACAACAACCACCACCACCTTATTACCAACAACAACCACCACCACCGTATTACCAACAACAACCACCACAACACATGTCCACCCCCCAACCAAATCAACACTACATACCACAAACTCAACCCCAATACCATGAAGATTACCAACACCAACCTCAACATTCCCACCACCATCAACAGTCCCAACACCTACCACAATATCAATCCCCCCACATCCACCAATCCCAACACTTCCATCATGACAATGTCCCGAGCTCTTCCAGTCCTCCACCTAGCCCCGACACGGGTATACAAGAGGATTACCAACAAGACTACTACACACCACAACAAACATTGTTCTTTGGCCAACCCGATTCAACCCCAAACTACCAAAGACCACATTTCGAGGGCGCACCCAACAGTAGTCAGTTTGTCCCACCGAGACAAAACTTTGAGGGCGCAGAGGGCACCCGTCTTTCCTACAGCATTGAAGGGACTTCGACCCAACCACGACGGCAAACGACAAGGGGACGCGTTATGACTAGGGGTGGTAATAGGGAAGCACCACCACCACGTGAACCGTCTAGGCGAGTAGTTAGACCTCCCCCATGCGGATCGTACAAGGGACCGCATCATATGTGATAAATCCCAAATTAATAATGCATTTTAATCATATCTTTATAATATTTGTCTTGTGTATTATTTTAATAAAAATATTTTGTGTTTATTATCTTTATATCTTTATCTTTAAAGATATTGTGTATCATATCTTTATATATATATATATATATATATATATATATATATATATATATATATATATATATATATATATATATATATATATATATATATATATATATATATATATATATATATATATATATATATATTAATTTACATGTATATAAATATTTATTTACACGTATATAAATTAATTTTGTTTCCAAAAATTTATAAATAATATTAATTACTTATAAATTAAATTAATATATATATATATAAATTAATATATATATATATATATATATATATATATATATATATATATCTTGTAAATAATATTATTTATATATATGTATTAATATAAATTAATATAATTTATAATTAATATAAATTAATAAGTTAAAAATAAATTAAAAAAAAAAAGATTTAAGGGTAGGCGCCACTCCTAGTGACGACTTGCTCTACCCCTTAAGGGTAGGCGCCAACTAGGGTGGCGCCCAAGTGCAAATTAGGGCAAAAAATGTTCATTTCTGTAATTTTTTTTAAAAAGGGGGTATTTTTGGATTTTTTTTTTTAAAATTGTATATTTAAAAAAAAACTTCCCTTCTTGGAGTATAAGATGATGAACTATTTTTGTTTTTGTCACCTGCTATGAACAATTACTATTGATATACCATTTTGAATTTGAGTTTAAAACACACATATATCAAAACATATGTCTTTGATCTTTGGTACACAACTCATTTTTTTTAATCATTTTGCCTTATTCTAGGGAAAACCATTCTATTTCTAGAAGTCCCTTTCATACTAGTTTCATGATTTTTTCTTATAAAACAAGAAGGTGAAATTAGATCATGTTTACCATAATAAGTGTATTTATGCATGTTATGATTATCAATCTCATTTGAGTTACAAAATCTTTAAAATTCCATTTTGATTATCTAAAATGATATTCCAATTATCTTTATCTTTTTCTTTATTGAGTTTATCATGTGTGTTATGAAATATTTCAAAAAATAAAATCTAACACTTTGCAATTTACACATTTGATAGATTTTTCAATTTTATTATCATGAAGAACAGAGGGATTGTCTTGAATTTTAAATTATTATTTTCTCTTTAAGACGAATTATTTTCTCTTCTAGTTTTTCATTTTCATTTTCAATAGAGGAGATAGTCTTTTAGACACAATAACAATGTTTTTTAATTGCTTAATTTATTATTTAACTCTTTACAAATTGAGAAGAATGCAAAATAAATAAAGTGAAAAGTTATAATATTTACTTTATTTTTTTTGCGATTTTCCATGGAAGACAAGTTGCTTTCTTCCCTTTTTTCTCGGTCATTGGAGGAGTCAATGTTGTTTTCATCTTTTAAAATGTAAACTCCTTTTGATTTTTTTTGTGGTATTCTGTATATTTAAAATTTTCTATGATTCTACAGATATTTTGGTTTTATCTGATGTTTTTTTCACATTGGTAATATGTTGGAATTAAGAATGATATTTCTTAACTTTGATTTTTAATGTTTGGAGGTTTATTTTCTATTCCTTGAAAAAAATTTGAATTTGAAAAATAGAAGATCCAAGTTTTCATCATTTTCATTTTGGAAAATTTAATTTTCTGACTCCATATCTTTAACATTTACATCTTTAGTGCAAGTATTTTTTTCCACCTTCTTCTCGTTCAACAATATAGTTTAGTTATGTCTCGTGTTCATGCAATTTACCAAATAGAGTAGTCAAATTCATAGAAGACGAATATTTAGATTCAGAAATTGCATTGAGCTTAGGTTTTTAGTTGTGGTTTAAACATCTAAGGACTTTTTTTTTTTAGTTAAATCCAAATTTTAAAAAAATTTACTCAAAGCTCTTAAGTGAAGTAATATATGCATGAAACAATTTTGCATATCTTAGATATTTTCTTGAGGTTTCATTCTAAGCAATTATTTTTCCATTGATTAATATGTTAATCCTAACCCTTTCAATCTTGGTAGTACCATCATGGGTAATTTCAGCAGACTTCCATATTTCTCTAGCAATATTAAAGTGTGAAACACAAAAATGCAACCATACCTAATTAAAAAATAATGATATTTTTAGCTTTTAAATTATAATTCACTTTTTATTAATCCTCATTGATCTATAGATTATAGGCTTATCCACCAATAAATCATTGATATGCTGAGAGGGGACAACGAAACAATTTTTCACAACATCCAAAATATAACGGTTCATCTATATGATAAAAATACCATTTTCCCTTCTGTGGTTTTGTTTTTTAAATTTCTTTCTTTGGTTGCTTATCCTCTCTTTGTTGCTTCTTTTCTTTGATTGTTCCTCTTTTCTAAGATGGTCCATCTCTTAAGTTTACATATCTTTTTTTTTGTTGGTTACAATGTTTATTATATTAGTTTGGTTTCTTGTTTAACAAGTTTTTAATGATTCATGGCAATGTATTATAAGTTTAAGAAGAGATGTTCGATAATAATTAATGGGACTTTTGTTATGATTAGACTAAGAGTAGTTTAATTTATATATGATTATTATATATTCTCTTTGTAACCCTTATTCTAACAAGTTATGTTATTCACAATATTGAAGTTCCATCCCTTTTCTCATTTCCTTATTTTATTATCTCTATTATTAACATATATTAGTTCCATTACTCTCATTCAAGTTTAAAGAAACTAATTCATAAAAATTAAACTCAACACCTTCAAGAACTAGAGAATCTATAACACCTCAAAATTAAATGTCTAGACACTAATAATGAGAGTAAAGACCTCTCTTCTTTAACTATATCATGCAATACACCTAATTGATAGTCATTTCTCCCCCTTACCTTGTAATTCCATAAAATTAAGCAAGAAGAGATTCAAGTGATCTATTCTCTCTAGCCATAGCACTCATTTTCCAAAACCTTGTTTCTCTATTCTCCTCTTTTTTACGTACTGATAGAATAAGTCTATTTCCCTAATTTTTTAAAATATATATTATTCTAATTACTTTAGCCTAATTATTATTATTACCCAACTAATTTTAAACTTCTCTCCTCTTACCATATATTTATCTCATATCACACATTGGCCCAATTTATCATATTTCTATTTTTATTTAAATAACTCAAGTCTGATACTATTTATTCTAATAATTAATTATTTTTAAGTTAATTCTATTCACTTATAAGTTCTCTCTGCGCCCTCACCTCAAGGGCATATAACCCATAATCATATGATAAACAATTAAATTACACAAAATGTATCAATAGATTAAATAAAATAATCTAACGAAAATGAGGTGTTACATTGTCTAGTCGGCAAGTAGTCCAGGAAAGCTTCTGTTTCGACTATACCAATGCGATACTCATGCATACTCGAAGTTGCACATTCAAACATATTTGGTCATTTTGAGAAGCATACCATTAGTGGAAACAAGTATTTTGTTTTGTTTGTCGATGAGTTTAGTCAAAAGTTATGGATCTATGTGATCAAGAGAAAGGACGAAGTATTCGAAATATTTGAGAGATTCAAGATGCTTGTCGAAAACCAGAGTGAAAAGAAGATCAATGTTCTACCAACAAATGGAGGTAATTATGTGCATAATATGGTGTTAATCATGGGGTAACTGCTTCTTATAATCCTCAACATGATGTAATAACAGAAAATAGAAACATTACCATATTGGACATGGAGAGATGCACGCTGAAGCAGAAGAATTTGCTAAAATCCTTATGGGGTGAAGTTGTTTTGACTTCTGTTTATATACTGAACATGTGCCCTACCAAGAAGCTGAAGAACAAGGTTCCTGAAGAAGCGTGGAGTGGCAAACGACCATTAGCGAGTCATCTGAAGGTGTTTGGCTCTATGTGTTACAAGCATATTCCTGGTGCAAGAAGAAGGAAGCTTGATGACAAGGGTGAAACTATGATTCTGGTAGGATATCATAAGACTGAAGCATACAGGTTGTTCAATCCAATTAATCAGAAGATTATGATTAGTCGAGATATTGTGATTGATGAAAATTCTTCCTAGGATTTGAATTCTAGTAATGCAATTGAAAAGCCATTCATGAGCTATGATTTTGACGAAGTAAGTAATGATGTCGAAGTCGAAGATATTGTCGATATTCCAGTTGAAGTCGAAGTTGTTGCTGACATACTCAACACAGTCAAAGTCTGGTAGGTTATGGCTAGCACAAGTTAGAGACCTCAAAGAACTAGAGCTCGTCCAACAAGACTTCAAGACTATGAAATGCTTGGTAATGATGAAGTCACAACAGATGAAGAACTAGTTCAATTTGCTTTACTTGCAGGTGCTGAACCAATCAACTTTAACGAGGCTTTAAAGAATATGAAATGGAAGTTTTCTATGGTCGAAGAGTTACAAGCAATCGAAAGAAAAAACACATGGGAGGTGGTCGAATTTCCAGCACATACAAAAATTTATCAAAGTGAAGTGCGTGTTCAAGTTGAAGCACAATGTTGATGGTACGATAGCATGACATAAGGAGATATTGTTAGCTCGAGGATTTCTTCAGCGAGCAGGACGTGACTACTCTAAAGTCTTTGCACCTGTCGTAAGATTGGAAAATGTTCGACTAGTGGTAGCCTTGGCATGTAAGCAAGGTTGGTCGATATTTCACATGGATGTGAAATCAATTTTTTTGAATGAACCTTTAGATGAAGATGTGTATGTCACACAACCTCCTGGGTATGTGATTCAAGAGGAAGCAAGGAAAATATACAAGTTCGGAAAAACGATCTATGTTCTCAAGCAGGCACCTAGGGCATGGAACAAAAAGATCAACTCATACTTGGTCGAATTGAGATTCGTCAAATGCAAATCTGAGTATGGTGTCTATGTTCAAGTTGCGGAACAAGATATAACAATCATCTGCTTATATGTCGATGACTTACCAGTAACTGGAAATAGCTTGAAGAACTTGTCAAAGTTCAAAGAGCTAATGAAGAAGGAATTTGAAATGTTGGATATGGGAAAGTTGTCACACTTCCTAGGCATGGAATTTCAAATGTCGAAGCAAGGTATGGTGTTACATCAAAGAAAGTAAGTGAAAGAGATACTCAAGAGATTCAGGATGGGTGATCCGGCTTCTGCATCTTCGCATATCAAACCAAATTTGAAGTTGGAGAAGCATGGAGAAGAAGACAAAGTCGATGCAACTTTGTTCAAACAAATTGTCGAATCTCTGAGATATGTGCATTACTCGACCTGATATATGTTTCTCAGTCGGATTAGTGAGCAAATATATGAGTAAACCAATGGTGTCATACATAAAGGATGCAAGAAGAATGCTGAGATACTTAAAAGGATCAACAAACTATGCAATTTTATTTCGACGAGACTCTGAAAGCAAAGAAGCTATGGTTACTTGTTACTCAGATGCTGATTAGTGTGGAGATAAGGAAGATCAAAGAAGCACTACTAGATATTTATTTCAAGTATTTGGTGTCTAAATCTCATGGTGCTCGAGAAAGCAATTTGTGGTGGCATTGTCATCGTGTGAGGCTGAATATATAACAGGATCGTATGCTGCATGTCAAGCAATTTGGATTAGATATGTGCTTGAAGAGATCGAGGTCGAAATGAAGAAACCTCTGGTACTACAGATCGACAACAAGTCATCCATAAATCTCGCGAAGAATCCAATTTTGCATGGAAGAAGTAAGCACATAGAAGCTAGATTTCACTTCTTAAGGGAGAAGGTGAATCGAGGTGAACTTGAAGTAAGACATTGCTCAAGTGAAGCACTATTGACCGACATTTTCACCAAAGGATTGAAGATCAATAGGTTCCTAACATTGAGAAAGAAATTAGAAATAGTTCAGATCGACAATGATTAGTGTGTTTCGACAACTTGGGTTATATGGGAGTATGTTGAAATATTAGATATAATCCAAGTTGAGTTGTGTGGCTCAAACCCAAAGCTAATTAGGGTTTAGAGTTTGTTACTTAGTTTGTTATTTTACTTAATTGTCAAGTAACTTAGATATATATAAATAAACACTTTCTAATTCAATTTTATTATCATTCAATTCAATAATACAATCCTTATTTCCTTATTCTCTCTCTTTCTCTCCTCACTAAAAATGCCTCACACACTAACAATTTTTAACTTAAATTAACAATCTGCTACAAAACCAACAAATTATATTATTATCCTGGAAAGACCTATAATTATTTAAGAAAAAATATTAATATCAAATTTATTACAAAACATTAGTTGACCCCCCAAAAAAAAAAAAAACATATGACTTTAACAAATCTGTATTTGAATATTTAACTTTAATAATTGTGAATATTAATATTTGAATATGAGATGATATCTAAAATTTGAATATTTGACTTCAAAAATTGTAAATATTATTCAGAGTCGGTTTAGTCAATTCGAACATCATGTTCTAATTTATAAAACAAACTTAAATTTAAGAAAAAAACAATTTTAGTAATTAAAAATAATACATCAAATACACAATTATATATCAACCAATTAAAAAAAAGATAGCGCCATTTTATTTTGTTTTTCACAAAAGTACAAAACAGATGAAAGAATAAGAGAGAAGAGCGCATTGTTTCGTTTTGATGATCTTTATTTTTTAAAATACTTTTTATCAAATAAAAAAACTATTAAACCCCCAAATTTTGAAACCTTGTGTTACAAGATTCAATGTAAAATAATGTAGTTCTTTTGAATGACATTTTTATCCATTGTTGTCATTATATATAAGGTTAGACATATTCAACCAGCCCAATGAACAATAACGCATACTTAAAAATACTACAAATTTTAATATAAAAGTAATATACCTGAAAAAATGAAGACAAAAAAAAAACTAAGACTAAAGACTACTTAGTCATTCAACACTTTTGAGATAAAAGACTTATATTATAATCAAAATTTCACAAAATAAAACAATAATTATTTTTATTTTTATGTCTTGAATTACAATAAATATAAGAAACACTTAAATAAACTTTCAATAACTGAATTACCTCAAATTTATATCTTTATTCTGATAACTTCTATGTTTAAAGTATATCTAAATGTGAAGTTTTCTTTAGGTGGAACAAATATATCTACAAATACATTTATAAATTGGGTTAATGGGATCTGTACCACCTTGTATACAAGTTCCATATCCCTTATAAATTTGATAACACCATGCTCCACATGCATTAAGGATGCATTGTCCCTCACGACTTTTAAAACATTCTCTTGGTCTGTCTATACCATTTGTCATTGATATGACTGTAAAAGAAAAAAAGAGCATAATTAGCATGAAAAAACAACTCTAAAGAAAAAAGTATTTAGAAAGGTTATATTTCTTTGAACAATATTGGAGAAGGAATTAATATTTTCAAATACCAAACATGTAAATGTTATTTAAATCAAAATCATTAAGAAACATATACCCAAGTTTTAAATTTTAAAATTATTATATTATTTTCAAATCTTACAATACTTTTGTGTTTTGTGTATATTGTTTGGTTAAAATTACAAACATTTGACTTAATAAATTGTAAATATTAATAGCATAATCTAAAATTATAAATATTTAATATAAAAACCTGTGAATATTAATATTTGAATATGAGATGATATCTAAAATTTGAATATTTGACCTTAAAAATTGTGAATATTAATATTGAATATGAGATGATATCTAAATTTTGAATATTTGACTTAATAAATTGTGAATATTAATATTTAAATATGAGATGATATCTGAAAACTGAATATTTAACTTAAATTTTTTTGAATATTATTTCATAGCCTAAAAGAAGTGGAAAGTTGCATACAAAATTCAGTGTGAAATAATGTAGTTCTTTCAAATGACATTTTTATTCATTGTTGTTATTATATATATAAGGTTAGGTAAGAAATGCTACAAACTTTAATATAAAAATATTATACTTATAAATGTTGCAAATTTTAATATATAAATAATATACCTGAAAAAATGAAGATAAAAAAGATGATTAGCATGAAAGAATACTTAGCCATTCTAAAAAGTTTCAAAATAATAATCAGGAAAAAGTATGTTATGGTTAAACTAGTTTCAAGGGTTTATATAGAACAAAATTATAACCTATTTTTCTATTCATTATATTCTTTACAAATTTTTTTATAACTTCTACGTTATTATAACTTCTAACATTAACTTGAATTGAATTAAGAGAAAAACGGTTAAATGCATAACAAAACTGTCACATATCTACATTGTTTTTTTACCATTAATATCTGATTTATTGAACTGATTAATTCGATTCGAGAATTAATTCTATCATCAAATGATTCTAACTCCTCTTAATTGCAATTGTAGAGGATTGAAGTATGATTTTCTCTACTAAAATCAATGTCCATTTTTAGTGGATCAACTCACGATCGGTATATACAGGTTAACCTTGACAAAATTGTTACCCTTATTTATTATTTCAATTTCAATCACACCAAACAGAGGAAGATCTATTATCTTTACAATCTATTTTAATAGTTTTAACCTTCCATTTAATAAAAATAATCACTTCTATTAATAGTTTGTATTTTATTTAAATTTCTTATTTATGTGGCATAAGGAGTACTATTTTATTTTTTTCAATCTATATTTTTGTTGTTGAATAATTTGGTGAGAAATACTTAATGGAAACAGTTCTAAATCTATATTCTTAGAAAGATCTAATATGAGGAGATAAAATTTTAATTTCTTTTTTAATTGAAATCATGGGTTAGTTGTGATAGGAAGGCAAGAGACAATTTTATTTTTATTTTTTAATTAATAAAAAATTGTGATTGGTTAATAAAAAATTGTGATTGGTTTTGTGTATACTTATGTGTTATGGTTGGTTTTATATAAGATTTTTTTTAATTTAATTTAGAAAATTCTTAGATAGAAACAATCATAACACATAGTTATACATACAACTAATCAAATTTTTTTATTAATTAAAAACTAAAAATAAAAACTTTCTCTCTCCTTCATATCACAATCACCCCATGATTCTAATTTTAAAAAAAAAAAATTAAAATTTTCCCTCTTTTTATTGAAACTAAAAATATGAATTTAGGTGTATTTCCATACAAGTAATTTTATGTGATCTTTCTTAAATATTTCAAACATTTCATTGAAGAATGATAAGATGAACTAGAGGGAGGATCTTTAAATTTTAAAAACTTATCTTTCTTTGCCAATGTTAGTGTAGAACCTACCGCTGCTTGTGTTTGTCCTTTCAGTGCGATAATTTCTTGTTTGAGGAATACTTTTATTAGTACTCTTTTTCTTTTATTGTTGTTAAAAAGTGGATGACTTATGAAAAAACTTCTAAATATTTATGAACAAAACTCAATAAGATCTTTAATCTCATAGTTTAAACCATAAAAAAACCTAGCTCTTATAATATCTTTATCCTCTCTAATGTTATAGTTAAATCTCAAAGTCTCTATAATAATTCTCCACACTCTTGGAACCTTATTTTATTATCCTTTGATTTTTTTTTTTTGATGTAGTTCCCTTTAATAATGAGATGATGTATATGTCTTTCTCAAAATTTATTTTAATTCATCTTAATCATCAAATTGTCTAGCTGCTAGAAAACTTAATTTATAAATCGAATGTATCGAAGCTAGAACCGTGAACGAATCATTTTCTTTATAAGTATTTCAAGCACTCTCAAATGTCTTAGAGTTTGAACGCATGAATACCCAAGATAATTCAACATATACTCGAGTTTGCATAAGACCAATGAAAACTCAAATGTAGGGAAGATGAAATCTGAAATTTTGTGTGAAGAAGATGAGCTTTTTTAATGTGTTTTTATGAATATGAAATGCTTAATTTATAGGCCAAACGAGTGTTATTTCATAAGGTTGCGACCCTTGATGAAATTCACACTTTCAACAATAAATGTTGCATTGTTTCGCCTACAACAACACTTTTCAAACGTTGCACTGTTTCGCCTACAACAACACTTTTACCAAATGTTGCACTTTTTCTCCTGCAACAATAATTTTCAAAAGTTGCACTATTTTGCATTCTGCACTACTTCATGAAGTGTTGCCTATTTCTGAATTCAAACTTAATGCAACACATCACAAGTGTCGCCTATTTAGAAATTCAAAAGTTAATATTCACTTGAACTTTCTTGTCATTTTGGACACTCAAGATTATTAATCGTTAATAATTTACAATAATATCCCACTTGTTCTAATAATGACAAGATCAATTAAAAAAATTAATAAAGAATATTAATACAGTTATGTATCTGTCGATTTAAAACTTAACCTTAGTGAGGACAACACAAAGTTCAATCAGAATGTTAGGTAGCGATGCTTTTAAACCATTAATCCATATGATTAGACCGACATTACCTTACACACATTCTTTAAGGATTATTCCCCTACATATCTCGCCTAGCATTTATTTATGGTCATATTGTATCATTTTTTATAAGATACTTATTCTTGGTATTCAACTTCATTAACAGTTTGGAAAAACTCAACCCTCAATTTAAAATGGTCAACATTATTATCAAATGTCTGACAAACATGCAAATCAACGACTTGTTGTTACCAATTGAATCTTGGGGTTAATGTTCTGTTAATGAAATATTCGAGGTTGTCTTTACTAAGTCTATGGCCAGTAACTTATTAAATGGATCAGCCAAATTATAATTCGATGATTACATCCTTAATCAATTTTCTCACGAAAGAAATCTAAGTCCTAGTTTCCTAGACTTTCTACTATACACTTTTTGTATGCTCTGGGTAAAGTGACTTGACTTTCACAATGTATCAACACCTTTAAAAGATTGTCTTTAGCCAATGAAACTTCCAACTGAGGGTCCCTTAACCATTCAGCTTCTTCACCAGCGGAAGCAAGAGCCTCAAACTCTGATTCTATGGTTGAGAGAGTGATCCACATTTGTTTCTTGCTCTTCCAAGAAGTTGCACCCCCTGTTAGTGTAAATATCCACATAAATGCATATTTATGATATTCAACACTTGATATCAAACTCACATCGATATATCCTTATAATATGACAAGAAATCTACCATAATAGAGACCAAAATTTTTGGTTTTCATAAGATATCCAAAAATCATAATGATGGCCTTCCAGTGCTCACCATTTGGATTGCTAGTAAAATTTACTTATTTTATTAATTGCAAATGCTATGTCGGGTATAGTACATTGCATGCACTAAGTACTTTCTGAATATAATGTGTTTGTTTAAGTTCATAACCTCTACTATTTCGCTTTACTTTGACCCCAAAAGTGTGTCAACTAGTCCAAGATCATTCATCTTGAATGTGGAAGTTAAAAACTTCATTGTTTCTAAAATTTCATTCATCTCGTTGCTAATGATCAACCATATAATCAACATGAAGACAAATGAATATCACAATATTCTCACATAACTTTTTGTAAAAACACTTGTAACAGGAATTAGATGAAGAAGGTTTTTAAATAATCATGCATGATGATGCAATAAGGTTTTTAGATGAAATGAGAGATGAAATTATGAGAAATTTAAAGTAGTATAGTATAAATTGCAATGAGCACCTTATTTATGCTCACTTGTCTCAAATATTCACTTGAAATTTTATGCTAAACCTTCTTGATCAACTTCATCATTGATTTCCATGAAACTTTTAAACATTTTCTCCTTTGATAATCTTTGTCTTCATCAAAATTGAACTAGATATAAGATTTATTCCTCAAAATTTCCCCTTTTGATGATGACAAAATAATGTCTCCTCCTAAGTTGTGTGTTTCCCTCTTAATTGGTGAATCTTGCAATGACAAAGTCAAATTTTTTGATGTCATTGTTTTGGTGCTTGTTTTAATCCATACAAGGATTTGACAAGTTTGCACGATTTTTGTTCATTACCAAGAAGCCTATAACCTTTTGATTTTTCTGTGTAAATCTCCTCATCGACATCCATAGTTTGGAATATTATTTTGACATCCATTTGTTGAACTATAAGGTTATGCAAAGAAAATAATGCAAACAATACTTCTAATTGGCGACGTCGTTTCTAGTGGTGCATATGTGTTAAAATATTCAACACATTCATGTTGTCTAAAAACCATTAGCTACTAATCCAACCTTATAAGGTTTATGATACTTTTTTCTAAACAACCACTTGCATCCAATGGGTCCTGATCTTTTAGGTAGATCGACAAGTTCCCAAGTGTGGTTTGACATTTTTGAATCCATTTCGTCTTGGATAACATCATTCCAAAATGAGGAGTCTTTTTAAGTTACTACTTCTTTATAAATCTTAGGATCACCTTCCACTTGAAGAATAATAGGAATCTTACGAACAAAATGCTAATTATTTCCTTCTACTAGATAAAATAAATAAATTTACTATCGATTTCGTTCGGTCCTATATCCTTAGCCTTTCAAAATCTCTTGCTTATTCTAAATTCAGATTGTTTTTCAATAATCAGTGACAAATTTTTGGTTTGTGATAGAGAACGTTCCTCACGAGGTTCTTCATTTGTGCGAATTTCAAATTCATTCCACATCCTCCGCGATAAGGTTCTAGAAATTCTACATCTCAAAATTCAATAGTTAGATTATATTCAAAATTCAAAAATCTAAATAAGTCATTATCCATATTCGGATTATCTTCTTATAATAATAAATTTTATTCAACAAAAAATATTTTTTTTCACATAGCATTAGAGTAAAAAATTAAATCACATAATTTGGAATCATAATTTTAATAATTGATCACTTGAGTAATTAATAAATTCTACTTTAATAAATAATTTCAAATTTTTTATTTTATTTATTTATTTTAAAAAAACGTTAATAAAACATATTTTTCCATGCACATATTTAATTTTGAAATCAAGATAAACTTGAAACGTTATGATACCGTAAGTAAACGCGTTCATAAAAAATTAATATGGTAAAACGTTACTTCTCTTATGAACACATGAGACTAAACATATTACTGCAATTCCTTTTTCAATTATGAATAAGTCTGATATGGAAATCACCGTTCTTTATGAAAAAGTTACGCACAATCAAGATTATTTTATGTATGGCACATAAAATTAAATTATGATACATATAAATTAATAATTATCAGAAAACCACATTATAGACAATCAAGTCTATGAATACCAATGGTTAGAAAAAATTTATTCAGGGATCTTTACATTAGGATTTTCACATTTTTCTAATATTTTATTTTTTTATGAGAAATTATAAAAACGTATTCGGATCTATGACGTCAATTCTTGTTCTTGATTCTTGATACGAACGTTTCAATTTGCAATTAATCTATGACGTCCATTCTTGTTATTGATTCTTATAAGATTGTTAGAAAACTTAATTTATAAATCGAATTGACCGATGCTAGAATCGTGAACGAATCACTTTCCTTATAAGTATTTCAAACATTCTTAAATGTATTAGAGTTGGAATGCAGGAATGCGCAGAATAATTCAACCTATACTCGAGTTTGCACAAGACAGATAAAAACTCGAATGTTGGGAAGTTGAAGTCTGAAATTTTGTGTGAAAATACACTTTTTTAATGTGTTTTTCTAAATCTGGAATGCTCAATTTATAGGTCAAACTGATGTTGTTTCATAAGGTTGCGATCTTAGATGAAACACACACTTTTAACAACATTTTTGCTAAATGTTGCATTGTTTCGCCTACAACAACACGTCCTAAATGTTGCCCTGTTTCACCTACAAAATCACTTTTACAAAATGTTATATTATTTCGTCTACAACAACAGTTTTTAAAGGTTCCACTGATTCGCAATTTGGACCACTTCACGAAGTATTGTCTATTTCTGAATTCCAACCTACTGCAACACTTCACAAGTGTCATCTCTTTCTGAATTTAAAAATTAATCTTCACATGAATATGTTCTTGTCATTCTTAACCACACTCACGATTATTAATCATTAATAATATGCAACACTAGTTACACATCTCCTTCTCTCCTTAAAACTTTTGTTATGATTGGACGAAGAGTAGTTTAATTTATTTATGGTTTATTATATATTCTCTTTGTAACCTATTTCTAACAAGTTATGTTATTCACAACATTGAAGCTTTATCCCCTTTCTACTTTCCTTATTTTATCATCTATATTATTATTAGGGTCATTACTCTCATTCAAGTTTAAAGAAACTAATTCATGAAAATCAAACTCATCACCATCAAGAACAAGAGAATCTATAACACCTCAAAATTAAATGTGTAGCCTCTACTACGAATAATTGTTTTTACATCAGTTGAAAAATGGGGTTTACCTCAATTCGATGGATGAGGTAAATAAGAGTATTATAAAAAGTGTGTCATGTTTTGCCTCGGTTGAACTGCCAACTAAGGGGGAACAATGAAACTAGTCACGGGTTCGATCTCCATCAATAGTCTTTTTTTAGATTTTCAAAACTTAAAAGTGCGCCACTTTTCTCCTTGGTTGGAATTAATACCCGAACTAGAATACCCTATATACAAAATTTTCTTTTTATTCTATTTTTTGTTTAAATTTACAAAACATCAAATTTGTTGACAAATTTTGAATCTTCCTCCTCATCTTCAACAACAACAAAAACAAAATCAATAGAATCTTTAAACTTTAAATTTCAACATCAACAACAACAAGAATAACAAATTAATAGAATTGTTAAACATTAGATCTCAACAACAACACAAAATAAACAAAATCAATATAATTGTTAAGCATTAAATCTCAATAAAACAACAACAACATTAAACATTCCACTTGACACAACAACAAAATTAAGCATTCCACTTGACACAACAACAACTAACATTACTAAGTCACATCCACGCTTTTCTAACTAACATTAAACATTTTTAACAAGAAATTACAAGAGAATATATTGCATTAAGGAACAGACCTTGAAATATTTTCCTTCTATTTCAATCCATTCTATAGAATTGTGATGTACTTCATAACCTGCTTTCATTATCTTTGTTTTTATTATGTTAAGTTCACATTTTGGCACTTTGCATCCAAGATAGATGATTTTCGCATTCACTCTCTGGTTGGCTAGTGAGGATTTCACACGGATTACTGATGTTTCATTGGATTAATGAGTTGACAATGTCTTGACCGTTGTTACTTTATAAATTGACTTCAAAGATTTGTTACTTAATTTTTTCATCAAATTAGATAAAAGTTGTCTCCTTCAGTTTCTAGATCAACCGAGGTAATAGGTTAGAAATAAATTTAAAAAATAAATAAGTAAATAACGCTAAAACGTAGTTGTTGTAATTTGAAAGGGGACTTGATCAATACTTTTCCCTTCGGTTTCCAGCTCTATCAATGTAGTAGGTCATAAATAAACAAAAAATTAAAAGTGCTAAAATGAAATTGTTGGGATTCGAAGGCGTGTCTCTGAATATCTTTCCCCTCAATTTCTAACTTAACTTAGGTAATAGAACATGTGTTCCCTGAATAATGTGTCCTTCGCCTACCAGCTCAACCTAGGTAATTTGTTGTAGTGATATATTTGTGGAGGACCTATAAAGAGAGAGGGAACTATGCTTTAAGTAAGGGACAACATCCTTACAATGCCTACAATTAGGGGCCACCTTGCCTTGGGCACTCCCCACTCGACCAATTTTGGGGAAATATGGGAAATAGTAACTAGATTGAAGAGACTAAACCATGTCTTCCGGGGAAATAGGAATTCAATGGTCCACTACGATGACTAGGTGGGTGTTTGTCATTCTCGAGTAACCCTAATTGTAGGCCTATTGGTCTCCATAAATACCTCATTCCTAGCATGAGGAAAGACAAGTCATAATACATACGAAATACCCTAAGAATACAGAGCTTCTCCGTTCACGTGAGTTTGCTCTCTCCATATCCCAAAACACCAATAAACGGGGGTTCTCACCATTGTGAGCAAGCCATAAAAAATACCCAAAAACCCTCTAGCAAACCCTACTATAAGACCCCAATTTTGACCCTAAGATCCCTCATGATATCTCATCATTTGCATTAGATTTGAGATCACATTTTGGCATCCTCCTTACCCCTCATTCATTGGGAGAGATCACCAAGCACATTTGATTGTATCATAATTTATTTTCTTTTTATTTACTAAACAAAATACCAAAAATATGTCTATGTATGTCTTTGATTCTTTTGTAGGTAGTGTGTGTGTCCACCTATGCCTCATCAAGCTCATATATAGGGTTTGAGACCCTCAAGGAAAAAGGATCAAGAAATCAAAGGTCCACATTGATTCTAAACATCATATATGGATCCCCACATTCTTTATTTTCCATTTTGATCAAGAATTCATCAAGAGTTTGAAGCTTGTTTGCTATGGAATCCCTAATTCATCTAGGTATCTTGTGTAACTTCCTCAGCAAGTTTCATCAACAATTTGTCAAAGATATTAAATGATACTTCATTTTATATCATATAAAGCATATATGATCCTTCACGAGTCTCAAAGATCAAGAGAACTTCAAGTTTGCAAGTTGGTTCAAAGAAGTTGACTAGAGAAACTCAACTAATCAAAACTAGGGTTCCCTAGACCCTATCTCCTATAATTTTTGTCATATGAAAATGATTCCAAGAGAAACGTTACTATTTATGACATTTCAAACAACTTTCATGTTAGCATCAAGAGCTAATTTTGCTTGGAAAGTAATTTTCAATGGTGAAAGGTTATAGGTAATTTTGTTTGTGCCCTAGTTAGGAGGTCAACTTTCAAGGAGCATAACTTGCTCAATTTTTATTATATGGAGGTCATTCAAGTTTCATGACAAATTTCAAGATGTCTTCTCCAACTTTTATTCTTTGAGAAATGTCAAATCCTACTTGCAAGGGCATGTTCTAAGAGGAAACATTATAGGTCATTTTGGGCCATTACCATTGAACAAGCAATTTTCCTCAACTTCTAAAATCCATAAATCCATCATGCCAAATCCAAATTATTTCAAACTTGTGACTAAATTTAAGAGGAATGAAGTAGATACAACTTTTGTGAAGGAACTGTTTTCATTTTAATCTCATAGCAAAAGTTATTCAAGGTGGAAGAAGTGGTCATTTGACTTGGTACTTAGAAAATTTTCAACCATGTTTGATTTCTCAAACTTCCACCTCAAAATTCATCATGATCCAAGTCCCAAATGAAAAAGTCTTCAACATTAAAGTTGTTCCCCTTGATGTCACCTTTTTAAAGAGTCCAAGGTCATGTCATTTGGAGTATTTTACAAGGACTTGCGTATGGTTACACTTAATGGTTCCATTTGGATAAATCACATGACCAATTCTCAAGAACAATTGCATGGCCTCATGTTAAGCTTTCAGCATCATTCATACACAATTGTGGACCTTTTTCAATCATTTCATGGGCCTATGACAAGCCCGTGAAAGAATGCACTAACATTGCTATTTTTGACATTTTTTGGATTGGTGTAGAAATGAATCATGTAGCCTATAAATACAAGTGCATTGCTTCAGAAATGACACACACATTCTTCCAAACCCTTGCCAAGCAAACTCAAAACCCTACTCCAAGAATTTCTTGAAGATTTCTTTGAAATCGAGTTTGAATTCCCCCTTCTATTTTGGGATTTAAACTCCAAGAATTTATAGCTATTTTCATCTCAATTGATCACTGCAAGTAAGAGGAGGAAGAACCAAGTGGAATTGCATCAAGATCCAGTCAAATCACTACTACCCGAAGGTGAATTTTCCAAAACTTCAAGCCTTAGATTCTCTCTCAATTCTCCACCATTCTTCTTGTTTATTGGTTGTCTTAAGTCTTACCAATGTAGGCAACAAGATTGAGTTGCTTTGAGGTCAAATCGAAGCAACTCAGATCGTATACCTTAAAATTAAATTCCTCATATCTCTCAATATATTTGGAATTAGGTGAAATTGAGACCAGATTCGAGCTCCTAAGCTTTTTCTCTTTAAAATAGTGTCCTTACTTTTCATTTTCTTGATGGTTGATGGTGGACTAGTCCGGTGAGGTCCACCGGAGAAGACAATCGGAGCTAGGGCGCTAGTGATGCGTTGGCGTGTCTCCTGGCCACTTGATCTATTTAAAACATTTTAATCTGAGCCCCCTCCTTGTGATTACCAACCATGTGGCGCGTTGACTGAGGACCATGGTAGATAACGCGCACTTGGCCATCAGATCTGCCAGCTCAATTAATGAGGGAGATTTGATGGCCCTCGTTTTTTCTATTTTTCTTTTTAATTCTGATTTTTCATTTAATCCCTTTATTTTGTTTAATTCATATTAATTTCATTTTTAATCCAAAAAATATTGAACTTTCACCAAAAATCTTTAAATATGTTCCTCTTCCATATTTTAAATTAAAATCATTTTTTGGATTAATTTTGATATTTTTCATGAATTAAATGGTTTTTGACTTGTTTTAAATATTTTTAAAATACTTCTGACTTTCCAAAAGTTATGATTTTTTTCTAAGGTCCTTTGACCTTGTTTGACCTAGGATAAATCCCTTTCCCATTTATTTGGTGTTTTGAAGGGATTTGAGGTTTTATCCATTTTAAAATGCATTTTAATTCATTTTTAATTTGATTTTTAATTGAATAATTGCTTGAAAATTATGTTGAGCCGTTTTTATGGTCTTGTGATGTTTGACTTTCTGTTTGGCCTTGATCATGGTTGATTTGACATTTGTTTGACTAATACTATTGGATTTAGGGGATTGATGAAATGTACATTTCATCTCCCCAAATGAATGGATAGTATTGATCAGATGAATTTCCTCCTATGATCAATTTGGGTTTGTATTTCCCTTTCCCTCTTCATCTTCATCCCTATTCTTCTCTAATCCATCATTGACCAATGGAATCTCTTTAGTCTAATGCTAGTTGATTCATCAATGACCTTGTGTCAGATGAATCAACATGAGCCATACTGGGATAGGTCCTCCCCATTTCTTTTAGTGTGTGGTATGGTTTAGGAGTTTGGTTCCTTGTACCAAATCTCTAACATGCATTAAGACCTATGTTTTATTGCCCGACCTCAGATAGTTGTGACTTCTACATAAGTCCAATTACGATTGCTTAACATAGAGCTAAATTTGACCAAGAAGGCATAACATTCTAGTAAGTGAGATTGTAAGTTTCCCATTCTTCATGGCATTGTATGAATACTTGACCTTCTTTTCCTTTCATGAGAGCTAGTGGCATGCTTGTTGATTTATCCAAGTTGGATCCCTTCTCATGGATGATGTATTGGTTCAAGGATTCATACTTTTGAATGAATGGTTGAGTGTTCTCCAAAGAATGACTTAACAATTAAAATTCTTCACTAAAACTTGACTAATACTTTATTAATTTTTCTTTACTTTCAAATCATTTACTTAATGAAATTTAAATTTCAGTACATTTATCATTCACCTGCCATTTACATTTCATGCAACTTATTTATGTTTCAGTCTTTTTCACTTTGCTCACTTGAGCCATATCTTGTAATTGTATATATTATTTGTTTGTTTTGATTTTGTTTGTAGTCTTAGGACCTTAAAACACCGAATAACAACAAAAACTATAAAGAACATGTTGGTGGACTGTTGGACTTGATCTAAACTCTTGGACTTAGAATTAAGCAACTTCCATATGCTTTGAGGACTTGGTCAATGCCACTATCTGATACTGAGTTACCCTTGCCTATAACTTTCATCTGATGCAAGAGTATTGAATGAATTTGACTCATCTGTCACTTTGACTTTGTGCTTACTTATTATACTGTTATTATTGTTGATATCTAATGATTGTTCTGAGTTGGCCAAGGAATATTTTTCATCTGATGTATTGGAAGAAATTGAAGACTGCTAGTTAATTGGATTGCTTGTTTGGATATTCTGGCTATCTTTATTTGATGCCATGGTCTTCATATGGTTTGCTTGGATAATTGCTTATGCTTGTTGCTTGCTAAAGTCCAAGGGAAAATGGGTTTCTAAATGACATTCTTGTCTGTTGGATTGCATCCCATTGGTCAGATCTTTTCAACCCTTAACTTTTTATTTTTGTCTAGGATAGTCCCTTCATCTCCTCCTACCTCTTAAATTTCAAAATCTCTCCCTCTTTTCAAAAACTTTCTTTGTTTGTGTTTTTCAACTTAGACATGTCTTAATGATTAGAAACTTTGGCCTTATGCGAATGAATTTTAAAACCTTTTCTTAATCAAACTTGTGAATGAATTTAACCATATTGACTTCAAATTTCAAAAACACAAAAAGAACTAACAACCCCGGTCAAAATTTTGGCCCTTTGTGCCCTTCTTCTATTAAAGTTTTGATTAAAATCAATTCACCAACTTCTTTGAAATTTTTACCACGAACTACGAGATTTCGATCCCTCATTTTTATGTTGGTACGTAGGCATAAGACCGAAGGTATTGTCAAACACAAAAATATAATTCATGAATTCTTTTCTCATCCCTTCAATCTATATTTTTATCAAACATCATTTTGACCAAATCACTTGCACACAAAAAAGGGCTCCCTAGGAGTACCTAGGACACTTTGGGTGCTAACACCTTCCCTCTGTGTAACTAACCCCCTTACATCTAATCTCTGACATTTTATTAGTTTTGATTTGAAAACTTCTTATCTTTGGGTTGTGTGATACTCTATTTGTTGTACTTGGTGATCTCTGTGCAGTGAGATAATTTCTAACCCGAACTTGAGTGAAATATAAGATAGGAGGGTGGTATAGTCATGTTGGCTTTGAAGGAGTGGTCCTAAAAGAGCTGACATGAGATCCCCCACTAAGTGGAAACCTCTTTGGAGTTACTGATGTCACATGAGTAAGTCGTGGATAAATATTACTTTCTCTAAATCTGGGGGTCTGAGAAGCCGAGGACCGTAGAACATTTAACCCAACTTGGCCTATTTAGGACGTAGTGCGGAGACTGTTCAAGTGTAGACTTGGTAACAGTTGTTATGCGATACTACACTCAGACGAGTTTCTCTTGAGAATACTATGGGTTGATGAGTCAATCATCCTAACCTGTAGTATCCGATAGATGGGATCAAGACTCTAGGAACTTTTTAGAATATGATCTACAAGTTTTTATCATTAGTACACTCCTTTGGGATAGTTCTTAACCTGACTACATGCTCGTGACTTACAACAAACCCTTTGATTCTTGGTTGATCTGATCAAGTATTACCAATATCAATGGAACTTGGGTGTTGATAAGGTGAAAACCATAATTCACCAAGATGGATGATTGATCTTGACGATGAATTGATCCATCCCTTGACCTTTGTTTGTGTTTGCCTTGCGTGTGATCCCTTGTGTGTGATTGTTGCATTCACGCATACATGCACATCATGACATTCATCATAGAAAATAAATTTCAAGGAACTAAGGTCTTGTTTGCAAATATTTTCAGACCATGGATTGTGGACGAAGGAACACTAAGAAGTAAAGTTTCAAATGTCTTGATTTGAAAGAGCTAAGGAACTTGTCATCCTTTGTACTAGATCCCTTGGAATTGAAGCGACGTCATGGGAAGCTCTTGTATGTATTATCTACTGATGTAGTTGAAAGGCTTTTGAGTTTTCTGGTTCAGTTCTATGACACTCTTTATCGGTGCTTCACTTTTCCTGACTATCAGATTGTACCCATGTTGGAGGAGTATGCACATCTCTTGGGTATACCTGTATCTGACAAAGTACCTTTCAGTGGATTGGAGGAGATCACGAGATCTCATGTCATAGTCGAAGCTCTTCATCTAAAGAAATCTGAGATTGATGCTCATTTGGTGAAGAAAGGAGGAATTATTTTGTTGACTTCTGAGTTTCTCATTGGTAGAGATATTGTTTTTTCTCAAACCGGTAGCATGGATGCTTTCGAAGATATCTTGGTGTTGCTTATCTTTGGACTATATTTGTTCCCTAACATTGACGGTTTTGTTAATGTTAACGCCATTAGAATTTTCTTGATTGGAAATCCTGTTCCGACTCTGTTGCGTGACATGTATTTCTATTTGCATTTGAGGAATTCTAAAGGTGGTGGGATTATTGTGTAATGTGTTTCTCTTATGTACAAGTGGTTTATTTTGCACTTGCCTCAGACGCCTGCTTTCGTGGAGAACCGACAATGTCTACGGTGGTCCCAGAGACTTATGTCTGTCACTAATGATGATATTTTTTTGGTATGATTTTGCATCAGGTATCTTGGATATTATTGACAGTCATGGTGAGTTCTCTAATGTGCCTCTCTTTGGTACACAAGGAGGAATTAACTGTAATCTAGCATTGGCCTGTCGTCAGCTTGGGTTCCCCTTGTAAGATAAGCCTAATAACTTTCAATTCTAGGGTCTATTTTATCAAAAGGGTAAAGATCCCCAACTTTTGAAGAGTAGAGTGATGCATGCTTGGAACAATGTGCATAAGAAAGGAAGATTTGAGCTTGGTCCATGCAACTGTGTAACTTTAGAAGCTTACATTATTTGGGTGAAGAAGAGAGCTTTAGAGCTCAAGATGACGTACGCTTGTGAGAGACCTATGTATGTGGTTGTGGCTAAGCCATCAAGTCTCTCTAACCAAGATATAGAGGAGTTGGAAGACGCACTTGCCAAGATGAAGCAAGAGAGATATTGGTAGGAAGAGAGGTTCCATGCTTTGAACCGAAAGCATGAGAAGTTGCATCTTGAGTCGAAAGACAAATGTGCGCTTATTGAGACTCTTGAGGATCGTGTAGTGAAGAGACAGAGAGAACTAGAGGATTTATTTTCCTCTAGTATGCCTCAGCCTTCCAGTGCTTGGAAGAGGATTGTTGATCAGCCTGTCCTTGAGAAGACTCAGATGAAGACATCCTTTGAGTTCGAGATTCGATGCATCCAAAGGAAGTATGCTCCCGTATCCAGATCATCTGATACAGTTGCTAGGGATCCTTAGGATGATAGTTTCCTTTTCTCTTGTATTTGTATTTTGGTTTCTGAAATTGTAATCAGTGTAATCCTTCCAAATTTTATGAATAAAAAGAGATTTTATGGTCAATGGAATTGTTATTATTAATCGTTATTATTTATTGAATATATTTGCAAATGAGACTTCATATGTTCCTTAAAATTAAAAACAATAAAAAACATTGCACATCATGCATCATTTGTATAATAGGTTTCTTTCGCCAGGTGTCTTATTAGTTCTTCTTTTATGTATCAGCCAAGCTGACTCATCCTTATAACACCCGAGCTAATCGACTGAAGAGAATGGAACACCTTGAACAAGAGAACCGAGAGCTAAAGGAGAAAATATCCAGACTCACAACCTTGATGGAGTCTGTGATAGCTGCTCAGAACTAACAGTCTCCACCTCCTGCAACTCCTCCTCCTCAGAAAACTATCATCTTAGAGATTACTTCATCATCTGTGCCCGTGGTTGCTAGCCAGTATGTTCATGCCATGCCAGCTGGATTCCCGTGGGGAATGCCACCCAATTTTGTGCATGAAGGGTACGCACCAACTTTTGCTTCCATGCCGACATCTAGCCTGATCCTAACTGTGCCTACTCCTATTGTTCACACTCTGCCTCGTGTCGAGGACACCATTTACCACTCTAAGCCGACTGAAGGTCCAAATGTTTATCAGAAGATGGTTGAAATAAAGGATCGGTTTCTTGAGCCGTACAAGGACTTGAAGACCCTAAGAGGAAAGGATTTATTTGGTAAAAGTGCTGCCGAGATGTGTCTAGTGCCTAATGTCAAGATTCCGGTGAAATTCAAGGTCCCTGACTTTGAAAAATACAAGGGGAATACTTGTCCGTTAAATCATCTTGTCATGTATGCTAGAAAGATGTCTACTCAAACCGACAACGACCAACTACTTATTCACTACTTCCAGGATAGTCTGACTGGAGCTGCCCTTAGATGGTAGATGGGTCTGGACAATGCTAGTATCCATACTTTTAACAAATTGGGTGAGGCCTTTGTCAAAAAATATAAGTACAATGTTGATATGGCGCCAGATAGAGATCAGTTGAGGTCCATGTCTCAGAAGGACAAAGAGACGTTCAAAGAATATTCTCAAAGATTGAGGGAGTTGGCTTCTCAGATTAGTCTGCCTCTGGAGGAGAAAGAGATGACCAAGATTTTCTTAAAGACGTTGAGTTCATTTTACTATGGTTGAATGATCGCAAGTGCCCCCAATGATTTTACCGAGATGGTAAACATGGGGATGAGGTTGGAAGACGGAGTATGTGAGGGACGTTTATCCAAATATGAAGCGTCAACAAGTAAGAAGTACGGTGGGGGCTTCTCCAAAAAGAAGGAAGGAGAAACTAATGTAGTATCATCAGGGAGGCAGAAGAGGCCTCATGTGAGGAAGAATTCTCAGTCCTGTCAATATCAACATCAAGTATCATCAGTAATTTCAGTCTTTACCAATAATTCAACCAATCAATCAGTTCCTATTCAGCAACAACAAGATTAATAACATCCGCAACAACGCACAAACTACAACAATCATAATCAAAACTTTTAGAGGAAGAAGGTCTCTTTTGAGCCTATTCCTATGACATATGCATAGTTATACCCGTCCTTGGTCGTTAAGAATCTAATCCAGCCAAGGAACCCTCCTCAAATTCCTGAGCCACTACTATGGTGGTTCAAACCTGACTTGCGTTGTGCTTTTCACCAGGGAGCTCCTAGTCATAATATTGAGAACTGTTATCCCCTGAAGTACGAAGTTCAAAAGCTAGTCAAGAGTAGGATGGTGTCCTTTGAGGATAGAGCACCGAATGATAAAGCCAACTCGTTGCCTGCTCATTGCAACACTTATGTAAACATGATGGACGGATGTCTAGGGAATTTCATTCTCATTCCTCTCTTTTGGTTAATCACCATCTTGGTTAAAACACTCATATAATTGGTTTAAACACCACTTTCCTTTTCACTTTGGTTTAAACACCACTCTTATTTCTCTCTTTGGGCTAATCATCATCTTGGTTAAAACACCCACCTCTTTGGTTTAAACAACACCCACCTCACTATTTTAAACACCACTTACCTCTTTGGTTTAAAAATTACTTTCCTTTTCTCTTTGGTTTAAACACCACTCTTATTTATCTCCTTAGGTTAATCACCATCTTGGTTAAAACACCCACCTCTTTGGTTTAAACACCACTTACCTCTTTGGTTTAAACACCATTTTTATTTTCTCTTTGGTTTAAACATCACTATTATTTCTCTCCTTGGGTTAATCACGATCTTGGTTAAAACACCCACCTCTTTGGTTTAAACACCATTTTCCTTCTCTTTAGTTTAAACACCACTTTCCTTTTCTCTTTGGTTTACACACCACTCTTATTTCTCTCTTTGTGTTAATCACCATCTTGGTTAAAACACTCATCTTTTTGGTTTAAACACAACTTTAATTTTCCCTTTGGTTTAACGCCACACACTCTTTTCCTCTTTGGCCACACCATTTATTGGTTAGCATCGTAATCTTTTTCTGTTGGCCACACCATTTATTGGTTATCGTCAAAATCTTTTTTTCTGTTGGCTACACCATCTATTGGTTATTGCCACACTCTTTGATTCAAACACACCTACCCAATGGATTCAAACAACACACTCTTGGTCCAAACAACACTTTCACAACATCCAACAACACCTTTCCCTATTTCAAGAAAGTTTTCAATTCAAGCAAGTTTTTTTCTCTATTCAATCGACTCTTTCATTTTCTTTTATCACACAAACTCTTTTTCAAAAGAACTCTTCTTTTCAGAAAAGAACTTTTATAATCCGTTCCTTAGCAGTCAGACTAAAATCATGAAGTGTCTGAACTAGGATCAATTTAGCTAACGTCTACACACTTCTAGGATACAATTATAATTATTCCCTAAAAACAACCAACACATCCGTATTTTCTACCACAAACTACAGAGCCTAGACTTTCTTATTACACTATGAGAATATGTAGGAGCAAGGGTTCGAATCCTTAGCGAGCAAACTATTTTTTTTTTTTATCTTTTTCCATTTGCAAGTAACTTTTAGATAGTAACACCCATTCGAGAAAAGAACAATCAAAATGGTTCCTATTCAGTACAACGGATGTGAGGGGTGCTAACACCTTCCCCTTGGATTTTATCGACATTTTCCCTTTCCTTTAGGAGTAAATAAAGTTCAATGGAGACTATGTTATATCTTCGAGCATACGATGCACTCCGGTATTTTTCGTGGCGCGATACCATTAGATATGGCTTAGTTGCTCGTGGTGGTGGAAGCATTTCGTCATCAAAATGAAGCCTTACAAGAAAGTTTCCAAGTCTTTCAAACACAAAGTCTTCAGGAAGGGAATATTGGACTCTCAAACTTTATCGAAAGCTATCTGGGATGATTAAGTCCTGGATAACTCCAAGCCACTGTCGCTAGTATCTTTCAATGGAAAAACTGATCCACAAGAGCATATTATCGCCATCAATAACCAAATGGAAATAGTAGGGGATTCTAACTCACTTAAATGTAAGCTTAGGCCAAGACCTTTAAAGAGGGTGCTTAAAGGTGGTATATGAGTCTACCCAGATTCTCGATCACCAGTTACCAAAACTTAGCCAAGATGATGGTACAACACTTTTCGGCAAGTAAGCATAGGAAAATGTCGACCACTAGTCTATTTAGTATCCGCCAGGGGCACACAAAATTTCTCCAGGAATATATGGAGAGATTCAATCAAGAAACAATTAATGTATCTCATCCAAATCAGGAAATTTTTGTTGGAGAATTTCAGCACGACCTCAAATTCGAGTAGTTCAATGAATCTTTATCCCAAAAGCTGACGTCCAACATGGATGAGATTATCACCCGAGCAGAATGTTACATTAAAGAAAAGGAAAATAACATGGAAAAAAGATCCCTAGATACAAAATAAAAAGTACGGACCAAGTGTCATACCCTAATTTTACCCATAAGATTCCACCTATCATATCATTTTCATTTCAATCAAGATCACATGCACGTTATCCTCCTAACCTTCACCTCTTTGGGTTTTCATTTGTGGGAGATCATCAAGCACCCTTTGTGTGTTCTTTTACCTTTTTGTTTGCTTGTATTCTAACTTTGCTAACCATATTCAACATACAAAAATATGTGTTATTTCTTTTTCTTATTGTATAAGGTATGGACTTGTAATAAATGAACCTGGTTTAGTTTCTAAATTAGGGTTTTGATTCCCAAGGTCAAAGTTTGGTCAGCAAGTGGTTCACAAGAGCTTTTACTTCAAGAAATGACCTATAATATTAGGCCACATCCATGATAAGCTTCATTCAACATCATTTAATCAAGATGATAACATTGAAACACACTGCGTATTTGACTAAGATTGCACATGCTTATTAGGTTTTTATTGTCATTTTCTTATGTTATGTTTGCTTTTTGTCCTATTTTCAGGTACCTTGCCCTACAAGAGCCTTTTGTGAATAAGCGAAGCCAAACGAGCAAGAAAGCATAGTTTTCATGGAAAATTGTACACATGGCGTCCAACATGGCGGCCGCCAAGGAGGGTGCCATGACGTGTAAGCTGTCAACCGGTGGTAACCGCCAAGTTCCCATGATCATTTCATATTTTGCACATGACGGGGGCCATAGTGGGGGACGGCGGGCGCCACCTTTATTGGCACGACCCCATTAAGGGTAGTTGGAAGGCAGCTTTGTCCTTTTTTAGCTTCTTAGAATCTCTATAAATAGGTATCTTCACTTCACAAATAGATATCCAACTTAGTTCACAACACTAAGCCTAAAGTTCACCATTGTAAAAGAGATAATCCATCACATCAGGGGGCTATCGCACTTGAGTTGTAGTTAGGTTGGAGCACTGTGCAAACAATCTTGCCGCCATTTTGCTTTCCAGTCTTTACTTTCCAGTCAAGTTTACTTTCAAGTGTACTAGATTAAAGTCTCCGATTTGGAGCAGGTTTCTTATTCAAGCCATTCGCATTTACGTTTTATTTATCTTGTATTCTTTACTTTATTTACTTATCTGTCCTTCTTTTACCTACTTGTTTATTAACTTGCATATTTTATTTACCTGTTCTTTTAAACATGATTAATTTTGCTATGTTGATTTCTATTTCCATGTCTGGCTAAATGTTTAAAGGTTAGGATGTAAGGATTGTCGTTAAGATGATACTCCATAATTTATATCTATAGGAATGCTTTAGGGGTTGTTTTAATTTTAACACAAGTTTTCAGTACTCATTTTGATCGGTAACTACGAAAGTATAGCCGAGATATAGTTGGGTAAGATCAAAAGCCCTCCAACTCTTAAAGATAAACTTGGTTACTTTTAACCGGTCAAAAGTAGCGAAAGCACTCTGTCCAGTTGATTAGGAATTTTTAACACTATTAGAAAACGATTTTGAAACTATTTTCGGACGCGTTTGTAGGTTTAAAATCTGGATCCTTGAGTGAAATCCATGGATCCCTTTTAAGTTAAACTTTCCAAATCAAAATCACTTTTTAACTAAGTCAAGAGTTTAATTTCTTAAAAATAGGTTTACTACTTTAACGTAACAAGCACCCTTCATAAGTGACAATGAAGGGCATTAATTAGAGAGTAAACTCGATTTTGAATACGCGAAAGAGATAGTTCCTGTTAAATTGATTATTTTCAGAGTAGAAAATATTGCCCCATAAGTAGTTCTATTTAGAAACAATTGGAGTATTTCCTAACTAATGTGAATTACATCCGAGCCTATATTTTTATCTGAATTTATTTACTTCATTATTTCCTTTTCTGTGTACTTGAGTCTACTTATTTGATTTTCCTTTTATAAACATTGTAACAATAGAAATCGATAGATTGACAATTTGGTCTTTGTGGGAACGATAATCTTTTGTATTACTTTGACATGTTTCGTATACTTGCGGTTATCAAATTACACACCATCAAGTTTTTTGTGCCGTTGCCGGGGACCAATTACGTCAAACTTTTGTACCCTGTTCTTACACTGTCTAGACTAAGGCCCTGTTAGTCGGTAAATGCGAAAATTTCACAATACTGGAATTTTAGAGAATCTAATAGCAGAACCAGAGCGATACACTCACACACGTCATTTGCTCCAAAGAATTAGGAGAGGAATGGCCGAAGATCAAAACCGAAGAGCACTTAAGGAATTTGCCCAACCTTCTAACGAAGAACCCAGTTCTAGTATAGTAAACCCGACTATTCCTGCTAATAATTTCAAATTAAAACCCTCTTTATTACAATTAATGCAACAAAACCAATTCACAGGTCTTGCTACAGAGAACCCAAATCAGCATTTAAAAGTTTTTATCCAATTAGCTGATACGTTCAAGACCAACGGTGCTTCGCCTGAGGCAATTCGTCTAAGACTATTCTCGTTCTCCTGCAGAGATAAAGCATGATCTTGGTTATATTCCCTTCCGGATAAATCGATAACTACTTGGGAAGACCTTAGGAGAGTGTTCCTTGCAAGATATTTCCCCCCGAGTAAGACCGTTGTCCTTCAAAACCAAATAACCAGATTCACTCAAAATTAGGGTGAATCACTTTTTGAAGCTTGGGAAAGATATAAAGAACTACTAAGAGCTTATCCACACCATGGCCTAGAACAATGGCTGATTATTCACACCTTCTATAATGAATTTCACTACAACACAAAGATGTCCATCGACGCTGCCGTCGATGGTGCTCTGATGAACAAACCTTACCCCGAGGCTTGTGCTATCATCGAAGATATGGAACAAAACCATTACTAATGGGAGTCAGAAAGAGAATCAGTGGAGAAAAGGGAGACCAAAGGAGGAATACATGAGGTAAATTGTATGGACATGATGAAAGCTAAAATGGACGCTTTAGCCCTGAAGGTTGAACACATGTCTGCAAATCCTACGGCGGCATTAGATGTAGATTGTGAAATCTATGGAACCAAAGGACATCTTGCACCATAATGCAACCTGTTAACTGAATCAAACTCAGATCAGGTCAATTATGCCCAAGGAAACCCGTTTTCGAACACTTACAATCCTGGATGGAGGAATCACCCAAACTTCTCTTATAAAAACAATAACCCTATTCAAATATCTACACCTCAAAGACCACTAGGTTTTCAAGCTCAAAAAACAATCCAACCTATGCAGGTCGTACCTCAAAAGCCAAACCTTGAGAAAATCATGGAGAACTTCATTTCGGCCCAAACTCAGCAAAACAAAAAGTTCATAAACCACGATATTCATATAAATGAACTGATCAAACAATTAGGAACTACGGTTGATTCGATAATCACTCATAATAAGATGCTTGAAACCTAAATCTCACAAATAGCACAATAACAAGCCCCCCAGGCCACACCTGGAGGGAAATTTCCTGGACATCCTCAACCAAACCCCCGAAGGAAAGCTAATGTAGTTACCCTACAAAGTGGGACCATTTTTGACGAACATGTAAAACCAGCCTTGAGTGAACCAAAGGCTTCTGAGAAAAACATTGCGTCTACAGATGAAGTAGAGGAACTAGAGAGACAAAAAGACCAGGAAGAAAAAGATAAGGGAGAAAATAAAGAAAAAATGTATGTTCCCCCCTCTCCTTATAAACCACCAATTCAATACCCTCAAAAACTTAAATAGACCAAAATTGATAAGAAATATAAATTTTTTATAAAGGCGATCGAGAAACTCCACGTAGAAATACCATTCACCGAAGCCATCACACAGATACCAACTTATGTTAAATTCCTTAAAGACATCTTGACCAACAAACGTAGGCTTGATGATCCCAAACCTTTAGAGTGCAACTCCATTGCTGAGAATAAACTTGATAAGAATGAGAAAGATCCTGGAAGCTTTTCCATACCTTGTATTTTAGGGAATCATGTTATAGACAAAACGTTCCTAGACTTGGGAGCAAGCGTAAGCTTACTGCCTTTAGCAGTTTGTAGAAGGTTAAACCTAGGAGAATTGCAACCGACTAATATGTCTCTTCAATTAGCCAATAGATCTATAAAATATCCAATAGGCATATTAGAAGACATCCTAGTTAGAATCGACCAACTTTATATCCCAATAGATTTCATGGTAATGGACATTAAAGAAGACGATGAAATCCCAATCCTCCTTGGTAGACCTTTCTTATCAATAGCAGGAGCCATAATAGATGTTAAAAGAGGAAAATTAACTTTTGAAGTAGGTGATGAAAAGATAGAATTTACACTTTCCAAATTCCTAATGGCACCAGTCATAGAAGACTCATGTTATGCCATCGATATCATTGATGAATGCATAAGGGAGCTAGATCAAGAAGGACCTCCCGAGACAATGAAATTTCCCTAGACTTCCATAAGAGAAGACGACAAATTTGGAATGGAGCCTTACATGGATGAAAACCTTTATGAATGCTTTGCACTTACCCCAAACCATATGCCATGTCCTAAAAAAATCTATAGAACTTAATGAATTCACCAAGAATCTAAGATATGAGTTTTTAGATGAAAAACTAAATCGCCCAGTTATATTGAGTGCCACCTTAAATGAATATGAAACGAATCCACTTTTAGATATCTTGCGAAAGTATCCCTCAACTATAGGATATAACATATTTGATCTCAAAGGGATAAGCCCATCCATGTGGATGCACCAGATCTTGCTAGAGGAAGATTCTAAACCTTTCAAAGAACATTAACGAAGGCTAAACCCTATAATGAGCAATGTGGTTAAGAAAGAAATACTAAAACTACTAGAGGCTGGTATAATTTATCAAATTTCGGATAGTAAGTGGGTGAGCCCTATATATGTGGTACCTAAAAAAGGAGGTGTCACAGTTGTGGAAAATGAGAAAGGCGAGCATGTAGCTAAGTGCGTGGAAAACGGTTGGCGTATGTGCATCGATTACAAAAAACTAAATAAGGTAACTAGGAAATATCATTTCCCTTTCCCATTCATAGATCAAATGCTTAAGTGTCTAGCTAGACACTCTTACTTTTGCTATTTAGATGGATACTTGGGATTTTTCCAAATTCCTATTCACCCCGAAGACCAAGAGAAAACAACCTTTACATGCCCTTATGGAACATTTGCCTATAGGAGAATGCCATTCGGACTTTGCAATGCCCCAGCTACCTTCCAACGCTGTATGATATCAATCTTCGCAGATTTCCTCAATGAGATTATAGAAGTTTTTATGGATGATTTATCGGTATACGGATTCAGTTTTGAAAACTGCCTAGCTAACCTTGAGAAAGTTCTAGAAATATGCGTGGAAGCAAACCTTGTGCTGAACTGGGAAAAATGTCACTCTATGGCTACCGAAGGAATAGTATTAGGACACATAGTCTCCGAAAGAGGCATTAAGGTTGATAAAGCCAAAATAGAGGTTATAGAAAACCTCAAACCACCTAAGACCATTAGGGAAGTCCGAAGCTCTCTTGGACACGTCGGTTTCTACCGACGCTTTATTAAAGACTTCTCTAAAATAACCAAACCTCTGACTAGCCTTCTAATGAAAGATTTCGAGTTTATTTTTGACGAAAAATGTATTGAAGCATTCAACCTTTTAAAACAAGCACTGATTTCCGCACCCATTATGCACCTCCAGATTGGAACCAACTTTTCGAAATCATGTGCGATGCTAGCGATTACGCTATTGGTGCTATTCTAGGGCAAAGAAAAGACAAGGAATTACATGCAATTTACTATGCCAGTAGAACCTTGGATGCCGCCCAACTTAACTATGGAACAACCAAGAAAAAACTCCTTGTTGTTGTTTTTGGTATTAATACATTTCAATGTTATTTGGTTGGAGCTAAAATTATGGTTTACACAGATCATGCAATTATTCGATACCTGTTAAGCAAGAAGGACGCTAAACGTAGGTTACTTCGATGGGCCCTTTTACTACAAGAGTTTGACCTGAATATTCGAGACAAGAAGGGCACGGAAAATGTAGTTGTTGACCACCTTTCTAGGCTTGAATATTTAAAATCAGACCTAGTGCATATAAATGACGATTTTACATATGATAGACTTATGGCTAGAATCGAAACCATTCAGGATGATGACCCCGACTTTCCAATGGATTGGAACATTGAAAAAACTCAAGAAGTGACCAAATACCCTGGTACGCCGACTTTGTTAATTACCTAGCTACTTGTCGCAACCTAAAAAATAGAATGCAAAAAAACAACCGGCGAAAAAGAATGACAGAAGAGTCGCCACCGTGCGTTATTTATCCCAAAGGAGGGAAGGGAAACACTCGAAGTAAACCTGGAAAATGAAAGGAAAAGACAAGGTCTCGCAACCAAATCTTGGGTTCGGGAGTCGATTATGCGAAGGGAAGGTATTAGCACCCCTACGCATCCGTAGTACTCTACGGGATCCACTCTTGTAGTTCTTGTCTAAAGGGTGTGGGTTTATCTAATGTACTATTTACTAAAAAAAGGTCAAAAGGAAATGACTCGCACGGATGTCGCATCCACTGCATACGTATCTCATCTGAATATGAGAATCAGAGTCTTCGTAGCTCGGCTACCTATGGGCTGGGAAGGAGTGTGCTCGCTAAGACATCGCGTCTTATGCCTACGTATCTCATCTGGATTGAGAATCAGAGCAAAACGTAGTTCGGCTAACTACGGGTTAAGGGTTTTGGGCGAACGATGTTACTACGCAATCTACCTGATGCTCGACCTTTGGAGACTTACTCGCCTGTAGTAGAAGGAGTCAACATGTCCTTAGGAGAAGAAAAATCAATGAGTTTGTTTATGTTTTAGGGATGCTCATGCAAAAAGGAAGTCCTAGACGAAGGAACAGTGCTACCTTAATGGACATGCAAACGAGAGACTATACGAAGCCTAGCAATCCTATGGGGGAGACGACCACACCACACAAAACATGTATCATAAAATGGACACACAAAAACATTACCTCCTATCGAGTTCTTCCAGCTAATAAAGCGGTAAAATGTAGGAAAAATAAAGGGATCGAGAGGTCTACCGTACGGATAAAGATCCGAACTAACAGTACCTAAAAAATAAGAAACCCAAAGACCCTTCCCAACTAAGCGCCATCACAGAAAGCGAGTCAGTACAGGTAATCAGAATAACCTTCCAAGGGGTATCCCACAAATAAAGTGGAATACCACGCAAGCCATCTCTTTTAAGGTCATGTGAGCCCTCACAAAAGCTCAACAAACAGGTTAGGAAACAACGCATGGATGCAATAGAAAACAATGTTATGACAAAACAGATTCGAACAAGAACAACTACTATCACGATCGCTGCTGCATCGCCTAGCGAAAGCTTAGCGAAGCTTCGCTGTAGGCTTGCCTAGCGAAGATGCTAGCGAACGCCTGCGGGTTTTGGGTTCTTCATTGATAACAGTCCGATCTCGGAAATCCCAAACCCTATGGTACACATCTCAGAAATTAAACGATTAAGCACTCAAGGCATTGATTTACATATTCATATACATCTAACCGTGGGCAAAACCTCACGATAATACCTCATACATTCAGAGTATTCAAATTAAAAGCATAAGGTAATGGGAATAAGGGAAAACCTGGTTGGAGAGATCGGTTGCAATCGAAAGGCACGGCTGGGTTTGCAGAGCAACGTTAGGGTTCGCGTGAGATGGAGGTGAAAAAGTCTGTGAGTCCGAGTGAAACTTTCAGAGCTGCCTGGAGGTTGCTGCAGATTAGTTCGTAGGTTTCTGTCGCTGCCTCTTTTCCTTATGTTTCTCCTCTCACTATTTTTCCAGTCTTTTTTATTTTACTGAAGCTCTAGTATTTATAACCTGATTTCATGACCGGGTGGGTTCAAATGAGGGCAACTAAAGCCCAAAACTTTTTTGTTATTTTCTGAAACGCGTGCTCTTCGCCTAGCGAAGGATCTGCTCGCCTAGCGAATCATGCTGCTCGCCTAGCGAGCATGACAACTCAGCAGTAGATTTTTGCTCCTTCAAGATTAGCGTTTCAAATGATGAATAGCTTCTATTTGCACCTGTTGGCAGTAACTCAAGTCTTTCCCTTGTGTTGACTGATTACCCGGATAGAACCCACAAAGCGTCTTGGATGATGTTCAAGCTTCTTGGATTTGATCCTGATTGACATGATGAAATGCAATATGAAATGCTAGAATGACTTAAAAATGAATGCAGGAATGAGGAGGGCAAATTTTAGGGTGTTACAGCTGCCCCTATTCAATCAACTGTGAACCTGAACGGATGAAAGCAACGACTATCATACTTTCAAGGTAAACAGGGATTGAATACCAAAAGAACCGGAGAATTTGCACTCTGTAGGTGGCGAATCAAGGAAAGCGAGGCCATTTACCGATGGCAAAGAAAGCAAGGCCATTTACCGATGGCGGCTTCAAAACAAATCTGATATTTACCGATATCAAAGAAAGCGGGGCCATTTACCGATGGCGGCTTCAAAACAGATTTGATATTTACCGATATCAAAGAAAGCGAGGTCATTTACCGATGGCGGCTTCAAAACAGATTTGATATTTACCGATATCAAAGAAAGCGAGGCCATTTACCGATGGCGGCTTCAAAACAAATCTGATATTTACCGATATCAAAGAAAGCGAGGCCATTTACCGATGGCGGCTTCACTGGGGAGGAAAATGATGTTTGTAAGTGAAACAAGACCAGACATTTACCGATGACTGGGAAGGAACTCGATGTTTACCAACAAGACCAGACATTTACCGATGATTGGGAAGGAACTCGATGTTTACCGACAAGACCAGACATTTACCGATGACTGGGAAGGAACTCGATGTTTACCGATATCGAACAAAGATATTTACAAATGAAACGAGACCAGACATTTACCGATGACTGGGAGGAACTCGATGTTTACTGACAAGACCAGACATTTACCGATGACTGGGGAAGGAACTCGATGTTTACTGACAAGACCAGACATTTACCGATGACTGGGAGGAACTCGATGTTTACCGACATCGAACAAAGGTATTTACAAATGAAACGAGACCAGACATTTACTGATGACTGGGAGGAACTCGATGTTTACTGACAAGACCAGACATTTACCGATGACTGGGAAGGAACTCGATGTTTATCGACATCGAACAAAGGTGTTTACCAACGGCGAAAATGAAATACTCGATATTTACAGATATCGAAGACGCTGGGGAGTCTTAGACGACCAAACCATTTACCGATGGTTAACAAGCGGCTGATGTTTACCGACGTCGAACAATGATGTTTACCGACACCAAAAAGGAAAGGACACCCACGGGTGTTGACATAACGATTTTTGTAGACATCATGAGAGACATGCCATTTACTGATGGCCAACGATTGGAATTCGACGTTTACCGACATCGAAAGATGATGTTTACCGACATCAAAGAAAAGCATAGACACTTACGGGGGTCAACACGACACTTACCGGTATCGCCAGGATGACATCTGCATATGTCAAAATAAGGCAGACACTTGCTGGGGACTAAATCGAAAGGGAATCAAGCTTTCCTTTCCTGGGCTGGTGAGAAAATAAATCTCACTGAGATTATCGATTCTGAATGTTACCAAGAGCAACTGCTGCAAATGTGCTATACTGATGTTGGAAAATGATCCGTCTCTGCTGGGGATAAGATCCAATCTGGTTTAATACATGTATGCATATGTTTGAGTTTTCTATGGCGTAATGTTCCATACTGAATGGAAATGCTACGCGATTTGAGAGGATGCAATGCAATATGATTCTACATGCAGGGATGTGAAATGTTAGGTTAGAAATAACGTCAAGCCGAGGCAAGGAACTCTGCTGGGGAGAATGCCAAGCTGAGGCAAGAACTCCTTCTGGGGGAATGATTACACTCTTCTTGACTCAGACAATGCTGTTGCAGATACACAGCACAATGAACTCTATGGGGAAATGACCGGCCACGCGGTGTTCAGGCAATAACACAATACCGAGACTCTGACTGGGGAGAGAATGGCACTGGAAGCTTGCTGTTGAGGAAGGCGACAGTGGTTCTGGCAAACATAATCTGCGAGAGAGACGACTCAGTAGGGGAGCAGACACCGATACGGTACCGAGATTCTGCTTCAAGGAAAGAGACCATGGATCTGGCGTCGAACTCTGAGGAGCAGCCGCTTCTGCTGGGAAGATACAGTCTGGCACTGTTAACTCCGCTGGGGATATATAACAATTCTGCTGAGGATACTTACTGATCTGACATTCTCGGAACGGTAGAGAAACCAACTCAACTAGGGAGTCATATGTGGGAAAACACCAACCTCTCGACCATGCTGGGGAAACAAATTCAGAACTCGACTTAGACGACCCATCTTCTTACATGACTGGACAGTGTTGAAACAACAGGGTCTTCCTTCGAACAAACTTGGGCTCATCTGCTTTAGCCATCAATCAAAGATAGTAACCTGCAAAACGGCAAGACATACATGCCCCAGGGGATCGTATGGACAAAATATACTCAAGTGTACTCAGCATTCAAAATGATTTTCAGATGTTTTATCTTTCCGCACGTCATTGTCTAGCCTTCATGTTTTTAGATGCAATGTTTATCAAAAATTCGGATGTTTTTTTTGCAAACAAAACAGTAAAAATAAAAAACAAGAGAGCAATTTGACTGAATGACGACTTTTATTGATTGAAAATGGCCTATAAAGGCAAATACATCAGGAAGCAATTCCTAGGAAGAGGTAATTGCGCCAAAAGAGAAAATAAACTATCCTATTGGCAATGTGAACACGACATTCCACTATTTTCCAATTCTGTTAGGACTCATAGATCTTTAATTTCCCCCAAATCCTTTGCTTTCTGAGAAGAATGATTGGACCGATCATATCCTTCAAGATGGTAGACACTGAAACGCGATGAAGTACAGATAATTCAGATTGTAGTCTTCGCTTTAATCCCTCTTTTGCCTGGACTGCCTTTTCAGGTTTTCAATCCACCGGGATACCCATGTTTGCCTAAGCCGCCTTTGCAGGTTTTCGACTTACCGAGTGTACATGTTTTTTTTGTTTTTTTTATTTTTTATTTTTTATTTTTTATTTTTTTATTCTTTATCCCTAACTTTTGCCCGAACCTTTTTCTTTTCTTTTTCTCTTGGTTCGCCGGGATGCCCTTTTTTGCCTGGACTTTCTTTTTTTGTCCATTGGGTCAGTTTATGCGAAGTATTTTTTGACTACATCTGAATTCACAGGAGACGGAAAATCTTCACCATCCATAGTTGTAAGCATCAAGGCTCCACCAGAAAAGACCCTTTTAACAACATATGGACCTTCATAATTCGGAGTCCACTTGCCCCTATTATCTGTACTGGGAGGAAGGATCCTCTTCAAAACTAAGTCACCTATCTGATAGCTTCGAGGACTCACTTTCTGATCAAAAGCCTTCTTCATCCTTCTCTGATATAGTTGTCCATGGCACACAGCTGCTAATCGCTTTTCCTCAATTAAATTTAACTCATCAAACCTGGCTTGAACCCACTCAGCCTCGTCAAGTTTTACATCCATCATCACCCTCAAAGAAGGGATTTCAACTTCTATTGGCAAGACTGCCTCCATGCCATACACAAGTGAGAACGGAGTTGCCCCGGTTGACGTACGCACTGAGGTGCGATACCCATGCAAAGCGAAAGGCAACATCTCATGCCAATCCTTGTACGTCACAATCATCTTCTGCACAATCTTCTTAATGTTCTTGTTTGCCGCCACTACAGCACCATTCATCTTTGGTCTGTAAGGAGAAGAATTGTGGTGTTTGATTTTAAAGTCTTTGCAAAGCTCTTTCATCATCTTGTTATTGAGATTCGAACCATTATCAGTGGTGATTCTCTCAGGAACCCCATAACGACAAATAATTTCTTTCTTAATGAATTGAGCAACCACTTGTCTGGTAACGTTGGCATGGGAAGCTGCTTCCACCCACTTGGTGAAGTAATCAATCGCGACTAGGATGAAGCGGTGTCCATTAGAAGCAGTAGGTTCAATCTTTCCAATCATATCGATGCCCCACATCGCGAATGGCCAAGGAGAATTCATAATATTCAGAGGGTTTGGTGGTACATGCACTTTATCTTCATAGATCTGACATTTGTGGCACTTCCGAGCGTATTTGAAACAATCAGATTCCATGGTTATCCAGTAATAACCGGATCTTAACAACTTCTTAGCCATTGCATGACCACCAGCATGAGTACCGATGGAGCCTTCATGAACTTCCTGCATTAACATGTCTGCTTCGTGTCTATCCACGCATCTGAGCAAAACCATGTAGAAGTTCCTCTTGTACAGCACATCGTCTTTGTTCAAGTAAAAGCTTCCAGCTAGCCTTCTCAATGTCTTCGTCATTCTTTGACGCTCCTTCAGGATACCCTTGGCTTTTGAGGAAATTCTTAATATCATAAAACCACGACTTCTCATCAATAACAGACTCGGCTGCAAACACATACGCAGACCTCTCGAGTCGATTCACAGCAACGTGTGGCACATGATTCTGCCAATGAACTTTAATCATGGAGGACAGTGTGGCTAAAGCATCAGCCATTTGATTTTCATCTCGGGGTACATGATACAACTTTACTGTCTTGAAGAAAGTCAGGATCCTTCTGGTGTAGTCTCTATAAGGAATCAAATGCGGCTGATGAGTATTCCAGTCTCCATTGACTTGCTTAATCACTAGAGCAGAATCTCCATAAATGTCCATAGTTTTGATCCTTAGATCGATGGCTTCCTCAATCCCCATGATACAGGCCTCGTACTCAGCTTCGTTGTTGGTAACTTCAAAAGTCAATCTGGAGGAAAAAGGTATGTGTGCACCCTTAGGATTAATGAGTACTGCCCCAACACCATTTCCATTCACATTTACCGCCCCATCAAACATCAGTGTCCACTTGTCATCGGGATCCGGTCCTTCCTCGACAAGAGGCTCTTCACAATCTTTCATTTTTAAGTACATGATGTCTTCATCGGGGAATTCAAACATCATCGGCTGATAGTCATCAATTGGTTGCTCGGCAAGGTAATCAGACAGAATACTACCCTTGATGGCTTTTTGCGACGTATACTGGATATCATACTCTGGTAAAATCATCTGCCAACGAGCCACTTGTCCGGTAAGAGCCGACTTTTCAAAGATATACTTTACTGGGTCCATCTTAGAAATCAACAAGGTAGTATGGTTCAACATATATTGTCTTAGTCGGCGAGCAGCCCATGCCAAAGCGCAACAAGTTTTCTCGAGCAGCGAATATCTTGTTTCACAGTCGGTAAACTTTTTGCTAAGGTAGTATATTGCATGCTCTTTTCGACCAGACTCGTCATGCTGTCCCAATACACACCCCGTCGAATTCTCTGTTACTGAAAGGTACATTATCAGAGGTCTCCCAGGAACTGGAGGTATAAGAATTGGAGGTTTCTGCAAATATTCTTTTATCTTATCAAAAGCTTTTTGACAATCATTGTTCCACCTGATTGCTTGATCTTTTCTTAGCAACTTAAATATCGGTTCGCACGTAGCTGTTAGGTGAGATATGAACCGTGCAATGTAGTTCAGCCTTCCTAAAAACCCACGAACCTGCTTTTCCGTTCTTGGTTCAGGCATTTCTTGAATAGCTTTTGCTTTCGCTGGATCAACCTCAATCCCTTTCTCACTGACAATGAAACCTAGCAACTTCCCAGATCTCACTCTAAAGGTACACTTGTTTGGATTCAGCCTCAGTTTGAACTTTCTCAATCTTTCAAACAACTTTTGCAAGTTTACCAAGTGCTCCTCTTCTGTCTGAGACTTCGCAATCATATCATCCACGTACACTTCAATTTCTTTGTGCATCATGTCATGAAAGATAGTCGTCATAGCGCTTTGGTAGGTAGCATCAGCGTTCTTCAACCCAAATGGAATTACCTTATAACAGAACGTGCCCCAAGGTGTAATGAATGTCGTCTTCTCCATGTCTTCGGGCGCCATCTTGATCTGATTATAGCCAAAAAATCCATCCATGAAAGAGAAAACCGAGGACTGAGCAGTGTTATCGACCAATACATCAATGTGAGGTAATGGGAAGTCATCTTTTGGACTAGCTCTGTTTAAATCTCGGTAATCGACACACATCCTAACTTTACCATCCTTCTTCGGCACGGGTACGATGTTGGCCACCCAAGGGGGATAATTGGTAACTGCTAGAAAACCTGCATCCAACTGTTTCTGAACCTCCTCTTTGATCTTGACAGCCATATCAGGACTAGTTCTGCGAAGTTTCTGCTTTACCGAAGGACAATCTTCTCTGAGAGGTAGCCTGTGTACCACAATATCTGTGTCCAAACCAGGCATATCTTGATACGACCATGCGAATACGTCCACATATTCTTGCAGCATTTCAATCAGCCCTCTCTTGACCTTTTCCTTTAAAGAAGCCCCTATCTTGATCTCTTTCTTTGCGTCCTCAGTACCAAGGTTAATGACTTCCAGCTCTTCCTGATGAGGTTGAATGATCCTTTCCTCCTGTTTCAATAGTCTGGCCAATTCTTTGGGGAGTTCACAATCTTCTTCACTCTCTTCTTCGGCTTGGTAAATGGGATTATCAAAGTCATACTGAGCCATAACAAAACTGTTTTTAATGGAATCCGCAAAATCAATTCTGCACGAACGATGTTTCATGCTTTATTTTAGAAAAGAGTTCAAGAAAGTCACAAAAACAACAAAAACATTGCCATTTTTATTGTTTTGAAAACGAAAGTAAAAAAACAGAAAGGCAGTGAGCACAAATTTGATTGCAAAACGTCCTTTATTGATGATAATCATTGAAAATTCAAAACATGACGTGGCCCTACAATGAACCACTATGCCCTGGGTAGAGCGTAGGGCTTTCATGCAAAATGCAAGACAAAATAAAATTACTCTGTCTGAAGAGTAACTTGGACTATTTCTTCAGTAGTCCAGTTGTTGATCTTCTCCCCTGGAGCACACGGGCGCACCCAACTATCTATATCACAATCACTGTCACCATCTTCCACACTATTTACTCTGGGGCCTCCATGCTGAGGCATAGGATTATTCACCACATTCGGAGTAAGAGCAAAGTTAATCGTCTTGGCATCAATCAAATCTTGAACTTTATGGTGGAAAGCCCGACACTTCTCGATGTGGTGCCCTGGCGCACCAGAATGAAAGTCACAACAGACATTAGCATCATAACCAGCGGGAATCCTTATTAATGGAGCCATAGTGCGAAGTTCGACGAACTTTAACCTGAGCAGTGCAGGGAGTAACTCAACATAAGTCATTGGCAACGGATCAAAATGACGATCTGGCATTCTTTGTCTTGGTTGGAATTGGCGTTGTTGTTGTTGTTGGGGTTGTCCTCTTTGTGGTTGTTGAGGTTGGGTTGTTGGAATAGTCACAACAGCAACTTGATGGTACTGTTGTCCTCTGTTTCCATTTCTCTGATTATATATAGCATTTGTCTCACCCTCTCTCCTTCTGGGTGCCCCTGAAAATGGTTTCTTAGTACTTGAAGAACCAGGGTCTTGGATTTTTCCTGCTTTGATAAGACTTTCAGTTCTTTCTCCGCAAATCACAACATCCGAAAAACTACCAAACGGACAACTTCCCATACGATCCATGAAAACACCTTGCAGGGTTCCAATGAACATATCAGTCAATTCTCTCTCCAACATCGGAGGTTGTACTCTCGCAGCTAGTTCACGCTACCTCTGGGCGTATTCCTTGAAACTCTCACCGGTCTTTTGAAACAAACTCTACAACTGGGTTATGCTCGGAGCCATGTCCATGTTATGCTTGTACTACCTCAGAAAAGCTTCACCTAACTCTCTCCAGCTTCTGACAGATTCTTTTTTCAAGTCCATGTACCAATCCAAAGATGCTCCAGACAAGCTGTCTTGGAAAAAGTACATCCACATTTTTTCATCATCAGTATAAGCGGATATCTTCCGGTAATAAGCTTGCACATGAGTTCGGGGACAAGAAGTGCCATTGTATTTGTCGAAAGATGGCGCTTTGAACTTGTATGGGATCCTCAACCCATCAACTAAACCCATATTAGAAACATCAAAACCCAACGAATTCTGGCACTCCATGGCGCGAATCTTTTCAGCAAGGGCGTCGACCTTTCTATCTCTCTCTTCCATTTTCCCAAATTCATCATCATCACTGGGAATGGTGAACATATCTTCTTGCTTGTCAACCAAATGAGAAGGATGGTGAACCAGAGCACGTGCCGCTCGAGCATTAGCAGCCTTTGTAATGATGGGTTGTCCATTGATTCTGATACCATGCAGTTCGTCACCATTGGCATGATTGTTGACAGGGTTGGTAACAGCAGCGTCATTGACAGGGGTCTCCTCTGGCGGACTCTGACCGACAGGGGGAATCACGACTGAAGGTGAGAAAAACAAGAAAGGGGGGGTTTGAATTGTTTTGAAAAATAAGCGCTTTTCAAAATGAAAATCACACAAGGATTTTATACTGGTTCGCTTATAACACAAAGCTACTCCAGTCCACCCGGCCAAGGTGATTTCGCCTTCAACAAGGACTTAATCCACTAATCTTGAAAGATTACAAACAACGTCTAAGATAAAAATCTCTTAGCCCTCTCAAGTATACAGACTACACAGAGTCACTTGAGGAAATCAACAAACAATAAATGAAAGATTTATGTAATCTAGAGTGCTTCTAAGAAAGCAAATATTACAGTGTTAAGAACAAGAGTTTTTCACGTTATAAGCAAAAGCTTCGTGAATATCTTAGAGAGAAAGAATGTTTTTCTTGACTTGGTGTTTCAGTATAATTTTGGCTTGTTGGCTTACTGACTTGTTAGCTAGTATATATTTTTGAAAGTTGATTCTCAATCCTTTATATAGATCAGTGAGGTAGTAGTTGAAACTGGTGGATATTGAGATGAAGTTACGCCATCACATAAATAGCTTCTGCAGGATGACTTTTTCTTCTTGAAATGACTACTTACCACAAGTAGTATTTTCTTTATTGAAGTTGGAGATTAACGTCTCTTTCTCAATTAGGAAATCCATTTGCAAATCTTTTCTTGACTTAAACGTTACTCTTTCATGATTAGCAATTCCATGCTCAGAGTATTTGTGTTTCTGGAGATCTTGGAAACTTTCTTCTGATGTTGATCTCTTGAGAGTTTAGATGGTTTCTTCAGATACCGCTGAGAACTTCTGGAGCTTTGTTCAGAGTCAGAACTTCTAGAGCTTACTTTTTGTTCAGATGCTTCTGATACTTTACTGTTTTGCTCAGAGTTAGACTTTCTTGAACTTGTTTCCACTTCAGATGCTTCTGATCATTTGATATTTTGTATCTGATCTTGTTTTGTATCTGATGACATCATTAGATTCCTTCCTTCTTTCTTTAGAATCCTGCACACTTAGAAACTTTTCGTTAGGGTGCCATTTTTGGTTTCATCCTTTGTTATCATCAAAATCAAGGAATCTGTTGTAGAACAATTTTTGTTCTTACAATCTCCCCCTTTTTGATGATGACAAAACAATCTTAATTAGCAGATGAAACATATAAAATATCAGATCAGATAGACAAGAGCTCCCCCTGAGATAGTGCTAGGGAGTTCTGAAGTTCTTACCAGAGTTTCTTAAGTAAAGAGGTTTTTGAAGTTCTCTGCAATTTCTTAAGTCCAAGTTAGATAATTTTATTTATAGAAAAAAAATATGTTGCAGAATGCTTAAGGTATTAGACAATATTTTCATCAGAGCTATTAATTACTTCTCCCCCTTTTTGTCAGAATCAAAAAGACATAGTAGAAAATAAGTAAAGAGAAAAACTTGAATTCATAGATAGAAGCACAAAGGCAACAAGAAAAAAACATCAGATTCAGAGAGATAGCAAAAACAAAGACAACAGGCAAGCCAAAAAATAAATCCTAAGTGCCTAAGGGTTTGGAGGCGGAGGCATTCTCTGAAGCAACATTGCAAGCATGCTCTGGATGTTTTCGTTGACAGTATCTTGCTTGTCCATTCTGGCCCGGAGTTCATTCTGATCTTGCTTGAGTTCTTTCAGAGTCTGAAGAACCGTAGGAATCATAGAAGAGGACTCCCCAAAGTCAGAGCCTTCTGAGCTTCAGCTTCAGCTTCTGCATCTGCCAGAGCCTTTGCTTCAGCTTCCTTTTGCCTTAGGATTTCAGCTTCCTTAGCAAGTCTTTCTTCTTCTATCCTTCTTGCTTCTTCTGCTTCTCTGGCAATTCTCTCTTCCTCAAGCCTTCTGGCTTCAGCTTCTCTGGCAAGTCTCTCCTGGAGTCTTGCCTCAGCATCTCTGATGTAGCCATTTCTGACTTGTTCAGAGATGCCCTTCAGTCTAAAGGCCTCAGATGTCATCCAGCCAATGACTCTGTTCCAGTGTGTCCTTACAGATTTAGGATCATCACTGATTTCAGAGTTAGTGACCAGAGAATCGACCTTTTGAACTGAAGCCTCTGCAATCATCAAGATGGCTTCCTTCAGGGTAGGTTTAGAAAGGTCAGGTTCAGGTTCTGGTTCAGAGGTATGAGGTGGAGAGTTTGGAGGGCTGAGATTTAAGGTTTGAGGTGCAGATTCTGACTCAGGTTGAGGTTCAGATTCTGCTTCTGGTTGAAGTTCAGATGTTTGGGGTGAAGCATAAAGAGGGTTTAAATCTAAAGGTTCAGATTCTGGTTCTGGTTCAGCGGAGATGTTTGGTGGGTTGATATCAGAAGTGGGATGGTCAGAGGGTTGGTTTTCAGAAGGTATGGTGGTTGTTTGTTGATGTGGAGGTGAAGTTGCTTCAGATTGTGTTTGTGTTTGCTGTTGTGAAGCAAGTCTATGAGCATAAAGTGTGGTTATGGTTGGGGAATCAGGGTCAGAAAGTTCTTGGTCAGAAGAGAGGGAGACATATGGAGGTGATTCTGGTTCAGAGGATGATGAAGATGAAGTGCTTTGGTGAGTTTGTGCAGGTTTAGAGGGAGGTATGAAGGTACGGGCTATATTTAGAACTGGTGTAGGTTGGGAGATTCTGGTGATTGAGGGTGAAATATCAGAGGTGGTATAAATAGGTTGTAAAGAGAGAGGGTTAGAAGAAGCCATCAGAGGATTAGAGGTATTAGGAGGAACAGACTTACCAGTTGATATATTCAGAGGAGCTGAAGATTTGCTTCCAGAAGCTTCTCCAAGTCTGGCCTTCTTTGCCTGTGGTGCTATCTTCTTTTCAGAAAGACCTCTCTTGTATCTGACGAAGTCTTCTTTAGAGTCCAGACAGTCGTCGAGGCTGAAATCAGAGACGTCAACACCTTCTTCCAGCAGACGATGAAGATAGATAGCAACAGCGTCTCTGGGTTCATTCTTGAAGAATCTGGCAAGGCCATGAGGCATCTTCCTCTGATCTTTCAAACTATCCCAGGATGTATCCAGAGTTGGCCTGACTTGAATTTTCTTGATTATCCCCATACTCTTGAGGTTTCTGGCATTCAGAGGCTTCCCCACATCTATTGCCAGATCATCCATCAGTTTTGTCTTTTCCAGATGGTCTACCAGTCCATGCTCAATGAAGACATCAGATAGCAATCTTCCCAGAGGAATGTAGGATCTGGGCTTCATGTTGTTTCTGGTTTCTCTGACCGAATCTCTCAGATATCTGAAAAGGAGAACAGGGAGAGAGATCTTCACACCCTTCTGAATGCAGTACAAAATGCATTTCTGGTCTGCATTGATGTAGTCAGAAGAGTTAGAGGCTGGACGGTGGTGAATGGTTCCCAGAATAATCTTCAGCCACACTCTGAGGTTCTGGTGTAGCTCTTTGTTTTTTAGAAGGGTTTCCTTCAACGTTGGGTTTGAAGATTGTTGGGTTGATAACATCAGTAATGCGCTTTGACCTAGGAGGAATGTTGTAAATCCTTTTTCCTCCACTTCGCTCCATGTTCAACAAGGAGGCAATAGACCCTTCAGTAATAACAATCTTCACCCCCAGAACATATGAGACGATGAAGTTGTCATCTGCATCTGCATGTCTCCAGAACTCCTTGACGAGAAGTGGGTAAATAGGACCATAAAGCCTTTGGAAATAGTTTTCCCATCCTTGTTTACGAAGCTCTTCAGTGAGATCAACGCCATTCCTCTTCAAGTTTTCGAAATCAACAAGCGATTCGCACAACACATCCAAACCTTCAAAAGGAGTTGAAAGGTTGATATGGCGTTCTCGGTCAAGAACGTGAGGTTCTTTGTAAACAGGGGTGATGGTGACGCCTGTAACGGTTGGAGTTTGAGTGTTTGAGGTTTGAGCGGTAGAACTTGATTCCATTTGTTGTGAAAAGTTAAACACTTCTTGTTGTTGAGCGTCCATGGTGAAGAAGAAGATGAAGATTGCAGAACTTTCAGAGAATGCTTTGAGAGAGGTTTAGGGTTTTAGAGTGAGTGAGAGTGATAAGTGTGAAATGTGAGAAAAGTGTTTATATACTCTAAGTAAAACACATGCAAAACGACACACATTCCAGCGTTAGCACAAAAATCAAAATAGCACGCTTGGGGGGAAAAATGATTACAGCTAATTAATGAATGTCTAATCCCAACAGTATGCACACTGCTCTAGGAGATTTCAAACGTTCTGACCTTTGATTTCTTTTGACAGCTGTCTAGAAGTTCTAGGGTTAGACGCTTAGAGCTCCACGTGTTGATGTATCTGATCTTCAGGAATACCAAAGGATTGGTTTCTGAAGATTTCTAACTCAGATATCTTCTTAACTTGGTAGAAGTATCAGAGTCAGAGGTAGAAGTACATTTGTCTACATCAGAGTCACATTTTACATTTTCAGAGCCATATTTCACTCAGGGCAATTTTTAATGTTCAGATGTTCTAAGATAAAAATAAATCTATCTTCAGCTAGAGGCTTAGTAAAGATATCTGCCCATTGATGTTCTGTATCAATGAACTTCAATGTTACTATCCCTTTCTGAACATAGTCTCTGATAAAATGATGTTTTATTTCTATGTGTTTGGCTCTGGAATGTAGAATGGGATTCTTACTTAAACAAATAGCAGCAGTATTATCACAAAAGATAGGAATGTTACTCTCAAAGATTTGTAGATCTTCTAGCTGATGCTTCATCCAGAGCATCTGAGTTGTGCACAGTGATGCTGAGATGTATTCTGCTTCTGCAGTTGATAGAGGAATAGTTGGTTGTCTTTTGCTAGCCCAGGAGATTAGATTGTTTCCCAGAAGTTGGCAATTCCCAGATGTGCTTTTTCGTTCTATTCTATCTCCTGCATAATCTGCATCACAATAACCCGAGAGTCTATACTCTGATGTTTTCTCATACATCAGGCCCAGGTTAGGAGTTCCTTTCAGATACTTAAGAATTCTCTTAACTGCTGTTAAATGAGATTCTCTAGGATCTGATTGGAATCTGGCACAAAGACAGACACTAAAGAGAATATCAGGACGAGTAGCAGTCAGATAGAGGAGAGAGCCTATCATACCTCGATAGAGCTTCTGACAAACCTTGTTGCTTACCTCTTCCTTTTCCAGAATGCAAGTTGGGTGCATGGGAGTTTTTGCAGAGTTGCATTCAGTCATGTCAAACTTCTTCAGAACGTCTTTAATGTACTTGCTTTGATGAACGTACGTGACTTCTGGAGTTTGATTAATTTGAATTCCCAGAAAGAACTTTAATTCTTGCATTAAACTCATTTCAAATTCTGCCTGCATTAACTTAGAAAATTCTTGGCAAACAGAGATATTAGCAGAACCAAAAATAATATCATCAACATAAATCTGGCATATCATGAGATCATTATTAAGGTTTTTACAGAAGAGTGTAGAATCAACTTTCCCTCTGATAAAATTTTGTTCCAGAAGAAAACTACTTAAACGTTCATACCAAGCTCTGGGAGCTTGTTTAAGTCCATATAAGGATTTCTTAAGTTTAAAAACATGTTCTGGAAAGTTTGAATTTTCAAAACCTGGAGGTTGATTGACATACACTTCTTCTGAAATATAACCATTAAGAAATGCACTCTTGACATCCATTTGATATAATTTAATAGAATGATTAATAGCAAAAGATACAAGAAGACGAATAGATTCTAACCTCGCGGCTGGAGCAAAGGTTTCATTATAGTCAATACCTTCTTGTTGACTGTAACCTTGAGCTACCAGTCGAGCTTTGTTTCTGACAATTTCTCCTTTCTCGTTCAGCTTGTTTCTGAAAACCCATCTGGTTCCAATGACATGAGTGCCTCTGGGTTTAGGAACGAGATCCCAGACATCATTCTTTGAGAATTGATCCAATTCTTCTTGCATAGCTGCCACCCAGTCGTTATCTTGAAGTGCTTCATCACAAGACGTAGGCTCAATCAGAGACACTAGTCCCAGAGGAATATCTTCAGAAGTTCTGAAGGTAGATCTGGTTCTGACAGGTTCGTCCTTGTTTCCCAGAATCAAATCTTCAGATACATTGATACGACTTTTGACTTTCTTTGGGATTTCTGGAGATTTAATTTCTTCAGAGCTTTGAGTGACAGTTGCTTCTGGAGTTTTATCAGATTCTACAAGAGTGATTTCCAAATCTGCAAACTTTTCAACTAGCTTTGACTTTTCAGGGTCAAGCTTATCATCAAATCTGACATGAATTGATTCTTCCACAATTTTGGTTTCTGTGTTGTATACTCTATAGCCTTTAGAGCGTTCTGAGTATCCTAACATAATACCTTTCTGTGCTTTGGAATCAAACTTGTTCAGATGTTCTTTAGTATTTAATATAAAACAAGAACATCCAAAAGGATGAAAATATGAAATGTTTGGTTTTCTTCCTTTACACAGTTCATAGGGAGTCTTTTCCAGAATAGGTCTTATAGAGATTCTATTCTGAATATAACACGCTGTATTTATAGCTTCTGCCCAAAAGTGCTTTGCTACATTTGTTTCATTGATCATGGTTCTGGCCATCTCTTGGAGTGTCCTATTCTTCCTCTCTACAACTCCATTTTGTTGTGGAGTTCTAGGGCAGGAGAAATCATGGGATATTCCATTAGAATCAAATAATTCTTCAAAATCTTTGTTTTCAAATTCTCCACCATGATCACTTCTGACTCTAATAATTTTAGAGTCAAATTCTTTTTGCACTTTGGAACAGAAACTTGTGAATACAGAGTGAGACTCACTCTTGTGCTTTAGGAATTTTACCCATGTCCAGCGACTGTAATCATCAACAATGACTAGTCCATACTTCTTTCCATTAACTGATGCTGTTTTCACAGGACCAAATAAGTCAATGTGAAGAAGTTCCAGAGGCTTAGAGGTAGAAACAACATTTTTCTTTTTAAAAGATGTTTTTGAAAATTTTCCTTTCTGACAAGCTTCACACAGAGCATCTGAAGAAAACTTCAGTTTAGGTAGGCCTCTGACTAACTCGAGTTTAGTTAGCTGAGAAAGTTTCCTCATGCTAATGTGTCCCAAGCGTCTATGCCATACCCATTGCTCTTCGTGAACTGACATTAGACATTTAACATTTTGATCTTTTAAATCAGAAAGATTTATTTTGTAAATGTTGTTTTTCCTCTTGCCTGTGAAGAGGACAGAGCCATCGTTCTGATTAATGGCTTTACATGTTTTTTGATTGAAGATTACATCATAACCGTTATCACTTAATTGACTTATGGATAACAAGTTATGCATTAATCCTTCTACATAAAGAACATCAGATATAGAGGGAAGAGTACCATTACCAATAGTTCCGGAGCCTCTGATCCTTCCTTTCTGATCTCCTCCGAAGCCTACAAATCCAGCGTCTTTAAGTTCCAGACTTTGGAACATAGACTTTCTTCCCGTCATGTGTCGCGAGCATCCAGAGTCCAGGTACCATGACTGGTGTCTGAACTTTGCTGCATAGGATATCTGCAACATAGATAATCTTATCTTTCGGTACCCAGAATCTCTTGGGTCCTTTTAGATTAGTTTTCCCAGAGTTTCTTATAACTTTGGGTCTTCTAGCATTTTTAAATTTGTGTTCTTGTGTGTGTGTGTAGTGATATGAAAAAGGAGATTTAATTTGATCACTTGTAGAAGTTTTATCTTTCTTAGGATCATACCCAATTCCCCTTTTATTGTTCTGACTTACTCCATAAATCATGGATGCCATAATACTCCTATCTATCCCATTCTTCAGAAATTCTTGAAAGGCTTCTTCATATTTATAAATAATTTTGTTTGAAGTTTGTGGTGCTTGAGACAACGCTTCTTCTAATTCTGAGCTTTTTGTTTTTGCTCCATCTCTTTCTAACGTTAAAGATCTGATTGTATCTTCATGTGCTAGAATTGTTATCTCAAGTTCATTACATTCTTCAAATTTTGTTTTAAGACAGCCTTTAATGTTTTTAAACTTTTGTTTTAATTTCTGATAAGAGGTAAGAGTTTCTGACAAACATGATTCTAAGTCAGATCGAGAAAGTTCAGAAAATACCTCTTCAGATTCTTCGTCTGAGCTGCTGGATGTGGTAGCCATAAGTGCTACGTTGGCCTGTTCATCAGAGTCAGATTCTGATGATCCAGATTCACTGTCATCCCAGGTAGCCAACAGTCCTTTCTTTGTTCTAAAGATGTTTTTCTTGAAGCTTTCTTTTCTAGGGTTGTCCTTCTTTAGCTTAGGGCATTCATTCCTGTAATGACCTGTTTCTTTACATTCATAACAGGTAATATCTTTGTTAGCTTTACCTTTTGAAGTTGACTCTGATCGATCCCCTCTGGGTCTTGGTCTTCTGAAGTTGTTGTTCCTCTTTTTCCAGAGTTGCTTAACTCTTCTGGTTAGTAGGGACAACTCTTCTTCATCATCAGAGTCTTCAGGTTCAGAGTCGTCAGTATCTTCAGTTTCTGCCTGGAGAGCTTTGGTTCTGTCAGGTTTCCGTCTTTCAGATCTGGACTTTAGCGCTACGGACTTGTTCCTTTTCTGAGGTTCATCCTCCTCTAGTTCTATCTCATGACTTCTAAGAGAACTAACAAGTTCTTCAAGGCTGATATTGTTCAAATCCTTTAACAGCTTCAGAGCAGTAACCATAGGTCTCCATTTCTTTGGCAGACTTCTGACTATCTTCTTAACATGATCTGCAGTTGTGTATCCTTTGTCTAGCACTTTAGGACCTGCAATAAGAGTTTGAAATCTGGAAAACATAGCCTCTATAGCTTCATCATCTTCCATTTTGAAGGCTTCATATTTCTGGATAAGCGCCAGAGCCTTCGTCTCCTTGACTTGGGAGTTTCCTTCATGGGTCATCTTCAGAGAGTCAAGTATATCTTTGGCTGTCTCTCTGTTGGTGATCTTTTCATATTCGTTGTATGATATAGCATTTAGAAGTATTGTTCTGGCCTTGTGATGATTTTTGAAGATACGTTTCTGATCTTCTGACATCTTGTTTCTGGGAACTTCAGCTCCATTTTCCAAGACTGGAGGTGTATATCCATCTGTGACAATGTCCCAGAGGTCAGCATCATAACCCAGAAAGAAACTTTCGATTCTATCTTTCCAGTAATCAAATTTCTCTCCATCAAAAACAGGAGGCTTAGCATTGTAAGAATCTCTTTCATTTGAGTGGGCCATTGTTTTTCTCGTACTGGATCTCTCTACACGGTTAAGTGTTTGATTAGAAAATCAATAACAGAGTCGGAGCTCTGATACCAATTGAAGGTGAGAAAAACAAGAAACGGGGGGTTTGAATTGTTTTGAAAAATAAGCGCTTTTCAAAATGAAAATCACACAAGGATTTTATACTGGTTCGCTTATAACACAAAGCTACTCCAGTCCACCCGGCCAAGGTGATTTCGCCTTCAACAAGGACTTAATCCACTAATCTTGAAAGATTACAAACAACGTCTAAGATAAAAATCTCTTAGCCCTCTCAAGTATACAGACTACACAGAGTCACTTGAGGAAATCAACAAATAATAAATGAAAGATTTATGTAATCTAGAGTGCTTCTAAGAAAGCAAATATTACAGTGTTAAGAACAAGAGTTTTTCACGTTATAAGCAAAAGCTTCGTGAATATCTTAGAGAGAAAGAATGTTTTTCTTGACTTGGTGTTTCAGTATAATTTTGGCTTGTTGGCTTACTGACTTGTTAGCTAGTATATATTTTTGAAAGTTGATTCTCAATCCTTTATATAGATCAGTGAGGTAGTAGTTGAAACTGGTGGATATTGAGATGAAGTTACGCCATCACATAAATAGCTTCTGCAGGATGACTTTTTCTTCTTGAAATGACTACTTACCACAAGTAGTATTTTCTTTATTGAAGTTGGAGATTAACGTCTCTTTCTCAATTAGGAAATCCATTTGCAAATCTTTTCTTGACTTAAACGTTACTCTTTCATGATTAGAAATTCCATGCTCAGAGTATTTGTGTTTCTGGAGATCTTGGAAACTTTCTTCTGATGTTGATCTCTTGAGAGTTCAGATGGTTTCTTCAGATACCGCTGAGAACTTCTGGAGCTTTGTTCAGAGTCAGAACTTCTAGAGCTTACTTTTTGTTCAGATGCTTCTGATACTTTGCTGTTTTGCTCAGAGTTAGACTTTCTTGAACTTGTTTCCACTTCAGATGCTTCTGATCATTTGATATTTTGTATCTGATCTTGTTTTGTATCTGATGACATCATTAGATTCCTTCCTTCTTTCTTTAGAATCCTGCACACTTAGAAACTTTTCGTTAGGGTGCCATTTTTGGTTTCATCCTTTGTTATCATCAAAATCAAGGAATCTGTTGTAGAACAATTTTTGTTCTTACAACGGCTTCTTGTCTCTGGACCAAGGTTCGGAGTTCCTCTTGCCCTTGCACTACCCCTTGCATCATACTCATGAACTGGGCCATGTTGGTCCTCATCTCTGCTAGTTCTGCTTGAACTTGATCCATGATCCTCTGTTGATTCTGCCTTGTTGCGTAACGGTGCGGACGATACTCAGCAATTCTGCCTGAAACGGGACCAAGAAAGAGAAATCCTCCTCAAGGACACCTGTAATGATGCATGAATGATATGATGCGTATGCTATTTTTTCTCAGATATGCATATGCGGGTTAACTTTTTCTTTTATATGTACTATATTTTTTTTGAAAATAAACATGCTATGATGCAAAATGATGTGATGCAATGATGTGACATGGGCATCAGGGTCGCTATATCCGCTTGAACATCTGTCGGGTTGCACTGTCTGAAGAGAAACCCACTGAGTAATATAATACAGGATCAACACTTTGGCATGAATTCGAAACCGGGAATCATAGAACACAGTCATCAACTCAAAACCCGAACTTCAAAACCAACGGTCACCAACAAGAACCGAACAATAGTCACCAACAACACAAGTCACCATCAGTACCTGTAAATGATTCATTCCCGCCCCACTCACGGGTGTAATCTAGGCCAGGGTAAGATCAAGAGAAACGCAGGATAAACAATCCTTTCAAGAATATCATCATATGCACACAAGGTGTATGCAACGATAATACCCTATCAGAATCTGAACTGCTCGTGATGCCATGTTCCGCTAAGTGGCGCCATACCACCCGCTTCCCATGAATCACTCTATTCCTAGGTGTCCTAAAGTTCGCTCATAGCCTGTGTATTGGGCCTTTTACCTCTCATAGAACACCCCATTTGACAAACAGAACCAGCAGATATAGCACTGATGCGTACACAATGCAATAAAGCAAGTAAATGCTGAAAAATCAGTAACTGTACAAAAGCATGAACACCCAATAAACAAGCAACCTACAAAAGCTAGGAGGGAGTCGCTTAGGGAAACCGGGTCCCCAGCAGAGTCGCCAGCTGTCGCAACCTAAAAAATAGAATGCGAAAAAACAACCGGCGAAAAAGAATGACAGAAGAGTCGCCACCGTGCGTTATTTATCCCAAAGGAGGGAAGGGAAACGCTCGATGTAAACCTGGAAAATGAAAGGAAAAGACAAGGTCTCGCAACCAAATCTTGGGTTCGGGAGTCGATTATTCGAAGGAAAGGTATTAGCACCCCTACGCATCCGTAGTACTCTACGGGATCCACTCTTGTAGTTCTTGTCTAAAGGGTGTGGGTTTATCTAATGTACTATTTACTAAAAAAAGGTCAAAAGGAAATGACTCGCACGGATGTCGCATCCACTGCATACGTATCTCATCTGAATATGAGAATCAGAGTCTTCGTAGCTCGGCTACCTATGGGCTGGGGAGGAGTGTGCTCGCTAAGACATCGCGTATTATGCCTACGTATCTCATTTGGATTGAGAATCAGAGCAAAACATAGTTTGGCTAACTACGGGTTAAGGGTTTTGGGCGAACGACGTTACTACACAATCTACCGGATGCTCGACCTTTGGAGACTTACTCGTCTGTAGTAGAAGGAGTTAACGTGTCCTTAGGAGAAGAAAAATCAATGATTTTGTTTGTGTTTTAGGGATGCTCATGCAAAAAGGAAGTCCTAGACGAAGGAACAGTGCTACCTTAATGGACATGCAAACGAGAGACTATACGAAGCCTAGCAATCCTATGAGGGAGACGACCACACCACATAAAACATGTATCATAAAGTGGACACACAAAAGCATTGCCTCCTATTGAGGTCTTCCAGCTAAGAAAGCGGTAAAATGCAGGAAAAATAAAGGGATCGAGAGGTCTACCGTACGGATAAAGATCCGAAGTAACAGCACCTAAAAAATAAGAAACCCAAAGACCCTTCCCAGCTAAGTGCCATCAAAGAAAGCGAGTCAGTACAGGTAATCGGAATAACCTTCCAAGGGGTATCCCACAAATAAAGTGGAATACCACACAAGCCATCTCTTTTAAGGTCATGTGAGCCCTCACAAAAGCTCAACAAGTAGGTTAGGAAACAACGCATGGATGCAATAGAAAACAATGTTATGACAAAACAGATTCGAACAAGAACAACTACTGTCGCGATCGCTGCTGCATCGCCTAGCGAAAGCTTAGCGAAGCTTCGCTGCAGGCTCGCCTAGCGAAGATGCTAGCGAACGCCTGCGGGTTTTGGGTTCTTCATTGATAATAGTCTGATCTTGGAAATCCCAAACCCTATGGTACACATCTCAGAAATTAAATGATTAAGCACTCAAGGCATTGATTTACATATTCATATACATCTAACCATGGGCAAAACCTCACGATAATACCTCATACATTCAGAGTATTCAAATTAAAAGCATAAGGTAATGGGAATAAGGGCAAACCTGGTTGGAGAGATCGATTGCAATCGAAAGGCACGGCTGGGTTTGCAGAGCAACGTTAGGGTTTGCGTGAGATGGAGGTGAAAAAGTGTGTGAGTCCGAGTGAACCTTTCAGAGCTGCCTGGAGGTTGCTGCAAATTAGTTTGTAGGTTTCTGTCGCTGCCTCTTTTCCTTATGTTTCTCCTCTCACTATTTTTCCAGTCTTTTTTGTTTTACTGAAGCTCTAGTATTTATAACCTGATTTCATGACCGGGTGGGCTCAAATGAGGGAAACTCAAGCCCAAAACTTTTCTGTTATTTTCTGAAACGCGTGCTCTTTGCCTAGCGAAGGATCTGCTCGCCTAGCAAGCATGACAGGTCAGCTCGCCTAGCGAATCATGCTGCTCGCCTAGCGAGCATGAAAGCTCAGCAGCAGATTTTTGCTCCTTCAAGATTAGCGTTTCAAATGATGAATAGCTTCTGTTTGCACCTGTTGGCAGTAACTCAAGTCTTTCCCTTGTGTTGACTGATTACCCGGATAGAACCCACAAAGCGTCTTGGATGATGTTCAAGCTTCTTGGATCTGATCCTGATTGACATGATGAAATGCAATATGAAATGCTAAAATTACTTTAAAATGAATGCAGGAATGAGGAGGGAAAATTTTGGGGTGTTACACTACTGATATCATACCCTCCGACCTTAACTACCAACAGAAGAAAAAATTCTTTAGTGATGTAAGATATTTTTATTGGGACAAACCACTCATTTTCAAAAGAGGGACATACGACATTTTTCATCGTTGTGTCCCTGAAGAAGAGGTAGAAAACATCATAAAATATTGTCACTCTGCACCTTATGGTGGACATGCAGGCACATCTAAGACATGCATTAAAATTCTCCAAGGCGACCTTTACTAGCCAATATTATGGCGCGATGTTCATGCTTACATTGTCATATGTGATCGGTGCCAACATACTGGGAACGTCTCAAGACGTGACAAAATTCCATTAAGAAATATCCAAGAAGTAGAAATTTTCGATGTTTAGGGGATTGATTTTATGGGACCATTTCCATCATCAATGGGAAATAAATATATATTAGTAGTTGTTGACTACGTGTCTAAATGGATTGAGGCTATAGCCTCACCTACAAATGACACACGAGTAGTGATTAAGTTATTCAAAAATAACATATTCCCTAAATTTGGAGTACCGCGCCTCGTTATAAGTGACAGTGGATCACATTTTATATCCAAAAATTTTGATAAACTTTTAGACAAATATGGAGTTAAGCATAGAGTAGCAACATCGTATCACCCACAGACTAGTGGACAAGTGGAAGTATCAAATAGGGAGATTAAACAAATCTTAGAGAAAATGGTTTCAATATCTAGAAAAGATTGGTCTCAAAAGCTTAAAGAAGTATTATGGGCTTACAGAACTACTTATAAAACCCCTATAGGAACCACCCCCGTACCAATTAGTTTACGGAAAATCTTGTCACTTACCTTTTGAGCTAGAACACAAAGCCTATTGGGCCATTAAAACCCTAAATATGGATTACCTAACAGCTGGTGACAAACGCATTCTAGACATTTATAAATTAGAAGAACTACGTCGTAGTGCTTATGAAAATGCCATAATATATAAAGAAAGAACCAAAGCGTGGCATGACAAGAGAATTGTAAAAAATGACTTCAACATAGGCAATCCTGTTCTCCTTTTTAACTCCAGGTTGCAAATTTTTCCTGGTAAGTTGCGCTCATGATGGACTGGCCCTTACGAGGTCTCAAAGATCCTGAAGTCTGGAGCAGTTGAAATCAAGAACCACTCTTGTAATCTCTTCATAGTAAATGGGCAAAGGCTAAAGCACTACCAAGGAGGTGACATCCCTACTAATTACTCTTGCCACACTCTGATCGATCCACCTGTCCATACTTCTCAAATATGAGTCTCTAATCGTCAAGCTAAAGACGTTAAACAAGCGCTGCGTGGGAGGCAACCCATGATTTTTCTCTATTTTCTCACTTTATTATTTTCTTGCATTGTTTTATTCAATGTTTTATTTATGTACTTAACTAGACTAACCTTCATAATATTTATGTTTCAGGTTTCAGGTCCCATTACTCTCTGTAGCATTCTCCACTAACCATATTTTTCAGGATGTAGAGTTTCAATGATATGCATGTTGTGTTCAGAGATGAAATTTAGAGAAAGCGATATGAGGTCCTATCTGAGCGTCCCATGCTACCCACTAGGTACCCTGGCCCTGATTTCATGGAAACCTTAGGTCTCGAGGCAAGTGTGAGGTACTTGTGCAATCAACTTCAATGGGAAGAATATGCTGGTGCCATGCATATAACCTACAAGAACCTAACCTTGGAATTCTTAAGCTCCCTAAGCTATGAACCCTACATTGGAATTGGTTCTCAGAAAGGATATATTAACTTCAGATTGTTTGGAATTGAGTACACCTTCAATCATAAGGGGTTTGCTGAGTTACTTGGTTTTTAGTGTGGCCTTGATGTTATGCCTGAAATCCCTTTTGGCTATTTTATGCAGAATGAGATAGACAAATTCTAGAGTGATATCACAGAAGGAGGGAGCCCTGACCTTTCTACCCAGCTGTCGAACAAAATCCATAACCCAACCTTCTGATACATCCAGATGATCCTAGCCCACACTTTCCTTGGAAAGAGTGATATTGATACCCATGTTAGTGTTGAGGAAATCCTTTTTCTATTTTGTATCACCCAGTTACGCCATGTATCCTCTGGAAACTTTCTTATTGACAACCTTAACCTTACAGTAAACTATTCTAAAGGACTTATTCATGTGGGAGGAACTATGACACATACAACATCTGCCCTAGGTCTTGACAGAAAATTAGTTCACCTGACTTCTTAATGTGGCTATACCCTGATGGATTCTACCTTCTGTTTAGACTGTGGACTAATGAGGAGAGACTCCTTTACCCCGAACCAATATAAGCTCCTGATCAATCATGAGACCATCCACTACTTTACTTTACCTGATCCCACGAAGACCAATATCCATGACAAAGTAAATTGGACATACGTCTTAGAAGGCCAGGATGAGACATCTGCTGTACCCATATCTCCTATAGTACCAGAATACCATCCCTTTCCACCATCAGATAGGACCACAATGCTTTCTAATAGTTTCAATATGCAGAGACGCGACGTTCACACTGAGCTTATTGAGTTGTGCAGAGAGTTGGCCATCCTTCGCCAGGAGGTTACTGACCTTACCTTGCAGTTAGAGGTATCCGATTCTACTCATGCCACGAAGGTTGATTGCATATACCAGGAAATCAGAGATCTTCGTCGTCAACTAGAAGAGGCACTAGATTCCAGTCGCACTGAGGAACCATCGACACACTCAGGACTATGTTTTCAGCTTTTATCGCTTTAGCTATTTTGCATATTCAGACATATATCTATATCTATTTCCTGATTTCTAGATTTATTTCATTTTCGCATAGATTTGTTTTTCTCATCTTTTCCCTATAATATTATCTCATCATATAATATCATTTTCTTTTATGTTTCTATTTTATTGTTTCTTTAAATATTTTATTTTATTGAAAAAAATTAATTATATCATGCATGTACAAAAACATGGAAGAAGAATATATTGGAAGATGTTGTGCATACCCCCAAAATGACTCAAAACCACAAAGCCTAAAGTCCAATTCAACCAATCCAGCCCAACAGGAATAACAAAGATGGCGGCACCATCTAGCCATAACGGACGCCATGGGGTCTGAGCAATATCTTAGACAAAATCGAAAAAGACCTCCATTTTTACCCAAAAACTCATCTTCAACCTCTCAAAACCCTCATTTTCTCCATTCTTGACCACCATTAAAACCCACTCAAATCCCATTAAACTTCCATTCAAACAAAAACCCGCTACCAATCCTACTTCCATTTCCAATTTCCACCATTAAAATCCCATTTCACCATCTTCCCTATAAAACCCATTTCTCTTCCTCATTCACCACCAAGGGCAAAAATGGAGCATAACCAAATCACTTTTCGCAGAGGAAAACCCGGAGACAGGAAAAGGAGGATATTTGAAGAATTGGAAACAAAGGGAATTTTCTCCACCAGGTATATCGATGAAGATTGTCTGTATAATTTGGGAATTTATCACAGTGTTTGCTATATGTTAGATAATTTAGGATTGCATGATATCTTTATTAAAAAGGAACCTACATTTGAGTACCTGACCCAAGAATTCTTAAGTTCCCTAATTTATAATGTTCATCCTAACACTGCTAGCACATGTGGTACAATACAATTTAGAATGTGTTTAATATTGAATATCAATACACTACTGATGAGTTAGCAGGTTTGCTAGAAATTCCTTACGAGGAAGGTGCCATCTGTGAGACACCCTTGGACTCTGAATGGTCATTTGAGGCATTATAATTTTGGAAAAAATTGACAAGTTTAGACACTGACTCTTTTGAGGGGAACCTGGCCTCAAATATTCATAACCCATTCATATGCGTTTTTCGCTATCTGTTGGCTTGCATAATTTTTGGCCGGGAAAATCCTAATAAAATCAATGTGAAAGAACTTTTATTTTTATAGGGTAGCCTTGTACAAAAAAAATTAACTCTGTTCCCTTTATGCTTGCACATATGTGTGTCGTTCGAAAAAAGGGAGAGACTATTTCTTTTGGAGGCTTAATTACCTCCATTGCCAGAGCTTTGCATCTTGACACTGAGTTGGCTACATTAGAGCCATTACCTCACCGCATTATAAATTTAACGTTTTTAAAAGATATGTGTAATACCCTAAATTTTACCCCAACTAAATCATTTGCATTCATTCATCCGCATCTCATTATTTGAATCATTTCCTTATGACCATTTCATCTGGTCATAAGGGTTTCATTTTCCATACATGATTGAGAACTCTTGGTCACTTTTGTTTGATTTATTTGTTTTGATCAATCCCTGCTTTTCTCTATTCAGACCCATAATCAACATTGGTTTGAATTTCATTTAACCTTTGTTAGCTTTATAACTTAAGTTTTTGATATGCATTCCCATTAGGCTTTCTAGTTAATTTTAATCAATCAGAACCACATCATTATGCATTCATGTTCACACCTATCATATACCATGTTCATTCATACGTTTTATCCTTTGGTACACTTATTTATCATACATGTCCATTTTAGCATTTATCTTGCATCATATGGGGTGTTTGTCAACATGGATATTTAGAGATTTGTTTTATAATTTTCATTAAACAGATATCCTTGGTTTACTAGGTTTATTATCTTTACCTTTCATTTAAAATTAAGTTAACTTTTTTTTTGTTTGATTTTGTTTCTTATCCATTAAATCCTAGCAAGGAAGTTTATGTGATTTACAAGTTTAAGTTTTTATTTTTTGTTTTAATGTGTTAATTAGTATTAGTAATAATAATGTTGGATTTGAATTGGATTTGAGTCAAGTAATAATAAGTATGATAATTTCATCTTTACTTTTTATTCTATTTAATTTGATTAAAGAAGGTCAACTATTTGGTCTTTTTATAAATAGATATTATGTTTACATTAAAATTCAAAAAAAATTACATCCCTTTTTACATTGATTTTTAATTCACAAAAAAATAGAAATTTAAGTTTTACATTATAATAATAGCACACATATTTTACATTTTAAAAAAATCAGCAAAATTATAAAAGAAAGGTATGTCTAGGTGGTGTTCTCAAGAGAAGTTTGCTGGTTTTGTTTGGATTGATTACCTTGGCAAGAGACCTTTTTTTGTCTTGTTTTCACCTGCACACACAGAAGCAGCAGTTAACACAATTTTGGATAAAAAGTGATCAGTCACCATTTTCACTATATTTTCGTTGCTTATTCGACAAAAAACCAAGGATTTTGAGACATTGTGCAAGCATTTTGGTACTTTTCAAGGCAATTTTACTTCTCGTATAATATTTAAGCATTTCCATTCATTGTCATATTTTACTTTATATTTTCGTGATTTTACGCGTGGGATATCTGTGTTTTTGTCCAACAGGTCCATGTGGAAGAACCGAGGAACTCAAAGCAAGACGGGCCGTGTCAGGCAGAAGGAGCATGAAAGGAAAAATAGTAGCTTGACACGGCCACCCGTGTCAGCTGACACGGACCGTGTCAGGCCATGTCCTCAACCGTGCCAAGCCCCATGGGTGTGTCAAGTGAAGCGGTGAGCTGACACGGTCACCCATGTCAGCTGACACGGGCCGTGTCAGCTCAAGCCCAAAATTTTCCCTTTTCATCGGACTTTTGATCATCAGGCTTACAAAGAGATTTTTGGACATGTCCACCTTTTTCTTTGAATTTTCACTATATAAGAGAACCTTCTACCAAAGAAAAAATCATCTTGGGACGAGGCAAAACATAGTATTGTCAAGCAATCAAGTATTATAGAGAGAAAGGAGTTCGGAGAACTGAAGGTTTTCATGAGCGGAAGCGATTGAAGACCAAAGTCATCCAAATACTTGTAATGTGTAATTTTTATCTTGCATTTGTTTTGAACAATATGAGTAGCTAAACCCCCCAATGCTAGAGGGGTGTCCCTGATTTAGAATTGTAATGAATTTGAATATACTTTTGCATTTATAATATTATTCTACGGTAACCTTTTGATGTGTTTAATGCTTTCTCTTTCAGACCAATCGAGATTGTTCTGTGGTTATCAATTAGGCTGGACCTCAACTGATAAGGTTTTCATAAGGTTACTCTACAGTAGATATCACATAGGACTAGGGATACCCTATATGAACCAGAGTGTTCTTGATATAATAAAGCTTAACTTCACATTAATTGCCTATGGACATAGAAATTATGGTAGATTGATTAAAGGTTTTCTAACCAAGGATTTGGGATAAAATACCCTTGAGAACTGGTAGTAATTGATATTTGTTGATGCAATAGTGACTCAGAGTTGTTATAGGGATAAATCATACACCTTCCCTGGCATTGTTCCTCTTACCTTGCAAACCCTTATTTTCATTCTTATTTGCCTTTGCCTTTATTTTTGTAATTTTGAATCTAAAAACCCAATTCATACTTTTTGTTTAATTGAATGATAATTTGAACTCGATATTGACGTGCAGTCATTGAGATCGACATTCGGGGAATTTCCCCGTTATTACTATAATAGGAAAAATAGTACACTTGCTATTTTTCCGATAAAAAAGACAGAAGACCATGAAAGTTAAAAATTAGATAGCAGTCGTAAAAGTTACACTATTTTGTTCTTTCTTTCTGCAGCAAGCTAAAAAACATGTTCATCTTTCTCTTTTTTCTTCTTTAACACACATACTTTCAAACCTAAAAAAAGTATAAAAAGGAGAAGTTCTAATCGCAAGAGGGGAATCAAGAATACACAGAAAAATAACCATCCAAAGTTTCAAAACCAAAGTCAAAATTCTCAAAGAGAAAAACTGAAATGTTCAAAGAATACGAGACATTCCTTAAGTCACATAGGGACACAAAAATTTGAAAGCATCATACACAACACAATAATCCATATACCATCTAAAATCACAGTGAAAAATCCCATAACATAGGCAACCATTACACATCAAAAATCAAAGAAACTTTAATCCAAGTTATTACAGGAACACAACAAGTTTCACATACATATCACAAACTCTAAACCGCAAACACATAGAATTCAAAAAGAAAAAATCAAGTACCTGAGTCGTGCCTCTGCAGGAGCTACATTTCTGGGTAGAATTTCTTTTGTCTTCGCATTTTTAATTATCTTCATTTTATTTATGTTGACTTTGTTGAATGCGTTAACTTCTGATTTGATTTCTATTTTGATTTCATGATGGTCGTGTTTTTTCGTTTGTGTGTTATGATGTGAGTTTTTATTTGTTTGTGTGTTGTGATGTGAGGACTTGCTCTGTGTAAACTGATTTTGGCCGTATGGATGTTTTTTTTTTGTTCTATTGGAAATCGATTTTTTGTGTGGCCATGAAAGTTTGTGTTTTGATTGAAAAAATAGATGAGAGGAGCGATGTAGAAAGACAAATGTGTTTTTTTTTTCTTTTTGTTATGATTCATGGCCATTAGAGATTATGTTTTGGCAGTGAGGAAGATCGTGTTCTGAGTTTGGGAAGAAGAAAGTGGTTGTTGTTATTTTAGGGTTTCTTTACCCCTCTTTTAGAACCAAACTGAACCGAGTCAGTTGAGGTCCATTTTGGACCTCTTGACCCGCTTTGTCCAACTCCCAAACAAGCATTCCCCCTATCTAATTTTGGGTCACTCCCCCTCTCTAATTTAGGGCCATACCCCCTGTCTCCTCACAAACACACCCCGAGCCCATTTTTATTTTATTTTAGATATTAGGATCATTTTTTATCTAATAAAGTTATAAAATGATAATAATAAAATCATAAAAAAGAATTTTATTTTTCTTTTCTTTTTTGTACTTTTTTTGTTTCATACTAATATTTATTTATTTATTTCGGTCGTTATTAATTAAATATTTGATCACCGGTATTAAATAGATTAATATGAATAGTTATTTTCTAAATAGTTTTCATCATCTCATTATATTATTTAAATAACTTTTTTATCTATTTATTTATTCACTTATTGCAAAATTAATTAAATAATTATATTGAAATAAGTAAAATAGGAAATCTTGGTCCAACACCAATTTGTTTTTTAAGTATTCGAGTAATTTATTTTATGTCCCAATTTAAAACGTCTTATCATTTAAGTGCAATGTTTAAAACTTTTTCCTGATAAAGTAAGACGAAAGAAGAGGACCATTGGAATCTAGCATTCCGGTGGAAACCCTTGAATAATTGGTCCCGAACCCCGCGTTTTGGGTTAACTGTTCATTCTTTTCTTTCGTTTCTTAAAACATTTAAATCAATTTATTCTTTTGTTATTTCTTTTAAAAATAAAAATAAATAAATAAATACATAGAAATCATAATAGTAAAATCAAAAAAAGATTTTTCCATTTTTTTCTTGTATTTTTAGATTGTGTTATAAGAATATTTTTAAAAAAAGTTAATTTAGTTATTTTCATTATTATTATTAGATTATGTCATAAATTTCAAAAAAATTAAGTTCAACATTTATTTAATTTTAATTTTATATTATGTCCTAAAAAAATTAAGTTCAACATTTATTTAATTTTAATTTTAGATTATATCATAAAAAATTAAGTTTACCATTTATTTTCTTTTAATTTTAGATCATGTCATAAAAAAATAACTTTACCATTTATTTTCTTTTAATTTTAGATCATGTCATAAAAATTCCAAAAAAGGAGTTTACCATTTATTTTATTTTTAGGTCATGTCATAAAAAATTCCAAAAAAATAAGTTTACCATTTATTTTAATTTTAGATTACGTCATTAAAAATTCCAAAAAAATAAGTTTACCATTTATTTTATTTTAGTTTTTGATCATGTTATAAAAACCATTAAAAAATATTAATTTATTTTCATCATTATTTTTAGATTGTGTTATAAAAATATTTAAAAAGTTAATTTAGTTATTTTCATTGTTATTTTTAGATTGTGTTATAAGAATATTTAAAAAATAAGGTTAATTTAGTTATTTTCATTATTATTTCAAATTATGTTATAAAAATATAAAAAGAGTTAATTTAGTTATATTTATTATTACTTTTAGATTATGTTAGAATAAATAAAAAAAAGAGTTATATTTAATTTATTTTCTTTTGTTAATATTTTAGTTAGATTTTGAAGAGAACAAAAAGTGTATTTAATTGTTCTATTATCCATTTTTTTAATAATATGCATATATCTAATATTAAGTTGGTCTTATTTTCTCACTTTTATTTTACTAGTCATGAAAAATATTAATTGTATTTTTCTCCAACTTAATTTCTTGCTATTTTCTCTAAATGTTTGAATAACTATAGAATTATTATTTTCAAATAATATCGTGTTCTTTGTAGTTTTATTTATTATTGTTAGAATATTATGAATAAATAATTAAATAAATATCTAGTAATGATGTTGATTAATTAATAGAATAAAATACTTATGACTAATTTCTTAAACTTTGGTCCTACCCCAAGTTGTATCTTTTAATCTAATTAATTTGTTTCTTATCCCGATTCAAACGTTTTATTATGTAAGTTAAAAATACTAAACCCCTTTTTCTAAAATAACTCGAAAAAAGAGGACCATTGGAATCTGACATTCTGGTGGGAACCCTCGAATGATCGATTCCGAGCCTCGCATTTTGGGTTAACCATTCATTCTTTTATTTCGTCCCTAAAACACTTTAATTAACTTGGAAAAAATAAGGGCCGTTGGGATCAAGAATTCTGGCGCAACTCTTTGAACAATTGATTTTTATCAAGCATTCATTGTCTATCAAACAATTTTCTAAAATAACTCCAAAGAAGAGGACCATTGGAATCTGACATTCCGGTGTTTTGTCTTTGTTTGTGTGAACCCAATCCAAAAAGGAGAAAGGACTTAGAATTAGGACCTTACCTATGCTTACTGGAGTCTCAAGAGCAACTAGGCCTCATGCCTTTAGAATGCTAATTTTGTTGAAGAGCAACTAGGCCTCATGCCTTTAGAATGCTTAAATCTTGAATTTAACTTGAAATGACCCCTAATCTAAACTCTCTCTTTGTCCATTTCTCTTATTGCATTGTGAACTTTTTGATTGTTTGTTCTTGTGTGATAGGGATTCCAAACTTGAGATAGTTAGAAGGACCATTGTCATAAGCATCCAAGTTAAGAGAGACAGGCCAACTGGAGATCCTATGAGCCTGAATGTTTAATTGTTTTGATTGCTTGTTACTTGCTAAGTCCAAAGGAAAGGAGCATCTTGAATCATCTTTATGATCTCAAGAAATGAACTCCAAGGGTTTTATCTCTTCTCTCATCTTTGCATGTTTAGGACTAGCCCTTCTCTTCTTCTCTCCACTCTAACCCAAGCCAAACTCATTTTGTGCAAACATTGACATTGTTTTCAAAACTAGAAACCTAGTCCATATGCCTTTGATTTTTCAAACTCTTTTCATTAATACTTATTTTGAATTGAATCTTAAGTCAACTTTGACTTCATTTTGTGAATACTTCTAATTTGTAAATACAACTCACTTCAAGTGTTTTTTGTGGTTCCAATGGCCACCTTTGTTAAAACCTTTTTTATAAACATTAGCCATAGGTTTGAGTTATCATAGTGATTGATGTAAACCTCACCTTATTCTTAGTGATTGGACTATAAGTCTTCCATACTTATTATAGGGTGGATCCCTCACTAGTATGTTGAAGCTCTCCTCACATGGTGGATTGTTGGTTTAGGTTGAGTTTTCTCCCTTTGATAACAAAAGACCTTAAAGCTTTTGATCAAATCAATTTACCCATATTTTGAGATTTTTACCCCGAACTACGAGGTTTTGATCCTACCTTTGTGATGGTACGTAGGCAATGGGTTTATCCGTTCAAACAAAAATTTGTAAATAATTTGTATATTCTTTTCTCATCTCCCCAATCATGTTTGCACAAATATTTTCACAAATACTAACCTACAAGACAACTTTGCAAAAAGTCCTCCCTTAGAGTACTAAGGATGTTTTGGGTGCTTAAAACCTTCCCATTGCATAACCAACCCCCTTACCTAGATCTCTGACATTTTTATTAGTTTTTTATTTGATAAAACGTCTTACTTGGTTTTTGTTCGCTTTCTAACCTTTCCTTTGGATAAATAGAAGTGCGGTGGCGACTCGAATTGTATGATTTACTTTTGATTTAGTCAATAAATCAAAAGGTGTCATACCCCAAAATTTGCCTGTTAATGTTACAAGGTATTTCTAAGGCACTCCAACTTATTTTTCAAGGCATTGATCTTAAAAGAACAAGGACCCAGCACACAGATGACAAAATCCAGAAAATGGCCTAAACTGGTTTGCTCGCTAGGCGAGCAATTCCTTCGCCTAGCGAACCCTTCGCCACGCCACTCGCCTAGCGAAGCTTGCGAATACCAGAATTCTGGGCTTCATCCTGAGCCCACTAGGTCATAAATAAAACTATTATAAATACCAAGGACTTCATTCAGAAAAGGGGGAAGGAAAACGGAACGAAAACGGGAGATAGAGAGAAGGCACAACAAACCCTGGAGGCTAACCCAGAGAATTCAGAGCAACCCTAAAGGAAACCCTGAAGGAAACTCATCTGCACCAAGGTTACCTCCGCCCAACTCAATCCGCCACCCAACTCAATCCGACTTGCCAATTCAAGGTTGCAATTCAATTGCAAACAGGTTTGCATTACTATTACCGCTTTATGTTCTTAATAGGCATGTGGCATTATGATTGAATTTATAAAAGTATCTTAAGTTTTGCATGTGAATTTAAGTATTATAAATATCTTGAATGTTTAACCATATAATCTCTGTAACGATGCCATAGGGTGTGCAGCTTGCTGAAATTGTACTGTTATCAAAACCAGAACTCGCAGCCGCTCGCTAGCCCATTGCTAAGCGAACATGTAGCGAGCGTTCGCTAAGCCTTCGCTAGGCGAGGCAGGAGCGAACGTGACAGTCGCTGTTTTTTCTGTTCTGTTCTATGCTTATCGGATCTGTTTTATTCTATGATTTTTCTGTCCTGTTCTATTCTGTCCTACCGCTGTGTTCCTTTTGTTTGGTGCAATTCTCGATTGCATCCTGATTTGGTATTCTGACCTGTTTGCTGAGTTTTGTAAGGGTTCACACACTTCCGGAGAAGGTAGCTTGTTAGGTATTCCACTTTATTTGTGGGATACCCTTGTGGAGATTCATCCTAATTACCTAGTTGATTTTAATGTGGAGATTCATCCTAATTACTTAATTGATTTTAATGTGGAGATTCATCCTAATTACTTAATTGATTATAATATGGACCTAATTACCTAATTGATCACAACTACCTAATTGATTGTAAAATATTGCCTTTGAATATGTGATCTTGGACCTCTCTTTGTTGCCTTACGATATTATGGTATTATGGTCATGTCCCGCGAATGTGGGGATACACTTAGCAAAGACCCTTCGATTAAATCATCATGTCCCTATGAAATAAATCATAGTCCCTCGGATGTTGCCTTCGAATATATGATTTTGTCCCTCGATGATCCTTCGGTGTAGCCTACGGTTAAATGATGATCGTCCCTTCGAATGCTAAGGTATCCTTACAAATGTTGCCTTCAATGACCAATCGATGACCCTATGATGACCCTTTTACATCCAAAGGATAAAACTACTTATTTCTCAATAGTAAGGACAATTTTACCCTCATAAGGATAGGAAATGCCCATAAAGACCTTGGGTAGGTATAACTCTTAATTGCTGGCTCACAACCTAAAACATTTTTCATACCTCACACTTTGCAAACACTAGAAAATCACCACTTGGTATACATTCGTACTAGAATCATTGCCAAGTTATATTTTTCTAAACTGCTTTCGAAATTAAACGAGATAAATACTTTGTATACATTCGTACAAGAATCATTACAAAGTTAAACTCTCTTTTCAAAACATTTTTCAAGCAATTCACCAACACTTTTTTTTCAGACAAATATAAGTGATCAAGCAATTAAGAGCCCATGGATAACCATGGATACAAAGGGTGCTAACACCTTCCCTTTGTATAATGTACCTCCCGAACCCAAAATCTAATTAAGGTCTTTCCTGTTCTTTTCCACCTTTCCTTATTGGATAAAAGAAAAGTCGGTGGCGACTCTTGCTATCCGCGACATTTGCTTTCCAAAGCAAAAACACACAAAGTCAGTTCACCGTATGACAGAACTGGCGACTCTGCTGGGGACCCTTAAAAAGAGAGGTTACCTTAAAAACAAGATCACTTATTCAAATTGTTTGATTTACTTTTAAGGGATTGCTTGGGTATTTTACGCTTGAGTGAAAGATCCTACACCCGGATCTAGCGTACCTTAGGTAAGTAGCAAAAGATCATCGCGACTATCCGGCGTATACTGGAATGGTCAAAATGATGGCTACGGTTAATGTGACACTTTGGATGTCCTGATGTTCCTCATGTTTACTTGAGGAAAAATTTGGCGTCCGCGTGGTGTCATCAAAACATTAACCAGACCTTTAGAACCCTAATTGACTCATCCTAGCCATTAGAAAGTAGTGAGATAACTGACTTCGGTTCCGACTGGGGTTGGTTGATACTCGATACTACACTCTTTGAGATTGGACTTTAGGGAAGCTTTGGTCAACCACTTGGTGTTGCACTGAAGTGGACTTAAAGGAAGGTCAATGATTGGAGATCCTTTTAGAACCCGGTTACTATTCTAGGACAGGTTGAACCAACCAAACTTCAGTGGGGGAGGGTACTTACCTATGGAACTCATGCAAGCCTTAAAACTTAGGAATGATTGTTGTGTGACTTGCTTGTGCTTGTTATTTACCTAACATCATAACATCATAACATCATAGCATCATAACATCATAACATCATGGCATTGTACTAACCATTTCGAGGACTTAGGGATTTGACTTTGCTTTGTTTTGTATAAAAAAAAAAAAGTTTCCTCTTTTTGGTGGTTTACGCAAAGTTAAATTCCAAAAGTCCTTGAAAACATTTCATACATTGCATAGCATAACATAACATTGCATAGCAGGTATTCTAAAAGATCAATGTTCTTACGGTCTTCCTTGCAAACAGAAAAATGGCCCTCGAACAAACTGTCAAAGATCTCCAGGCTCAAAATGCTCAATTCCAGGAGATGATGCTGAGCTTATCCAAGGGGCAGGAAGAATTGAAGGCTCTCTTGCTCGAGCAGAAGAAGGACAAGAAACCTGTGAGTTACATTAACCCAGGAAGAAGGCTTAAAGGACAGGCTGCAGGAGTCAAGATTAGACTTCCGAAGGATCAAGAAGAGGAGACAGAAAATGATTCGGAAGATGAGAATGCTGATCCTCTCAACCCTGAGGACGACGACAAAGATTATGAAAATGAACAGTACTCTCCAAAAGATGATAAGTATAAGTTACTGGAAGAACGTATGCTAGCTATGGAGGGTCAGAAGGCTCCCGGGCTGGATTTCGAAAGCTTGGGACTGGTCTCTAATGTGGTCATTCCTCTCAAATTCAAGATCCCCACTTTCACTAAGTACGATGGTGCGTCTTGTCCTCAGATGCATCTGAGAGCTTATGTGAGAAATATTCATCCGTATACCACTGATAGGAAACTATGGATCCATTTCTTCCAAGAGAGTCTGTCTGGCACACAGTTAGAGTGGTACTACCAGCTCGAGAGCTCTAACATCCGCACCTGGACTAATTTAGCGACAGCTTTCTACAAGCACTACCAGTATAATTCTGAATTGGCGCCTACTCGGCTACAGTTGCAGAGTATGACTATGGGATCTAAAGAAAGCTTCAAAGAATATGCTCAAAAATGGAGAGATTTGGCTGGCATAGTCAAACCCCCTATGACTGATCGAGAATTAGTGGACATGTTCGTGGGTACACTGACTGGTCCATTCTACAGCCACCTATTGGGAAGTTCCTCATCGGGTTTCACTGACCTGATATTGACAGGTGAACGTGTTGAAAGCGGTATTCGAAGTGGAAAGATACAGGCAGCTACCTCTGCAAGCACCAGAAAGACCCATCAGGGAAAGAATGAATCAAATGCTGTGTATGGTGAAAGGGATCATAACAAGAAAAGTCGTGACCATACCATTGGAGCAGTTACAATTGCGGCACCGCCAGCTCAAAACTTCCAGCACAGACAAGACAGGCCAAGAAGGCAGTTTACCAAGATCAATATGACTTTAGCGCAAGCACTGCAGGGTATGCTAAAGGCAAATTTAATTACTCTCAGAGGCCCTCCTGCAAATCTCAACACTACTTCTCCTCGTTATAATCCCAATGCCAGGTGTGCGTATCACTCCGATAGCCCCGGGCATGATACAAACGATTGCTGGTTGTTGAAGAATAAGATTCAGGACATGATCGATGCTGGGGAAATTGAATTTGATCCTCCAGAGACTCCCAATGTCATCACTGCACCTATGCCCAATCATGACAAGACCATTAATGTTGTGAATGACAATTCCCACATTACTACTGTCGCGGACTTAACATCTCCTCTCCTGATCATCAAGAAGAATTTGTTGCAAGCTGGTTTATTTCCAGGTTGTGCTGAAAATTGTGATCTTTGTGTACTCCGACCCAATGGTTGCCTGAAATTGAGTAATGGTATTCAACGGCTGATAGATGATCGTACAATTCTCTTCGAAAAGATTCCTAAGGTAGGAAACCCTATTGAAGAAATATCCGTGATTGCTAGGTCCAAAGTCCCAGTGAAGATTACCGCTACTAGAGTGCCTGTGAAGATTACTGCTGAGCCCAGGGTAGCTCCCCTAATCATTACTGCACCTGGCCCAGTACCGTATTCCTCAAGCAAAGCCATCCCGTGGAATTATGGAGGTGATGTTTACATCCATGGCATAAAGCAAGTTGATAATTCTGCTAATCCTAATGACATTGTTGGGACTAGTAAAATTACTCGAAGTGGAAGGATCTTTTCTCCAGAAATCTCACCTCCCGCTCCTGAAACCCGAGGAAAGGAACCAGTCAACCCTTCTCAGTCAGGGACACCCGTCGAAGTTACTACTGAAAATGTTGCCAAACAAGAAATGGAAGAAATGCTGAAAATCATCCGCAAGAGTGATTTTGATGTGGTAGAACAGCTGGGGCATACCCCGTCTAAGATCTCGATGTTATCCTTGTTGTTATATTCTGAATCTCATGCCAATGCATTGATAAAATTCTTGAAGACTGCTCATGTACCTCAAGAAACATCCGTCGATCAGTTCGAAAATTATGTTGCTCATCTGGCTGTTGACAATGGCCTAGGCTTTTCTGATGCTGACCTGACACCAGCAGGAAAGAATCACAATAAAGCCCTGCATATCTCCATTGAGTGTAAGGGGATCACCTTGTCTCATGTGTTGATCGATAATGGCTCTTCTTTGAATGTGCTACCGACAGCTGTGCTCGATAAACTTGATTGTAAAAGCATTGAACTGAAGCCTAGTGACATTGTGGTGCGTGCTTACGATGGTGCGAAGAGCGTTGTCCACGGTGAAGTGGTCCTCCCTATCAAAATAGGACCTCAAGTCTTCAACACTATCTTTCACGTAATGAACATTCGTCCCGCCTATTCCTGCTTGCTGGGACGCCCTTGGATTCATGGGGCAAGTGCTGTAGCTTCGTCTCTCCATCAAAAGCTGAGGTATCCAATAGAGGGTAAGATCGTCACTGTGTGTGGGGAAGAAGAGTATATTGTCAGTAGTGTGCAGGCCTTCAGATACGTCGAGATGGATGGAGAATTCTTCGAGACTCCTTCTCAATCATTTGAAGTGGTTCCTCCGCCCAGTCCTGTCCTTAGCCAACTCCCCTTGTGCCCAAGGTTATTCGTGCTCCTCCTGCCATGATTTCTCTAAAAGATGCTCAAGCCGTGGTCGAAAATGGTGGTCGTACTGGTTGGGGTCAACTGATCAACGTACCATACAAGTCTGACAAGTCTGGTCTGGGATTCAACTCTGAAAGGATGGTCAAAGATCAAATTAATGATGTAGAAGATGCTGACAGCGATTGCGACCTGGATAGCTGGATTTTCCCAACAATTGGTGACGGACTCAATAATTGGAAGGCTGAAGACACTATCCCGATTTCCTTTAGTCAGGAGTAATTGTTATCGTCTATTTTAGTGTTGCAAATTTTTAGTTTTTACAATTGAACTTCTTAAAGCATTGTGCCTATGCCCGGGGCACAATAACTAATTTGTTAAGGGTTTTTGTCATTTTCATAAGCATATTCACATTCAATAAATCAATGGACTTTTTGCATTCAAATATTGCGCTCTTTATCTTTCCTGTCATCTTCCAAAAAAGCTATGTTTTCTTACACACACTCACGTAACAAATTGCAGATCCATACCCACTCTGGATCTTGTTGATAATAGTTCTACTACTGTTCATTATGACTTTGAAAATCCGATCTACCAAGCCGAGGATGGAAGTGAGGAAGATTGTGAAGTACCTGGAGAACTTGCCAAACTGTTACTGCAAGAAGAAAGGACTATACAGCCGCATGAAGAGCCAATCGAAATTGTAAATCTGGGTACTGAAGTAGACAAGAAAGAAGTCAAAATAGGAGCAGGCTTGGAAAACAGTAACAAAGAAAGATTGATTCAGATGTTACATGACTATGTAGAGATTTTTGCTTGGTCTTATGAAGACATGCCAGGATTGGATACTGATATAGTAGTGCATCGTTTGCCAATGAAGGAAGATTGTCGTCCTGTTAAGCAAAAGGTTCGCCGCATGCGTCCTGAAATGTCTGAGAAAATCAAAGCCGAAGTTATGAAACAATTTAATGCCGGTTTTCTAGCCGTTACTTCTTATCCTCAATGGGTTTCTAATGTGGTACCAGTGCCGAAGAAGGATGGTAAGGTGCGAATGTGCATAGATTACAGAGATTTGAATAAAGCGAGTCCCAAAGATGACTTTCCACTCCCGCACATCGATGTTCTAGTAGATAACACCGCTCAACACAAAGTATTCTCCTTCATGGATGGATTCTCGGGTTATAACCAGATTAAGATGGCACCTGAAGACATGGAGAAAACTACGTTTGTGACGCAATGGGGCACTTTCTGTTACAAAGTAATGCCATTCGGTTTAAAGAACGTCGGGGCAACGTACCAGCGTGCTATGGTGGTTTTGTTTCATGATATGATTCATCATGAAATAGAAGTATATGTGGATGACATGATAGCCAGATCTCATACTGAAGAAGAACATCTCGACCATTTGTACAAATTGTTTGAGAGGTTGAAGAAATACAAGCTGAGATTGAACCCGAACAAATGCACCTTTGGAGTAAGATCCGGTAAACTCTTGGGATTTATTGTCAGTGGCAGAGGAATTGAGGTTGACCCGGCCAAGGTGAGAGCTATTCAAGAAATGCCAGTTCCCTGTACAGATAAAGAAGTCAGAGGTTTCTTGGGACGTTTGAATTACATTGCCCAGTTTATCTCCCATTTGACCGCTACCTGCAAACCCATCTTCAAGCTACTGAGGAAAAATCAAGAGGTGATATGGAATGATGAATGTCAGGAAGCTTTTGACAAAATCAAGAAGTACCTCCAAGAACCTCCAATTTTGATGCCACCAGTTGAAGGAAGACCTCTAATCATGTATTTGACCGTGTTAGAAAATTCAATGGGGTGCGTGTTGGGGCAACATGACGAGTCTGGTCGAAAAGAGCATGCCATATACTACCTTAGCAAAAATTTTACCGACTGTGAAACAAGATACTCACTGCTCGAGAAAACTTGTTGTGCTTTGGCCTGGGCCGCTCGCCGACTAAGACAGTATATGTTGAGTCACACCACTTTATTGATTTCTAAGATGGATCCTATCAAATATATATTTGAGAAACCTGCCCTATCCGGAAGAATAGCAAGATGGCAGATGATTTTAACAGAGTATGATATCCAGTATACTACCCAGAAAGCAATCAAAGGAAGCGTGTTAGCCGATCATTTGGCTCATCAAGCAGTTGATGACTACCAATCTATGAATTTTGAGTTCCCAGATGAGGATGTCAGGCTTGTTACTGATTACGAAGAACCTGGACCGAATGAAGGACCCGAAAGGGAATCCCAATGGACTATGGTTTTCGATGGATCTTCTAATGCGTTGGGCAACGGTGTTGGTGTTGTAATCATCTCTCCCAAGGGTTGCCATACGCCTTTCACTGCCAGACTATGTTTTGATTGTACCAATAATATGGCTGAGTGTGAAGCATGTATTTTGGGACTCAAGGCTGCTATAGACTTAAGAATCAAGTTTTTGAGTGTGTATGGAGACTCAGCTTTGGTAATCAGTCAGATCAAAGGAGAATGGGACACTAAACATCCGAATCTCATCCCTTATCGAGAGCGGGTGTTGACATTAATCCCATACTTTGAAGAGATTACATTTGAACACATTCCACGAGAAGAGAATCAGTTGGCAGACGCATTGGCTACCATGGCATCTATGTTCAGAGTCAGATGGGACAATGAAGCTCCCACGATCACCATTGAGCGATTAGATGAGCCAGCATACTGTTACGAACTTAACGCTGATGAAGTACAAGAGAAACCTTGGTTCCACGAAGTAAAAAGATATTTAGAAGCTCAGGAATACCCTGAAGGGGCATCCATCAATGACAGAAAATTTCTGAGGAAGTTCTCCACTAAATTCCTTTTGAGTAATGGAGTATTATACAAACGTAATCATGATTCGACCTTGCTTCGCTGTGTGGACAAAAAGGAAGCGGGAAAGATTATGGAGGACATGCATGATGGTATTTTTGGGACTCATTCTAGTGGACATACGATGCCCAAGAAGATTCTGAGATCAGGATATTATTGGTCTACCATGGAAGCTGATTGCCACCGTCACTCCAGAACTTGTCACAAGTGCCAGATCTATGCGGACAAAGTACATGTACCCCCTGCTCCATTGAACGTGTTGACAGCACCTTGGCCCTTTGCAATGTGGGGCATTGATATGATCGGAGAGATTAAACCTACTGCCTCTAATGGACATCGTTTCATTCTTGTTGCTATTGATTATTTTACAAAGTGGGTAGAGGCAGCCTCATTTGCTTCTGTCACCAAGAATGTGGTGGCACGATTCATCAAGAATAATCTCATTTGTCGATACGGCATTCCTGAAAGAGTTATCACTGACAATGGCACTAATTTGAACAACAAGATGATTACTGAACTCTGCACGCAGTTCAAGATAAAACACCATAATTCTTCTCCATACCGGCCAAAGATGAATGGCGCCGTGGAAGCTGCTAATAAGAATATCAAGAAGATCATACAAAAGATGACAGTAACGTACAAAGACTGGCATGAGATGTTACCGTTTGCTCTTCATGGTTATCGCACTTCAGTACGCACTTCGACAGGGGCAACCCCCTTCTCTTTAGTCTACGGAATGGAAGCCGTTTTACCAGTGGAAGTCCAGATTCCCTCTCTAAGAATCATGAAAGAGGCAAACTTAGATGAGGATGAATGGATTCAGACTCGACTCGATCAGATAAATTTGATTGATGAAAACAGACTTGCGGCTGTTTGTCATGGGCAGATATATCAGAAGCAGGCATTTAACAAAAAGGTCAAAAGACAGGTGTATCAAGTTGGCGATTTGGTGATCAAGCGTATCATTCTACCACAAGGTGACCCCAGAGGCAAATGGACTCCCACATACGAAGGGCCATTTATAGTTAAGAAGGTATTCTCTGGTGGAGCCATGATACTCGCTACAATGGATGGCGAAGATTTCCCGCATCCCGTGAACACGGACATAGTTAAAAAATACTACGCATAAAAGAGACCCGCTAGGTCGACGTATCTAGGCAAAAGTAAGGGCATCCCGGCGAACCAAAAGGGTTCGGGCAAAAATTAGGGATAAACATATAAAAATGTACACCCGGCAAGTCGAAAACCTGAAAAGGTGGCTGGGGCAAAAAAGGGTATCCTGGTGGACTGAAAACCTGAAAAGGCGGTCCAGGCAAAAATTAGGGATTAAAAGCGTATGACTATGTCCCGTTCTCAGACAACTTCACCCAAGTCAAAGGGACTGAACAAGCCAATCACTTCTAATCCGACAGTAGGAGATGAGATGCTTGAAGACATAATGACAGTGGCAGAATTAAAACCAATAGGACTTTTTTCTTCATTGTCTCGACGATTTCCTCTTACTAGGATTTCTGTCTCCTTGTACACAAATTGCCTGTTTATAGGCCCTCTTTCAAAATCAATATAATTTTATTTCCAAAAGGATGCTTTTGTTTTACTTTTTCTGTTTTGTTTGCGTAAACGTCCATTGATTTAATTTGAATTAATATATGCATTTGAATATGATCGATGTTTACCAAAAATGCATGCATAAAATAGAAATAGTGATTACTACAAGACTTCAGGATCGAGGAGAAGGTCTAACCATGCTTTCCAATGAATCCGTTGCTAATTTTATTCCCCAGCAAAGCCAGTTATTCCCCATAAGCAATTGGCATTACTAAACAAATTGGTCATCTCTTCCACCCCTAGCCAGGCTTCTGTTGAACGTTTCTACCATCAGACAGAAATCCAATACCCCCGGCTGAGAAAGGGTCATCAATACAAATATCTCCAACCAGGATATGGGGATTTATTTTCCCCTGGCAAAATTCTCAGACGCATAATTCATTCATTACATCATTTCACAGCATACGCATGCATACATTGTTCGCATTTATTTTCATAAGCATAAAACATCTCATGCATCATGACATGGCATGAAGCTAACTTTTCTTTTCAGGTTAATTATCCTCCTGATACAGTCAAAACAAAGGCCCATTCAGACGGACATCCTTATCAATTACATTCAAGATTCAAATACAGCTTTCAGATATACTCCATATGAACATTCATTCTGGCAAGCATTCTGGCATCTTCCTAATGATGGCATCTTTAAGCCCATCCCAGACATTTACTGCAAATACAACAAATATTATCAGATACAGCCTAACGTACGGTTCATTCTGATTCAGCCCAACATATGACTTCTTCAACTACTCCAATATGGTCTAACGTACGACCCATTTGGATCTTCAAATCCTCAGATAATGCCTAGCGTACGGTACATTTCGGGGTGTAGTCTAGCGTACGACTACTTTCTTCTTCAGATACAGCCTAACGTACGGCTCAGTCTGCAACTCCAATACGGTCTAACGTACGACCCATTTGGATCTTCAAATCTTCAAATCCTCCGATACTGCCTAGCGTACGGTACATTCCGGGGTGTAGTCTAGCGTACGACTACTTTCTTCTTCAGATACAGCCTAACGTACGGCTCAGTCTGCAACTCCAATATGGTCTAACGTACGACCCATTTGGATCTTCAAATCCTCAGATACTGCCTAGCGTACGGTACATTCCGGGGTGTAGTCTAGCGTACGACTACCTTCTTCTTCAGATACAGCCTAACGTACGGCTCAGTCTGCAACTCCAATACGGTCTAACGTACGACCCATTTGGATCTTCAAATCCTCAGATACTGCCTAGCGTACGGTACATTCCGGGGTGTAGTCTAGCGTACGACTACCTTCTTCTTCAGATACAGCCTAACGTACGGCTCAGTCTGCAACTCCAATACGGTCTAACGTACGACCCATTTGGATATTCAAATTCTCAGATACGATCTAGCGTACGATCCATTCTGATTCTACCTTCGTCAGATACAGCCTAACGTACGACTCATTCTGCAACTCAGATGCGATCTAGCGTACGATCCATTCTGATCTGTCATCCCCAGCGAAGTCACCTGCCTAATGGATAACTCATTCTGCTACTCAGATACGATCTAGCATATGGTCCATTTTGATCCTTTATCCCCAGCAGCGTATGATCCATTCTGATCTTTCATCATCAAACTTCCTGGATGGCATCTTTAAGCCCATCTCCATCAGGAATAACTTCTGATTACCAAGTGCAAATTTTTGGGGCATTCTAGTGTTCAATAATCTTCCACCTCCAGACCACGAATGGCGTACATACCATTCTAAATCTCTCGGTTCAAGAATATTGAACAGGGGCAGCTGTCATACCCCAAAATTTGCCCGTTAATATTACAAGGCATTTCTAAGGCACTCCAACTTATTTTTCAAGGCATTGGTCTTAAAAGAACAAGGACCCAGCACACAGATGACAAAATCCAGAAAATGGCCTAAACTGGTTTGCTCGCTAGGCGAGCAATTCCTTCGCCTAGCGAACCCTTCGCCACGCCACTCGCCTAGCGAAGCTTGCGAATACCAGAATTCTGGGCTTCATCCTGAGCCCACAAGGTCATAAAGAAAACTATTATAAATACCAAGGACTTCATTCAGAAAAGGGGGAAGGAAAATGGAACGAAAACGGGAGATAGAGAGAAGGCACAACAAACCCTGGAGGCTAACCCAGAGAATTCAGAGCAACCCTAAAGGAAACCCTGAAGGAAACTCATCTGCACCAAGGTTACCTCCGCCCAACTCAATCCACCACCCAACTCAATCTGACTTGCCAATTCAAGGTTGCAATTCAATTGCAAACAGGTTTGCATTACTATTACCGCTTTATGTTCTTAGTAGGCATGTGGCATTATGATTGAATTTATAAAAGTATCTTAAGTTTTGCATGTGAATTTAAGTATTATAAATATCTTGAATGTTTAACCATGTAATCTCTGTAACGGATGCCATAGGGTGTGCAACTTGCTGAAATTGTACTGTTATCAAAACCAGAACTCGCTGTCGCTCGCTAGCCCATCGCTAAGCGAGCATGTAGCGAGCGTTCGCTAAGCCTTCGCTAGGCGAGGCAGGAGCGAACGTGACAGTCGCTGTTTTTTCTGTTCTGTTCTATGCTTATCGGATCTGTTTTATTCTATGATTTTTCTGTCCTGTTCTATTTTGTCCTACCGCTGTGTTCCTTTTGTTTGGTGCAATTCTCGATTGCACCCTGATTTGGTATTCTGACCTGTTTGCTGAGTTTTGTAAGGGTTCACACACTCCCGGAGAAGGTAGCTTGTTAGGTATTCCACTTTATTTGTGGGATACCCTTGTGGAGATTCATCCTAATTACCTAGTTGATTTTAATGTGGAGATTCATCCTAATTACTTAATTGATTTTAATGTGGAGATTCATCCTAATTACTTAATTGATTATAATATGGACCTAATTACCTATTTGATCACAACTACCTAATTGATTGTAAAATATTGCCTTTGAATATGTGATCTTGGACCTCTCTTTGTTGCCTTACGATATTACGGTATTATGGTCATGTCCCGCGAATGTGGGGATACACTTAGCAAAGACCCTTCGATTAAATCATCATGTCCCTATGAAATAAATCATAGTCCCTCGGATGTTGCCTTCGAATATATGATTTTGTCCCTCGATGACCCTTCGGTGTAGCCTACGGTTAAATGATGATCGTCCCTTCGAATGCTAAGGTATCCTTACAAATGTTGCCTTCAATGACCAATCGATGACCCTATGATGACCCTTTTACATCCAAAGGATAAAACTACTTATTTCTCAATAGTAAGGGCAGTTTTACCCTCATAAGGATAGGAAATGCCCATAAAGACCTTGGGTAGGTATAACTCTTAATTGCTGGCTCACAACCTAAAATATTTTTCATACCTCACACTTTGCAAACACTAGAAAATCACCACTTGGTATACATTCGTACTAGAATCATTGCCAAGTTATATTTTTCTAAACTGCTTTCGAAATTAAACGAGATAAATACTTTGTATACATTCATACAAGAATCATTACAAAGTTAAACTCTCTTTTCAAAACATTTTTCAAGCAATTCACCAACACTTTTTTTTCAGACAAACATAAGTGATCAAGCAATTAAGAGCCCATGAATAACCATGGATACAAAGGGTGCTAACACCTTCCCTTTGTATAATGTACCTCCCGAACCCAAAATCTAATTAAGGTCTTTCCTGTTCTTTTCCACCTTTCCTTATTGGATAAAAGAAAAGTCGGTGGCGACTCTTGCTATCCACGACATTTGCTTTCCAAAGCAAAAACACACAAAGTCAGTTCACCGTATGACAAAAGGTAACGAATACCCCGCTACTGAAAAGTGGCGACTCTGCTGGGGAAGGACACAACACCTAGTGGGTTTAGCCTACTTTTTTCCTTTGTTGTATTGTATGTTTATATTTACTTGTGACATATTTTTGTGCAAATTTGGGATGACTGTATTGTTTGTAATGTATGAATTGCTTGATATATATCAATTGCTTGCGTGCTTGGTGGTCTCTTGTGAGATGAGTTCTATACCCGAACTCGAGTGCACTTGTGATAGGAGAATGGCATAATCTTATTGACTTGTGTGGAGTTATTCCTTAGCAAGTTGACTTGCAAGTCCATTCACTTGGTGGAGGTCATGTTGGGATCAATAATGTCACACGAGTAGTCGTCGTTAGGAATTAATCTTTCCAATATAGACCTTAGAAGCCAATGACCTTAGATTACCTAGCCCATCTTGGCCTATTTTAGGACGTAGTGCAAAGGCCGTTCAAGTGTAAGATTTGCTACGATTATTACGTGATACTATACTCGTAAGAGTCTCTCTTGAGAATATTTTTGTAATACGAGTAGTCGTTTATCCGATAATATCCGAAAGATGAGATGATGACTATGGGAACCTTTTTAGAACATGATTGTCAGGTTTAACCATAGTACACTCCCTTTGGGTGGTTCTTAATCGAGACTCCATGCTCGTGACTTGCAACAAACCCTTGATTCGCGGTTGATCCGTTCTCGTATATCCTTAATATCAATGAAACTTAGGTGTTGATAATGTGTAAACCATGATCCACCAAAATGGATGATTGATATTGAGGATGACTTGAGCCATCCCGTGACCTTTGTGTGGTGTGACTTGCTTGATCCTTGAGTGTGATTGTTGCATCCATGCATTCATGCATCCATTTACATCCATATCATCAAACAATGAGAAAATGTTCAAGGAACTTAAGAGGTCTATTTGCAAATTTTCAAACATGGATAAGCAAAGAAGGAATACAAAAAAGTACAGTTTCAGACAACCCGACTTAAAAGAATTAAGGAGCTTGACATCCTATGTATTAGATCCCTTGGAGTTCAAAGCTCACCATGGGAAGCTTCTGTTTATTCTTGCTACTCATGTCGATGAAGGTCTGATGAGTGTGTTGGTGCAGTTCTATGATCCCTTGTACTGTTGCTTCACTTTTCTGGATTTCCAGCTTTTGCCTACGCTTGAGGAGTATGCCTATCTTGTGGGTATACCTATCCTAGATCAGTTTCCGTTCAGTGGCTTGGAGAGAGTTCCTTCTTCCCAAGAGATTGTTGATCTATTACACATAGATGTATCTGATGTTGGTACTCATATGACTACCAAAGGTGGAATTCAAGGTCTCCCATCTGATTTTCTCATTGCCCAAGCTACTTTGTTTGGGAAGGCCATGAGTGAGGACGTCTTTGAGGCCATATTTGTACTTCTCATCTATGGGCTAGTGTTATTCCCCAACATCGACAATTTTGTGGATGTGAACGCTATTAGGATTTTCTCTACTCTTAATCCCGTTCCTACTTTGTTGGGTGACACTTATTTCTCTTTGCATATGAGGAATGCAAAGGGTGGTGATACCATTGTGTGTTGTTTGCCTCTGTTGTACAAGTGGTTTATTTCGCACTTGCCTCAGACGCTCGCCTTCAAGGAGAACAAGGGATGTCTACGGTGGTCTACGAGGCTTATGTCTCTCACCAATGATGATATCTTTTGGTATAACCGTGTATATGATGGTGTGCAAATTATTGACTCTTGTGGTGAATTCTCCAATGTGCCTCTTCTTGGTACATGTGGTGGAATTAACTACAACCCTATTTTGGCACGCCGCCAGCTTGGGTTCCCCTTAAAGGATAAACCTAACAACATTTTGTTGGAAGGTGTGTTCTTTCAAGAGGATAAAGATCCCCAGAACTTGAAGGGCAGGATGGTCCGCGCTTGGCGCAAGATTCATAGGAAGGGAAGGAAAGAGCTTGGTTCGAAGAATTTTATTGCTTTGGAACCCTACACCTCTTGGGTGAGAAAGAGAGCTTCTGAGTACCGCATGCCCTATGACTATCCGAGACCTACACCTATGGTTGTGGTTGGGCCTTCAACCCTCCCTAACCAAGGAGTAGAGGAGTTGAGAGATGAAGACCGTTCGCGCGCTTGGGTCCGTGAGCGAGATGAGCTACTTCAGCAACTCAGAGATAAGGATGCTTTGATAGAATTTCTGGAGCATCAGGTTATCGACGAGCCTGATGATGTGGTTACTTCTCTTCTTCCTCAGTCATCCAGGTTTTGGAAGAGGAAGTATGATTGACTCGCCAAGGAGAAGGCAGATATGGAGGCAGCCTATGAGAGAGAGGTGAAGAGGCTTCGTGCAGCTTATCTTCCGGTCTCGAGAGCTTTGGATGATTGTTTATAGGGTTCCATAGGATGTTATTTTCCTTCTCTCTTGTATTGTATTTGGTTACCAAGACTGTACTTCTTTGGTGTAAATTTTTTTCCAAATATTATTGATATGAGCATTTCCATGTATGTCTAAAAGAGTCATATTTCCAAACATTTGCAAATAGATCTCTAAAAAAGGTTCCTCTGATTAAAAATAAATCATATGCACAAGCATTGCATGCATCATGTGCATAAGCAGGTTTTGTTCAAGGTTTCTTGATCAGTGGTCTAACTCTGAGTTCTTCATTTATTTTGAAGACAAGTTGATGCACCGGTATAACACCAGGGCCAATCTACCAAAGCTGATGCATCATCTTGAACAAGAGAATCGTGAATTGAAGGAAGAAGTAGTTAGGCTGACTGCCATGATGGAGTCAGTGCTGGCTGCTCAGAGCCAGTCTTCTCCAACACCTGAAACTCCTCCCGCGAGGACGGTTATTTCAGAGGTAGCTTCCTCTACTGTGCCTGCCGCCACTGCTCACTTCGTGCCGACTATGTCCCTAGGGGATGCCCGCAAACTTTGTGCCCGAAGGTCTTGCTCCGACCTTTGCTTCTCTGTCGGCATCTAGCCCGGTCCTTGTTGTGCCACCTCCCGTTGTGCACACGTTACCGAGAGTCGAAGACACCATTTATCACTCTGAGCCATCTGAAGGCCCAGATGTCTATGAGAAAATGGATGCTATGAATGACCAATTCCTTGAGCTGCGCAAGGAAATGAAAACTCTAAGAGGGAAGGACCTCTTCGGTAAATCTGTTGTTGAGTTGTGCCTTGTGCCCAACGTCAAGATCCCTATCAAGTTCAAAGTGCCTGACTTTGAAAAGTATAAGGGAAACACTTGCCCTCTCAGCCACCTTGTGATGTACGCACGCAAGATGTCGATGTAAACCTAGAACGATCAACTCCTCATCCACTATTTCCAGGACAGCCTGTCCGGTACCGCACTCAGATGGTATATGGGTCTGGATAGTGCGAACATCCGCTCCTTCAACGACCTTGGCGAAGCTTTTGTCAAGCAGTACAAGTACAATGTTGATATGGCTCCCGATAGGGACCAACTGAGGGCTATGTCCCAGAAGGAGAAGGAGACATTTAAGGAGTACGCCCAGAGGTGGCGTGAATTGGCTGCACAGATTGTGCCCCCACTCGAAGAGAAAGAAATGACGAAGATCTTTTTAAAGACTTTAAGCTTTTTCTACTATGAGCGGATGATAGCTAGTGCTCCATCGGACTTAACCGAAATGGTGAACATGGGAACGAGGCTAGAGGAAGGAGTCCGTGAAGGACGTCTGACCCGGGATGAAGGCTCTTCTTCAAAGCGTTATGGGGCTTTTGCAAAGAAGAAGGAGGGAGAGGCACATGATGTGTCTTCCCATATGAAACGAAGACCCTCTGTGAAGAATAAGACTGTTCTCCCTTCCAGTAATCAGCACCAGGTGGCTCATATAGCACCTGCCTTCAGGGAAGCTTAACATTATCAACATCAACAACAACAACAACAGCATCGTCCGCAACAGCAGGCCTACCAGCATCGAAACAACAACAATACCAGCACCAGCTACGATAGGAAAAGGGTCACTTTTGATCCAATTCCAATGACTTATGCTGAGCTCTATCCTTCGTTGATAGACAGGAAGCTGATCACTCCACGCGATCCACCCGCTGTACCTACCAACCCTCAGTGGTGGTACAAGCCTGAGCTTCATTGTGTATATCATTCCGGTGCTCCCGGACATGATGTGGAGAACTGTTACCCCCTGAAGTCCAAGGTGCAAGACATTGTTAGAAGTGGGATCTTGTTTTTCGAGGACGTAGGTCCTAATGTCAAGAAGAACCCATTGCCCGAGCATGGGAAAGTTGCTGTGAATATGGTTCAGGGATGCCCTGGCAAATATAAAGTCTTGTATGTCAGTCATATAAGACAATCTTTGGTCGAGATGCATAGACTGTTATGTGGATACAATCACTATGAGCATGACCATGACAGATATCGAGTGTGCACTATCAACAAAAGAGGATGTCACCAAGTCAGGAAGGACATCCAAGAGATGCTGGATCAAGGTGTGATCGAGATACTTTAGAATCGTGATGAGAATGAAGTGAGTGCTATATCCCCTGTTTTCAGAATTCCCGAGTCTGTTGTTGTCAGATATGATGGCAGCAAGAAGAAGGTTTCTCCATCTCTTATTATCAAGCCAGCGGGCCCTGTCCCGTACTCTTCAAATAAAGTTGTTCTCTACAGATATAACGCATTTGTGTTAGAAGACGGGAAGGAGGTGTCGTTGCCCTCCACTTCTGTTGTGAGTATATCTGATGTCAGTGATGTGACCCGTAATGGTCGTGTTTTCTCGGCGCCGCCGTGGGGACTTCTTCTGCTTCTCCGAATCTGACACTTGCTGTGAAGGGTGTTGACCCTAATGTTGTTGTTAAAGCTCCTGTCCCTGTTGGCCAGCATGGCATTCTGAAAGAGGAATGTGATGAGATGCTAAGGCTCATCAAAAGAAGCGAGTATAATGTTGTTGATCAGCTGCTCCAAACGCCATCAAAGATATCTGTACTATCTTTGCTGATGAATTCTGAGCCACACCGCGAAGCTTTGCAAAGGGTGTTGGACGTGGCATACGTGGATCACGATGTGACAATTGAGCAGTTTGATAGCATTGTTGTAAACATAACTGCTTGTAACAATTTCAACTTTTGCAGTGCTGATCTTCCCGAGGAGGGAAAAGACCATAATTTGGCTCTACACATTTCTATGAACTACAAGGATGACACATTGTCTAATGTGCTGGTAGACATAGGACCATCGCTAAATGTGTTGCCAAAATCCACTATGGCTAAACTTTCATACTAGGGGCCTCCCATGAGGCAGAGTGGAGTGGTTGTTAAGGCTTTTGATGGATCGAGGAAAACTGTGATTGGCGAAGTTGAGCTCCCAATCAAGATTGGACCTAGTGATTTCCAGATCACTTTTCAGGTCATGGATATTCACCCATCATATAGTTGCTTTCTTGGCAGACCATGGATTCACGAGGCAGGCACCGTGACATCCACGCTACACCAGAAGTTAAAAATCGTCAAGAATAAGAAGTTGGTGGTGATAGGGGGAGAGAAGGCTCTCTTGGTAAGCCATTTGTCTTCCTTTTCCTACATAGACGCTGAGGATGAGGTTGGGACTCCGTTCCAAGCCTTGTCTATTGTTGAGCCTTCAAGGAAAGGACCTTTTTCATTTGCATCCTACAATGATGCAAAGTTGGCCATTGAGCATGGTGCAACTACTGGTTTAGGACAAATGATTAAGCTGGAAGATAATAAATCCCGGGCTGGCATAGGGTATTCTTCAGGCATTTTCAATGAGCGTGGACTGTTCCAGAGTGGTGGTTTCATCCACACCGTTCAAGACCAAGAGGCTGCTGCCATAGTGGAAGATGATGCAGAGGAAGATTCTAGCAACTTTGTCATCCCTGGAGGAATTTGCAATAATTGGGTCGCTGTTGATGTTCCAACAGTTGTCCATAAGTCCACGTAATGTGTTCACTTTTGTTTAAAAACCCTTCTCCCATGCCAAAAGGAGAAGTGATAACATTGTTGGCACATTAATGCGTTGATATTCATTCAAAAATTACATGTTAAATGTTTGTTTTTCCAAATTATTTTCACTTTTTGCTTTTTGCATGAAATTGGTGATCACCATAAAACCCTAAAAATAGAATAAAATCAATCTTTTCATCTGCATAATGATTTGCCTTGTTTGAATTCTAAAATCTCTTTTATACTCAAAATCATTATGCAGGTTGATCAAACCCATTGAAGATAATGATCCAACACCATCTCCCAACTTTGAGTTCCCTGTATTTGAGGCCGAAGAAGATGATGTTGAAGAGATTCCTGATGAGATCGCCCTTCTGCTTGAGCACGAAGAGAAGATCATTCAGCCACATCTTGAGAATCTAGAAACAGTCAACTTGGGGTCTGAGGATTGTGTTCGTGAAGTGAAGATTGGGGCACTCCTGGAAGAATCTGTAAAGAAGGGGTTGATTGAGTTGCTACGAGAATATGTCAACGTCTTTGCCTGGTCATATGAAGACATGCTTGGTCTAGATACTGATATCGTGAAACATTTCCTGCCTTTGAAGTCTGAGTGTGTGCCTGTGAAGCAGAAGCTCAGAAGAACTCATCCTGATATTGTAGTGAAGATTAAAGAAGAAGTTCAGAAGAAAATTGATGCGGGGTTTCTGGTGACTTCTACATATCCTCAATGGGTGGCCAATATTGTGCTCGTGCCTAAGAAAGATGGAAAAGTCCGAATGTGTGTGGACTATAGAGACTTGAATAAAGCTAGTCCGAAAGATGATTTTCCTCTACCACATATTGATATGTTGGTAGATAATACAGCTAAATTCAATGTCTTCTCATTTATGGACGGATTTTCCAGTTATAGCCAGATTAAAATGGCACCCGAGGATATGGAGAAGACAACATTCATCACACCTTTGGGAACATTCTGTTATCGAGTGATGCCCTTCGGTTTGAAGAACTTCGGAGCCACGTATCAACGTGCTATGACTACCTTGTTTCATGATATGAGGCACAAGGAGATCGAGGTGATGTTGATGATATGATTGCGAAGTCGAAAACGGAAGTTGAACATGTAGAGCACTTGTTGAAGCTTTTCCAGCATTTGAGGAAGTACAAACTCCGCCTGAATCCGAACAACTGTACATTTGGAGTCCGTTCCGGCAAGTTATTGGGCATTATTGTCAGTGAAAGAGGTATTGAAGTTGACCCTGCCAAGGTCAAAGAAATACAAGAGATGCTTGCGCCACATGTGCGCTTATATTCAAGCTCCTCCGGAAAGATCAGCGTCATGATTGGACCGAGGATTGCCAGAAGGCCTTTGACAGTATCAAACAGTATCTGTCCGAGCCACCGATTTTGTCTCCGCCTGTTGAAGGGAGACCTTTGATTATGTACTTAACAGTTCTTAAGGACTCTATGGGTTGTGTATTGGGTCAGCAAGATGAATCAGGAAAGAAAGAGCATGTTATATACTATCTAAGTAAGAAGTTCACTGGTTGTGAGTCTCGATACTCAATGCTTGAGAAGACATGTTGTGCTTTGGCTTGGGCCGCTAAGCGCTTACGCCAGTATATGTTGAATCATACGACTTGGTTGATATACAAAATGGATCCAATCAAGTATATCTTTGAAAAGCCTGCTTTAACTGGGAGGATTGCCCGTTGGCAGATGTTGTTATCTGAGTATGACATTGAGTATCGAGCTCAGAAAGCTATTAAAGGTAGTATCTTGGCTGACCACTTGGCACATCAACCAATTGAGGATTATCAGTTTATTCAGTACGACTTCCCTGATGAGGAGATTCTGTATTTGAAAATGAAAGATTGCGATGAGCCTACGCTCGATGAAGGGCCGGAGCTTGGTTCCCGATGGGGTATAGTGTTCGATGGTGCTGTTAATCAGTATGGAAATGGTATTGGGGCAGTGATTATTACTCCTCAAAGCATACATTTTCCTTTTACAGCAAGGCTAACTTTCAAATGCACGAATAATATGGCGGAATATGAGGCCTGCATTATGGGATTGGAAGAGTGTATTGATCTTAGGATCAAACATCTTGATGTTTACGGTGATTCGGCCCTTGTTGTTAATCAGATTAAGGGTGAATGGGAGACGAATCATCCTGGCCTCATCCCATATAGAGATTATGCAAGGAGGATTTCAACGTTCTTTACTGAGGTTGATTTCCATCATATTCCTCGAGATGAGAATCAGATGGCGGATGCTCTTGCTACGCTTGCTTCAATGATTATGGTGAAATTCTGGAATGAAGTCCACAATATCACCGTGATGCGCTTGGATGGACCAGCTCATGTATTTGCAGTTGAAGAAGTGAAAGATGATAAGCCATGGTATTATGATATCAAGTGCTTTCTCCAAAGTCAGATTTACCCGCCTAGGGCATCTGTTAAAGATAAGAAGACTTTGAGGATATTATCTGGCAGTTTCTACCTCAATGGTGACGTGCTTTATAAGAGGAATTTTGACATGGTTCTGCTCAGATGCGTGGATAGACACGAAGCAGGCCTGTTGATGACTGAAGTCCATGAGGGTTCATTTGGTACTCATTCCAATGGACATGCCATGGCTAAGAAGATGTTAAGAGCAGGCTACTATTGGATGACAATGGAGTCTGACTGCTGCAAATATGTGAAGAAATGCCACAAGTGTCAGATTTATGCGGATAAGATTCATATTCCCCCGACACTTCTGAATGTTATTTCATCACCATGGCCTTTCTCTATGTGGGGAATTAACATGATTGGCATGATAGAGCCAAAGGCGTAAAACGGTCACTGTTTTATTCTCGTAGCAATTGATTACTTCACCAAGTGGGTTGAAGATGCATCGTATACGAATGTGACCAGGAAGGTGGTTGTGAAGTTTATCAAGAACCAACTCATATGCCGTTATGGTGTGCCAGACAAGATCATTACTAATAATGGATCTAACTTGAACAATAAGATGATGAAAGAGCTGTGTAGCGAGTTCAAGATTGCACATCATAATTCTTCTCCTTATAGACCCAAGATGAATGGGGTTGTTGAAGCTGCTAACAAGAACATTAAGAAGATTATCCAGAAGATGGTTGTTACGTACAAAGATTGGCATGAGATGCTGCCATTTGCTTTGCGTGGCTATTGTACATCTGTCTGCACTTCAAAAGGGGCAACCTCTTTCTCTCTTGTTTATGGCATGGAGGTTGTGCACCCCGTGGAGGTTGAGATCCCATTAACGAGAATCTTGATGAAAGCCAAGTTGACTAAGGTTGAATGGGTCTAGAGTCGTTATGACCAGTTGAACTTAATTGAAGAGAAGAGATTAACTGCCATGTGCCATGGTCAGTTGTATCAGCAAAGGATGAAGAAAGCCTTTGATAAGAAGGTCAAGCCTCGTGTGTTCCGAGAAGGTAACCTCGTGCTCAAGAAAGTTTTGTCTTTCGCGCCCGATTCCAGGGGCAAGTGGACTCCAAACTATGAAGGTCCATATGTTGTTAACAGAGCCTTTTCAGGCGGTGCTTTGATACTTACAACTATGGATGGGGAGGATTTCACTCGTCCTGTGAATTCAGATGCAGTCAAGAAATACTTCACCTAAAATAAAAACAAAATAGTTCGCTAAGTTAAAGACCCGAAAGGGCGGCTTAGGCAAAAATGAGCATCACGGTGGATCGAAACCCCGAAAGGACGGTCCAGGCAAAAGTTAGAGACATGAAAAAATGAATATATACATCCCGCTAGATTGAGTACCTCACCTTGGGGAAATCTAGGCAAAAATTAGGGATTTGGCAAGTAACTGCATCCTGACAAGACTTTGTTCTACAAGTTGTCGTCTGTCAAAGATCCTCGCTCAGTCATCGTCAACTGAAGCTTCAAATACATTGGATTCAGAGTTGGTGGAGAAATGGTCATTATGTTCAATGTAGCCCTTTTTCCAATATATATCACCAATTTCAAATTTGTAAAGATCCATGGAGTCTCGCCATTTGCGGACTACCATTCCATCAAATAAATTTGAGCCTTTATCCAATTCTTTGCACTCTTATTTGTTTTCTGTTCAACAAATATTTGCATATTTTTAATTTATAAATATCATTGTCTTAAACAAATAAAGTTTTTGTAAAACTGTTTTTAAACAAAGTGAACATTCACAATGACTGAAAAGATATGTGGAACGTCTTCAGTGCTCTCCCAAGGATAGTACAATTTCCAAAAGGGTAAGACATTTGTTCATATTCTTTGAATATTTGTTTTCTCTTCATCATCTTTCGGGTTGTCTTCTCAGCGAGCACAGACAAGGGTGATACATCATCAAGTCCCCAGGGAATCTAGAGTTTTGGCCTTGATCTTTTGGGAGATGTGTATACCTTCATCCTCAGATCCCCAGAGAGTCTGAGTCTAGCATCTGTGTTTTATCAATTATATGGTTGTCATCCCTAGTGTGGACTGACCTAAAATCCCTTATAAATTGATAAAAATTGGTATGCTATCTATTTTCGAGGAAGTTGGTCTTTCCCTCAGCATAAATGGAAATCTCCCACAGAGTGAGCAGGTATTCCCAGCATGAGTGGAAATCCTCAGCAGGTTGGCTTGTAGTCTCTCCTCGGCAGGTTGCCTACAACTCATCCCCGTAGGTTTGCTCACGAAGATTATCCCCGGTATGATCGCCCTCAGTCTTCCCCAGTGGAGCTGCCTGATCAGAGCTTGATATTCATTTTCCCCTCCTTTTTGGAAAGTTTCCTCCTAGCAGAGCTGTTGGTGAAGGTGTTGTGTCCTTCCCCGGCGGAGCATTGGTTCTTTCTCCTTGGCAGAGATGTCTGTCCGGAAGATGAAAGGAAGTGTTTTATTTGTTGAAACTTTTGTTTGGTGGTTGTTCCCTACAGAGTTTCATATCTTTCCCTAGTAGAGTTTCTTCTATGATGGATCCTATCCGTGTTGAGCACCTCGATAGAGTTTCCTCTACATCGGATCTTTTGTCTGTTCAGCAGCAAATCCCTGGCGGTGACTCTATAGCTTCCCCAGTTGAGTATTTTGTTACTCCTCCCGGTAGCAGAGATGTTTCTTCAACTGTTCCCGAGAATTGTTGGAAGATCCCCACCATTTGGTAGTTGTGACCTTTGCTTATCCCCAACAACGGTCTCTGATCCCCAGCATTTGGTAGTTGTGACCTTTGCTTATCCCCAACAGCGGTCTTTGATCCCCAATGGTAGTCTTTGTCCCCGGCAGCGACTCTGCTTGATCCTCAGCGGTGATTGGTGTTTCCTGGTATTAGATGCTCCCCACCAGATTGGATTTTCTCCTGTGGGTCTGGCCTTCTCTTTTGAGATGTTATACCGGATGTCTGTCCATTGATTTTGGGACCTGTTTGTGTTAGATATGGCTATTTGTCAGCATTAATCATACATAAACCATGCATATGCGTGCATAATTATAGCATTCAGATATTCATGATTGCATCTTTTGCCATATATCTTTGCTTGTTATCTCCTGCTATTGGTGAAACATTCTTCCCTTAGCAGATGCTTGTGTCTGATCTCTCCTAAATAGAGTCAGCCCCATAGGCAAAAAATGTCTATCTTTCTTTCTATATTCCCTACTGAGTTATGTCCTCGTGGATGATTATTGTTTCAGTTTCCTCCCTAAATATGTATTGGGATGGAATTACTCCCCTAAGTTATATCCTCATTGGGTTGAGTCTTGCTTCATTGTGTCTCTCTAGTTTGTTTCTAGATTGAACCCTTTTTTGATATTTTCCCCTGCAGTTCCCTGTGGTTCAGGTGATCAATTACTCAGTAAACAATAATTGTTCATTCTCTCCCCAGGGGATGTTGTGGCCTTCTACCCAGTAACCGGTAGTTGTAAGTCCTATTTCTATGGTTTTCTACCAAGTAACCGGTAGATGTAATCCCCTCCTTGTTGGTTATCTTTATCCAATATTCGGTATTGATATTCCTTCATTTTTTGAGTATACCACCCAGTAACCGGTGATATATCTCTTGAATCATTGCTCTTGTCAATGTATCCCCAGCGAGTCATCTATCATTTACCTTTTGTTTGGTAATGATTGTTTCTCCCCTTGATTGGTCATCATTATATACCCAGTAACCGGTATCCTGATGTCCTTTCTTTTCGGCCGATCTATCCTTTATTAACCAAGTAACTGGTTGTGGATAATCTTCCATGCGAGTATATTATCTACGTTCTGACGGTAATAGATAATATATCTCATGCGCTCTTCAGTCGAAGTATCTTTTTCTTCCCCAGTCGAGTAAGATTCGTTTTCCCTTTGTGGAATCGAATGTCCATCCTATAACTCGAGTTTGCTTTTTCATCCCTCCCTTAGGATGATGAGTGTCTTGGAAATGTTCCCAATTCACGCCTGGTTGGTCACCTATTATATGCCCAGTAACCGGTATCCCTGGTGTTCCTTCCTTCTGCTCCCTATTATGACTTTTTGTCCCCTATGGAGTCAGATTTTCCTAAGTCGAAATATGCCTTTTAGGTTTTCCTCAGATGTTTTGGATGATGGAGATCTCTCACCCCTATACCGGTCTTAGATTTTCTTTCTCCCTGAGCGTGTTGCTCTTTCACCCTTATACCAGTGTTTGGATCACATGTCTCTTTTTGAGTTTTATTACCCAGTAACTAGTAATACCTCATTTGTTGTTTCCTCAGCTGAGTCCTTAATGGACATTCCCCACCTGAGTCCGAATTTTTATCTGAAGTATCCTTTGTGGATAGTTTTGCTGTATTGGCATATTCCCCAATACATGCATCGTTGCGTCAGCTCGAGTCTTTCCATTGATTTATTTTCGTGGAATCCCTTCGTGTCTCCCAGCAAGTTTGCAAGTCGTGACCTGCTCACGCATTTTACCTCATTTTTTCCCCAGAGTCTCTGTCCCATTTGTGAGCATATTACTCCTATGGATTTTCAGTTTCTCCTGATTTCTTTTTCTTTGTAGCCATATTCCCCACAAAGTGTTAACTTTTGCATACATACATTTGCATCATGAGGTCTCTTAGGGACCAAAATTCGTCTCTTTGTTATTATTTAAGCCCATTCTACCTCGTCGAGACGAAGATTTTAACCTTCATATCTCCGGATAGAATGACCTTAAATAGGGTCATCTGTAAGACCCTAATTTGGACCCTAAGATCCCTCATGGCATCATATTATTGCTCATTGCATTTGCCTCAAGGATCATAGCATCTTGGTTCCTTTACCCTAGGGTTGGGACTTGTGTGAGTTGGTTTGAGACCACCAAGCATGCTTGAATTGTATATTATTGCTTTTATTATTTTGTTTACTAACCAAAAGCACAAAAATATGTCATTTACCTCTTTTGTTTTGAAGCTTAAGCAATCATGAGATCCCTTGCTCCTAGGAGGCTCCTATGCCCAATGAAGTGGCCAGATAATGATGAAAGCAAGCATGACAATGGTTCCCAAAGCTCTAAATCATCATATATGTCTCCCAAGTATCTCAATTTGTCAATTTGATCAAGATAAACCAAAGGGCTTGAGGATTGTTTCCCAAAGAAACCCTAATTCAACTGTGCATTGATTGTGCCTTGCTCATGAAGCAACCTCAATCTATGATCAAATTAAATCAAGGGAAGTTCTTTCATTCATTATTTTATGCATATATGAGCCTATGTGAGTGTCCTAGATCATTAATTTATCAAGATTTGAAGTTTGGACTTGAGAAGTTGACCAGTCAAGTCATCTAACTAAATTGAAATCCACTAGGACCTAACTTTTGATGTGTTTATCAAATGAAGATGGCCCTAAGATAACAAATGTTCTTAAGAACCATATGGACAACTTTCATGTTCATAAAAAATTCATTTGAAACTTGGAAGGTCATCATTCATTTCAAAACATTATAGGTCATTTTGACTGAAACCCTAGTTTTGGGTTAACTTCCCAAGGACCTAACTCACTCATTTTTTATGATTTTTAGGTGAGACCAATTGAATTGGAAAGTTTAAGATGTCTACTTCAAATTTTATGTTGGACAAAATTTCATAATCCTAAAAGAAGTACATGTGATAATACAAAACATTATAGGTCACTTTGGACCAAAGCCATTGAATCTTGAAAAAGTCCAACTTCAAGTGCCCATAACATTCTTATCAAAAATCCAAATGATATAAAACTTAAGTCCAAATTGATCATATTGAAAATATCTACAACTTTTATGTTGGAAGTATTTCCATTTTAGGCTTGAATCATTAAAGCAGAAGGGCTTGAAGTTGGTCACTTTTGGCAAATTTTTCAAAGGCATGTTTTGTACCTCAAACTTCATGACCAGTTTTCATAATTTTCCAAACTCCAAATGGATTTTTGTCCAACATAGATTTTATTCCTTATGTCAAGACCTTTCCAACCATTACTCACATGCCTATGATTGGATTTTCCATATGGGACTTTTGAAGAGAGGAATATATGTGACCATTTATGCATTTCACATGAAATCTTCTTACACAAGCAAATACCATTCACTTTGCACGTCCAAATCATTTCATTATGCTATCAACTTGCAAAACCATCAGCTTTTGGGCCTCACATGCGTCTGTACAGGCCCATGCATGGAGGACCCAAAGCTTCATGCACACGGATTCATCACACTTTCCTTGCAGCTTCAGCTATAAATAAACACCTCGCTTCATTCATTAATCAACCTGAAGGCGCCTAAAGCTCTACTGAAATCCATTCCCAACCTCACACCAAAGGAATTTCGAATTTTCATTTCTCTTTTCAAGTTTGAATTTCAACAAAATCAGTTGATCTTCAACACTTATTCCTTAGCCTTGCACTTATACCATACCTCAAGATCAAGCTGCAAGCAAGAGTTTGGTTGGATCGTGCTCATCAAAGTTGAACTTCAAAGGTTTACATCTCAACTGTTTTGATCTGAATCTCCTTATATGATGTGATCTTCTTGTGTTTGTTTCGTTCTCTGAAGTCCTCGTGTGAGAGGCAAGCCAATGGTGGCTTTAATTTCATGAATTAATGTATTTCAGATTGAACACCTGGATTTTCCATCTCAGATTTCTCCTTCCATAGAGATCTTGAGAACAATCCAAGGTTTTAGGGGTGATGTACATCACCCCAGCTTTAATTTGGTATAAAGATCATGCAATTTGGTTGAGGTTGCAAAACCTGCAACTGGTGGCCTGTTTCTGTTTGCTCACCGGAGAAGACGGTGGTTTCCACCACCATCCCCACGTGGATGAGTTTTGGCCCTTGGATGAGGCTCCAGTGTTTTAATCCTGGCCAATGATCCAACTGACTTATTTTAATTCATGTTGCTTCGCGCTTGACTCATGTACATGGTACGCGCGCGCTTCTGATCCATTGATCATGTCCACGTCATTTAATGAGCTGAATCGTGCGCTCCTGGTTTTTTTCTCTTTTTCTAATTTCTGTTTTATTTTCTTTTATTCCATTTTTTTTTAAAAATTCATAACTCTTTTATTTGGAATCACAAAAATATGGGACCAATTGCAAAAAATTTCTTTTAAAATCTAGTTTCATAATCTGATTTTTAATTATTTTTGTGATTCCATTTAATATTTTTTGTGAATTATTTTGTTTTTAATTCATTTTAAACACTTTTAGATATTCAAAAATTCCAAAAATATTTTCTCAATACATATGGATGATGATAAGTATATAAAAAATATTCTCATCAATTTCTTAATTGATTTGAGATTTATTTGAGATTTTAGTCCATTTGTGTTATTTTTCTTCATTTTTAATGATTTTAAAATAGTTTCTGTTTTCAAAAAATGTTGAGAAAATTTATCAAACCTTGTTTGACCATGTTAGACTTATGATGATCCAATTGGACTTATCCAAGTTGATTTGAATTGGATTTGAAGTTTGACCTTACTCTGTCTACCATTGATTGATGTTTAATTCCAAAAAAATACCAAAAATATGTTTGACCTTTCTTGACTTCTAATCTTCATTTCACTTCTGTCTACCATTGATTGATGTTGATTCCATTCACTTTTGACCATGGTATTTTGGTTATGTCATTTGAATTTTCATTTTGTACATTCCATCTTCATCTCTCATCTTTTTCTATTTATTTTGACCAATGAGTTAATGATTTGTGGTTAGTCTTGACATATGAGAGGCTTAATCTTCTTTGATCCAAATCAAATTCAATTTGATCAAAGATCAAGTGAATTTCTTTGTGTCCAAGATAGGTTGCTTCTTGGTCAAGCAAAAAACCTAAAATCCATACAAGGTCATTCTTCTTTTCTTTTGGCATGGCAAGTTGTAGGAGCTTGGCTTACTAGTCATGATCTCTAACTTGTGTTTATTTGCCTATAGTTTTATTGACCAGCCTCAGATAGGTGTGACTACTACATTAGTCCATTTACGATTGCTTAACATAGCGTTAAATTGCCTTATGGCACACTAACACTAACTACTAATTACTAACTTTTAATTCAAGCATTTAATTCTTGCAATTTACTTTAATGCAATTTAATTTCTTGCTCATTTATTCATATTGCCTTTTCCTTTTTCTCACTTGAGTTCATGTTTATGTTTATGCTATTTTTCTTTTGCTCACTTGAGCACATTATTGTGTAAATATATTATTACATTGTGCTTGTTTTGTCTTTGTTTGTGTGAACCCAATGCAAAAAGGAGAAAGGACATAGAATTAGGACCTTACCTATGCTTAATGGAGTCTCAAGAGAAACTAGGCCTCATGCCTTCAGAATGCTAATTTTGTTGAAGAGCAACTAGGCCTCATGCCTTTAGAATGCTTAAATCTTGAAGTTAACTTGAAAGGACCCCTAATCTAAACTCTCTCTTTGTCCATTTCTCTTATTGCATTATGAACTTTTTGATTGTTTGTTCTTGTGTGATAGGGATTCCATACTTGAGATAGTTAGAAGGACCATTGTCATAAGCATCCAAGTTAAGAGAGACAAGCCAATTGGAGATCCTAGGAGCTTGAATGTTTAATTGTTTTGATTGCTTGTTGCTTGCTAAGTCCACAGGAAAGGAGCATCTTGAATCATCTTTATGATCTCAAGAAAGGAACTCCAAGGGTTTTATCTCTTCTCTCATCTTTGCATGTTTAGGACTAGCCCTTCTCTTCTTCTCTCGACTCTAACCCAAGCCAAACTCATTTTGTGCAAACATTGACATTGTTTTCAAAACTAGAAACCTAGGCCACATGCCTTTGATTTTTCAAACTCTTTTCATTAATGCTTATTTTGAATTGAATCTTAAGTCAACTTTGACTTCATTTTGTGAATACTTCTAATTTGTAAATACAACTCACTTCAAGTGTTTTTTGTGGTTCCAATGGCCACCTTTGTTAAAACCTTTTTTATAAACATTAGCCATAGGTTTGAGTTACCATAGTGGTTGATGTAAACCTCACCTTATCCTTAGTGATTTGACTATAAGTCTTCCATACTTATTATAGGGTGGATCCCTCACTAGTATGTTGAAGCTCTTCTCACATGGTGGATTGTTGGTTTAGATTGAGCTTTCTCCCTTTGATAACAAAAGACCTTAAAGCTTTTGATCAAATCAATTCACCCATATTTTGAGATTTTTACCCCGAACTACGAGGTTTTGATCCTACCTTTGTGATGGTACGTAGGCAATGGGTTTATCCATTCAAACAAAAATTTGTAAATAATTTGTATATTCTTTTCTCATCTCCCCAATCATGTTTGCACAAATATTTTCACAAATAGCAACCTACAATACAACTTTGCAAAAAGGGCTCCCTTAGAGTACTAAGGATGTTTTGGGTGCTTAAAACCTTCCCATTGCATAACCAACCCCCTTACCCAGATCTCTGAAATTTTTATTAGTTTTTGATTTGATAAAACTTCTTACTTGGTTTTTGTTCGCTTTCTAACCTTTCCTTTGGATAAATAGAAGTGCGGTGGTGACTCGAATTGTATAATTTACTTTTGATTTAGTCAATAAATCTAAAGGTAACGAATACCCCGCTACAATTAGTTGAGTTTTAAAGCCAAATTCCTTAGCCTATGACTTCTATTACATTCATAGATCAAGAAGGAGCAAGGATCTTGGAGAATTCGTGGCCAGAAGTTCATCAATTCAAAGGTATCATCTCAAACTTTTTGGATCTGAATCTCCTGTTTCAATGTAGTTTGCTTGTGTTTCTATGGTTTGCTGAAGTCCTCATACTTGAGGCAAGCCATTGGTGCTTTCAATTCTTCATTTCATGAAATTTCAATTTGAACACCATGATTTTCTCCTTCACATTTCTCTCAATATAGGAAGAGTGAGGGAGATCCATTGGTATAGTGATGATCTCCATCACACGAGCTTCATTTCCATGTCCTTATTTTCCATTTTCATCGAAGTTTATTTTTCTGCAAATGTGGCCGGATTATGTTGCTTCGCCGGAGAAGATGGTGGTTTCCACCACCACCACCACCACCACGTGTGCATCCTCCTGACCTTTGGATCTTGTGTTCAGGATCTAATCTCACACGTCCGTTTCAATTACTTCATTTAATACATGTTGTTGCACGTTTGACTCAAGCCCAACGTGTGTCCTCAGATCTGGACCATCCATAAGCGCCACGTCAATTAATGAAATGCATCATGTGGCTGTGGTTTTTTCCGTTTATTCCATTTCCCATTTATTTTCTGTTAATTCCTTTTATTTTCAAAAATTCATTTAAGTCAGAAAAATATGAGACCAATTCCAAAAAATTTCTTGAAAAATCTAGTTTCATATTATGATTTTTAATTATTTTTGTGACTTCATTTGATATTTTTCATGGATTATTTGATTTTTAATGGTTTTAATTCATTTTAAAATACTTTCTGACTTTTAAAAAATCCAAAAAAAAATTCATAGCATTTATGGATCATGATAAGTCAATGAAAAATAGTCTCAACAATTTCTTGATTGTTTTGAGATTATTTGAGATTTTAATTCATATTGTGCTATTTTTAATTGTTTTTAATTACTTTCTGATTTAAAAAATTTGTGAGAAATTTAGTCAAAGCTTGTTTGACTATGTTGAACCTATGAGAATTTAATTGGACTTTTTGAAGTTGATTTGAATTGAATTTGAGGTTCAACCTTATTTGTTTATTTTTTATTTGCATTTTATTTTAATTCAAAAAATACCAAAAAAATATTGTTGACTCCTTGACTTGTTATCTTCATTTCTCTTATGTTTGGTGTTGATTGATGTTGATTTGATTCACATTTGATCAAATGGAATTGATTGTTGTTTTCCTTTTCCCTCCCTTTCATCTTCATCCCTTTCTTTCCATCAATGGCCAATGAGTTAAAGTCTTGAAGTTGGTCTTGACAAATGAGAAGTCTAACCTTCTTTGATCCAAACCAAACTCAACTTGATCCATGATCAAGTGAGTTATTTTGTGTCCAAGATAGGTTGCTTTTTGGTCAAGCAAATAACTAAAAGTCAATACAAGGCCCTTCCCCTTTTGTTTGGCATGACAAGTTTATGGAGCTTGGCTTACTAGTCATGATCTCTAACTTGTGTTCTTTGCCTATATTTTTATTGACCGGCCTCAAATAGGTGTGACTACTACAATAGTCCACTTACGATTGCTTAACATAGCGTTACATTGTCTTATGGCAAGCTAACATAACCTTACTAACTTGAGCATTTAATTTCTTGCCATTTACTTTTAATGTCATTTATTTCTTGCTCATTATTCATATTTATTTTCACTTTGCTCACTTGAGCACATATTTTATGTTTATGTCATTTTTCTTTTGCTCATTTGAGCCCATTATTGTATATAAATATATTGCTATCTTGTTTTGTTTGTGTTTGTTTTGATGTGAACCAAATGCAAAAGGAGAAAGGACTTAGAATTAGGACTTACCTATGCTCAAAGGAGTTCAAGAGCAACTAGGCCTCATGCCTTTAGAATGCAAAATTTGTTGAAGAGCAACTAGGCCTCATGCCTTTAGAATGCTAAAATCCAAAGTTGATCTCAATGGACTTCTCCTCCAAACTTATTCTTTGTCCATTCCCTTTATTTTGTTATGAGCTTTTTGATGTGTGCTTTTGTGTGATAGGGATCCCACCTTGAGATTGTGAAAAGAGGACCATTGTCATGAGTAGCCAAGTTAAGAGCTAAGCCAATGGAGATCATAGGAGCTTGAATTCAAATTGTTTGATTGCTTGTTTGTGTGTTAAGTCCAAAGGAAAGGAGCATCTTGAGTCATCTCTATGACTTCAAGAAAAGGAACTCCAAGGGTTTATCTTTCCCCTCTTACCTTTGTTTGCTTTAGGAATAGCCCTTCTAATCTTCTCCCCATTCTAACCAAGCCAAAAATCATTTTCAAAACTTTGACTTTATTTCAAATTAGAAACCTAGGTATTAAGCCTTTGACTTTTCAAAATCATTTTCATAAATACTCATTGTAAATAAACTTTAATCCAATTTTGACCTCATTTTGTAAATAAATCTAACTTTTAAATATAACCCATTTCAAGTTGTTTTGTGGTTCCAATGGCCACTTTGTTAAAACCTTTCAAAAAACATGAGTCATAGGTTTGAGTTATCACAGTGGTTGATGTAAATCTCACCTCATCCTTAGTGTTGGATTATAAATCTTCCATGCTTATTATAGGGTTAACCCCTCACTAGCATGTTGAAGCCTTCCTCACATGGTGGATTGTTGGTTTAGGTTGAGTTTTCTCCCTTTGATAACAAAAGACCTTAAGGCTTTTTGATTAAAATCAATTCACCAATCTTTGAGATTTTAACCCCGAACTACGAGGTTTTGATCCTCCTTTGTGATGGTACGTAGGCAATGGGTTCATCCATTCAAACAACAAAATTTGTAAATATAATCTATTTTCTTCTCATCCCTCCAATCTTTTGCAGAAATCTTTTTTCACAAATACCAACCTACAACACATATTTGCAAAAAGGGTTCCCTTAGAGTACTAAGGATGTTTTGGATGCGTAAAACCTTCCCATTTCATAACCAACCCCCTTACCCAGATCTCTGACATTTTTATTAGCTTTTTATTTGAAAAACTTCTTACTTGGCTTTTGTTCGCTTTTTAGCCTTTCCTTTGGACAAATAAAAGTGCGGTGGCGACTCGAATTGTATGTTGACTTTTGGTTTAGTAAATAAACCTAAAGGTAACGAAAACCCCGCTACACTTTGCAAGCAAAATTTGGCCAAAATTTGGATCTCCTTTCAGTAGATGTTCAAACACCAGCCATCACCGCTTCGGCTCAGTTCTTTGATCCTCCGCTTCGAAGTTTCTTATTCCAATACTTTCAGTTAACTGTAACCTTGGAGGAATTTGACCAACTCTTGGGATTTTCTATGAAAGGAAAGACACCGTATAATAGAATTGTTCAGGTACCTGAGGTAGAGAAGTTAGCCCTTGCACTCCACATCCCCATATCTGATGCATTGGCTAATTGGAAGAAAAGGGAGAATCTCTTTGGTTTTTGGAGGGCTTACCTAGAAAAAGAAGCAGAAAGGATGTTTGTGATACATCATTGGGATGCATTGGAAAATATATTAGCTCTTCTCATATATGGGCTAGTATTGTTTCCAACCCATGAAGGTTTTATAGATTCAGCTACCATAAGTGTCTTTTGGGCCGTTTGGAAGGATAAACATAGTTTGTTTCCTCCACTACTAGCTGACACTTTTCATACTTTGCATAGTCGACATCAAAAGAAGAATGGGATGTTGGTATGTTGCCTTCCGTTTCTCTATAATTGGCTTATCTCATACGTGTTCAAGCTTAATGCTCACATCAATGAAATGTCCAATGGGGATTGGGCAAGAACTCTGGTGTCTTTTTCTATTAAGGATATCATTTGGTACCAACACAATCTGAATGTTGAAGAAATCATTGTTAGTTGTGGTAGTTTCCCAAATGTACCACTAATAGGATCTAAAGGTTGCATCAACTACAACCCCATGTTAGCTCTGCGACAATTTGGATACCCTATGCATGGGAAGCCCGATGATAAAGAGTTAGAAGAGATGGTTTCGAATGATATGGGAACCAATGATCCTGTTCTACTCCATAAGATCATTCGATCTTGGGAAAAGGTGCATACCAAAGGAACAGAATTAGCAAAGAAGAATGGTGCAATAAGGGTTCCTTGTCAGCAATGGGTCTCGAAGAGGATCAAAGTTGTGAAGCTCCCTTTTTCTATAGAGATTACTCTAAAGTCTACTTCACCAGAACCAGTCCCTGATTCTCTTGAAGAGGTGGAAGAACTTCGAGCCATGGTAGCTAAACTTGGAAAGGAGAAAGAGGATCTACAATCTGAACTATACAAAGAAACTGGGGAAAATATGATTCTCAAGAGGAAGAGTAACCAAATGAAGGAGCTTTTGGAGGAGAGTCGTAAGAAGAACAGAATTGAGAAAGATCTCAAGGAAAGAGTTTTGGAGTGCCTAGATCGGGCTGATAGTGGATTAGGTTCACACCATGATCAGTTAGCTAAGGCCAAAAGAGATGGACAAGAGTGGAAACATTGGTGGGACCTAGCCACTAAGCAAAAGAAGGAGGTAAGGGAGGAGCTTGAAGCCCAAATCCAAGAACTGAAGGAGAAACTTTGAAGCTCCGAAGCTGAAGTGGTACGTGAAAATCGCCTTAAGGAACGAGGCCAAAGAGCCTCTTAAATATGTCCTAAAGCCTGGGAAGAGAAGTTTGATGAGCTGAATACCAATAAGGAGCTAGCTAGTTATTGGAAGGAACAGTATGAGTCTCTAAAGAGACAAAACATGGGTTGGCTAAATCATAGGAAGCATTTGAATGAGATATTGGATGAGTATGAACGCACCATCAACCTTCTGCAGCCAAGTGTTGTTGCATACCATACGAAGTTGGCTAACCTCATAGAGTTTTTTAATGGCGGGGCCATAGAATTACCATTGAAATTAGAAAATGCTCTAGAGGACATGGATGAAAATAACACTCATACTTCGGCTCGTGACCTTGTTTTGCTTTGCGAAAGGATGATGCGAAGATTCAAAGAACAATTGAAGGCCCATAAAGAGCGAGTTGCTAAGAAGACTTTTTAAGTTGTTTGCTTCGTGCTATTTCCACTTTTTGTATTTGGCTTAATATTTTGTACCCACTTTGATTGTATACTTCGTACTTTTTGGCTTCATTGAATTGTATTGAATTTTTGCATCAGCTTCTGACTATTGTCTTCTGTTTCTGTTCATATTACTTTCAAGGTGCGTGCTCAACAACTGCAAAGTTTATAAGAATCCCTAAAAATAAAGAAACATAAAATTTCATAATGCATTCATACATACATTCATGCATTCTCTAAATAAATAAATAAAAACTCATTCCGTTTTCTCTATTCAGTTGTTACACACTGAGTCCTCAACACCACTACAACATCAGAGCCAGCGCTCGTCAAAGAATGGCAGATCAAGAACAAGAATTGGAGAGAGTAAGCTCAGAACTTGAGGACCTACGAGGAAACATGGGTTAAGTCATGGAGATACTACAAGTCATTAAGGCCAAATTGGACACCCAAACGATGGTCATTTCAGAAATCATCGGTCCTATGATTGAACCCCAACCTGAAAGGACACTGCCTACTACTTGGCCAGTCTTCAGTTTACCTCTCGGCTTTACACCTCCAGTTGAAGGTGCCCCTGGAGTTGTACAATCCACTCAGCAAACAGTTCCTCAACCAACTATCAATGAAGCTCATCCCGTGGTTTACACATTTGCACCACCCCATGCCCTTGCACATGTGCAACCTTATTTTGAAGATCAACACCATGCTCCAGATTTTTCCAACGAAGATGATGAAAGGAATGAATACATAAGAGGAATGAAAGAGAATTTCCATATTCTTGAGAAAAGGTTAAGGGCTATGGAAGGTGACCAAGTCTTTGGTGTTGTTGCTAGGGAGATGTGCCTAGTGTCTGGTCTCGTGATTCCTACGAAATTCAAGACCCCGGATTTTGATAAGTACGAGGGCCACTCATGTCCTAAAAGTCACCTCATTATGTACTATCGGAAAATGGCGGCGCACGTGGAGGACGATAAACTTATAATACATTGCTTCCAAGACAGCTTGAAGGGTGCTCCCTCTAAGTGGTACTTAAGCCTTGATCAAAGTAGAATTCGTTGTTTCCTAGACTTATCTGATGCTTTCATCCAGCATTATAAGTATAACATGGATATGGCCCCAGATAGGAGGCAATTGCTCAGCATGTCCCAGAAAGAGAGCGAGTCTTTTAAGGAACATGCACAACGATGGAGGGAAGTGGCCTCGTATGTCGAACCACCCCTTGTTGAGAAGGAGTTAGCAGATTGGTTCATAGATATAGTAAAGCACATGTTCTATGAAAGTATGGTGAGTAGTGTATCAGCAAGTTTCTCTGACTTGGTTGCCGTGGGCATAAAAGTCGAGCTTGGATTGAAGAATGGAAAAATGATAACCACCACTGAAACATCTGGTAACAATGTCAAAACGTTTTCCATAGGTTTTCAAAGAAAGAAAGAGGGTGAAGCAAACACAGTGTCAACCAGTCAAAGAAGGAGTCACTCATGGAAGAAGCAGCATCAATAAATTGCTCAACAACAACCAACTTATCCAGTGCAGTATATCCAACAACCGTATGTGGCAGCAGTCACACCAACTTTCAACTAATCACAAGCTCCTATCTATCAACCTGTTCAACAAGCAACAGTATACCATGGAGCACCTACGACACCCATTTATCAACAAACAAGGCCGCAAGTCCCCCGTCCACAAAATCTTCCAAATCAGAATAGGGTACAAAGAGGTACACCTCCTTTCATTCTGATCCCTGTGACGTACACTGAGTTGTATCCATAATTGTTGCAGAAAGGATTGGTGACTCCCAGACATTTGGGTCCTCCACCAAATCGTTTGCCTCCATGGTACAATCAAGATGCCCATTGTCCATTGCATGAGGGCACCCATGGGCATGATTTGGAAGGATGTTATGCTTTGAAGCATATTGTGTGAGAGTTGGTTGAAAAGAAGATCCTTTCATTTCGAGATGTTGGACCCAACATAAAGAGTAACCCTCTGCCGGTGCATGGTTCTATTAATGCCATTGAAGATGTATCTGATGTTTGTATAATAAAAAATGTTGAACATGTTAAAACTCTGTTGCTAGAACTCAATTCAAGATTGGTGGGAGTTAGTTTAATTGATACTTGTCAAGACAACTGTGAAGAATATGTCGTTTATCCAAAAGGGTGTAAATTGGTACGAGTTGATATTCAAAACTTGATGGATCAAGGTGTTTTACAAGTTTGTGGTCTTGTAACAAACGAGGAAATTTCAGTAATTGAACACTTTTTCAATCTACCAAAGCCTGTTGAGATAACCTATCAAAGAAGGGATGTTGTTCATCCATCACCCGTGGTAGTTTGTATGCCCACCCTTTTCCCTTCAAAAGCACCAAGGTCGTGCCTTGGAAATATGACATAACATTGGTGGATGGAGAACCTAAAGATGTTGAGTGTGAGAAGAGCTTGGAGAATGTTGACACCAATATCACGAACATCACAAGGACGAGCATAATGACCCGCAATGGTCGGATTTATACTCCCAATTTCGATATAATCCCTCAAGAACCGATAAAAGAAGCCACAACTGCAGTTTCTACCCAAGAATCTAGAGGGATACAATGAGCGGTGCAATCAGGTGAAGCGGTTGAATTTTTGAAAATGATAAAGAAAAGAGACTACAAGATAGTTGATCAGCTACATCAAACACCATCAAAAATATATATCATATCCTTGCTTTTGAACTCCCAAGCTCATAGGGAGGCTCTACTAAAAGTGCTTGCTCAAGCTCATGTTACTCAGGATATAACGGTTGGCCAATTCGATGGGGTGGTTGCTAATATCACAACTTGCAACACTCTAAGTTTCAGCTATGAGGAGCTACCCAAGGAAGGACAAAATCACAACCGTGCCTTGCATGTATCCATAAAGTGCCAAGAACATGCTTTGGCCAGGGTCTTAGTTGACACTGGGTCGTCCCTCAATGTCCTACCAAAAAGGGCACTTGCTAAATTATCTTACCAAGGGTCGGAGATGAAACCCAGTGCGCTTGTGGTAAAAGCATTTGACGGTTCCCGAAGGACGATAGTTGGGGAGGTAGAGCTATCAATCCAAATTGGACCGCATGTATTCCCCATCAATTTTCAAGTCATGGACATAAATCCCACTTATAGCTTCCTTTTGGGACGTCCGTGGATATATGTTGTTGGGGCAGTGACTTCTACTTTGCACCAAAAAATGAAGTTTGTCGTCAATAACAAGCTCGTCATTATCTCCGATGAAGAAGATTTCATCATTAGTCGACTCTCCTCTTTCCTTTATATTGAGGCTGATGAAGATGCCTTGGAGACTTCTTCCCAAGCACTTGAAATAGCCAATGCTACACTTGCGAAAGTAAAGGATCCTGTTGAGAAAGCCAGTTTGTCGTTCGCCTCTTTGAAGAGCGCGAAGTCAGTAGTTGAAGGTGGAGGTCCTGCATGTTGGGGGAAAGTCATCGATGTCGGCAAGAAAAAGGATCGTTTCGGTTTAGGGTACAAGCCTTCTACTAAGGAAGGATCCCTGGTCCCTGCAAAGGACCACATACGGAGCATTCAAGAAGTCTTCCGAAGCACAAGTTTTATTCATGGGGATCAAGTTGGTGCAATTGAAGATGACATTGAAAATGGAGAAGCAGCCTTAACAAATTGGGAGGCAGTTGAGATTCCAGAAGTTTTTCCTGTGTCAAAGTAATTGTGTTTTCCTTTGTTTTCTTTCAAAATCCTTAGCTCTACCCAAGGATAACAGATCATTTGTAGGGCCACTTTAAATTTTAAAATCATTATGAGAAATAAAGAACATTTTGTTCAAATTCTTATCGTTCATTTATTTGTTTTTCTTTCCTTAAAATGGCAATCCTTTCAAAAAATACAAAAATATTTTTATTTCTTTTGCATTTTATTTTCACTTTTCTAAAAAACCATCATTTAAAAAACATGCAGAATAATCAATAAACCAATTGACTTCTATGACAGCACTACTTTCTATAACTTTGAATTCCCCATCTACCAAGCGGAAGAGGATAGTGAGGAAGATTGTGATTTCCCTGAAGAAATGGCAAGGCTGCTCAAGCACGAGTCAAAGGCCCCTGCAGCGGCATCAAGAACCGGTGGAGACAATCAACCTTGGCACTGAGGAAGAGAAGAAAGAGGTCAAAGTTGGGACTACACTTGGGGAAAGCATCAAAGACAGATTGATCAAGTTGCTACAAGAATATGTAGATGTATCTGCATGGTCATACCAGGATATGCCGGGTTTAGATACTGATATTGTTGTCCACAAGCTGCCACTACAGCCAGACTGCCCGCCGGTGAAACAGAAGCTCCAAAGAGCAAGACCCGACATGGCTCTAAAGATTTGTGACGAGGTGAAACGCCAATTTGATGCCGGTTTTCTAGCAGTTGCGAAGTACCCTCAATGGGTAGTTAATATCGTACCAGTACCCAAAAAGGATGGCAAGGTCAGGATGTGTGCTGATTACATGGATCTAAACAAATCTAGTCCAAAGGACGATTTCCCCCTGCCACATATTGACACTCTGGTAGACAACACTGCTAAGTTCATAGTCTTCTCCTTCATGGATGGATTCTCAAGTTATAATCAAATTAAGATGGCTCCAGAAGACATGGAAAAGACCATATTCATAATCCCTTGGGGAACATTTTTCTACAAGGTAATGCCATTCAGTCTCAAAAATGCCAGGGCAACTTAATAAAGACCAATGGTCACTCTTTTCCATGACATGATGCACAAGGAAATTGAGGTTTATGTTGATGATATGATCGCAAAATCCCAAAGTGAAAAGGATCATATAGATCACTTCCAAAAGCTATTTGAGTGTCTCCGAAAATTCCGACTACGGTTGAATCCTGCTAAATGCACCTTCGGTGTCCGATCTGGAAAGTTGCTTGGTTTTATTGTTAATCAACAAGGAATTGAGGTAGACCTAGACAAGGTTAGAGCAATACAAGAAATTCCTACTCCATGTACGGAGGAAGAAGTCAGAGGATTCCTTGGACGTTTGAACTATATCTCTAGGTTTATATCTCATATGACTGCTACGTGCGAAACTATATTCAAGTTGCTTAGAAAAGATCAAGTAGTTGAATGGAACTTTGACTGCCAAAGGGCTTTTGAGAAGATTGGACAACACCTGCAAGAGCCCCCTATTCTAATTCCACCTGTTCAGGGGAAACCACTCTTTATTTACTTAATTGTGCTTGAAAAGTCAATGGGATGCGTGCTGGGACAACATGATTAAATCGGCCAAAAAGAACATGCCATCTACTATTTGAGCAAGAAGTTTACTAATTGTGAAACTCGATATTCACTCTTGGAGAAAACTTGTTGTGCTTTAGCATGGGCTGCTCGTCGTCTAAGGCAGTACATGATTTGTCACACTACTTTGTTGATCTCAAAAATGGATTTAATAAAGTATATCTTTGAAAAGCCTGCTTTAACAAGAAGACTCTCCCGTTGGCAGATCTTATTGTCTGAGTATGACATCTAATATGTATCCCAAAAAGCTATTAAAGGAAGTGTGTTGTCTGATTACCTGGCATACCAGCCTGTTGAAGACTACCAGCCGTTGAAATTTGACTTCCCTGATGAAGACATTATGGTAGTAAAATATTGTGAAATCCTAGGACCTGATGAAGGACCGGAATCCGGATCTCGGTGGAAGCTCATGTTCGATGGTTCCTCCAATTACATGGAGCACGACGTAGGAGTTGTTCTATTGAATTCGAGTGGTGGATACAGTCCTTTCACATCAAGGTTAAGTTTTGATTGCACAAACAATATAGCAGAATATGAGGCGTGCATCCTAGGTGAAATTCTGGTATCAGATATGAGATGTCGAAGGTAATGTCACGACACTAATATCTGAGTAATGCAAACAGGATAAAGATAAAGAATAGTAAAGCAAGAGACACAAGCAATTGTTAACCCAGTTCGGTCCAACTCACCTACATCTGGGGGCTACCAGGCCAGGAAGGAAATCCACTAAATAGAATCAGTTCAAAGACTCTCCGTACACTTCAACAAGTTACAGTCTTTTTCACCTAATCTCTACCCGTGCGACTTCTACCTAAGCACTCTTAGATATGAGAACCCACTCACTCCCCCTCAATCACACCTGTGATTTTAAAGAACAATTCCTTGTGAAAAGAAGACACTTTTCAATAACACACATGATTTTGCTTAGCAGCTTTAATCAAGTGGTCACACACTTGATCTTTCTTAACAACTTTGATCAAGTAGACACATACTTGATCTTGCTTAACAACTTTGATCAAGTACACACACACTCTTGCTTACAAGCTTAGAGTGACAATTTACAACCCACAAATCAGACCAATTCAATCATCTATGGATGAATTGAATGGCTTACAAGTCTCACTACTAAACAAGACACAAACCCTTATATTCTCTCAATATTTCGCTCAGTATTGGTTGTGTATCAAATCAGGTTTTTCAAGTCCCTTTTTATAGAAGCTTCCAGCTAGGCTTGGACATCTTGAAAACCCTAAAACTATTTTCCAATTAAATCTTCTCATGACAGCTGGTTAGATCTCCTTGGAAAATAAGTAAATCAGGTTGTAATTAATGATCGAATGCGCCTGCAAATCAGATCTTCAATCATACATAGATTGCCATTAAATGCGCAATCACAAAACACATAACATTCACCCTGAATGTTCTGTGTACAGGATGTCATGACATCGGGTCTGACATCCTGGAACAATCCTGCATAATTCCATTTATAATTTCCAGCAGGTACATAATACTAGATGCCATGACATTGTGTATGACATCCTGAAACAATTCTGCATAATTATATTTTTTTAAACTCCAGCAGGTACATGGATATCTTAAGTTAAGACATCACATGCAACATCTTGTGAACACTCTTTGTTTTACCAAAATTGTTGCCAACACTTAGAACCAACAAACTCCCCCTTTGGAAAATTTTGGCTAAAGCATATATCTGTCCTTTTTGCTCACAAGAAAAATTATCAGCAGTTAAACAACAGTTTAAGCAGCAGGAGAAGCAAACGAAATTACTAGCTATTGATAGCAACTAGTAAAACACACAAATGCACAAGGGTACTTCTTCTCCCCCAAAATCTGTGCAACACAAACATCTCCTTTAATAATAACATCACCTGTAACCATAACACCTGTAACAATCAGAACCACCCTCTGACATCTGCTTCAACATCATCTACGCACCACATCAGACATCTCCTCCAACATCAGCTGCATAGAACATGAGACATCTCCCCCATCATCACAGAACAGAACAACATTCTGTTTTACATCAAACACATCTCCTTCAACAATAGTTGTTCATCTGTTCAGCTATACCAGCACATACATCTCCACACAGCTCCACATCATCACTTCTCCCCCTTTTTAGTCAAAATTGACCAAAGGTGACCAATTAGACAAAATAAATGTCAATTAGCCTAGCAGAGAATGTCACGGCAGATGTTATAACATTTAAAATGTTAAAACATAATTGTTAGGAGATACATACCATAATTATACACAGCTATGATAGTTGAGATAATTAGAAATCCATGGAACTCATTAAGAGCCCAAATATTACATAAAGGCATCAGTAAGGACTGCCACAAATTACACACATTTCAACAGAAAAAAAACAAATTCTTCAGCATCAAAACATCAGGGGGACCAGCTTTCATAACATCACACACACCAACCCAGTCTTCATCACAGCACACACAATATTCATTTCAGGGGGAACCATTACCACTCAGTCTGAGGAAGAGGCAACATCTTCACCTTCAGAATCAGAGTTGCCACTAGATTGAGCATTGGACCTCTCACTTGAGGTATTGGCATCTGAATCCTTGGTCTCACCAGCCTTCTCCATCTCTTCCTTCTCTAAGCTACCAATAAGAACCTCCAAAAGCCTTTTTCCTTGCCTTGGCAACCCTAATACCATTATCCATCTCCTTACAAGTTTCCTTTAATTGATCAATCAAGTTACCTTGAGAGGCATGCTCATTTCTTATAGATGTCATGACAACATCATTGACATGGCTTCCTTCAAACAACTTGTAGTGAATGGATAATGGAGGCTTTCTTCTGCTGGGAATATCACTTGTATTGAGAATGCCTGGTTGCTGGCTTAAGATAATCCTAGAGATGATAGATGGAAAGGCAATGGGCAGCTTTACTGCATTAGTAGAGGCATGTCTGACAATTTGATCAAACATAAACCTTCCAAAGTCAAAGTTTATCCTGGTTCCAATAGCATAAATGATTCTTCCAAGACCAATAGAGATGGTTGAGATATGATTAGTAGGCACTCAGTTGGCTGAACCAATCTTATGTAAGATGGCATATTTGACAGTTAGCTTTCCAGTTGATAGGTGATTCTTACTAGGCCACTCCTTAACTTGGCCAGCAGTAATAGTCCTACAGACTTCATTGTCTGTAGCCTCTAAATCCACACCTCATTCAGTTCCTCTCCCTAGGAATTTGTTGATTATGGTTGGGGAGAATCTCACACATCTACCTCTTACAAAAACCTTGTAGAATTCCTTGCTACTCTTTTCAGAAATATCCTCAGGGATATTCACAACAAACTATTTTACTAACCCCTCAAAGCATTGGGGTAAACCAACATCAGTTTTCATCAGACCATCATTCTTGATCAAATCCATCACTTCCTTCACTTCTACAACCTCCTTTCCCAGCTCCCTTTCAACATCTACCCTTCTTTGAATGACAAACTTCCATTTGGCAGCACCATCTTCTAGATGAAAAGAGATATTGTCTAAGTGCACAGCTGCCACTTTGGCTGGGGACTTTTTAACAGCTTTCCTTTTAGCAGGGGAGATGTCTGGGACAACGTCTTCGACATCCTCTTCAGAGTCAGAACTCTCTCTTACTTTCCTCTTCCTAACCTCAACTTTACTCCATGATTTGGAGGGTCCTACACCGGCAACCTTTTTCACTCTTCTTGCTGTCCTCATTTCAGCCACAGTCTTCCCTTTTCTAGTCCTCAATTTCTTTGCTACACTTGGTTTCACAAGATGGACCAATGTGTCATCTTCTTGCTCAAAACTTTCTTCCTCTAGATCAATAACATTCTCAGCAGTTTCATGAGACACATCTGCTGGTTTCTTACTAGGTAATGTTTTACCTAGAGAACATAATCCCTCAGCAGCCACTTCCTTCTCTGATCTAGATGAATCATCATCTTTCTCAGCTTGGGGTTCCACCTCAGGAGAGGGGTCCCTTCTAGACAGAGGGGTAGAAACACCCTTGACTACATGCCCTTCATTCAGAATCCTAGTAACTAGGTTCCTAATGGTACGATCAGTAAAGTGCATGTCATCTTTATGAGGAGATTTTTCAGGAATGTTACCTTGATAAATTCCAGCCATGGAAGAAGGGCCAGGAGCGTCACCTGGAATCACACAAAGAGGAGTAACGTCCAACATGTCTTCATCTAGAAACTCCATGGAGGGAGTCCTTGCGTGATGAGTGGGTTTTGAACCAGAGGATGAGGGATGTTGAGACATTTTGTTGAACTTTTGAGAAAAATATCTTTGCGCTAGAAGAAGTTTTCTGAGAAGTTGGATGAAGATGGAAATGGTAGTGTTGAGGTAGTGTGTGGAAATGGCATAAATACTAGTTCCAATACTAGGTAATGATTTATCATTAATGTGGCATTTCTTTTAAGTGGGCAGACACTATTTTTATTACCTTTTCCACTCCACTTTAATTGCCATAACTTCACAAGAATCCAAATCCCCAATTTCCCTCTTAAATATTCAAACTGATTATTAGCCAAAACCCTTGCAAATTTGTCAGCTAATTGCATTTCATGCTTTAGAGCTATGAATTTGTCTTTCACAAATTCTCTAATGGAGTGATGATAGAAATCAATGTGCTTGGTCCAACTGTGCTGAGTAGGATTTTTGGACATAGTTGTAGCATTCAGGTTGTCATAGTATAATGTCATGACATCATGTGTGACATTGTATTCAGTCAACAGAAGTTTCAACCAACCCTATTGAGAACAGCTACTTCCAGCTGCTATATATTCAGCACAAACACCATTTTCATCTTTCAAATATGTAGGAGCAGGTGTCCTTTCACTCTCCATCCCAATCTTCTTAACATTGTTCTTGGCACTTTTGCTTTGAGATAGACACATAGGCCCTTCTATCTGCTTGGCTTGTAGCCTAAGTCCAACAAAGCTCTTTCCAACTTCAGACTGCATATGACTAGCAACATGTTCAACCATCTGATCCAACCTCCTATCTATTTGAGCCATCGTGAGCTTTTCTCCTTTGGAAGTGATGTCAAGTCTGAGTTTCTGGTGTGACATCCTTGTCTGACATTTCCCACAGACTTGTCTTTCATCAATCTTGGGAGTTCCTCTAGAAGATATAATCATTTTCATCCCTTTTTCTTTGAATAAGGTACACTTTGAGGAATAACCAATTTGAGAGCTCCACATGTAACAGTTGTCTTTGGTTCTGACTCCTTTCATGATCACTTCACTTTCTTAGTTAGTAATCAGACATTCAGTTTTAGTGAAGTTAACATTTAGACCTTGGTCACATAGTTGACTGATGCTGATTAGATTTGCAGTCAAGCCTTTAACAAGTAGGACCTTGTCAAGTTCAGGAACTCCAGGGCAATCAAGCTTACCAATCCCCTTGATTTCACCCTTTTCTCCATCACCAAAGGTTACATACCTCATGGAATGAGGATGAAGGCCAGTTAGCAGGTCTTTGTTTCCAGTCATGTGTCTGGAGCACCCACTGTTAAAGTACCACTCTTCTTTGGCTGAAACTCTGAAGGGAGTGTGAGCTATTAGACTTGTAACATTTGTCTTAGGAACCCATTGCTTCTTGTTGACATCCTGTGATGTTTGGATCTGGGTTGATAGTGAGTCTGATGATGAACAGGGCTAGGATAACCATACAGCTTATAGCAGAAGGGCTTCAAGTGGCCAAAATTTCCACAGTAATGGCATCTCCATCTTTGGTGTTTCCCTTTCTGTTGTCTTTCCTTCTGATGTTGTGACATATGATGTGACATCTCAGGTTTTCTTTTAATATGGCTGCACTTAGGTTTGGATTTAGGTTTGCAACCAATGTAACTGCACTCAGGCATAGATCCATTATACCCAATGCCAGATTTGTCTCCTGTTATTTTTCCAGTTTGGAGAATCTTGTCTAAGGAGTCAGATCCATTGTTTAACATTCTTACATACTTGGTCATCTCTTCTAGTTTAGAATTCAAGAACATAGCTTCAGTTTTTAACTTGGAGATGGTTTCCACATGCTCTGCCTTCTCATTCTCCAGCTGTATTATCACTTTCTTCTGGCTTTGACTTTCATCTAGCTTGGCATTCAGAACCACTTCTTCTGTTTTTAATTTGGAGATGGTTTCCAAGTGTTCTACCTTCTCATTCTCCAGTTGAGTTATTACCTTCTTCTGGCTTTCAACCTGTTTACACACCTCTACACTTTTGTGACGCAACTTTCTGTAGGTAGTGGCCAACTCTTCAAAGGTTACTTCATCATCACTTGAGTCTTCATCAGAACCCCATCTTCCAGTCAAGGCAGCCACCAAATTTGCAGACTCTTCTGTTTCACTCTCATCAGACCAAGTGGCAGCAAGACTCATATTCTGCTTCTTGAGGTAGGTTCCACATTCAGTTCTAATATGTCCATACCTATCACATTCATAGCACTGTACTTCTTTTCCTTCTTTGGGCTTATTATCTGACCTTGTTCTTCTTCCAGCATTGTTGGATTTACTGATGTCAGATGCGATGTTCTTGACATTAGCCTTAGATCTTACATCCATCTTTTTCAACAGTCTGTTGAACTGTCTTCCCAGCATTGCTACATCATTGGCCAGATCTTCATCAACATCCTGACTATTTTCCTCCTTTGTGTTTGACATGAAGGCCATGCTTTTGGTTTTCTTTTCAGAACCATCATTCATTCCCATCTCAAATGTTTGGAGGGAACTAATTAGCTCATCAACCCTTATGTTGGAGATGTCTTGAGACTCTTCTATGGCTGTCACCTTCATAGCAAATCTCTTAGGGAGTGACCTGAGTATTTTCCTTACTAGCTTTTCATCTGACGTCTTCTCTCCCAGGGCTCCTGAGGCATAAGCAATTTCAAGAATACTCATATGAAATTCATGAATATTTTCATCTTCTTTCATCCTTAGCTTTTCAAACTTGGAGGTGAGCAGCTGTAGTCTAGACATTTTAACTCTAGAGGTGCCTTCATGAGTGGTTTTGAGAATGTCCCAAGCATCTTTAGCCACCTCACAGTTGTTTACCAACCTGAAGATATTCTTGTCTACTCCATTGAATATGGCATTCAATGCTTTAGAATTTCCAAGGGCTAGATCATCCTCCTTCTTGGACCATTGTTCTTCAGGCTTCTTGTCAGTTGTGGCTTCTCCTTCCTTAGTAATTACTGGATGTACCCAGCCTGTTAACACAACCTTCCAAGCCTTATTATCCAAAGATTTTAAAAAAGCTACCATTCTAGGTTTCCAATAGTCAGAGTTAGATCCATCCAAGATTGGTGGCCTGTGAACAAATCCTCCATCTCTCTCCATTGTACCAGAAAGTAATGTCCCTATATCTCACCCAGAACCAGAGCAGGATGCTTGCTCTGATACCAATTCAAATTCTGGTATCAGATATGAGATGTCAAAGGTAATGTCACGACACTAATATCTGAGTAATGCAAACAGGATAAAGATAAAGAATAGTAAAGCAAGAGACATAAGCAATTGTTAAAAACAGTTCGGTCCAACTCACCTACATCTGGGGGCTACCAAGCCAGGAAGGAAATCCACTAAATAGAATCAGTTCAAAGACTCTCCGTACACTTCAAAAAGTTACAGTCTTTCTCACCTAATCTCTACCCGTGCAACTTCTACCTAAGCACTCTTAGATATGAGAACCCACTCACTCCCCCTCAATCACACATGTGATTTTAAACAACAATTCCTTGTGAAAAGAAGACACTTTTCAATAACACACACTTGATTTTGCTTAGCAGCTTTAATCAAGTGGACACACACTTGATCTTGCTTAACAACTTTGATCAAGTAGACACAGACTTGATCTTGCTTAACAGCTTTGATCAAGTAGACACACAATCTTTCTTACAAGCTTAGAGTGACAATTTACCACCCACAAATCAGACCAATTCAATCATCTATGGATGAATTGAATGGCTTACAAGTCTCACGACTAAACAAGACACAAACCCTTATATTCTCTCAATATTTCGCTCAGTATTGGTTGTGTATCAAATCATGTTTTCCAAGTCCCTTTTTATAGAAGCTTTCAGCTGGGCTTGGACATCTTGAAAACCCTAAAACTATTTTCCAATTAAATCTTCTCACGACAGCTGGTTAGATCTCCTTGGAGAATAAGTAAATCAGGTTGTAATTAATGATTGAATGCGCCTGCAAATCATATCTTCAATCATACATAGATTGCCATTAAATGCGCAATCACAAAACACATAACATTCACCCTGAATGTTCTGTGTACAGGATGTCATGACATCGGGTCTGACATCCTGGAACAATCCAGCATAATTCCATTTATAATTTCCAGCAGGTACATAATATCAGATGCCATGACATTATGTATGACATCCTGAAACAATCATGTATAATTATGTTTTTTAAGCTCCAGCAGATACATAGATATCTTAAGTTAAGACATCACATGCAACATCTTGTGAACATTCTTTGTTTTACCAAAATTGCTGCCAACACTTAGAACCAACACTTGGCATTGAAGCAGCGATCGACCTCCGAATCAAAATCCTTGAAGTATGTGGAGACTCAGCCTTGATGATATACCAAGTCAAGGGCAAATGTGAACCCCGTGATACCAAGTTGATCCCATATCGTGCCTATGTCATGGAGCTAATAAAATACTTTGATGAAATAACTTTCCATCATATCCCGAGGACTGAGAGTCAAATAGCTGATGCTTTGGCTATGTTGGCTTCAATGTCCCAAGTTAGATTCTATAATGAAGCGCCTCTCATTCAGATAGAGCGGAAAGTTGAGCTTGCCTACTGTTAGTTGGTTGAAGAGGAAGCTGATGGTAAACCTTGGTTTCACGACATCAAATGCTTTTTGCAAAACTAAGAATATCCAATAGATGCAATAACCCTTGACAAGAAAACATTAAGGAAATTGACATCCAAATTCTTCTTAAGCAATCGTGTGTTATACAAGAGAAAACGCGACATGATTTTGCTCAGATGCGTGGAAGGACACGAAGCAGACTTGTTGATCAAGGAGATTCATGAAGGATCCTTTGGAACTCGTGCCAATGGGCATGCCATGGCAAAGAAGATTTTGAGAGCAGGTTATTACTGGTTGACCATGGAATCCGACTGCTTCAATTATGCTAGAAAATGTCATAAATGCCAAATCTATGCGGACAAGGTACACGTGCCTCCGACCCTACTAACAGTTTTGACATCACCTTGGCCGTTCTCGATGTGGGGCATCGACATGATTGGCGCCATCGAGCCTAAAGCTTCCAATGGTCACCGCTTCATCCTGGTTGCCATTGATTACTTTACCAAATGGGTAGAAGTTTCCTCTTATGCTAATGTGACAAAACAAGTCATTGCACGGTTCCTTAAGAAAGAGATTATTTGCCTCTATGGAGTTCCAAGTTGGATCATTACAGACAATGGGATAGATCTAAATAATAAGACAATGAAAGAATTATGCGAAAGATTCAAGATTAAGCACCATAACTCTTCACCATATCGTCCAAAGATGAATGGCGTTGTTGAAGCCGCTAATAAAAACATCAAGAAGATCCTGCATAAAATGGGGAAGACATATAAGGATTGGCACGAAATGCTACCCTTTGCACTGCATGGATGTCGGACTTCCGTCCGCACTTCAAAAGGGGAAACTCCATTTTCTTTAGTATATGGGATGGAAGTAGTTCTCCCAATCGAAGTGGAGATACCTTTAATGAGAATCTTGATGGAGACCAAGTTAGAAGAGACTGAATGGATCCAAAACATATTTGATCAGTTAAACCTCATAGATGAGAAGCGAATGACTTCTTTGTGCCATGGAAAGTTATACCAGAAATAGCTCAAGAGGGCTTTTGACAAGAAAGTACGTGTTCGGGAATTCAGAGAAGGAGACCTTGTGCTCAAGAAGATCTTGCCAATACACAAGGACTCATGTGGGAAATGGACTCCCAATTTTCAAGGCATAGATGTTGCAAAGAAAACCTTCTCCGGAGGTGCCTTGATTCTTACAACTATGGATGATGAATAGCTCTCACACCCCGTGAACTCTGACGTAGTTAAAAAATACTATGCCTAATAAAAACCTGTTAAGTCGAAAACCTAAAGGGGCGACTTATGCAAAAAAAAAAGGTATCTCGGTGGATCGAAAACCCGAAAGGGCGGTCCAGGAAAAAGTTAGGGATAAATAAAAAATGATAGCTCGCTAAGTTGAAAACCCAAAAGGGCAACTTAGGCAAAAAAGAGCGTCCCGATGGATTGAAAACCCGAAAGGGCGATCCAGGAAAAAATTAGGGGCAAAAGGCATAAACTGCATCAGTTGTTACTGATCGACACAGAAGAATCTGAGGTGGAAGACCAATCCAGTTACTCCCCTTAGAAGCAAGGTTTTGGGGAATCATATCTATTAGGAATGGTAGTAGTCATTGGATTCAATGTAAATCTTTCCTCATTACCATTAAAAGAGTTATAATATTCCATGGAGCTACACCATTTGTGTGCTACCATTCTTAAATAAAATACAATTTTTGCCTATCAATCATTGTTAATTGTGTTCTTCTATGTTTTTCTTTGTTATACAAAGTGCCATTTATTTGTTAATAATGAAATTTTGAAACTTGAAAAGAATTAAAAATGTATTGAAAAAGAAAACAAAATTGCTTTGATATATGTGAAAACCAAGAGAAAATCATTTGTTTTTCCGAAAGTCTGAAGGTTGCAGAAGCACTCCTAGATCACCAACAAGAATCTTCATGGAGCACAACCTATTAATCCTCTTGGACGATCCTTTGACTAGTTATAACTGTCAATCTTGATAAATCCTCCTTTGACGGTGGTAATCCATCACATATATTTGGTCGAGTTATTGGTGTTAAGGAATCCGAACCTCCATAAACAGTCTCTACAAACTCCCAGTCTGCTCTAGTGTTAACATTTGCATATCATGATCGTTCATATATCATGCATAAAAGAAGATTCAAATCATGCATAGCCGAAGTGTACTTCGCGCATATTTTGCATTGACCTTTGGTCTCGTCGTTGATTGTTATCCCTCGATCCAAAGTCCAGTTGTCACTAGGCACCCCATCCAAAGTCCAATCATCATTGGCATCTTCTAAAGTTCAGTCGTCACTGTTGTTATATCAACTCCAATTGTTATTGGTACATCCAAAGTTCATTCGTCACTGGTATCTTGTTAAAATCCAATTGTTATTTGGAACCCTTAAAATCTAGTTATCACTAGTATCATTTCAAAAGCTCAATTATATTGGAGTCTCCAAAATTCAGTTGTTATTGACATTATCTTCAAAAGAATCAGTTATTACTAGTATCTTTTCAAAATCCCATTATCATTGGTATATATCTAAAAGTCCAGTTATAACTGGCACTTCGTTTAAAAATCCAATCTTAATTGGTACATAAAATTTGGTTGTCGCCAATATCATTTAAAAGTTCAGTTGTCACTGGCACTCCATCTAAAATCCAATTATTGTTGGCATATGCAGAGAGTTTAATTACCTTGTCTTTCCTGATGGTTCCTATAAAATTCATGAATGACTCGTCATTTTAAGGAATTTCCAGAAGCTTAGATGTTATTCTAATTAGAAATGACTCCAATGATTTTTTGCCTTGATTGATTTCTTCATAAAGAGTCATCACACCCTTTTTCATGGATGATCTTCTTGTAAGAAGAATCCTATTCTAGTTTGTGTGGATGATTTTCTAGTAAGAAAACTCCAATATGTTGTATGGATAATCTTCTCGTAAGAAGACTCCCATCTATTTTTGTTTTGGATAAATTTTATGTTAGAAATCCTCAAAGTCTTTGGTTGGATATATTTCTTATAAGAAATCCCCAGAATTGTCAGAAGTATCCTAAAGGGTTAAGTCATGTTTGAACATGTTTGATATAATATACTTTGGATATTTCTTATGAGAAATCTTAAGAACTGTCAGATACATTCTAAAGTGTCAGGTCATGTCTGGACCTATTGATAAATCGTACTTTGGATGTTCCCCGGTGTCTTTTTCCTAGAAAAATTGTACTCCCCGATGAGTCTTCACCCTTTGCCTTTGACATTTCCTATGAATCACCGCTACCGTATTTCCCTCATTCCCCACAGGCCTGTCCATCATCTATCATAAAAAATAACACCAGGGTTCATTATATCCCCAGTAAAATAAAAAGTCCTTCAACCCATTGCAGGGCACATCATTTGCATCCAAGGGGTAAAATTTCAGGTCTTATGTATTTAAATACCCTTCACGTTTACCTCATGAGGACTGTCGTTACTCATGATATCAAGTGAACATATTTAAATAGGGGCAACTGTCATATCCTAAATTTTAACCCAACTAAATCATTTGCATTCATTCATCCGCATCTCATTATTTGAATCATTTCCTTATGACCATTTCATCTGGTCATAAGGGTTTTAGTTTCCATACATGATTGAGAACTCTTGGTCACTTTTGTTTGATTTATTTGTTCTGACCAATCCCTGCCTTTCTCTATTCAGGCCCATAATCAACATTGGTTTGAATTTCATTTAACATTTGCTAGGTTTATAACTTAAGTTTTTGATATTCATTCCCATTAGGCTTTCTAGTTGATTTTAATCAATCATAACCACATCATTATGCATTCATGTTCACATACATCATATACCATGTTCATTCATACGTTTTATCCTTTGGTACACTTCTTTATCATACATGTCCATTTTAGCATTCATTCATACGTTTTATCCTTTGGTACACTTCTTTATCATACATGTCCATTTTAGCATTTATCTTGCATCATATGGGGTGTTTGTCAACATGGATATTTCGAGTTTTGTTTTGTAATTTTCATTAAAGAGATAGCCTTGATTAACTAGGTTTATTATCTTTACATTTCATTTCAAATTAAATTAACTTTTTTTTTAATTTTGTTTCTTATCCATTAAATCCTAGCAAGAAAGTTTATGTGATTTACAAGTTTAAGTTTTTATTTTTTGTTTTAATGTGTTAATTAGTATTAGTAATAATAATGTTGGATTTGAATTGGATTTGAGTCAAGTAATAATAAGTATGATAATTTCATCTTTACTTTTGATTCTATTTAATTTGATTAAAGAAGGTCAACTATTTGGTCTTTTTATAAATAGATATTATGTTTACATTAAAATTCAAAAAAATTTACATCCTTTTTGCATTGATTTTTAATTCACAAAAAAATAAAAATTTAAGTTTTACATTATAATAATAACACACATATTTTACATTTTAAAAAATCAGCAAAATTATAAAAGAAAGGTATGTCTAGGTGGTGCTCTCAAGAGAGGTTTGCTGGTTTTGTTTGGATTGATTCCCTTGGCAAGAGATCTTTTTTTTGTCTTGTTTTCACCTGCACACTCAGAAGCAGCAGTTAAAACAATTTTGGATAAAAAGACAGAAGACCATGAAAGTTAAAAAACAGATTGCAGTAGTAGAAGTTACATTATTTTGTTCTTTCTTTCTACAGCAAGCTAAAGAGCATATCTTTCTATTTTTTCTTCTTTAACACACATATTTTCAAACCTAAAAAAAATATAAAAAGGAGAAGTTCTAACCGTAAGAGGGGAATCAAAGAATACACAGAAAAGTAACCATCCAAAGTTTCAAAACCAAAGCCAAATTTCTCAAACAGAAAAACTGAAATGTTCAAAGAATACGAGACATTCCTTAAGTCACCTAGGGACACAAAAATTTGAAAGCATCATACACAACACAATAATCCATATACCATCTAAAATCACAGTGAAAAATCCCATAACATAGGCAACCATTACACATCAAAATTCAAAGAAACTTTAATCGAAGTTATTACAGGAACGCAACAAGTTTCACATACATATCACAAACCTAAACCACAAACACATAGAATTAAAAAAGAAAAAATCAAGTACCTGAGTCGTGCCTCTGCAGGAGCTACATTTCTGGGTAGAATTTCTTTCGTCTTCGCATTTTTAAACATTATCTTCATCTTATTTATGCTGACTTTGTTGAATGTGTTAACTTTTGGTTTGATTTCTATTTCGATTTCATGATGGTCGTGTTGTTTCGTTTGTGTGTTGTGATGTGAGTTTTGATTCGTTTGTGTGTTGTGATGTGCGGACTCTCTCTGTGTAAACTGAGTTTGGCCGTATGGATGTTTTTTTTGTTCGGTTGGAAATCGATTTTTTTTGTGGCCATGAATGTTTGTGTTTTGATTGAAAAAATAGATGAGAGGAGCGATGTAGAAAGACAAAGGTGTTGTTTTTTTTTCTTTTTGTTATGATTCATGGCCATTAGAGATTGTGTTTTGGCAGTGAGGAAGATCGTGTTCTGAGTTTGGGAAGAAGAAAGTAGTTGTTGTTATTTTAGGGTTTCTTTACCCCTCTTTTAGAACCAAACTGAATCGAGTCAGTTGAACTCCCAAACAATCCTTCCCCTTATCTAATTTTGGGCCTCTTCCCCTCTCCAATTTAGGGGCATACCCCCCCCGTCTCCTCACAAACACACCCCCGGGCCCATTTTTATTTTATTTTAGATATTAGGATGATTTTTTTATCTAATAAAGTTATAAAATGATAATAATAAAATCATAAAAAGATTTTATTTTTCTTTTCTTTTTTGTACTTTTTTTATTTTATACTAATATTTTTTTAGTTATTTCGGTCGTTATTAATTAAATGTTTGATCACTAGTATTAAATAGATTAATATGACTAGTTATTTTCTAAATAGTTTTCATCATCTCATTATATTATTTTAAATAATTTTTTTATCTACTTATTTATTCACTTATTGCAAAGTTAATTAAATAATTATATTGAAATGAGTAAAATAGGAAATCTTGGTCCAACACCAATTTGTTTTTTAAGTATCCCATTAATTTGTTTTATGTCCCAATTTAAAACGTCTTATCACTTAAGTGCAATGTTTAAAACTTTTTCTTCATAAAATAACACGAAAGAAGGGGACCATTGGAATCTAACATTCTAGTGGAAACCCTAGAATAATCGGTCCCGAACCACGCGTTTTGGGTTAGCGGTTCATTCTTTTCTTTCGTTTCTTAAAACATTTAAATCAATTTATTCTTTTTTTATTTATTTTAAAAATACAAATAAATAAATACATAGAAATCATAATAGTAAAATCACAAAAAGATTTTTCCATTTTTTTCTTGTATTTTTTAAATTGTGTTATAAGAATATTTAAAAAAAAAGAGTTAATTTATTTACTTTCATTATTATTATTAGATTATGTCATAAATTTCAAAAAGATTAAGTTCAACATTTATTTAATTTTAATTTTATATTATGTCATAAAAAAATTAAGTTCAACATTTATTTAATTTTAATTTTAGAATGTATCATAAAAAATTAAGTTTACCATTTATTTTCTTTTAATTTTAGATCATGTCATAAAATATCATAAAAAAACAACTTTACCATTTATTTTCTTTTAATTTTAGATCATGTCATAAAAAATTCCAAAGTTAGAGTTTACCATTTATTTTATTTTTAGGTCATGTCATAAAAAATTCCAAAAAAAATAAGTTGACCATTTATTTTAATTTTATATTATGTCATTAAAAATTCCAAAAAAATAAGTTTACCATTTATTTTATTTTAGTTTTTGATCATGTTATAAAAACCATTAAAAATATTAATTTATTTTCATCATTATTTTTAGATTGTGTTATAAAAATATTAAAAAAGTTAATTTAGTTATTTTCATTATTACTTTTAGATTGTGTTATAAGAATATTTAAAAAAAAAAGTTAATTTAGTTATTTTCATTATTATTTCAAATTATGTTATAAAAATATAAAAAGAGTTAATTTAGTTATATTTATTATTATTTTTAGATTATGTTAGAATAAATAAATAAAGAGTTATATTTAATTTATTTTCTTTTGTTATTATTTTAGTTAGATTTTAAAGAGAACAAAAAGAGTATTTAATTGTTTTATTATCCATTTTTTTAATAATATGCATATATCTAATATTAAGTTGGTCTTATTTTCTCAATTTATTTTACTAGTCATGAAAAAATATTAATTGTATTTTTCTCCAACTTAATTTCTTACTATTTTCTCTAAATGTTTAAATAACTATAGAATTATTATTTTCAAATAATATCGTTTTCTTTGTAGTTTTATTTATTATTTTTAGAATATTATGAATAAATAATTAAATAAATATCTAGTAATGATGTTGATTAATTAATAGAATAAAATACTTATGACTAATTTCTTAAACTTTGGTCCTACCCCAAGTTGTATCTTTTAATCTGATTAATTTGTTTCTTATCCCGATTCAAACGTTTTATTATGTAAGTTAAAATACTAAACCCCTTTTTCTAAAATAACTCGAACGAAGAGGACCATTGGAATCTGGCATTCCGGAGAGAACCCTCGAATGATCGGTCCCGAGCCTCGCGTTTTGGGTTAACCATTCATTCTTTTCTTTCGTCACTAAAACACTTTAATTAGCTTGGACAAAATAAGGGTCGTTGGGATCAAGCATTCTGGCGCAACTCTTTGAACAATTGATTCTTATCAAGCGTTCGTTGTCCATCAAACAATTTTCTCAATTAATTTGAATGAAAAAGGACCATTGGAATCTAGAATTCCGGTGGAACCCCGAATCATTGATCCCGAGGCTTATGTATCGTTCTCATCAATTAAAAAAATATTCAACCAATCAAACTATTTTTTCGCCGCCGTGCGATCTTTAAAACCTTTTCATAAACGAAATACATATTGTCTTAAGAAAATGTAAAGCAATGCTTCATCCATAATTATTAAGTTGAGATAAATGACGTTTTTCTGAATGTTGATTTGTAAATCCATTCGATGTGTGGTATATGTCTGCTCCTCATCTGTTTTGGGTAAAATAATGTTTTCGTCGATTAATACAATGTAGCTTTCGCTAAAATCGACAAACAAACAAACATTTTCTACCCAGAACTACATAAGCTTTGATTTCCCTATTGAGATACGTAGGAGCAAGATTGCAAAATCTTGTCAGGCCCATTAATAAAAAACATTAGGTTTAGTCCCCTTCGTTGCAAAAAATCCAAAAACATTCTTCTCTCTTATATTTTTTCCTTCCCACCTAATATCTTGAGAAGCCTAATATTTCAAACTAACACTAACGCACACCACTAACCTAATGGTTCCCGTTGAGTACAATGGATGTGAGGGGTGTTAATACATACCCCTTGCGTAATCGACTCCCGAACCCTGATTTGGTTGCGACGACCATAATCATTATCGTTCTTTCTTGAGTTTTATCGATATTTCCCATTTCCTTTTTAGGAATAAATAAAGTTCGGTGGCGACTCTGTTTAGTCCATCATACGAGCGTGCGATTGCGCTCCACAAAGTCGTGTTCTCATTTTTCGAGGTGCAAAAATATGCAATTATGCAGGGTGAGGAAAGAGGGCAGTTTTAACCTTATGGTTCATAGTGTAGCTATCTCAAGTGTAGCTTTACCCTGCTCTCGATGTACATATGTGCGCCTTGAGAGAAATTGGATTTATGATATGCAAGCTCCACCTTTTACCGGCCTGTTGCCACCCAACGTACCTTTTGAAGAAGGTGATAGGACCAATGATGAGTATAAGCAGAGAGAACAGTCTCCCGTTCCGACCATGCCTTCACACAATGCATCACCTGCACACACTGCACCATCTTTTACTCACCCTTCTGCAGGTACATCCTCTGGATTCCACATTATTGTAGAAATGTGGCGAGAGCTACAAGCTCGAGAAGAAAGGCGGGATGTCTTATTATCTACCATGAATCAACAGTTGAAGGACCAGATGGACTTCATGCGTGACAGAGGCAGTCTGATTGTTCTCTTTGCATCATCATGGAATCTCAGCAATCCCTCCTCTCTAACCAACAGCGTCAGCAAGCGAACTTTCAGAGACACCTTACCATGATGGAGGCCACTCAAGGCTCCGTACTGGGTAACCTTCGACAGCTGTGGGAATCTGATGCCATATTATCAACTAGATTTGATCGACTAGAGGTTTCAAGAGAGGAGCGTCGTCGCAGCAGAAGTCGTCGTCCCAGGCATTCAGAGCCAGGAGGCGAGGGTATCAGTGGTCAGTAGTAGTGTCATCCAGGTTACTCTTCCCTCATCTTTTATCGAAACATTGGGGATAATGTTCGGTTTAAGTAGGGGAGGAGATTTCTATGCTTTCCTTTTTCTTTTAACTTTTTGCATTAATCATTTTTTTAGTTTATTTTAGTTTGTTAGTTTCTTTTCAATAAATTGCATGTATCCTTACTTCCCCATTTCTTGAGCCTTACAAAAAAAAAATTGACAAAGAAAACAACTTTTATTTGGAAAATTTTAGGCTTTTAGATAAGTTTAGGATATGATGTTAAAGACTTGGGAAAACATTTTTTTAAAAATAGATATCGTCTCAAAAGTGTAAGCTTCTCGACTTTGGAAACTGACCCTGATACTTACTATATCATAGTCTTAATTTTAATCCAAAATAATAAAGCCCTTAAGTAGTTTATTTTAGCAGTCAACTCCGACTTAAGCATACTCTACGTAAGGAAACTGATGAAAATAAGTGAATGATTCTAAAATTCTTGTATGCCAAAAAAATAAAAAATACCCATTGTAGTTGGTTCAGAGGTATCTGGTGTTGGACTTGGTAGGGCGGATTATGGTACGATCCCCTGCAACTGTAATTGGAAAACAAAGGGGTTACACCAATTATTTACCAGAGCCCCATGCAAAAAAGAAAAAAAAATGATAAAATAAAATACCCGTTGTTAGTTGGTTCAGAGGTATCTAGTGCAGAACTTGGTAGGGCGGATTACGGTCCGATCCCCCGCAACTGCAATTGGGTAAAATAAAAAGGGTTACCAAACTTATATACCAGAACCCTATGTAAAAGGATCAGAATCACTAATTGGTCACCTTACTATGAGTATGTACGGATAACATGCGTAATGTGATTGCGCCTGAATGAAAAGGGATTTAAAAAAGGGATGAAAAAGGTAGGCTTAAGTATATTAAAATGATATGGATTGGTTTGTATAGGAAAGAAGTCTATGACCGCATTTGTGGGAAGTGTAGCCCCAATATTTTTGGTTCATCAGTTAGTACCTATCGACACATCCTTGATTGAACTTAGAATCTTTTAGCCTAAATTGAATACTTATGTGTTGTTGTTTTTCTTTCGTGATCTATAAACGTTTTGCTTCAGGACAAGCAAAAGTTCAAGTGTGGGAGAATTTGATAACACTGAAACACACTGCATATTTGACTCGGATTGCACATGCTTATTAGGTTTTTATTGTCATTTTATTGTATTATGTTTGTTTCTTGTCCTATTTTCAGGTACCTTGCCTTACAAGAGCCTTTTGTGAAGAAACGAAGCCAAACGAGTAAGAAGTCGTAGTTTTCATGGAAAATTGTACACATGGTGTCCATCATGGCAGCCGCCAAGGAGGATGCCATGAGGTGTAAGCTGTCAATCGGTGGTAATCGCCACATTCCCATGATCATTTCATATTATGCACATGGCGGGCACCATAGTGGGGGATGGCAAGCACTACCTTTGTTGGCATAATCCCACTAAGGGTAGTTGGAGGGAAACTTTGTCCTTTCTTAGCTTCTTAGAATCTCTATAAATAGGCATCTTCACTTCACGAATAGATATCCAACTTAGTTCATAATCCTAAGCCTAAAGTTCACAATTGTAAAAGCGATAATTCGTCACATTGGGTGGTTATCGCACTTGAGTTGTAGTTAGGTTGGAGCATTGTACAAACAATCTTGCCGCCCTTTTGCTTTCCAGTCTTTACTTTCTAGTCAAGTTTACTTTCAAGTGTACAAGATTAAAGTCTCCGATTTGGAGCAGGTTTCTTATTCAAGTCATTCGCATTTACATCTTATTTATCTTGCATGCTTTACTTTATTTACTTATTTGTCCTGCTTTTACCTACTTGTTTATTAACTTGCACATTTTATTTACCTGTTCTTTTAAACATATGATTAATTCTGCTATGTTGATTTCTATTTCCATGTCTGGCTAAATCTTTAAAGGTTAGGATGTAAGGACCTTCGTTAAGATGATACTCCATAATGTGTATCTATAGGAATGCTTTAGGGGCTATTTTGATTTCAACATAAGTTTTCAGTACTTATTTTGATTGGTAACTACGAAAGTAGAGCTGAGATATAGTTGGGTAAGATCGAAAGACATCCAACTATTGAAGATAAACTTGGTTAGTTTTAACTGGTCAAAAGTAGTGAAAGCACTCTGTCCGGTTTATTAGGAATTTTTAACACTATTAGAAAATGATTTTGAAACTATTTTTGGACGCGTTTGTAGGTTTAAAATTCGGATCCTTGAGCGAAAGCCATGGATCCTTTTTAAGTTAAACTTTCCAAATCAAAATCATTTTTTAACTAAGTCAGGAATTTAATTTCTTAAAAATAGGTTTACTACTTTAACACAACAAGCAACATTCATAAGTGACAATGAAGGGCATTAATTAGAGAGTAAACTCGATTCTGAATACGCGAAAGCGATAGTTCTTGTTAAATTGATTCTTTTCAGAGTAGAAAATATCTCTCCATAAGTGGTTCTATTTAGAAACAATTGGAGTATTTCCTAACTAATGTGAATTACATCCGAGCCTGCATTTTTATCTGACTTTATTTACTTCATTATTTCCTTTTCTGTGTACTTGAACCTACTTATTTGATTTGTCTTAGATAAACACCGTAACAATAAAAATCGATAGATTGACAATTTGGTCTCTGTGGGAAAGATAATATTTTGTATTACTTTGACGTGTTCCGTATACTTGCGGATAGAAAATTACACACCATCACAAGAGAAATTCAAATTTGGTGCATGTTTTCAAGGTTGATTCAAGTATGGTTCGTGTATTTATTTCCATTCCATCTCCATCAAATTTTAAAGAAATTATCAAGATTCCTAAAAGGACAATCAAGCTTCCTTCATTTGGTATTCAAGTGTTCATTATTGGGCCTTTGGATGTAAGAAAAGGCCAAGAAAACACAAGTTACCACATGTTTGGTTGACCTAAAATCAAGTATGGCATGTCACGTGGTCCAAACACCATAACTCTCTCATTTCTCGACGTTTTTGGAATCTACTTTATGCCAAATGTCACATTTGAACTTATATACAAATTTTCTTCAAGGGTCAAACACCAACATTGCCTCTAAGCCCATCAATTTTAGAATGTGCCAAGATTCTCATGTGTGCACAAAAGTAGGCCCAAGACCTGATCGACCTAATGCCTGGGCTAGAATTTCAGGTCACGACCCCAAGTTTCCTTCCATGCCATTTTCAACTCAAGTATTCTTTTGACTTGATTATCTTTGCATTTGATTATTCACCATGAGGAGATCATTTGGCACAAAGAATATCTCAAAATGTAGGAGTGGATTTCATTTGGCATAAGCTCAAACATGGTACCTCAAACTATGCTTCTTGCGAAAGTTTCAGGTCATGAAATTCATGCCAATCTCAAAATGGGACCACCTGTACATGTGCAACCTTTGACAAAGTAAAACACATCTAAATAAGTGCAAAACGATTTGGTTTCATAATCAACTCACGCATTTCATGTTTCATTTCACGCGAATTGCAAATCATCAAAATTTTGACCTAATTCACACGAATTTTCCTCCATTTCATATGTACCATGATCTTATTTCATTTCCTATAAATATAGGAAGGATTCTCCTTTATTTCAAAGCATTGATAGCCAAGGAAACTCTGAAACCATTTGAACTCGATACCTCAAAAAACCAGATGACCATTTCTTTGATTCAAACTCTTTTAGCTTAGAATCTTCACCCAGAATCACTCATCGACACCTTCTTAAGTTAACTAAAGAATTATCTTAGCTTGAAACTCCTTGGAACCAGGCTCCCAAATCCACCATTGTTGACCTCTGAAGCTTCAATAGGAAAGGTAGATACGAGTTAGATTTTTGAACAAACAAGTTACAAATGTTTCTGTCGTGATTCACTGATCAAAATCCCTCATCTACCTTGAATTTATTATTCATATTCATAATTTAGTTTTACTTTGAGAACTAGGGTTCTTCGTGTTCTTGAGAAAATTCTCTTTGCTTAGAGTCAATCAACGGCTCTGAAGCAAAGAGACATGGACGATGATGGATGTTGATGTTGAATCCTTTCTTGATTCATGCTAAAAACACCTAGTTCATGATTTATACAAATCAAACCAAGGTTGAAGATGAAGTGAACCTGCGTAATTTTTTTCAAATAAACTAGCCTTTGGTGCCCTAAATCAAACATTTTATTTTAATTTTATTTTTATTTACTTTCTGATTTTATTTTGATTGATTTTTAATTCATTTTGATCCAAATTTTTTAGAGAAAATCCATAAAAATATTTTGCATCACATATTGTTTTTGCGTAATATTTAAAATCATTTTAGAATTTATTAATATTTTTGTTTCATTTTTATTTTCATTTTCAATTTATTTTTCAACCATTTTGAAATATTTTTGCATTCAACTTTTGAGGTCCTTTTATTTGTAATATTTAATAACTTCTCATAATTTTCTCAACCATTTCTTTTATGTTTTGGGGCTTAATTAGAATTTTCTACTTAATTTTCCTTTTTAATCAATTTTAAATCCTTTTTCTTTATGCATCTTTGTGCAACTTGATGTTTGAGCTTAAGTTGTTGACTTTGTTGATCAATGCTTCTAAATTTCAAGTCATCCATAGATGGTCTCTTAGCTTGATTCAATCTTATCTATTTCAAGGTGATCATTTGATCATATTTATGACACTTTGAGTTAGTGATAGGTCATCCCTAGGTTGTGCCATATGTTTGGGTCCCTTGACTTGTTTGATAGTGGATCGTAAGTCATACACTTGAGCTTGCTTTAATTTTGATTTTTGTTCTCTTCTTTCTTCTTGGAGTTTTGAACAATTGTGCTTCATGCCTTGAGACTTGATTTTGTGTCAACACTCTAACATGATTGCCACATACATTGCTTGACTCATGATCATTAAATTGTTACATATAAAACCTAACATATAGCTTTACATTTATGCTCCTTACATTTATGTCATTTACATTCATGTCATTGGAATTCTTGACTTTTACTCTTTATGCTTTTATTACCCTCTTATTTCAAAAGAACAAAAACATGATAAAAATGGCTAAAACCCTAAAAAGGTTTAAGTTGATCTTACGGACTTGGTGTTATCATCCCTCGCTTGATAAGTATTTTGGACTTTGGACCTTAGGACTTAGTTCTTTCCCCTGGCTTGGAGTTTATCTTACACTTTGTGATTCATCTGAAAACCTTGTGATACCTCTAGACCCCTTTGATATTCAATTCAAGACTAGAATGTTTCTTTGTGGCTTTGTTGTTCATCTAGATTTTTTGATATTCATCTGCTCATGTGCTTTTTAATCTTATGACTCAATCCAAAGGGAAATGAATGCTTGTTTTGACCAATGCCAAATGCTTGCTCCATCTTGTGGTTAGTACACTTGCACACACAAAGGCTTTCTCTTGGGCTACCTTACAATGAGACCATTTATTTCATGTAATTTACTTTATGGTTTAGGGTAGTCTCTTCATCTCCCTCCCACTTCTTCAATTTTCAATACTTCTCCCTATTTCAAAAACCTCTTGTTTTCAAAAACTTCACACTTTTTCTTAATAAACCTTGACTTTGTCAAGTGATCCAGAAAATCTTTTTCTTAATAAATGTTAAAACAATTAAGCATACTTAAACTCTTTTTTTCAAACTTCTAAAAAAGGACAAACCTCATCAAACTTTTTTTATCCCTTTGTGCACTTTCCTTTAAGAGCCTTTTTTTTAAAAGATTGGATATTAGTCTATTCTTGTAGTCATGAAAACCACTATACTTCTACAATATGTTGAGAAAAGATTGACAGTTTCCACTTGAATGTTGGGACGTGCTTGTGAGAAAGTCCAAGTAAAAGTTCTCCATATCAAGATGATGCAAATCTTCATTTCCTTATACTTGTGGGTAGTAAGTTGAGTTTTCCACTCGAATACGGAAAAATGTATTTTCACATTAAAATCAATCAACAAACAACCCAACCTTTCTATAAACACATATTTGAAAGTAGTTCCTATGGAGTACCATAGATGTGAGAGATGCTAATACCTCCCCCTTCCATAACCAACCCCCGAATCCAGATTTCTCTTTTGTTTTACCTTTTTGTAGGTTTTGTTCGACCTTTTTTCCCATTCCATTTGGAAACAATAAAGTTTGTTGGCGACTCTTGCTTTTTTGAGTTAAGTTAATCAATAGCTTAATCTCAAATTTTCCCCGCCGCGTTAGCTGGCGACTCTACTAGGGAGTAGTCTTGCTTTTTTGAGTTAAGTTTGTTGGCGACTCTTGCTTTTTTGAGTTTAAGTGGGTTAAGCCTAACTTGTTTATTTGTGTTTATGTTATTGTTGTTTGGTTGCCATTTTTTGGTGGGTGCTTAGTGATATCTGTGTGGTGAGACAAGTCCCCTACCCAGACTTGAGTGCATTTAAGCTAGTATGGTGGTATATTCATGTTGACCTTATTGGTGTTATCTTTGTTAGGTTGGCATGAGAACCCCACTCATATAAGACTCCTTTGGAGGTACCAATGTCTTGCGAGTAGTCGTAATGGTGTTCTTATTTTCAACCCGGGAGGCCGAGATTCTGAGAGACTTAGAAAACTTTAACCCCTCTTGGCCTTTTATATGTAGTGTGGTGACCCTTTTGGTGTAGGAATGGTCTAGTTGATACATGATAATACACTCAAATGAGGTTCTCTTGAGAATATTGTTGGTCTACGAGAAAGTCATTAAACCAGTAATATCTGAAAGATGGATTTACGACTCTGGGAACTTTTTAAGAACCTGGTTACTATTTGAGACATCCATAGCTATAGAACATACCATGTGGGATGGTTCTCACTTGTCCACCTGACTCCATGCTTGTGATGTTAAACCTTTAACACCCCTAATGTTTGAGATTGTGGCATAATCATGCATTCATGAACATCTCTTTTTCACCTGGTTTTCAAGGAACTTAGGGATTTTATTTGCAAAAATCGTAGGTAATTTGATTATGGACTATGGAAGGAGAAACACTCATCACTTCCGTTTCAAAAGTCCTGATTTGCAGAGTTAAGAAAGCTAGGATCTTTGGTGGCTTGTCCTCTTGATTTCAAAGGTCGATATGGAAGACTTCTGACTGTGTTGAACACTAATATAGAAGACAAAGTTTTGAACACCTTGGTCTAATTTTATGATTCAGTATATAGGTGTTTCACTTTCTCTGATTATCAGCTTGCACCTTCTTTGGAGGAGTATTCCTATTATATAGGCTTGCATGTATTAGATCATATATCGTTCAATGGTTTAGAGAAGATTCCTAAGTGTCATGTCATTAGAGAGTTTGTGCATTTGAAAAAAGAGGAAATTGATGTTAATCTCGTGACTAGAGGTGGTATATGGAGAAGGTTGCTACTCTTGCTAGTTCTAGAAGGTTGCTACTCTTGCTAGTTCTAGAAGTATGGTTGCTTTCGGGGTTGTTCTTGCTTTGCTTATCTATGGCATAATCTTGTTCCCTAATTTTGACAAATTTGTGGACATCAATGTTATTCGTATCTTTCTGATTCGGAATCCAGTTCCTAGTTTGCTCGCAAATACCTACTATTCTATCCATCACATAGCAGAGAAGAACGAAGGAACTATTATGTGTTGTGCACCTTTACTATACAAGTGGTTTATTTCACACTTTTTGCAGTCCAAGTTACTCAAGGATAACAAGAAGTGTTTGAGGTGGTCTCAGAGGATCATGTCTCTTACCAATGCAAATGTGACTTGGTATTCTAGATTTTATGATGATGTGAAGATTATTGTTAGTTGTGGTGAATTCCCTAACGTACTTCTTCGTACAAAAGGAGGTATAAACTACAATCATATTTTGGCTCGACGTCAGCTTGGGTATGCTATGAAGGATAAACCAAGCAATATTCTTTTAGAAGGTTTCTTCATTCGAGAAGGTGTTGATAGCAAGGGGTTAAAGGAGAAGATAGTCCATGTCTGACATAAGATTCACATAAAAGGAAAGGATGAATTAGGAAACAAAGATTGCATTACCTTGGAGCTTTACACTTAGTGGGTGCAAGCAAGAGCTGTTAAGATTGAGATGTCTTATCATCCTGAAGAACCTATGTTCCCTAAAGTCATACGACATACTCCTGTTCCAATTGAAGATATGAAAGAGCTCCAAGTTTCTTTAGCTCGGATGAAGCAAGAAAGAGATGCTTAGGAGAGCAAGTTTCATGTTTCAAATGCTGAGAGGTTAGAACTACAAAGGCAGTTGAACGAGAAGGATGATTAGCTTCACCAGAAGGACGCCTTTATTGAACAACATGGAAATAAAACAAAGAAAGAGAAAGAGGCTAGGTCTGGTGCTTGGAAAGGTGTTGTCGATAAGATCTTGGAAGAAAAGGCTGATATAAAGACTGCTTTTGAAGCTCAGGTCAGGAAGCTCAATAGGAAGTTGCAGCATGAAGGAGGGTCTTCTCTATTCAGGGTTCTCTAAGATCCTAGGCCTTAGTTTATTCCTTTTTTTAAGATTTCTTTGAAATCATGTACTGAAATTGTAGTCCTTCCAGATATTTTGATGAAATGAAAGTTCGATTTTTTCTTTTAATGTGTTATTACTTATGATGTTTGCAATTTATTTTAATTCCTTAGGTCCTTGAAAAAAATCATTTGCATATTGCATTTAAAGCATCAATTGCATCATTTGGTCTTGCTTTCTTCAAGTACTTTCTAGAGTCTCATTCGTTTTCCTTCATCTTCGTAGAAGACAAGTTGACCCACCGGTACAATACTCGTGCCTACTCAAGATGAAAGATGGAGACATTTGATCAAGAGCAAAGAGAACTTCATGAGGATGTTAGTTTATTAAAGGCAGTAATGGACAAAATGACTGCTTTGTTGGTACAATTAGTGGCAACTCAGAATCAGCCTCCACCTTCGTCTCAACCTCAAGTGATTGTTATCTCCGAGATTTCAACAGCTCCTATTGTATCTACCGTACCTACTGGACCTTCGTGTCAGAATCAAATTCCTACTAGTTATCCTTGGGGTATGCCTCCTAATTACATGCCAAAGAATTTCAACCCTGCCACTAAATCTCCTTTGGTGAATCAAGTGCCTCCAATTCAACCTGTAATGGTCACCACTCCTCCAATTGTGCATGTTATGACACAAGTAGAGGATCATATCTATCACACTGCTCCTAGTGAGAGTCCGGATGTTTATGAGAGAATGGATGAATTCTAGGATCAGTTTCAAGAATTAAATAAAGAGTTGAAAGCTATGAAGGGTAAAGATTTGTTCGATAAAAATGCTTACGATTTGTGCTTGCCACCTAATGTCAATATCCTAATCAAATTCAAGGTCCCTGACTTTGAAAAGTACAAGGGTAATTATTATCCTTAGAGTCACCTGACTATGTATTGTTGGAAGATGGCTACTCATACTGATGATGATAAGTTGTTGATCCACTATATCCAAGACAATATGACTAGTGAAGCTTTGAAGTGGTATATGGGGATGGACAATGCTCATACCAGTTCTTTTAATGACCTTGTAGAGGCATTCATACGTCAGTACTGAAGGTGAGAAAAACAAGAAAGGGGGATTTGAATTGTTTTCGAATTTAAAAGCTTTTTCAAAAGTAAGAACACACAGAATTTTATACTGGTTCGCTTATAAAACAAAGTTACTCCAGTCCACCCGGCCAAGGTGATTTTACCTTCAAAAAGGACTTAATCCACTAATCTTGAAAGATTAATACAACCAAACGTCTAAGAGAATGATCTCTTAGTCCTCTCAAGTATACAGACTACGTAGAGTCACTTGAGGAACAAAAGCAATTTAGAAAAATAAATTTGTAATAGAAGGTGCTTCTAAGAGTGTAGCACCTCAAATTTGCACCATACCATTTTGTGCATTCATTTCATTTCTGGGTTAGGAACATTTGCATATCATCATAAGCATGCATTTCATCTACATAAGCAAGGTTCAATACAAGAGAGCAGTGACTTGAATTCAGAGTTTTATTCTTACACCTAGTGGAAACTAGGATTTCTCAGTGAATTCGGGGTGGCCCCGATCGAAGCCTAATGTGGAGATGTTTGGGTATTATGCTTAAATCTGGTGCCAATGGTGGTTTCTGGAGGGATTAAGACCCTGATTTAGAGGCCTTTAATTGGTCATGGTTCCATACCCTAATCAGGTCAAACTCCTATATTGTGGCCTCCTAAGCCTAGTTCTGGCTGGTACCTCATCATTCAAGATGCTTGATCTCCTTGCTTGGTTAACTTGCATTCAGCAACTTCTTGGTCCTGGTTCATCCGGGTGGAGTTTTTGGTTGTGTTTCTATCTATCAGGCTCATGATCATTGATTCTAGTGTTTGGTTTATGAAGGTTGTAGTTCAGCACATCTTGATCCTTTCTAAGTCCTTTGTTTCAAGATTATCATTGGAGCGTCACTCATGATTAGTTCAGTCAATGTCATTATACTATCCATTTCACCCCATTACAATACATGTTCAAGATTCGTTCATTTATATGAAAACGTCAGGTTAATTCATTTCAAAAGCCATTCAGGTCAAATACAAATCCAAGTCCATTCAAGTGAGAAATTTCATTCATTACATGATCATTACAGAAAAAAATACAAAGAATGAGTGTGTTGACCAATTGTTGACTTTGGTCAACCGTTGACTTTTTGGTCAACTCTGACCAAAGTCAACTCAACCCCATAAATCCTAATCCTATTTTAAAAGTCAATCTTGATCCTGGAGTTTGCTGCTTGTTCATGATGCTTCAAAATCCAATTTGGCCATTTGTTTGTGTGTTCTGTCCAACCCACTTCGTGTGTCCGTTGCTGGTCATTGCACCTCCCAAACCTGCAAAATACAAAGCATGAGCAAGCCAAGTCATAATTTATACAAACCAGTTCAATACCTCCAGTTCTGTTTCTACATGGCCTATTCATGGCAGGATATGCATGGTTTTTAAATACACCAGAACAATCATTGGGTAAAGATGCACATTGATCAGATGACTGTTACAGTGAGTGTGCACAATCACTTCGGATATATGAACAATACAAGAAACAAAAAAAAGAAACAATAACAGAGCTTCAAAACTGAGCCAAACGCCGTAATTTCGACAGCCTGCAAGTGGATTGTAGCAGTTGGAATTTCTGTAGGCTTCAACGCGGCAGTTGCCGGTTGTTTCTTCGTTATTGGAACCGTGCTGCTCCTCCATTTACAATTGCTATGACCCTTATCGTCTTGTATTTCGTCAACTATGATAATACTTGCCAAGCCGTACCAAGTGTGCCTTGGAATGTCGCGAAACAAAAGGGAAATACCCTGCTGCAATGCAATGGACTTCTGTTACTCATCAGCAACAAACACCAGTGGCTCAACCATCAATATTACCTCCATGACAGCAGACACAACAACGATTGCCACAACAGCAATTGATGCCACAGGATCAATCTCAGTTTGCACAATTGCAACAGCATGTGAGTTTGCTACAGCAACTAAATCCTTGGCAACGAGATATGCGGCGAAGGCTTCAGACACCGGGTTCCATACTTCAACAGACAGATGTTCTTGATCAACAAAAGCAGTTATACCAATCACCACTTAACCCTTACTCGAGTCATAATCGTGGTATTCTACCGGTTGCAGAGCCAAAGCCAGCACAGACCTGCAATCAAGCCAAGTTCCTGCAAAACAAAATTACCAAGCTCAGGCCTCCAACTATATTCTTGCTGCAGCATAACACCATTCCGAACATCATTTTAGCGTCAAAAAAAAAAACTACTTACTCACTCTACTGTAGGAAAAGTAGGAGGTAGAAGCATCAAAACAATAAACAGTTCATGAAAGAGCAGTTCGGATAAGGAAGCAAGTCACCCAATGTAAGTCAATTCAGTTATCCATGGATCAAAAGAACTTAAAGCAAAGGGATTAGAGAGTGAACTTGTGGTAAATTCCACGTGATTTAATTAAAACTCACCTTCACTTAAATCCAGCTGGCAAAATCAGGATCTAACAACCCAGATCCAATTCTCCAATTTGCCCCTTGGATCAAGCCTATATAAGAGGCAATCATTGCCAATCATTGGGTTCGAACGATTTTTCCCTGATTCCCAGAAGCTTCTGCACTCAATCCTCACCTTCAGTACACGCTCATCCTCCATTGTTGTGGGAGCTTCATCATTCGAAGCTCCACACGGCAGAGCTAAGCCACCACTTCAACCTCCTCTTCCACCTCGGTTCTTCAACCACATTCACTGTACCAACCTGCAACAATTCACCAAAGCCACTAAAAAAAAAGCGAAATCGAAGAAGAAGAAATAAGGAAAACAAAAGCTCGATGGTACCTTCTCAGAATTGAAGCGCTTCCGTTCGGTGACGCATCGCTCCATTTCAATCATCATCTACGCATCAAGCTTCATCTCTCAGCCATCACCGTAACGGATCCAAACCAGAATCGCAAGAAGAAGTGGATTGAAAACAACCAGAAACAGTGCGAGAAGAGGAAGAGAGGCGTTTGGAAGCTGCGCTCGTGATCGTCATCATCGTCGCCACCTTCGTTGTCATCTTCGCCAGGTGATTCTTGATCTTTATGCTTACGCTTCGATTCCTTTGCCATGACGATGTATGGAATTTTGGACGATGTTATTGTTTACCGTTGGCTGTGAGCTTTAAGAACAATCTCCATATGAGATTTGAGAACCTTTCTGCTTGTGAATAAGCTGCTTCTGAATAAGCGCTTTTGCATGTGGTGTTTTTTCGTTCGTCTGCGTAGCTTTTCTGCATAAGCGCATTTGGCTTCAGTAGGTGGGAAACGCTTGCGTTTGGCTTCAGAGCGTTGCTCACGTGTCTGGTTTGAGGCTTAGATCCAGTTTGGGCCTTGTTGTTCTGTACCCCCTCATCGTGCCTGTACCCCTGCGGTTGGACCATGAGCATTTCTTCCCAAGCTCAGGCCCAATTCGTTTCTTTTGGAGGTCCATAGTACCTTCTTTTGGACTCTAAGTCTCTTAATTAGGATTAAGGTCTGTTATGAGATTAATTAGTAATAATTAGTTTACTTAGGATTTAATAACATGATTAGGAATATTTAGATTAATCTAGGAATTAGTAATAATTAGTTTACTCAGATTTTAAAAGCAATCTTAGATTAGAATTGTGAGAATTAGAACAGATTTAGGATTTAGAGCATTATGGTAGTTGGAAAGTTAATTAGGATATTAGCTTAGTATTTTAGAAACAATTAGAAATATTATTAGAATTAGATAATCTCTTGGTTTTTTTAGAATATTAAATCTAGCTTAGATTTTAATTGACTTTTAATTAGAATTTTGTAAATAGAAATTTAGTTCAATATTAATCCATTAACTATGAAATGACCATTCTACCCCTAGGCTTAGAGATAATTCGATCTTGCATGCTCCCTTAATTTTAGGACATGTCATCTCTTGATTAAATGAGTTTCATGTGGAGTATCAGCTTCTGTTCTGGATTTTTTCCCTCTGTTGACCCTAGGCTTCGACCTAGTGGTTTGGACTTATCATTTGAATTGTGATTTCAGGTTCAAGAATGCATCTACATGAGTGATGATGCTCCTCCATTTGAGCTTAACCATTTGTTGTTGTTGGCTAACAATTGTGTGTTTTGTAGGCCTTAATGGGGGATTCCCTTGTGTTCATGGATCACTCATTGTTGTCTTATTGGATTTGTCTGTTTGTGTGATATTGACTGTTGATTGTTTGTTTGAATTGTGTACTGACTGGTTAGCTTTTGTACAGGTACCCTTAGTTGCTCAGTTCTCTTAAGAACTTGCTTTGCATTGCTTTGCTTATAAGCAATTGGCATTGAGGTATAGAACCTTCTTCTTCATGTAGTCTGGAGACCCGGCTGTTACCGAGCCGGGCAAACTGTCTGAAGTCCTCCTTAAGAGGCAATGCTTGTGTATGTTTATATTTGTCCCAAGCAGGGAAAGTCCTCATTTGAGGCAATTGGTGGAAGGTAGGGATAAGCAATCTATCCCCCACTATTCTGTGAGTCTTCTCCTTGCTCCCATTACATGGTTGTAGCATTGAGATCCAAGCCCAAGATCTTGTACATTGTACAGTCGAGTCTATGTCCTGAGCGTAGAAGGGTCCCCCCATTCTGGACCCACGCTCCCTTGTCTGATGCTCTCTCTGACTTGAGATAGAAGCAATGAGGCACACCCCTCATCACCTTTCATCAGCTTCACCTTAGCCCCTCAATGGCAAGGTTAAGAGCTAACCTGACCCCGATACAGAGGCTTGTTTGTTGAGGTTGATATGACCCCTCGACTAAAGCCTAACCCTGATGTTTGAGCCCCTTGTTGGTGTGTTTATTTCATGCTGTATATGTTTGTGTGGTGTGATTGTATCCCCTAGGTTTGCTAGACTCCGCGTAGTCTCGTTTGCATGTCAATTAAGGTAGCACGGTTCCTTCGTATAGGACTTCCTTTCTTGCTTGAGCTTTCTTAAAACACAAACAAACATTATCCCCTCTTAAGGATACGTCAACTCCTTCTACTACAGGTGAGTAAGTCTCCAAAGGCCGAGCATCAGGTAGATTGTGTAGTGACGTTGTCCACTTAAAAAACACAAACCAACAGGAATAGTTTAGCCGAACTACGGCAACTCTGATTCTCATGTTCAGGTGAGATACGTAGGCACGAGATGCGATGTCTTGTCGAGTTTGACTAACAACTAACACTAATTCTTTTCTCTCGCCCTCGTTGCGATTGAGACCTCCCCTTTCTCTTGCCCTAGTTGCAATCGAGACCCTTCTTCTTGTTGCATGCTGTTGTGTGTTTTGGGTTCGGATGCTGACATAATTCCATCAATTGGTTGTCGGGCTCCATGTTTGCCCTTTTGAGTGTGTTTTGGGTTCGGATGCTGACATAATTCCATCAATTGGTCGTCGGGCTCCATGTTTGCCCTTTTGAGAGTTTTGGTTCGGATGCTGATGTAAGCCCAGTGATTGGCATTCAGGCTCCACGTTTGCCTTTGCCTGCGTTTGTTTGTGTGCGTGTTAGCCGAGCTACGGATGCTCTGATTCTCCTTCGCCCAAAGGAGATACGTATGCATAGGATGCGACATCCTAGCGAGCATGTGTCGTTTTCCCCGGTCCGAACTACTTTGACTCTGATGTCTATGCTTGATAGACTAAGTAGGCCCAGGATACGATATCCTGCCGAGTCAGTCTTGTTTGTTTCCTTGTGTCTCTTTCAGCCTGTATAGATGTTTATTTGAGCAGTGTTTTAGCAACCATTTTCCTTCCTATTGTGCGTGGATCCCGTCGAGTACGACGGATGCGTAGGGGTGCTAATACCTTCCCTTCGCATAACCGACTCCCGATCCCATTCTCTTTGGTCGCGAGACCATGTTCTTTCCCAGGTTTACTTCGAGCGTTTCCTTTCCCTCTTTCGGGATAAATAACGCACGGTGGCGGCTCTGTTGTTCTTGTTTTCCCGCCGGTTTTTCGCGTAATGCGACAGCTGGCGACTCTGCTGGGGATACTAGAGAAGTTGACCTGTGCTGGTCCTTCTTCCCTAAGCGAGTCTCTCCTAGCGCTCTCTAGGTTAGGGCCTCGGTTGCTTTTTGCTGTTATTTATTGCATTCATTTCATTTATTGTTTGCATTTATTGTTTGCATTTATGTTTGCATGCATCATACTATCATTGAGCTGTTCTCTGTGCAGGTGGTTCTTCTGTCTGGGGTGGGTGTTCTGAGTGGGGCTAAAACCCAGGCCCGAGTATACACCTAGGATTAGCGTGGTCTCGCGTCGCTCACATGTCGGTTGGGCATGATGTTGCGACGTGACATACCACAAGCCGGACGAGGTTCATCTGAGAAATGCTCTTCCAGTGGGATTTTCCACTTTGGTTGGGTTATCTCTTTTGGGCTGTTGACTCTGGTGACCGATCATTTCCCGGATCTTTGGTCTAGACGATCTCAGGAGAGCTACAATGGCACACCCGAAAGGGCAAATCCATTGAGTATCTCTGCCCGATTGTTGAGACTATTATCCGCCTTAGGGTGACCTGATTAGAATTTACCTGTGAGGGGAGGGTGATTCTTACAGATGCATGTTCTGATGGTGACTTTGATGGTGACTTTTGGTTTCGTTGATCAGAGTCATATTTATAAGTCGGATTTATGGATCTCTATTTTTGGACGCCGGAGGTTTGACCTTGGCCAGTATCAGAGGGTTCCGTTTATTTCGGATCCCTGGGCTGAGTTTGAGGTTGCACAGATGTAGGTTTGGTTCTTCAGATTGGGCTCAGATGACAGTTGACCAATTGACTTTGGGGTTTCAGATGATTGTGATCAGAGTTCGAGCCGAAGCTTCGATCCTGTGTTCAGAGATGCACAGCTTGCCAGTCGTGTCTGCATCATGTGCATCATAGCATGTTTATTTTTCAAAAGAAACGCAATCAACAACAAAAAAAAAAAAGAATCAATAAAAAATTTGAAAAAAAAAAAAGAAAAAAAATGATCTCTGCATGCATATCATTTCTCAGGTACATTCCGGAGTCTGTGCACTGATAGATCCGGGTGATCATTTACAGATGAAATTGTTGGTTTCACTCGGTACTCATTGCTCTTGTATACTGTGCCGTTGCTGCAGATTGTTTTTTTTTCGAAGATGAATCAGACTCTTCGAATGCCTGAGAGATGATCATTATCATGTGCATCATATGCATTAGCATCATACACATAACATTCGCATAACAGGTGTTCTGGTTCGGACTTCTCACTCTGGTTCCTGTGTCAGGCAGGATAGCTGATCAGAGACCGCACCGGTATTCTACGAGACTAAATCAGCGAAGAAGCATGGATCAGGTTCAGGCTGAGATGGCGGAGATGAGGGCGAACATGGCCCAATTTTTGACGATGATGCAAGGGGTTGCTCAGGGTCAGGAGGAGCTCCGTGCTTTGGTTCAGAGACAGGAAACGGTTATTCAGGCGTCTAACCACGGTTCACCTATTGCTCCACCTGGTTTCGAAAATGCCAACGTTGCTGCTGCTCCTGTTTATGGTTACGCCACTGGAGAAGAACTCAGGGGTATAAGGGTTGATGGTCAGCCTCTTGCTGCAGAGGTTAATGCCAGAGCTACCAGGGCTCCGGCGCGTCATCCAGCTCCTTTTGTTGATAGACAAGAGGACATGTTCACAATGATGGGAGAGGACGATGGTGATGTTGCTAGAATGGAAGATAGAGATCGTAAGGTCGATGCCCTGGCTGAAAAGATTCGGGCGATGGAATGCCAGAACTCTCTTGGGTTCGATGTCGCGAATATGGGGTTGGTCGAAGGTCTGAGGATTCCCCACAAATTCAAAGCGCCCACCTTTGACAAGTACAACGGTACTTCTTGCCCTCGCACTCATGTGCAGGCCTACTATCGGAAGATCTCGGCATATACAGATGACGAGAAAATGTGGATGTACTTCTTTCAAGATAGCCTATCTGGGGCATCTCTGGATTGGTACATGGAACTCAAACGAGACTCTATCCGATGCTGGAGGGATCTGGGAGAAGCTTTTCTCAGACAATACAAACACAACATGGACATGGCACCGAGCAGGACTCAGCTGCAGAGTCTGTGTCAGAAGAATAATGAAAGCTTCAAAGAATACGCCCAGAGGTGGCGTGAGCTTGCTGCCAGAGTCCAACCCCCTATGCTGGAAAGGGAGTTGACTGATATGTTCATTGGCACACTGCAGGGAGTGTTCATGGACCGAATGGGGAGTTGCCCATTCAGAAGCTTCTCTGATGTGGTAATCTGCGGTGAAAGAACCGAGAGCTTGATCAAGGCCGGGAAGATCAATGATGTGGGTTCCTCTTCATCAAAGAAACCTTTCTCTGGGGCACCTCGCCGTAGAGAAGGTGAAACCAGTGCTGTTCAGCATCGCCGAGGGCCGAACAGAAATCAGCATCAGTATAGACAGGTTGCTGCAGTGACCATCCCTGCACCGCAACAACGTCCACCTCCTCAACAACCAAGACAACAACAACAACAGCAACAACGTCCGTATCAGCCGAGGCAGAGGCTGCAATCGGATAGAAGGTTTGACCCGCTACCTATGTCATATGCTGAGCTTCTACCTGAGTTGCTCAGATTGGGTTTCGTGGAGTTGAGAACCATGGCTCCACCAACCGTTTTGCCACCTGGGTACGATGCAAATGTTCGGTGCGATTTCCATTCAGGGGCACCAGGACATCATATTGAGAAATGTCGGGCTTTTCAGCATAAAGTCCAAGATATGATCGATTCTAAGACGATCAATTTCTCCCCTGTGCCGAATGTTGTGAACAATCCCATGCCCGCGCATGGCGCTCACCGGGTAAACTGTATTGAAGGGGTTGAATCTGAAGATCTGGTAATCAGTGTGGATGAGATTCAGACCTCTCTGTTGGTAATTAAAGACCGTCTGCTGAATAGTGGAGTTCATCCGGGCTGTGATAGAGACTGTTTGGGCTGTGAAGAGTCAGAGGATGGGTGTGAATTACTGAGGGCTAGTATCCAGGGTTTGATGGATCAGGGCCGTGTTCAGTTTGGTAGGGCTGATAACAGAGATCATGGGGCAGTGTCTACTGTCACTATTTTCTTCAAGCCAGCTGAAGGGCGTGCGCCTACAACCAGTGGTAATCCAGTTACCATCTCCACACCAGTTTCCACCAATATTCCGACAACAATCGTCGCTCCGGTTAGAAGGGCCGAGAATAATAATGCTGTGCCTTGGAGGTATGACAATGCCTACCGAAGCAACAGGAGGGCTGAGAACAGGGTCAAGCCTTCAAATCAAGCGCCCGTGACGATTTTTGCACCTGCTAGTAAAGCCCCGGTCGTTGTGAGTCCTGCTGTGGACAATGTGGGTGGACCCGGAGGCTTTACCCGTAGTGGTCGGCTGTTTGCGCCTCAACAGTTGAGGGATGCCAATGCTGAGGCATCTGCTAAAGCTAAGGGCAAACAGGCCGTTGTCGATGAAGTTCCTGCTCAAACAAATGTGCCTGGTGGCTCGTTTGAGAAGGACGTGGAGGAATTCATGAGGATAATAAAGAAGAGTGACTACAAAATTGTAGATCAGCTCAATCAAACTCCCTCCAAAATCTCCATTCTTTCTCTGCTGTTGTGTTCTGAGGCACATAGAGACGCCTTGCTGAAGATGTTAAATATGGCGTATGTACCTCAGGAGATTTCGGTCAATCAACTTGAAGGTGTAATTGCTAACGTGACTACCCGACACGGCGTGGGGTTCACAGATCTTGATTTAACACCTGAGGGGCGGAATCACAACAAGGCCTTGCACATCACCATGGAGTGCAAGGGGGCTGTGCTGTCTCATGTCTTGGTAGACACCGGATCTTCGTTGAACGTGCTGCCGAAGCAGATCTTGAAGAAGATACCGATTGAAGGGGTTGTGCTGACGCCGAGTGACCTAGTTGTTCGCGCTTTTGATGGATCCAAGCGTTCTGTCTTTGGTGAAATCACTTTGCCTATAAGGATAGGTCCGGAGGAGTTTGACATCGTCTTCTATGTCATGGACATCCAGCCTGCTTACAGTTGCCTTCTGGGACGTCCATGGATACACGCAGCAGGAGCGGTCTCGTCGACTCTCCACCAGAAGCTCAAATACGTCTGGAACGGTCAGATTGTGACCGTGTGTGGCGAAGAGGACATTCTGGTGAGTCATCTGTCCTCATTCAAATATATTGAGGTGGATGGCGAGATCCACGAAACATTGTGCCAGGCGTTCGAGACGGTGGCTATTGAGAAGGTGGCCTACGCTGAGCAGAAGAAGCCAGGTGCCTCTATCACTTCCTACAAGCAAGCTAAGGAGGTTGTGGACTCGGGTAAGGCCGAGGGCTGGGGCAAGATGGTGGACTTGCCAGTCAAAGAGGACAAGTTTGGCATCGGTTATGAGCCTCTCCGAGCAGAGCAGGGGGCAGCAGGTCCAAGTACCTTCACCAGCGCTGGGCTGATGAATCATGGTGATGTCTTTGTTACTGAGGGTGAAGATGTCGACAGCGATTATGAGCTCGACTGCTGGGTTCGCCCGAGTACGCCAGGGGAAGTGATTAACAACTGGACGACAGAGGATATAGTCCAAGTTACTCTTCAGACAGAGTAATTTTCTTTTGTTTTTTCATTCTGCACATAACCCTACGTTCTGCCCAAGACGTAGTGGTTCATTGTAGGGCCACATGTTTTCATTGTTTATCACTAATAAAGGACGTTTTGCAAACAATTTTGTGATCCCTGTCTTTCTATTTTGTTTTTCATTTTTCAAAAAAATAAAAATGGCAATGTTTTTGTTTTTGTGACTTTCTTGAACTCTTTTTCTAAAATAAAACATCAACATGCAGAATTGATCTTATGGCATCCACTATGAACAAATCTGTTATGGCTCAGTATGATTTCGACAATCCCATCTACCAAGCTGAAGAGGAGAGTGACGAAGACGGTGAACTCCCGAAAGAATTGGTTAGATTGTTGAAGCAGGAGGAAAGGGTCATCCAACCTCATCAGGAGGAATTGGAGATTGTGAATCTTGGTACTGAGGATGCCAGAAGGGAGATCAAAATTGGGGCTGCTTTGAAACCTGAGGTCAAGAGCAGGTTGATTGAGATGCTGAGAGAGTATGTGGAGATATTCGCCTGGTCTTATCAAGATATGCCTGGGCTGAATACTGATATTGTGGTTCATAGACTACCTCTCAAAGATGATTGTCCTTCGGTCAAGCAGAAGCTTCGTAGAACCAGTCCTGATATGGCAGTGAAAATCAAGGAAGAGGTTCAGAAGCAGTTCGATGCTGGGTTCTTGTCGGTGACAACTTACCCTCCGTGGGTAGCCAACATCGTTCCGGTGCCGAAGAAGGATGGCAAAGTCAGGATGTGTGTCGATTACCGGGATTTGAATAGGGCGAGTCCGAAAGATGATTTCCCATTACCTCACATCGATGTATTGGTTGATAATACGGCTCAATCCTCGGTATTCTCTTTCATGGACGGTTTCTCGGGCTATAATCAGATTAAGATGGCGCCAGAGGACATGGAAAAGACGACATTCATTACACCTTGGGGCACGTTCTGCTATAAGGTGATGCCATTTGGGCTGAAGAATGCCGGTGCTACCTATCAGAGGGCAATGACGACTCTCTTTCATGACATGATGCACAAAGAGATTGAAGTGTACGTGGATGATATGATTGCGAAGTCGCAGACCGAAGAGGAGCACCTGGTAAATCTGCAGAAGTTGTTTGACAGGTTGGTCAAGTTCAAACTGAGGCTGAATCCAAACAAGTGTACGTTTGGTGTAAGATCAGGGAAGCTGTTAGGCTTCATCGTCAGTGAGAAAGGGATTGAGGTTGATCCAGCTAAAGTCAAAGCTATTCAGGAGATGCCTGAACCGAGAACAGAAAAGCAGGTTCGTGGGTTCTTAGGGAGATTGAACTACATTGCAAGGTTCGTATCTCACCTAACTGCCACGTGTGAACCTATATTCAAATTGCTTAGAAAGAATCAGGCGATCAAGTGGAATGATGATTTCCAGAAAGCTTTTGACAAGATTAAAGAGTATCTACAGAAACCCCCAATCCTGATCCCTCCAGTTCCAGGGAGACCACTGATCATGTACCTTTCAGTCACAGAGACTTCGATGGGGTGTGTATTGGGGCAGCATGACGAGTCTGGTCGAAAAGAGCATGCCATATACTACCTTAGCAAAACGTTTACCGACTGTGAAACAAGATATTCACTGCTCGAGAAAACTTGCTGTGCTTTGGCCTGGGCTGCTCGCCGACTGAGGCAGTATATGCTGAACCATACTACCTTGTTGATTTCTAAGATGGATCCAGTCAAATACATCTTTGAGAAGCCGGCTCTCACCGGACGTGTTGTCCGTTGGCAGATGATCTTAACTGAGTATGATATCCAGTACACGTCTCAGAAGGCTATCAAAGGTAGTGTTTTGTTAGACTATCTCGCCGAACAACCGATCGACGACTATCAGCCTATGATATTTGAATTCCCTGATGAAGACATCATGTATCTAAAGATGAAAGATTGTGACGAGCCTCTTGTCGAGGAAGGACCGGATCCTGATGACAAGTGGACCTTGATGTTTGATGGGGCTGTAAATGTGAATGGTAATGGTGTTGGTGCGGTGCTGATCAATCCTAAAGGTGCTCATATACCTTTTTCTGCCAGATTGACGTTTGATGTCACCAACAACGAAGCTGAGTATGAGGCTTGTATCATGGGGATAGAAGAAGCCATTGATCTGAGGATCAAAACACTTGACATATTTGGAGATTCAGCTCTAGTGATCAATCAGGTCAATGGAGATTGGAATACGAACCAGCCGCATCTGATTCCGTATAGAGATTATACCAGAAGAATACTGACGTTCTTCAAGAAGGTGAAATTGTACCATGTCCCCCGGGACGAGAATCAGATGGCTGATGCTTTGGCTACTTTATCGTCCATGATAAAAGTTCATTGGTGGAATCATGTGCCACATATTGAGGTGAGTCGACTCGAGAGGCCTGCGTATGTGTTTGCAGCCGAGTCTGTGAATGCTATTGATGATAAGCCGTGGTATTATGACATCAAGAACTTCCTCAAGACTCAGGAGTATCCTGAAGGTGCATCGAAGAATGATAAGAAAACCCTGAGAAGGCTAGCTGGAAGCTTTTATTTGAATCAGGATGATGTGCTGTACAAGAGGAACTTCGACATGGTCTTGCTCAGATGCGTGGATAGACACGAAGCAGACATGTTGATGCAAGAGATGCACGAGGGTTCGTTTGGTACCCACGCTGGTGGTCATGCGATGTCGAAGAAACTGCTGAGAGCCGGTTATTACTGGATGACTATGGAATCCGATTGCTTCAAGTACGCTCGGAAATGCCATAAGTGCCAGATATATGCTGATAAGGTGCATGTGCCACCAAGCCCGTTGAATGTCATGAACTCGCCTTGGCCGTTTGCCATGTGGGGCATTGACATGATTGGGAAGATTGAACCAACTGCTTCAAATGGACATCGCTTCATCTTGGTTGCGATTGATTACTTCACCAAATGGGTGGAGGCAGCTTCCTATGCCAATGTTACCAAACAAGTGGTTGCCCGGTTCATCAAGAAAGAGATCATCTGTCGTTACGGAGTTCCCGAGAGAATCATTACTGACAATGGTTCAAATCTCAACAACAAGATGATGAAAGAGCTTTGCAGAGATTTCAAGATCGAACATCACAATTCTTCTCCCTACAGACCAAAGATGAATGGTGCTGTAGAGGCAGCTAACAAGAACATCAAGAAGATTGTGCAGAGGATGGTTGTAACGTACAAGGATTGGCATGAGATGCTGCCTTTCGCTTTGCATGGGTACCGTACCTCAGTGCGTACGTCGACCGGGGCAACCCCGTACTCCCTCGTGTATGGTATGGAGGCAGTCCTACCAGTTGAAGTGGAGATCCCTTCTCTGAGGGTGTTATTGGATGTCAAGCTGGACGAAGCCGAGTGGATTCGTACAAGGTTTAATGAGTTAAGCCTTATCGAAGAGAGACGGCTAGCAGCTGTGTGCCATGGGCAGTTATATCAGAGAAGGATGAAGCGAGCCTTTGATCAGAAAGTGCGTCCTCGGACATTTCAAACTGGTGATCTAGTTTTGAAGAGGATCCTTCCTCCCGGTACAGATAACAGGGGCAAGTGGACTCCTAATTACGAAGGTCCATATGTTGTGAAGAAGGTTTTCTCCGGTGGAGCCTTGATGCTTACAACGATGGATGGTGAAGATTTCCCGTCCCCTGTTAACTCAGATGTAGTCAAAAAATACTTCGCATAAATTGACCCGCTGGACAAAAAGAACAAAAGAGTCCAGGCAAAAATGGGCATCCCGGCGAACCAAAAAACAGAAAGAAAGGTTCGGGCAAAAATTAGGGATATAAATGAAAAGAATTTGTACACCCGGTAAGTCGAAAACCCGCAAGGGCGATTTAGGCAAAAATGGGTATCCCGGTGGATTGAAAACCCGAAAGGGCGGTCCAGCCAAAAGAGGGATTAAAGCGAAGACTATAGTCTGAGTGACCTGTACTTCATAGCGCTTCGTCAGCTGCCATCTTAAAAGATGTGATCGGTCCAGTCATTCTTCTCAGAAAGCAAGGAGTTGGGAGGAAAACTGATGATCTATGGGTTATAACAGGATTGGGAAATAGTGGATGCCGTATTCACATTGCCATTAGGATAGTTTATTTTCCTTTTGTGCGCAATTACCTCTTTCTAGGGATTGCTTCCCAATGTATTCGCCTTTTCGGGCACATTTTTCATCAATAAAAGTCGTTATTCAGATAAATAGCTCTCTTGTTTTCATTTTTAATGTTTTGTTTGCAAAAACGTCCGAATTTTTGATAAACATTGCATATAATAAAACATGAAGGCTTAACAATAACTTGCAGAAGGATAAAACATTTGAAAATCATTTTGAATGTTGAGGACACTTGAGCATATCTTGTCCATGAACCCCTGGGGCATTGTGTTGTGCTGCTTTACAGGTCGTCTTCTGCGATCATCTCCCCAGCAGTATTTTTCCGAGCAAGTTTGAGAGCTGTCAGAGCTGTGTTCCCTTGCAGAGGCGCCTGTGGATGGTATCTTCTTTCCTCAGCAGATCTAAGGATTGCCTACCTCCAGCAGGCCTGTGTTGGCAGATTTCCCCCAGTTGAGATCCCCACTGAATGCCTGGCAGATGTTTCCCCAGGAGTTCCTCCAGCGGAGTTTGTCACGAGGATGTTGTCCCCCAGCAGTTGGGTTTGTGATATTGTTATCCCCAGCACGGCCGTGAGTGCTTCTCCCCAGCAGGGTTGTGGAGGTCTATCCCCAGTATGATATGATGTGTTATCATCCCCACCAGAGTTGTTCTCCTCAGCAGAGTGGTGTGGGTTTTCCTCAGCAAGTTCCCCGAGTGGAGCGGGTTTCACAGAAATATTTCTCCAGCAGAGTTCATCCCACCAGTGGAGTGGACAAGTTTCCGTGACAGATCGGTATTGGCGTCCCCAGCTGAGTTTAGTCTTCCTGTGGTTTGTGTGGGTCGTCCCCAGTGGAGTAGAAGTTATTCCCCGAAACAGAGTTGTCCTACCTGAGGTTTGGTTAAGTCTTCCCCAGTGAAGTGCTATATCATTCTCCAGTAAAGTGATCTTGTTACTCCTCAATGAGTATCATCCCTGAAGAACTGCTTGGTGTCAGCTTCCCCAGCGGAGTATTGTTTATTTGCTTCCCAAGTGGAGTCCCCGAGTGGATTGGATCCTGTGAAGGATACCCCCAGCGAAGTCTATCTTATTCCCGGCAACAGTTTTGGTTCTCTAGCATGGGTGAGAAGTCGGTGCTTTCTCCGCAAGGCATCCCCAGATGAAGGCTCTCCCCGCAGAGTATCCCTCAGGCAGAGTCTCCCCATAGAGTGGAAGTATCTGATCGCTTGGCTCCCTAGCCAGAGTTCATTTGCATTTTGCATGTAGTAATCATTGCATCCTCAAGACGCGTAGCATTTCCATTCAATGTGGAGCATTACGCCATAGAAAAATTCAAACATATGCATTCATGTGTTCCAAAACCCAGTCAGACCGTATCCCCGGCAGAGGCGGATGTTTGTTTAACTTGTACAGCACGTTTGCTACAGTTGTTCCTGACAGCATTCAGGATTAATAATCCCCACAGAGGTTTATTTCCTCATCCGTTGGTGAAAGGAAAGCATGTTTCTCCCCAGTGAGACCCCCTGCCAGTATGTGGCTTTGCCCAGACATGTAGATGTCAATATCCTGTCAGCACCCGCGTGTGTTGTTTCTTTGGTGTCGGTAAACACCATCTTTCGGTGATCTCCAGTCATGCGTAGTGTCTGGTCTTCTTTGGTGTCGGTAAACACCATCTTTCGGTGCTTTCCCAGTCATGCGTAGTGTCTGGTCTTCTTTGATGTCGGTAAACATCATCTTTCGATGTTCGTAACGTCGTCCTCCTTCCCTAGTGAAGTAGTTTTCCTCCTCTCCGTTGGTGTCGATAAACGTCGAGTTTTTCCTATGCGTCCGTTGGCGTATAGTTGATATCTTTCCCCACAGGGTCGTCCCCAGAAGTTTCCTCCTCTCCGTTGGTGTCGATAAACGTCGAGTTTTTCCTGTGCGTCCTATGACGTATAGTTGATTGTCCCCCGCAGATCATTTGGTAATACCAGATGATTCCCCTCAGAATATTTCTCCTCTCCGTTGGTGTCGATAAACGTCGAGTTTTTCCTATTCGTCCTATGACGTCTAGTTGTACCCTTCCCCAAGTGGATTTACCTCCCCGTTGGTTTCGATAAACGTCGAGTTTTTCTCATTCGTCCATGAACGTCTGATTGTATACCCTAGTCCCAGTCATTCATTAATGTCTGGTTGATTTCCCAGCCAGAATCCCCAGTAGACGTCCTATTTGGTGTCCGGTTGAGTCTCCCTTTCGTCCTATGACGTCTGGTTGAGTTTTCTCCTTCTCCGTTGGTGTCGATAAACGTCGAGCTTCTCCCTTTCGTCCTATGACGTCTGGTTGAGTTTTCTCCTTCTCCGTTGGTGTCGATAAACGTCGAGCTTCTCCCTTTCGTCCTATGACGTCTGGCTGAGTTTTCTCCTTCTCCGTTGGTGTCGATAAACGTTGAGTCTCCCTTTCGTCCTATGACGTCTGGCTGAGTTTCCTCCTTCTCCGTTGGTGTCGATAAACGTCGAGCTTCTCCCTTTCGTCCTATGACGTCTTGGCTGAGTTTTCTCCTTCTCCGTTGGTGTCGATAAACGTCGAGCTTCTCCCTTTCGTCCTAAGACGTCTGGTCGAGTCTTTCCATTCATTCATTAATGATTGGTTACCTCTCCGTTGGTCTTGGTAAACGTTGAGTCTTTCCCATTTCGTCCGCTGACGTATGGTTGTATCACTATCCTTTCAGTCATTCATTAATGATTGGTTACCTCTCCGTTGGTTTCGGTGAACGTTGAGTTTTTCCCCATTACGTCCGCTGACGTATGGTTGTATCCTTTCCTGGTTATCCCCAGTAGAGTTGAGTTACCTCTCCGTTGGTTTTGGTAAACGTTGAGTTTTTCCTAGTTGTCTGTTGGCATCTAGTTGAGATTTCTGATCCCATGCATCGTGTGTCGATGTCTGGATGTGGTTGTGCTTTTGAAGAGAAGATAGGAGAAAGAAGAAAACAAGAAAATTCCCAGCAGTGTGCAAATTTCTACGGTACTTGGTATTCAATCCCTTGTTTACCCTGAAAGTCTGACAGCCGTTGCTCTCATCCATTCGGGTTCCCAGTTGATTGAATAGGGGCAGCTGTAGCACCTCAAATTTGCACCCTACCATTTTGTGCATTCATTTCATTTCTGGGTTAGGAACATTTGCATATCATCATAAGCATGCATTTCATCTACATAAGCAAGGTTCAATACAAGAGAGCAGTGACTTGAATTCAGAGTTTTATTCTTACACCTAGTGGAAACTAGGATTTCTCAGTGAATTCGGGGTGGCCCCGATCGAAGCCTAATGTGGAGATGTTTGGGTATTATGCTTAAATCTGGTGCCAATGGTGGTTTCTGGAGGGATCAAGACCCTGATTTAGAGGCCTTTAATTGGTCATGGTTCCATACCCTAATCAGGTCAAACTCCTATATTGTGGCCTCCTAAGCCTAGTTCTGGCTGGTACCTCATCATTCAAGATGCTTGATCTCCTTGCTTGGTTAACTTGCATTCAGCAACTTCTTGGTCCTGGTTCATCCGGGTGGAGTTTTTGGTTGTGTTTCTATCTATCAGGCTCATGATCATTGATTCTAGTGTTTGGTTTATGAAGGTTGTAGTTCAGCACATCTTGATCCTTTCTAAGTCCTTTGTTTCAAGATTATCATTGGAGCGTCACTCATGATTAGTTCAGTCAATGTCATTATACTATCCATTTCACCCCATTACAATACATGTTCAAGATTCGTTCATTTATATGAAAACGTCAGGTTAATTCATTTCAAAAGCCATTCAGGTCAAATACAAATCCAAGTCCATTCAAGTGAGAAATTTCATTCATTACATGATCATTACAGAAAAAAATACAAAGAATGAGTGTGTTGACCAATTGTTGACTTTGGTCAACCGTTGACTTTTTGGTCAACTCTGACCAAAGTCAACTCAACCCCATAAATCCTAATCCTATTTTAAAAGTCAATCTTGATCCTGGAGTTTGCTGCTTGTTCATGATGCTTCAAAATCCAATTTGGCCATTTGTTTGTGTGTTCTGTCCAACCCACTTCGTGTGTCCGTTGCTGGTCATTGCACCTCCCAAACCTGCAAAATACAAAGCATGAGCAAGCCAAGTCATAATTTATACAAACCAGTTCAATACCTCCAGTTCTGTTTCTACATGGCCTATTCATGGCAGGATATGCATGGTTTTTAAATACACCAGAACAATCATTGGGTAAAGATGCACATTGATCAGATGACTGTTACAGTGAGTGTGCACAATCACTTCGGATATATGAACAATACAAGAAACAAAAAAAAGAAACAATAACAGAGCTTCAAAACTGAGCCAAACGCCGCAATTTCGACAGCCTGCAAGTGGATTGTAGCAGTTGGAATTTCTGTAGGCTTCAACGCGGCAGTTGCCGGTTGTTTCTTCGTTATTGGAATCGTGCTGCTCCTCCATTTACAATTGCTATGACCCTTATCGTCTTGTATTTCGTCAACTATGATAATACTTGCCAAGCCGTACCAAGTGTGCCTTGGAATGTCGCGAAACAAAAGGGAAATACCCTGCTGCAATGCAATGGACTTCTGTTACTCATCAGCAACAAACACCAGTGGCTCAACCATCAATATTACCTCCATGACAGCAGACACAACAACGATTGCCACAACAGCAATTGATGCCACAGGATCAATCTCAGTTTGCACAATTGCAACAGCATGTGAGTTTGCTACAGCAACTAAATCCTTGGCAACGAGATATGCGGCGAAGGCTTCAGACACCGGGTTCCATACTTCAACAGACAGATGTTCTTGATCAACAAAAGCAGTTATACCAATCACCACTTAACCCTTACTCGAGTCATAATCGTGGTATTCTACCGGTTGCAGAGCCAAAGCCAGCACAGACCTGCAATCAAGCCAAGTTCCTGCAAAACAAAATTACCAAGCTCAGGCCTCCAACTATATTCTTGCTGCAGCATAACACCATTCCGAACATCATTTTAGCGTCAAAAAAAAAAAATCTACTTACTCACTCTACTGTAGGAAAAGTAGGAGGTAGAAGCATCAAAACAATAAACAGTTCATGAAAGAGCAGTTCGGATAAGGAAGCAAGTCACCCAATGTAAGTCAATTCAGTTATCCATGGATCAAAAGAACTTAAAGCAAAGGGATTAGAGAGTGAACTTGTGGTAAATTCCACGTGATTTAATTAAAACTCACCTTCACTTAAATCCAGCTGGCAAAATCAGGATCTAACAACCCAGATCCAATTCTCCAATTTGCCCCTTGGATCAAGCCTATATAAGAGGCAATCATTGCCAATCATTGGGTTCGAACGATTTTTCCCTGATTCCCAGAAGCTTCTGCACTCAATCCTCACCTTCAGTACACGCTCATCCTCCATTGTTGTGGGAGCTTCATCATTCGAAGCTCCACACGGCAGAGCTAAGCCACCACTTCAACCTCCTCTTCCACCTCGGTTCTTCAACCACATTCACTGTACCAACCTGCAACAATTCACCAAAGCCACTAAAAAAAAAGCGAAATCGAAGAAGAAGAAATAAGGAAAACAAAAGCTCGATGGTACCTTCTCAGAATTGAAGCGCTTCCGTTCGGTGACGCATCGCTCCATTTCAATCATCATCTACGCATCAAGCTTCATCTCTCAGCCATCACCGTAACGGATCCAAACCAGAATCGCAAGAAGAAGTGGATTGAAAACAACCAGAAACAGTGCGAGAAGAGGAAGAGAGGCGTTTGGAAGCTGCGCTCGTGATCGTCATCATCGTCGCCACCTTCGTTGTCATCTTCGCCAGGTGATTCTTGATCTTTATGCTTACGCTTCGATTCCTTTGCCATGACGATGTATGGAATTTTGGACGATGTTATTGTTTACCGTTGGCTGTGAGCTTTAAGAACAATCTCCATATGAGATTTGAGAACCTTTCTGCTTGTGAATAAGCTGCTTCTGAATAAGCGCTTTTGCATGTGGTGTTTTTTCGTTCGTCTGCGTAGCTTTTCTGCATAAGCGCATTTGGCTTCAGTAGGTGGGAAACGCTTGCGTTTGGCTTCAGAGCGTTGCTCACGTGTCTGGTTTGAGGCTTAGATCCAGTTTGGGCCTTGTTGTTCTGTACCCCCTCATCGTGCCTGTACCCCTGCGGTTGGACCATGAGCATTTCTTCCCAAGCTCAGGCCCAATTCGTTTCTTTTGGAGGTCCATAGTACCTTCTTTTGGACTCTAAGTCTCTTAATTAGGATTAAGGTCTGTTATGAGATTAATTAGTAATAATTAGTTTACTTAGGATTTAATAACATGATTAGGAATATTTAGATTAATCTAGGAATTAGTAATAATTAGTTTACTCAGATTTTAAAAGCAATCTTAGATTAGAATTGTGAGAATTAGAACAGATTTAGGATTTAGAGCATTATGGTAGTTGGAAAGTTAATTAGGATATTAGCTTAGTATTTTAGAAACAATTAGAAATATTATTAGAATTAGATAATCTCTTGGTTTTTTTAGAATATTAAATCTAGCTTAGATTTTAATTGACTTTTAATTAGAATTTTGTAAATAGAAATTTAGTTCAATATTAATCCATTAACTATGAAATGACCATTCTACCCCTAGGCTTAGAGATAATTCGATCTTGCATGCTCCCTTAATTTTAGGACATGTCATCTCTTGATTAAATGAGTTTCATGTGGAGTATCAGCTTCTGTTCTGGATTTTTTCCCTCTGTTGACCCTAGGCTTCGACCTAGTGGTTTGGACTTATCATTTGAATTGTGATTTCAGGTTCAAGAATGCATCTACATGAGTGATGATGCTCCTCCATTTGAGCTTAACCATTTGTTGTTGTTGGCTAACAATTGTGTGTTTTGTAGGCCTTAATGGGGGATTCCCTTGTGTTCATGGATCACTCATTGTTGTCTTATTGGATTTGTCTGTTTGTGTGATATTGACTGTTGATTGTTTGTTTGAATTGTGTACTGACTGGTTAGCTTTTGTACAGGTACCCTTAGTTGCTCAGTTCTCTTAAGAACTTGCTTTGCATTGCTTTGCTTATAAGCAATTGGCATTGAGGTATAGAACCTTCTTCTTCATGTAGTCTGGAGACCCGGCTGTTACCGAGCCGGGCAAACTGTCTGAAGTCCTCCTTAAGAGGCAATGCTTGTGTATGTTTATATTTGTCCCAAGCAGGGAAAGTCCTCATTTGAGGCAATTGGTGGAAGGTAGGGATAAGCAATCTATCCCCCACTATTCTGTGAGTCTTCTCCTTGCTCCCATTACATGGTTGTAGCATTGAGATCCAAGCCCAAGATCTTGTACATTGTACAGTCGAGTCTATGTCCTGAGCGTAGAAGGGTCCCCCCATTCTGGACCCACGCTCCCTTGTCTGATGCTCTCTCTGACTTGAGATAGAAGCAATGAGGCACACCCCTCATCACCTTTCATCAGCTTCACCTTAGCCCCTCAATGGCAAGGTTAAGAGCTAACCTGACCCCGATACAGAGGCTTGTTTGTTGAGGTTGATATGACCCCTCGACTAAAGCCTAACCCTGATGTTTGAGCCCCTTGTTGGTGTGTTTATTTCATGCTGTATATGTTTGTGTGGTGTGATTGTATCCCCTAGGTTTGCTAGACTCCGCGTAGTCTCGTTTGCATGTCAATTAAGGTAGCACGGTTCCTTCGTATAGGACTTCCTTTCTTGCTTGAGCTTTCTTAAAACACAAACAAACATTATCCCCTCTTAAGGATACGTCAACTCCTTCTACTACAGGTGAGTAAGTCTCCAAAGGCCGAGCATCAGGTAGATTGTGTAGTGACGTTGTCCACTTAAAAAACACAAACCAACAGGAATAGTTTAGCCGAACTACGGCAACTCTGATTCTCATGTTCAGGTGAGATACGTAGGCACGAGATGCGATGTCTTGTCGAGTTTGACTAACAACTAACACTAATTCTTTTCTCTCGCCCTCGTTGCGATTGAGACCTCCCCTTTCTCTTGCCCTAGTTGCAATCGAGACCCTTCTTCTTGTTGCATGCTGTTGTGTGTTTTGGGTTCGGATGCTGACATAATTCCATCAATTGGTTGTCGGGCTCCATGTTTGCCCTTTTGAGTGTGTTTTGGGTTCGGATGCTGACATAATTCCATCAATTGGTCGTCGGGCTCCATGTTTGCCCTTTTGAGAGTTTTGGTTCGGATGCTGATGTAAGCCCAGTGATTGGCATTCAGGCTCCACGTTTGCCTTTGCCTGCGTTTGTTTGTGTGCGTGTTAGCCGAGCTACGGATGCTCTGATTCTCCTTCGCCCAAAGGAGATACGTATGCATAGGATGCGACATCCTAGCGAGCATGTGTCGTTTTCCCCGGTCCGAACTACTTTGACTCTGATGTCTATGCTTGATAGACTAAGTAGGCCCAGGATACGATATCCTGCCGAGTCAGTCTTGTTTGTTTCCTTGTGTCTCTTTCAGCCTGTATAGATGTTTATTTGAGCAGTGTTTTAGCAACCATTTTCCTTCCTATTGTGCGTGGATCCCGTCGAGTACGACGGATGCGTAGGGGTGCTAATACCTTCCCTTCGCATAACCGACTCCCGATCCCATTCTCTTTGGTCGCGAGACCATGTTCTTTCCCAGGTTTACTTCGAGCGTTTCCTTTCCCTCTTTCGGGATAAATAACGCACGGTGGCGGCTCTGTTGTTCTTGTTTTCCCGCCGGTTTTTCGCGTAATGCGACAAAGAGTAAGCAAGTATTACAGCAAAAACGTTTGAGCAAGAGTTTTCACGTATGAGCAGCAGCTCGTGAAAAGTTGAGAGAGAATATGAATGACTTTTTCTGTGTGTTGTTGTGTATCTCTCAATGAGGTAGGTTGTCCTTTATATAGTAGTGAGAAGGACTGTTGGAGTGATGACAGAATATTGGTCTTTGATGAGCATTCAATGTCATTACTTCTGTGTTTCTTGCCATAACCATTTTGTCTCCCTGAATAACTTCTTTCTTAAAATACTTCATTTCCATATTGAGAATTTCTTTCCGTTACTCTTTCTGGATTTGGTGAATCTTCATCAGAGTCTTTGTTATCTCGAAGTCATGCGTCAGAAGGAGATTATGTTGAAGTTACATCAGAGCTTCTCAGAGTACTAGTCTTCTAGATCATCAGAACTAAGACCAGTGGATGTTTAGAGCTTCTGGTTCTTTTTACTGTCTTGCTTTGCTCAGATTCAGAACTTCTTGGGCGTACTTCTTCCTCAGATACGTCTGATCTTCTAGTACTTTGTATCTGATCAAAGTTTGTATCTGATAAAATGATCAGAGTCCTTTGTTGCTGTTCAGAGTCCTGCACACTTAGAATTTTTTTTATTAGGGTGCCATTTTTGGTTTCATCCTTTGTTATCATTAAAATCCTGGAATTCTATTGTAGAACTAATTTTGTTCTTACAAGTACAAGTATAATTTGGACATGGCTCATGATTGTGACCAGCTTTGTGCCATGTCGCAGAAGGATAAGGAATCATTCAAAGAATATGCTTAGAAATGGTGTGAAGTTGCTGCTCAGATTAACCATCTGATGGAAGAGAATGAGATGAAAAAGATGTTTCTCAAAACTTTGACTTCTTTCCATTATGAGAGAATGGTTGCTAGCGCTCCAAATGATTTCACTAAAATGGTTGGTATGAGAGTCAGATTGGAAGAAGGTGCTAGAGAGGGTCGTTTGATCAAAGAAGTAGGTTCGTCAAGTTGAATAAAGAAGTATAGAAATCGTTTCCAGAAAAAGAAATAAGGGGATACTAATGATATTTCTAAAGGAGGAAGGAAAAGAAAATCCTGAAATTGAAGTAATCATTAGAACCAGTCTCAACAACAGTATTATCAGCAACCTCATATTGACGCAGTAACTTCAGTGGTTAGTTCAACTCCTACTATTCAGACTTATCAACCACAATTTCAACAAAATAGACAATCTAATTAGAATCAGCAAGCCCATGTTCCCAGGAAGAATCAGTTTGATCCTATGCTTATGACTTATACGGAATTATATCTAGCTTTGTTGCATAATGGGTTGATTAAAACTCGGTCTCCACTAGATGTTCCAAACCCACTTCCATGGTGGTATAAACTTGAAGTTCATTGTGCTTTTCATCAGGGAGAATCAGGGAATGATCTTGAATCCTATTTTTCATTGAAAGCATAAGTTCAGAAGCTTATCAAGAATGGTTTGTTGAAGTTTCGAGATGTCGAACCTAATGTGCAAGTTAATCCTCTACCGGAACATGGTGAACCTTCTATCGACATGGTAGAAATTTGTCTGGATGAAAACTTGATTTCTAATGTTAATCCGGTGAAGATTACTTTGGCTGATATGCATGCCAAGTTATGTAAGGATGGTTTGTTTGAAGATGACCATACAAACTACCAATTGTGTGAACAAAATCTTGAAGGATGCACGTTAGTAAAGAAAGACATCCAGGGCTTGATGGACCATGGTATTTTACAGATCAGTACTAAGCGTACAGAGGATGAAGTAGTTGTTATTGTTCCTCAGTTTGATATTCCGAAGCCTATGGAAATCACTTACCAGAGCAAGGAAAGTGTTGTGACTCCCTTGATAATTTGTTTGTCTAGACCGATTCTGTATGAATCCGACAAAGTTGTTCACTCGAGGTATAACGCTACTGTGTTGGAAGATGGTAAGGAGGTAATGATTGATGAAGCTCGATCTGTCGAGATTATAGTAGATGTTAGTGGTATGATTTGAAGTGGACATATGTTTGCTCCAACACCTCTCCGAAAGGTTAATTCTACGTCAGCAAGTAAGAAAATGTATGGTAAAGATCCTGTTGTGGTTAGTCAAGAACTTATGGTCATTGGCCCGTCTAGTGAACCTAAGAAGAATGATGATGCCGAAGAACTGCCAAGGTTAATTAGAAGAAGTGATTACAAGGTGGTAGATTAACTCCTTCATACTCCATCAAAAATATTGGTGTTATCTTTGTTGCTAAATTCCGAGGCTCATCGGAAATCTTTGATGAAGGTGTTAGAGCAAGCGTATGTGGATCATGATGTGATACTGGATCAATTTGATGGTGTAGTGGGAATTATCATGGTTTGTAATGTCTTGAGTTTCAGTGATGAAGAACTGCTGCTAGAGGGTAAGAAACACAATTATGCTTTGCAAATATCTATGAGGTGCCGAGAGGAATCCTTATCCAATGTCTTAGTTGATACAAGTTTTTAGCTTAATGTTATGTCAAAAGCAACTTTGTCTAAGTTGGATTATCAAGGTGATCCTATGAAGCACATTGGGGTAGTAATCAAAGCTTTTGATGGTTTTAAGAGGACAATAATTTGTGAAGTAGATCTCCCAATGATAATAGGTTCACAGGTTTTCTAAGTCATTTTTCAGGTGATGGACATCTACCCGGTGTATATTTGTTTAGTGGGAAGACCACAGATACATGATTATGGGGCAGTAACGTCAACTCTCCATCAGAAACTCAAGTTTGTTAAGAATGATAAGCTGGTAACTGTTTACAGTGAGCATGCCTTACTGGTCAGTCACCTTCCTTCTTTACGTTATATAGATGCAAATGAGGATGCTCTTGGGACTCAGTCCTAAGCTCTTGATATAGTCAATGTTATTCAGAAGAGAGGGACATCTATTTCTTCAATGAAATATGTGCAGTAAGTTATGAAGAGCGGACAAGCAAAAGGTTAGGGATAAATTATTGAGCTTCTAGAGAATAGAAACAAAGTTGGTTTAGGGTTCTTACCCTATACACCTAGAAGAGTGTTTAAGCATGAAACTGTTATCAGACCTATCCAAGAGGTGTTCCAGAATGCTGGTTTTATTCACCTGTGAGATTAAGCTGTTAATATTATCAGTGAAGGAGATTCAGATCCAGAATGACCTTGCTTTGTGACACATGAAGAGACTAGTCAAAATTGGACTACCGTGGATGTTCCTAGTGTTGTTCATTTGTCAAAGTAATTTGTTTTATGGTTTTCAAATAATTCCTTTCACTCTTCCCAAGGTGAAAGTGGCATTGTTCAGGCGCCCTTTGTTTCAAATTTTAAGAGCATTAATAAAATACATTTTGTTATCCAATGTGTTTTTCTTTTTGCATTTTTCTGGAAATGGTAACTAAAAAACCTATTTAAAATCAATTTCTGTTCTTGCATATCACTTTCAAATTTTTCTGTTTTCTAAAGCAAAGCATAAGTTATGTGCAGATTAATGAACAATAAACCCATTGACAACAATGCCCCTGTACCCTCTCCCAACTTTGAATTCCGTGTGTATGAAGTGGAAGAAGAGAGTGAGGAAGATAGTGATATTCCAGAAGAAATTACTCTGCTGCTTGAGCACAGCGAGAATATTATCATCCTATCCATTTTAACTTTCCGGATGAGGATGTTATGGACATTAGATCTAAAGATTGTGATGAACCAGGCCTTGAAGAAAAACCAACACCTGGATCTTGATGTGTTTGGTATTTGATGGAGCTTCTAAATCATATGGTCATAGAGTTAGAGCTATTATAATCACTCATTGAGGTTCTCATATTCCTTTTACAGCAAGGATATGTTTTGATTGTACAAATAATATGGAAGAGTCTGTAAGCTATTGATCTCATGATTAAGATCTTAGATGTCTTTGGGGATTCAACATTGGTTATCAATCAGATAAAATGTGAATGGGAAACTCGCCATCCGAGTTTGATTCCATACAAAGATTATGCAAGGAGGTTGTTGCCTTTCTTTGATAAAGTCAATTTCCATCACATACCTCGAGAGGAGAATCAATTGGCAGATGCTTTGTCCATTTTATCCTCCATGTACCAGGTAAATTTCCATAATGAGGCACCTCAAGTTAGGTTCAGACGTCGAGATAGACCTGCTCATGTGTTTGCAGTACAAGAGGAAGTAGACAATAAACCATGGTATCATGATATCAAGTGTTTCCTCCAGAGTAAAGAATACCCAGTTGGGGCATCCGGTAAAGATAAGAGGGTTTCACCAGAGTTCTATCGTGAGATTTTATTCAGGGTTTCACCATGGTTCCAACATGGTTCTATCATGAGAGTTTATTCAGGTTCCCACCAGGGTTTCATCAGGGTTCTATCTAGGGTTTTACCAGGGTTCTATAAGGGTTCCATCGAAGGTTGTTTTAGATACCAACAAGGCATCAAGGATTGATAAATCCTTACTAATCCACATACTCTACTAACTTTATGATTAAGATTAGGGTCCTCTCTATATTTAATCATAACCTTGCTGAGAAGATGAAGGCTCACCGTCATCATCATCTCAGTTTAAAGTTGATTAAATAGGGGAAACTGTCATACCCAAAAAATTTCCCATCATTCATATGCTTTCTAGTGCCATTTTAGATTTGAATAAGTGAAATGGAATAATTAGTAGAAGAGCATGTGTAAGGAGTTACAAGGGAGAGGTCTTGGGTTTGAATCTTACTTTTCCCACTTTTAGAGTTTTTTTTTTCTCTTTTTATGTTTTTCCACTTTTAGAGTTTTTTTCTCTCTTTATGTTTTATTTTATAATTAAAATTGCACCTTTTTATTTTTTATTTATTTATTTTTGAATTTTATTTTATTTTATTTTTGATCATTATTGTATCGTTGATTTTTAATGATTTTTAGTCTAAAAATCAAGGAAAAACTATATAAAATAAAATAAAAAGTCAAAGTTTTTTTACTATTACATTTATCACATTATTTTTTATTATTTTTATTTATTAAAATGAACTTTTATTTCATATTATTCACAAAGCCATGAACCCATCCAGATTCATTGGCTTAGCCTATAAGAAATAAATAAAATCGTTCCAAAAATAGACAAATCTCATTCAATTTTCGACCTAACTCTTATTTATAAATATCACAAGTTTTCTACACTTTTTCCATCCACAATTGACAAATTCAATTCCTGAAGTTGTTATTCACACTGAAGAAGAACAACAACTAAACCTTAAACCATCAACATTTATTCAAGTAAAAAAAAAGGAATCTCGCACCAAAGGAAAACAAGAAGAAGAAGACTTAGAAGGAGTTCTAGGCAGAAAGGGGAAAGAAGGAGAAAATAGCCTGCACCTTTACTCAAAACCAGTTAAAAGAGCATGCACCTTTTAATCAATTTTTCTTAAATTAACTTTTTAACTAACATAAAAAAATCAAATTTTTAATCAACTTTTTAGCTAATATAAAAAAAATCAATTTTTTAAATCAACTTTTTTAAAGAAAGTTCTAAAATAATCAATTATTTAAATAAACTTATTTAAAACAATTTTTAAAAGCAATCAATTTTTTAAATCAACTATTTTTAAAGCAATTTTTTCTAACTAATATCATGAAACAGATTTCTAAGCAAGTATTCTAAATTAACTTTATTTTTTACTAATATCACAAATCTCTTTTTTTACTAATATCACAAATCTTTAACACTAATGCCCTGAATCCTTTTACAACAATATCATCTAACATAACCTTTTATAAATTAAAATAAAAAGCAAAAATCATAACCTGTAATCAAAACTCAAAACCATGATTAAAATTTGATAATCACAACATTCCACAAATTTCTTCTTCGTTTTTATTATCCAACAACAACAATCTTGTTTCCTTACTAAAAAACCAAAAAAACATACCCTTTTATTATTAGGTTACTATATAGTCTTGGTAACTTTAACTCAGTTTTAAAGTTTTTTTAATTTAGGTTATTTTGGTTATAAAATATGAAAATACATAAAACATCTTCTTTTATTTAATTAGCTTTACTACATAAAAATAAAATAAAAAAATAAAAGCTTTTCTTTTATAAATTAAAATTCATCTTATAAAAATACAAAAATAACTTTTTTAACTAAAAATCCAAAAATCCAAAAATAATCTATCTTTTTTCAATTAAAATCAAAATACCAAAAGTATTAAGTTCATTTAGACCTTTTCTCATTTTACTAGTTTAGACTCCTTGGACTATTAATATATATAAAAATACAAATAAAAATACAAAAAAGTATGTCTTAAAAAATAAAATAACAAAAATAATCATGTATATATGACCACACTTTATTTTTTAAATAAATTAAAAACATATTTTTTTGACAAAAATCAATTAGAGATCCATCTAAAATCAAATTCAACTCACTCAAACATATGTTCTCAGTCCTTGTGCATTGAGACATTTTTATCAAACTTTTCGCCGTACCCGATGCGTTGAGAACTTTTCTAAACTAAAATCAACAAACACACAAGCATTTTCTAAAAGAAATATGATGCTCTGATCCTTCATCAAACATGAAGGTATGTATGCATAGAGTCGTAGCACTCTAGCGATTACAATAATCAAGAATATTTTTTGTGTCCTTCTTTATTAATCAAACATTTTCTCTAAATAATAATATTTCCATTGTAAATAAATAAGTTAAGTAAGAATAAGTAACATAAGCAAACTTTTCCTTAGAAACACACACTAACCCTATAATAAGAGGAGGATCCCATTGAGTATAATGGAAGTATGGGATACCTAATACCTTCTCATTGCTTAACCGACTCCTGAACCTTAGTCTCTCCCCTTAACTTTATGTTTTATCATTATTTATCTGTTTGTTAGGAACAAATAAAAGATGACGGTGACTTTGTGATTTTTTCAGCCACAACAAATCTCACAACAATGTAGAACTAGATAAAGACCCGTACGATGCGCGGGGCTGAGATGAATTTTTATGTAGTATTATAAAATTTGGATTTTTATTTTATTTATTATAAAAAAGTTATAATTGAGACGATAATATAAAGTTTATAAAAGGAGAGAATAAAAATTTAGGTGAAAAGAAATATGTTTGAATCATAGATATGCAAATAAGACATATTTTTTATGGCCTTTGAATTTTTATGATCCCCGACTAGGATAATTTATTATTTAATATTTTTTTAATGATGATTAGGATAATTTATTATTTAATATTTATTTAAATAATTAATTAATATTAATAGTTTTAATTAAGTCTTTTTAGAAATTAATTAATTAAGTTTTTTTAGAAATTAATTAATTAAAATTTTAAAAAGTACTTTGCGCCTTAAGCACATCTCATTTAAGCACTAACCCAATATTCAAAATTGTAAATGATAATATTAATGAGATATATAAATACTAACTATATTTAATAAAAAATCAATGTAAAACTTTAATGAGAAATAGAACTCTACTACACCTGCAATCTTTGTTCATAATTTTATAGCAAAATTTCAAATGAATGAACAGACATGCATATTTTGTTAAATGGGATAGTTATTTTGCAAAAGTCCTATTAACTATATTTGAACCAGTATTATCAATGTCTTCAACTTCATTGTTCATCTTACAACCATCGTCTCTTTTGAAATCAGAATCCTGGATTGATCCAAACAATTAAGAGGTTGAATTTTAAAATTGAATAATTAATAATTAAAAATAGTTTTTAAAAGTATTATTTTGTGTATATCTTATTCTTATAAATTGAAACAAAAATGTTTTTTTTTCAATTATCCGACATTTACTTTAACCACGTAATTTTATTATAGAGCTTTGTGAGCCTCATTGTAAACAAAAAACAAAAAAACTATGTGTCCATACGATAGATTGAAACTTTTTTTACATGTTCTTTTAAAATTATTTTTGATTATGTTTGGATTTAAAAATGTATGAAAAAAGAGAACATGTACATTGGACGCAACTAACAGTATTTGTTTCATATCTTCTATGCATCTCTATTGCAATTGTTTTTTAATACAACCTTGTGCAATGGTACGGTTTTCCAATATCAACACAATAAAAATAGTTAATTGGTAGAGTAGATTATATTATTAGTTTAAACTTTTTTTAGAGGCCCCTGAAAATGTGAGTATTGTGTTGTGGCTCATGTTGCACATGCACATGATAGGACCGACCTTGTTAGAATCATTCAAATCACTTTCAATAGGTTGTAATATTTGACCAAATAACATTATTTAACCGGGACTAGTTATTTAACCGGGACTAGTTTTCTTGGTGGTAATGTTTAGTTCAATTGATAAATTTTCTAATCCTGCCATTGAACTGTTTTTTAGAAGACCATTTTTCAAAATGTTGAAGAAATTGCAGTGGTACAAGATTTAGCATTCTATTTGGATAATCAAGCTCTAGCATTGGAATGGATGAGTGGTCTCTTTCTATCTCACTTGTTAACACATAACCTTGAGCACCTTTAAGCTTTTTTGTTGGGAAAGACAGTATATGTGTGTTGCATCTCGAAAAATATGATCCTTTGCGATGGTCGTGGAAAAATGTGTTTGAATAGAGTCGCCACAAAACTTTATTTATTCCAATGAAGGAAAGGGAAAATATCGATAAAACCCTTTAAAAAATAAATTGATCGTCGCAACCAAATTCAGGGTTCGGGAGTTGATTACGCAAGGGGGAGGTATTAACAGCCCTCACGTCCATTGTACTCAATAGAAACCTTTTAGTTAAACTTGTGATTGAATGTTAGCTAATGTCAATTGTTTTCTTCGAGTTATTAAAAGAGATAAAAAGAAAAAAAAGGGAATCACAAAAGTTTTTTATTAGGGTGATTGACGAGATTGTGGGTCTCACTCCTACGTATCCTCGGGTACAATGAGGAACTCAAAGCTTCATAGTTCGGGATAGCCAAAAGTGTTGGTTGATTTATTTTAATGGACAAATGCTTAGTTCGCATTCTAATGGTTAAACATTGGCCTGTTTACTCGCGGATGGGAGACTTAGCGTTTGTTTGTTTTGCATTAGAAGAGATCTTTTTTTATCGCATTATAGCAGTTTAAACATTTAGTTGTATGCTCGCGCATGGGAGGCTTAAGCGCTAGTTTGTATACACGTTAGAAAGGACTAAGCAATGTCTGTTTGTGAAAAGGGTTTCGATCGCACATGAGCGAGAAAAAGATAGGTTTGATGTGTTGAGTGTGGAAGGTTCTAGACCATCTCCATTTTCATCCTTAACTGTGAAAGGATTTAGATAATGATAACATGTTTTAGATAAACAGCGAATACTTGAATCACCAAGTAAGGAAACTCGTATTCAAGTATTCGAGGAAGGGAATAGAAGGCTATGTATCACTTCCTTTTTCGTCTGTTATTGCGAAAATGATTTGGATTTGATCGGATTAGGAATTTTTTAAGAGATAACAATTGCTTGAATAGCCGAGTAAGGGAACTCATACCCTAACAGTTAAGGAGAGGAATCGAAGGCTCGAGACCATCCCCCTTTCCATCTTTAATGAAATGGTGTTTAATCGTAATTAGGTATTTTGAATTGATTTGGAAGATGCGCACTCGATGTTGATCGATGCTTTTATTTGTGTTTGAGATGAATTGAATTATGAAAGTGGTTTAGAAATGGTTTGAATCGAAGAGATTGAATGTGCTTGGTTTGGAAATGAATGTTGAAATGATAGTGAAATAAGTCGATCATTTTTTAATTAACAAAATCAATTAATTGAAATTTGATTAAATCATCTAATTAAGCTAATTAAAATTAATTATCAAAATTTGTTTGATAAAAAATTAATGTAATCAAATAATTAAGTTAATTAAGATTGATTAACAAAATTATCTAATTAAACAAAACTTTTATCAATTAATTAATTTAGGCTTAAATAGTCTGTTGGTCCCTGTAAGTTAGCGAGTTTTTGAATTTGATCCCTGTATCTTTTTTTTGGGTCTGGGTCCCTATATCTCAATTTTGTGTTGGCGTTAGTCCCTGAAGTTAAAATTCTGTTAAAGAAAGTTGATTGAACTAACAGTGCACACATGAAACTGATGAGTAGATTAACATCGCTGACGTGGTAGACCTTGCATTGACACGAAAGCATGTTACCACTAGACCAAACTACACATTTGTTTAACTAATGGCAACAAATATATATATATATATATATATATATATATATATATATATATATATATATAATATATATATATATATATATTATATATATATATATATATATATATATAATATATATATATATATATATATATATATATATATATATTACATAACTAGTATACAAATAGTTTATTAATTAGCTTAATTATTTAATATTTCAATAGTTTGTTTTAATTATTTAGTTTATTAAATAATTTATTTATTAAATATTTCAATTATTTAATATTTCATATTTCAACGATTAAACTATTTTAACTAATAAACTATTTCAAATAATTAGTTTAAATATAAACAATTAATATTTAATATTTCAAATTTTATAATAATATTTTAAATACTAATTAAACTAATTAAACTATTAAATATTAATATTAATATAAAATATTAATATGAAATCAACTCCAACAATGATTTATATTTAATAGTTTAATTAGTCTAATTAGTATTTAAAATATTAATATAAAATTTGAAATATTAAATATTAATAGTTTGAATTTAAACTAATTAGTTGAAATAGTTTAATAGTTAAAATAATTTAATAGTTGAAATATTAAATATTAAATACTAACAAGCCTAATGCACATAATAAAACCCAATACTCATCTTAACTTCAATTTTCTAATAATAATAATAAAAAATAAACAAAAAGAATATTGCAAGGGGGAGCAGCGCCCCTAGTTCCTGATTCCATATAGTCTCACTTTTTTTCAACAAAATTAACCATGGTTAATGATATTATGACACGTGGCGTCAAAAAAAGAAGAAGAAGAAAGAAACAAAATGAAGGCCAAAATGTTAGAACGCAGAAACAGAACAAAATCCAACCTTTCTTCCTCACTTTTATTCTTAATTTCAACACTTATTCCAAAAATAAAAACAAAATAACAATATACTCTAGGATTAAACCAACCTATATCAACCATTAGTTCTAGTCTCAAGCTCAATGTCAAACGAAAAAAATCATAAAATAGAAGGATTACCAAAATCGCGGTGGACGGATCGACAATATAGCGTGAAGATATGTTGGTGTCGCAGTTCAGCCTTAATGTAATGAATCATTAACAACACTATATTTCCATTTAGGCAGCAACCTCTTAGAATCAAGCAATCCATACTGTTTCTCGATCTCAAATAACTGATCTAACCAATATGGCATAAATGGTTTTGTCCACATACGCATAATCTGAATGTTCTAACGCCCAATTTACCAAATTGCCTCCAATCTGTTACAAAGAATCAAATTACACAACAAACGTATTAAGAATTGAAACAGAGGAACACACTATATTCGATTCCATTCCAATAATTCATCGAAGCAGCTCGTAGTTCATTCACTTTGTGCGGTTCGTTGAGTGACTTTGGGTTTGGAATGAAATCTCTGAACATTATCAAAGGCTGTCAACGGCGGATTTATGGTGATTTTAGGGATCAATGAGAGTAGCAGATGGTGGTCTTAAAGGTGTTATTGTTCTGAGTTATTAGGGGTTGTGAGGAGTGTCGGAGACGAAGGGAATGGTCTTGTGCTACAGGTGGTCGCGATTACGATTTTCAAGGAGGAGAAAGAAGATCTCGTGGTGTCACAGTTGTTTCGGAGAGAGTGTTGAGGTTTGTATGAGAGTGAAACCGACGACGGGGAGAGTGAGATAAACGATTTGTGCCGGTTGTTATTGTTTGGATGTTTTCCGACGATGATGGTGAAAAGCGATAAGGTTGTGGTGGTGTAAGTGAGATCTAAAGATAGTGATGAGATTTGGTTAGAGGAAGGTTGAAGAGCGTCGTAGGGGAGAATTCACGGGTCAGAGAAAAAGATGACCTTTTTTCTTTTCTTATGATTGAGGGAAAGTGTTCTCTATTTCAGTCAGTGGAGAGAATTATCCGTTGGGAATTTTTTAAGTAGTGGCACCGTCAGTGATGTTAATCTACTCAGCAGTTCCATGTGTGCACCGTTAGTCCATTCATCTTTTTTTTTTAAACATGACTTTAACTCGAGGGACTAACGCTAACAAAAAAGTGAGTTATAGGGACCCAGACAAAAAAAAGAAGACCTCGCTAACTTACAGGGACCAACAGACTATTTAAGCCATTAATCTAATTAAAATGGTCGAAGCGATTTAACCATAATGTGCTCAAAACCAGTTTGTGCGTATGTCGCGGGGTATTCGTTACCTTTAGATTTATTGACTAAATCAAAAGTAAATCATACAATTCGAGTCGCCACCGCACTGCTATTTATCCAGAGGAAAGGTTAGAAAGCGAACAAGAACCTAGAAGTTTTATCAAATCAAAAACTAATAAAAATGTCAAAGATTTGGGTAAGGGGGTTGGTAATGCAATGGGAAGGCTTTATGCACCCAAAACATCCTTAGTACTCTAAGGGATCCCATTTTACAAATGTTGTAAGGTAGGTTGGTATTTGTGAAAATATTTGTGCAAACATGATTGGGGGGATGAGAAAAGAATATACAAGTTATTTACAATTTTTGTGTTTGAATGGATAAACCCATTGCCTACGTACCATCTTAAAAAAAGTAGGATCAAAACCTTGTAGTTCGGGGTAAAAATCTTAAAATAAGTTGGTGAATTGATTGGCCAAAAGCCTTAAGGTCGTTTGTTATCAAAGGGAGAAAACTCAACCTAAAACCACAGATCCACCATGTGAGGAGAGCTTTAGCATGCTAGTGATGGGTTAACCCTATAATAAGCATGGAAGACTTATAGTCCATCACTAAGGATACAGGTGAGTATTATATCAAACTCTAGGATAACTCAAACCGAATAGCTAATGTTTATGAACAACTTTAACACAAATGGTCATTGGAACCACAAAAAGAATTGAGTGAGTTGTATTTACAAATGAAAAGTATTCACAAAGTAAGGTCAAAGTTGACTTAAGATTCAATTCAAAATAAGTGTTATGAAAAGAGTTTGGAAAATCAGAGGCATAGTGCCTAGGTTTCTAATTTTTTAAAAACAATGTTAATGTTTGCATAAAAGGTTTTCCTTGGGTTAGAGTGGAGAGAAGAAGAGAAGGGCTAGGTCCTAAACATGCAAAGATGAGGGAAGAGATATAAAACCATTTGGAGTTCCCTTCTTGAGATCATAAAGATGATCCAAGTTGTTCCATTCCTTTGGACTTAGCAAGCAATAAGCAAATAACTCAAGCAATCAAGCAAACAATCAATCAAGATCCTAGGAATCTTCCAATTGGCTTTTGTATCTCTTATCTTGAATGTCCATGACAATGGTTCTTCTAATTGGCTAAAGTTTGGGATCCCTAGCACACAAGAACACACAAATCAAAAAGTTCCACAACGCAATAGAAAGAATGGACAAGAGTGAGTTTAGAATTAGGGGTCCTTTCAATTCATCTTCAAGATTAAGCATTCTAAAGGCATGAGGTCGAGTTGCTCTTTGACAATTTTAGCATTCTAAAGGCATGAGGCCTAGTTGCTTTTCAAACTCCATTAGCATAGGTAAGGTCCTAAATCTAAGTCTTTTCTCCATTTGCATTGGGTTCACACAAACAAAACAAAACACAAGGCAATAGTATATATACAATAATGTGCTCAAGTGAGCAAAAGGCAAATTGCATTAACATAAACATGAGCTCAAGTGAGCAAAGCGCAAAGGCAAATGAATTAATGTGCAAGAAATTAAATTGCATTAAAGTAAATTGCAAGAATTAAATGCTTGAATTAAAAGTTAGTAATTAGTAGTTAGTGTTAGTGTGCCATAAGGCAATTTAGCGCTATGTTAAGCAATCTTAAGTGGACTAATGTAGTAGTCACATCTATTTGAGGCCGGTCAATAAAACTATAGGCAACAAACACAAGTTAGATACCATGACTAGTAAGCCAAGCTCCTACAACTTGCCATGCCAAAAGAAAAGAAGAATGATCTTGTATGGATTTAGGTTTTTTGCTTGAATAAGAAGCAATTTATCTTTAATGCAAAGCAATTCACTTGATCTTTGATCAAGATGAATTTGATTTGAATCAAAGAAGGTTAAGCCCCTCAATATGTCAAGGCTAACCACCGATCATTAACTCATTGATCAAAAAGAAAAAAGAAGAAGAAGAAGAAGAAATGAAATGTACATAAATGGAATTCAAATGACATAACCAACACACATTGATCAAACATGAATGGAATCAATATCAATCAATGGTAAACAGAAGTGAGATGAAGCTTAGAAGTCAAGAAACAATAAAAATATTTTTGATAATTTTTGGAATTAAAATAATACTTGAATTAAAATAAACAAATAAAGGTCAAACTTCAAATCCAAATCAAATCAACTTGGAAAAGTCCAATTGGATCATCATAAGTTCAACATGGTCAAACAAGGTTTGACAAAAAATTTCATCATTTTTTGAAACCAGAAACTAATTTTAAACAATTATAAATGAAGAAAAATAACATAATTGAACTAAAATCTCAAATAAATCTCAAATCAATTAAGAAATTGATGAGAATATTTTTCATAGATTCATCATCATTCAAAGATGTTAAGAAAATATTTTTGGCATTTTTGGATATTGCAAAGTATTTTAAATGAATTAAAAATAACCAGAAAAGAGAAAATTCACAAAAAATATTAAATGGAATCATAAAAAATATTAAAAATCATTTTAGACACTAGAATTTAAAAGGGAAATATTGCAATTAGTCCCATATTTTTAGGATTAAAAATGAAGAAGTTATGAATTTTTGAAATAAAATGGAATTAAAGAAAATAAAATGAAATTCAAAAAATAGGAAAAATCATGGAGCGTCTGATCTGATTCATTAAATGACGTGGATCATCACAAGGCTGATAAGCGCGCGCTCATGGTGTTCTCGAGTCAACAGCAACACACGAAACATTAAATGAAGTCAATACAAAAGAGGGCCAAGATTAGATCCCATGGTCCAGATCCAAGGGCTAGGAACTCAGCCACGTGGGGACGGTGGTGGAAACCACCGTCTTCTCAGGTGAGCTTCACAGTTCCGGCCAAAAATTGCAGGTTCTTAAATCTTCACCAAAATGCACGATCTATATATCTGCAGAAAGCTGGGGTGATATACATCACCTTTGTGACCTTGGTTTCCACTCAAGATCTCTATGGAGAGAGAAATCTGAGATGGAAATTTGTGGTGTTCAATATGAGTTTGCTCAATTCATGAAATTAAAAGCTCAAAATAATTGCCTCTCACATGAGGACTTCAGAGGTACCAAGCAATGCAAGAAATGATCAATATCCAAGTAGTTTCGAATCAAAACAGTTTGAACAACAACCTTTGAAGTGCAGCTTTACAAGACTTGATCTACTCCAATTCTTTGATGCAGTGTGTTCTTGAGGTAGCAAGGAAGCAAGATTTAGGAATTGAAGTTCAATGATCAACCAATGAAGTTGAAAATTGAACTTGAAAATTGAAAGAAAAAATCAGAATTCCTTTTAATGGAGGTTGGGATTTCACTTGTGCAGCAGTTCAGGGGCCTTGAGGTTGGTTTTTGAAGAGGAATGAAGCTTCTATTTATAGCCAAACATGGTGCAAGCAATGAAAAATCTGTGTGTGCATGAGCTTGGGTCCTCCATGCATGGGTCTGTACAAGCGCATGTGAGGCCCAAACTCAATTGGTTTTGCATGCTAATGATGAAACAAATGAATTTGGACGTGTACATGGCAAGGAGATGTGGTGTGCAAGCAATTTAATCATGTTATGCATAATTGGAACCAAACCTTCTCCTCTTTGAAAATACCATTTTCCAAATTGAAACATGGGCGTGTGGGTAATGGTTGGAAAGGTCTTGACATGAGGAACAAATGTTATGTTGAACAAAAATCCATTTGCTGTTGGGAAATTCATGAAAATAGGCCTTGAAGTTCAAGGTGCAAAACATGTATAAGGAAATTTTGCCAAAATGGACCAACTTCAAGCCCTCCTGTTTCAATGATGCAAGCCTCAAATGACAAAACCTTCAACACCAAAAGTTGTAGATATTTTCAAGACAATCAATTTGGACTTAAATTTTGCATCATTTGGAGTTTTTATGAGAAAGTTATGGGCACTTGAAGTTGGACTTTTTCACATTTCAATGACTTTGGTCCAAAGTGACCTATAATGTTTTATATTATCACATGTGTTTATTTTAGGATTATGAAATTTTGTCCAACATAAACATTTAAGTAGACATCTTAAACTTTCCAATTCATTTCGTCCCACCTCAAAATAATAAAAAATGAAGGAGTTAGGTCCTTGGGAAGTTTACCCAAAATTAGGCTTTTAGTCAAAATGACCTATAATGTTTTGAAATGAATGATGACCTTCAAAGATTCAAATGGATTTTTGATGAACATGAAAGTTGTTCATATGGTTCCTAATAATATTGTTTCTCTTGGGGTCATCTTCATTTGACAAACACATCAAAAGTTAGGTCTCAGTGGATTTCAAAATAGTCAGATGAATTGACTGATCAACTTCTCAAGTCCAAACTTTAAATCTTGATGAATTGATGATTGAGGACACTAACATAAGCTCAAATATGCATGAAATGATGAATGAAATAACTTCCCTTGATTGTATTTGATCATAGGTTGAGGTTGCTTCATGAGCAAGGCACAGTCAATGCACAACTGAATTAGGGTTTCCTTGGGAAACAATTCTCAAGCCCTTTGGTTCATCTTGATCAAATTGAAAAATTGAGATACTTGGGAGGCATATATGATGATTTAGAGCTTTGGGAACCATTGTCATGCTTGCTTTCAACTTCATCTGGCCACATCAATGAGCATAGGGGCCTCCTAGGAGCCTTGGGTCACATGATTGCTTGAGCTTCAAAACAAAAGATGTTAGTGACATGTTTTTGTGCTTTTGGTTAGTAAACAATATAAGAAAAGCAATAATATACAATTCAAGCATGCTTGGTGGTCTCAAACCAACTCACACAAGTCCCAACCAAAGGTTAAGGAGCCAAGATACTATGATCCTTGAGGCAAGATGCAAAGTGCAATGATATGATGCCATGAGGGATCTTAGGGTCAAAATTAGGGTCTTACAGCGTAGTGACAACATGAATAATCTCATACGCGAGATCATAATACGGAAGAAATATCCTATCAATGTATTGAAATTTTGGCGGCATAACGACACAAAAGTCGAATCCATAGATTTAATCCAATTTAACGCAATGGAATCAAATAGAAACAATAGTATTATATTTAAAATATTTGTAACATATGAGGGTGTCATGACTAACAAGCCTAATGCACATAATAAAACCCAATATTTATCCTAAATTCAATTTTCTAATAATAATAATAATAAATAAACAAAAATAATATTGCAAGGGGGGAGCAGCGCCCCTAGTTCCTGATTCCATATAGTCTCACTTATTTTTAACAAAATTAACCATGGTCAATGATATTATGTCATGTGGCGTCAAAAAAAAAGAAGAAGAAAGAAACAAAATGAAGGCCAAAACGTTAGAACGCAGAAACAGAACAAAATCCAACCATTCTTCCTCACTTTTATTCTTAATTTCAACACTTATTCCAAAAATAAAAACAAAATAAAAATATACTCTAGGATCAAACCAACCTATATCAACCATTAGTTCTAGTCTCAAGCTCAATGTCAAACGAAACCAATCATAAAATAGAAGGATTACCAAAATCGCGGTGGACGGATCAACGGTATAGCGTGAAGATATGTTGGTGTCGCAGTTCAATCTTAATGCAATGAATCATTAACAACACTATATTTCCATTTAGGCAGTAGCCTCTTAGAATCAAGAAATCCATATTGTTTCTCGATCTCAAACAACTGATCTAACCAATATGGCATAAATGGTTTTGTCCACATACGCCTAATCTGAATGTTTTAACGGCCAATTTACCAAATCGCCTCCAATCTGTTACAAAGAAGAAAAATTACACAAAAAACGTATTTAGAATCGAAACAGAGGAACACACTATATTCCATTCCATTCCAATAATTCATCGAAGCAACTCGTAGTTCATTCACGTTGTACAGTTCGTTGAGTGACTTTTGGTTTGGAATGAAAGCTCTGAACATTATCAAAGGCTGTCAACGGCGGATTAATGGTGATTTTAGGGATCGGTGAGAGTAGTAGATGATGGTCTTAAAGGTGTTTATTGTTCTGAGTTATTAGGTGTTGTGAGTAGTGTCTGAGATGAAGGGAATGATGTTATGCTACAGGTGGTCGCGATTGCGATTTTCAGGGAGGAGAAAGAAGATCTCATGGTGTCATAGTTGTTTCGGAGAGAGTGTTGAGGTTTGTATGAGAGTGAAACCGGCGGCGGGGAGAGTGAGATAGATGATTTGTGTCGGTTGTTATTGTTTGGATGTTTTCCGACGATGATGGTGAAAAGCGATAAGGTTGTGGTGGTGTAAGTGAGATCTAAAGATAGGGATAAGATTTGGCTAGAGGAAGGTTGAAGAGCGTCGTAGGGAAGAATTCACGGGTCAGAGAAAAAGATGACCTTTTTTCTTTTCTTATGATTGAGGGAAAGTGTTCTCTATTTCAGTTAGTGGAGAGAATTATCCGTTGGGAATTTTTTAAGTAGTGGCACCGTCGGTGATGTTAATCTACTCAGCAGTTCCATGTGTGCACCGTTAGTCCGTCATCTTTTTTTTTTTAAAACATAACTTTAACTCGAGGGACTAACGCCAACAAAAAAGTGAGTTATAGGGACCTAGACAAAAAAAAGAAGACCTCGCTAACTTACAGGGACCAACAGACTATTTAAGCCATTAATCTAATTAAAATGGTCGAAGCGATTTAACCATAATGTGCTCAAAACCAGTTTATGCGTAATGACAACACGAGTAATCTCATACGCGAGATCATAATACAACATAAATATCCTATCAATGTATTGAAATTTTGGCGGCATAACGAAACATAAAAGTCGAATCCATAGATTTAATCCAATTTAACACAATGGAATCAAATAGAAACCATAGTATTATATTTACAATATTTATAAATTATGAGGGTGTCATGACTAACAAGCCTAATTCACATAATAAAACTCAATACTTATCCTAAATTCCATTTTCTAATAATAATATTAATAAAAAATAAACAAAAAGAATATTGCAAGGGGGGAGCAGCGCCCCTAGTTCCTGATTCCATATAGTCTCACTTATTTTCAACAAAATTAACCATGGTCAATGATATTATGACATGTGGCTTACAAAAAAAAAGAAGAAAGAAACAAAATGAAGGCCAAAACGTTAGAATGCAGAAACAGAACAAAATCCAACCATTCTTCCTCACTTTTCTTCTTAATTTCAACACTTATTCCAAAAATTAAAATAAAATAAAAATATACTCTAGGATCAAACCAACCTATATAAACCATTAGTTCTAGTCTCAATCTCAATGTTAAATGAAAACAATAATAAAATAGAAGGATTACCGAAATCGCGGTGGACAGATCGGCGGTATAGCATGAAGAGATGTTGGTATCACAGTTCAACCTTAATGTAATGAATCATTAACAACACTATATTTCCATCTAGGTAGCAACCTCTTAAAATTAAACATTGCATACTATTTCTCGATCTCAAACATCTGATCTAACCAATTTGGCATAAATGGTTATGTCCACATACACATAACCTGAAAGTTCTAACGCCCAATTTACCAAATTTCCTCCAATCTGTTACAAAGAAACAAAATTACACAACAAACATATTAAGAATCAAAATAGAGGAACATACTATATTCTATTCTAGTCCAATAATTCATCGAAGCAGCTCGTAGTTCATTCACTTTGTATGGTTCGTTGGGTGACTTTGGGTTTGGAATGAAAGCTCTGAATATTATCGAAGGCTCTCAACAACGGATTTGTGGTGATTTTAGGGATCAGTGAGAGTAGCAGATGGTGGTCTTCAAGGTGTTTATTTTTCTGAGTTATTAGGGGTTGTGAGTAGTGTCGGAGAAGAAGGAATGGTTTTGTGCTACATGTGGTCGTGACTGTGATTTGTAAGGAGGAGAGAGAAGATCTCGTGGTGTCACAGTTATTGCGGAGAGAGTGTTGAGGTTTGTATGAGAGTGAAACCGGCGGCGAGGAGAGTGAGGTAGATGATTTGTGCTGGTTGTTATTGTTTGGATGTTTTCCAACGATGATGGTGAAAAGTGGTAAGTTTGTGGTGTTGTAAGTGAGATTTAAAGATAGTGATGAGATTTGGCTAGAGGAAGGTTGAAGAGCCTGGTAGGGAAAAATTCACGCATCAGAGAAAAAGATGACCTTTTTTATTTTCTTATGATTGAGAGAAAGTGTTCTCTATTTCAGTTAGTTAGAGAATCATCCGTTGGGAATTTTTTAAGTAATGGCTCGCGTGGCAGCAGTGAAGGAGGGAGGAAATCCTCTCAATTTGGGCCAGCTTTCTGCTAAGAGAGAGTATCCAGGATAAAGTTAATTTTGTCTTTATTCGCTCTTTGTTAGCTAGTGTGTGTGATTTATGAGTGGTCCAAAATTTATTCCTTCTTTTCATTTTTATTGCTGAATTTTGAATGAAAGATATAAAGATGTCGCATGTCATTTTCTTATTGGAGGGATAAGTCATTTTTCATTTCTCCTTATCCGCTGCTATGAGAGACGTTGGGGAGACAATCCAAAACCAATATCATCTTTTTTTTCTCTTTATTAATTTCTTTTAAACTTATTTGTTTGAACAATAAAAATACACATGGATAATGTTTGCTAACCCTTGATTAAATGAACCTAATGGTCATGATTGAAATAAAGAAATACAAATTAATTTAAAATGTCAATTTTGCCCCTTCTAGAAGTTTTAAAAGATTTAAAATAAATTAAATCAATTAAATAAAATAGAATTCACATCCTTTAAAATAAATATGATTAAATCAAAATAAAGATATAGAAAATTCTATTTAATTATTTTGAACACTTTGAAAAAAGAATAAAAATAAAAGGACTAAATATGAATAAAAATCGAGCGCAAAAGTGCTCGAAAAGTTAAAATGAATGCACTAAAATGGTTAGCGTGAAATAAACTTCTCGAAAACTTACAACTTTGATCAGATTTTGAAGTGAAAAATACTCGATTGAAAAGGTCCAGGTTGATGAAAATGCAACTGAAAAAGTAGTCGAAAAAGAAAAACGAGTACGCCAAGTTAAACTACGCAAACTGAAGATTAACAAGAATGAAGTCTGCAAGCTCTATTTCAAAACTTTCCGTCCGCTAATTTTATGTACATTTTGAGAAACGAATCGTATGGTATCATATTCTTTGTTTTGATGTTTTCGTCAATTAGAGTGTATATGATTGTGTTTATTCGCTTATTTGTAATTTGCTTTTTATTCAAACATTTGCGTGCTTGTAATTCATTTGCAATTTGATTTGTACGGTTTTTGCTTCGGCTTTTAGCATTATACAATTAAGATCTCTCACTAATCAATAAAATTAGAGTTTTTATCCATTAGTGTTCTTTTTTTAGCATTGTGAGTTGGTGTTTGTCGTTTTATCTGTTGTTGCTAGAATCACAAGTTAGAATACTTAAATCAATATGACCAATAATTTAATTAGAATCATGTGCAATTTGTGACTCGAAAAGAGTTTTGAGAAACTTGGAATTTGTCTCTTGACGATTTGACTTGAATCATAAAATTAACTTGACCCGAATCACAACCTAATGTGACTCAAATCATGTTTAAAGCTTCGCTACAATCATAACTCTCCATGAAATCTATAATTGGCCTCTTCTTAATTTGACTCAAATCATGAATTGAACATGATACAAATTTCAAAATTTTCGTAAATAAAGTCGTGAATATTCAACAATTTCATAAATAAAGTCATGAATATTCAACAATTTCGTAAATAAAATCATAGGTCATATACACTTGAAGTGATAACAATGATTTTAAATTGCAGTTGGATTGTGGACATTGGGGGTTACATAAATATTTGGAAGTGGGGGCAAAAACATCATCTATTATATTCATTAAAATTTATATTTTATAAAACTAAGAGTTTGATGAACAACCTTATATTCATATTTTTGACGTACATAAGTCATTTCTTAAAACAACAACATAGGTAATCAACACCTAGAGTATATTTTTGAGGAACAGAAGTCATTGCTTAAAACAACAACATAGGTAATCAACACCTAGAGTATCACAAAATCCACCAAATGAAAATCCCTTGCCCTTACAGTCTTGATCGCAGGTAGGAGAACAAAGCCCAGAACAACACTGTGCATCTGGCGACCCCGGGGCACATGATTCATCTAAAACTATTGCTGGAGTCTCCAAACTAGTAACCAATCCTGAAATAATATAACATAACATATTTTCAATTTAAGTTAGTAAATTGTTTATGAAATATACAACTCTAAAATATTAAAACAAAAACTTTCTCCTCACCTGAAAACATTTCCTTTATTTATTGTAAATAATTTACATTATATTTAACCAAAGAAAATATATTAATTTAAGCAAATGTTAATTCAAAATCATGAAAGTATTATGTGGATTACATTCACGCCTATAAATGGTAAACATTTGAAGATTATAAGGATTTATTATTTTTCAATATTAATTGTTAGTGTTTGATCATTGTAACAAAATATCACTAGTAATTGATGTTATTGTCTAAAGAATTGACATGAATGATGCACTTGGTATTTTAATGTGTATATTTTTTTGTTCTCTATAAACTAATATGGTTTTTGTATCTGCAACATATGTTAGATATTGATTCTCAAAAGTTCTAACTTTTAGAAATAAAATAGGAACATTATGTTTTTGGATTTAGACCTTACATAATGATGGAGAAACTCAAATTCTTTCAAAATTTAGTATATTTAAAGTGAGACTCAAGTTTAAAAGGAAATTTAGTGATATTTTGTTATGAATTTAGTATATTTACTATTTACTAGTGATATTTTGTTATGAATTACTAATGTAATAAATGGAAAGATAAACTCTCGTTAGAATGATGACTTTTCATTAAGATTATTAAGCAAAGAAAATATCAGAAGCGCATTATGAAACTATTTAATTTTGCTAAAGCGTTATAGTTTTGTCAATTAGGTGATTTTGTCGAAAATTTAACGTATGATATTCTCTTTGAAAAATTAAGTTTATAACTATTAAAGTTAGAAATTATTCTTTAATAGAATAAATTCATAAATTGTGCAATAAAGAAAAGATTGAAGATAGAGAAAATAAAATAGTGCTCATTCAGTAAATACCTCAAAGAATGAGGGAAAATAAAGAATAATAGGAAAATATTATCTAAAGTAACAAATGTTCAATGGTGTTAAAAGATACATCAATTTAAAGTTGACAAATTTGGTGAAGATTGATAATCTTTTATTTGTTTTTAACTATTTTAGATTGTCATTAGAAGCTTAATATCTAATGGAAATTTTGGTGAATGAATAAATTTATGTTTTAATATAATAAATTTTTTTAAATGATGGATTCAATTTGTCTTTTAAATTCAAATATTATTATATTTAATCCCGTCATAATTTGTGACAATCTAGAATTGTTGAAAAGTTTAAGAAATACAAACTTTAGTCTCAAGTTAAACATTACTTTGAGACAAATATTGTAATGTGTCTTGAGAATATTAAGTTTGGAGAGAGATATGGTCAACGAATAAAATTGAGTGGGAAATAATTGGCTCTAACTCATATTTTAGACATAACGCATTTCCATTATATATATATATATATATATATATATATATATATATATATATATATATATATATATATATATATATATATATATATATATATATATATATATATAGAGAGAGAGAGAGAGAGAGAGAGAGAGAGAGAGAGAGAGAGAGAGAGAGAGAGAGAGAGAGAGAGAGAGAGAGAGAGAGAGAGAGAGAGAGAGAGAGAGAGAGAGAGAGAGAGAGAGAGAGAGAGAGAGAGAGAGAGAGAGAGAGAGAGAGAGAGAGAGAGAGAGAGAGAGAGAGAGAGAGAGAGAGAGAGAGAGAGAGAGAGAGAGAGAGAGAGAGAGAGATATGTTTCCATACAATGTGAATATCCTTTAGATGCTTAAGTCTTGATTTTTTTTCTGTAAGTCATACACAAGTAATGAGAGATAAAGACTTGAGTTAAGAATCATTGAGAAATTCCTTAGAGCCGAGTGAACCCGTAAGATATGGGAACTCGTTGAGATTATTGTATCACACCACTATTGTTATTGTTTTTCAGGTGTTTATTTGCAGGTTAGGGGAAGGAAGATATTGTCCGATGATGTTTCAAAGACTTTCATTACGTGATCTTCCACTGTGGATATTTGTGCAATGAGAATATTGTACATATATCTTATTTTTTATTTACGAACTATTGTATGTCATATGCCATACATTGTATTTTTCGTGATGGACATGTATCTAATGATGCCATTAGGCACTTATATTGTATTTGTACCAATTAATATTTCATTTAATGTATTTTCTAGATGTATATTATATGGAGTGTTACAGTTGATCTAGGTTTTAAATGATTACTGATCCCAAATTTTGAAACCTAACTTTATTTTACTAATCAAAATTAGTAATACTTTAGGAATAGAGAATTACAATTTTGTGATATGAGAACTAATGCGGGATAAAACCTTGTTTTGATTTTGAATTCACCTAAGGGATTAAGGGATTGTTATTAAAAGAGAGTGTTACACACCACAAAATCGGGTATATCTAGTTTGTTAATTTATCGTAACACTAAAACAACACTTCAAGGGAATAAACACAATTACCAAAAATCGACAAATAAAAGATTCAAAAAAGGCATGGTCATTTTATTTGTTCCAATGAATAGAGGGGTTCCATGATATTTATAGTTCATCAAACCACACTAGGGTTCCATCTCTAGATTTATAATACACCCATCAAAATGAATCGCCTACCCAAACACTCATTTTGCATGAAAATGTCAATGAACCTTGTTTCCTCTATTTATAAAAGATAATAGATAATTAAGAGGGTAACACGTGAAAATCAAAACTGACTAAATTTCAAAATGGATGAAAAGAGGGGAAGGAGAAGAGGCACGGGACTCCAAGGGTTTCACCGCCTGAAAGGACTGTTTCCCTTATCTAACATTACGACATCCGCTAAGAAGGGGAGAAAATACAGAGTCCACTAATGAAAGTCAATCATCGTGTAGTTTTGTCAGTTTTTTTTAGTGTTTTTAATAGTATTTAGAGGAGTATTACATGATTTGAAGATTAATTTTGGTATTATTTGAGACAAAGAAGAAAGTTGTAAATTTTCTACACGTTTTACATTACCACATATGTTAAAATAATTTTATCATATCTAGAGCTTTGTAACTCAGATAGAGGTGATACCAACGACAAATGAGAGCTAAAAAGAGAGATAGCTACGGAAAAAATGTGGCACAATTTGGACAATTTTATGCCTTTTATAGAAGGAAATATATGCATAATATTTAGTAGTCGGAGGTTTTTTATAGTAATTTGAGAGCCAAGAGAATTTAGGAGCAATGATTGAATGTTTTTTTTTCCGTTGAAGACTGATTTCCATCTCCAAATTCATGTATTTTTCTTCTAAGCTTATTGATATAAATAATTTTATTATGAGTAACTAAGTTTTCTCAAATTAGACCTTTTGAGATGACTTTATTTTGATCTATTTGAACCATGTAATTGGCTGAGTATTATTTTATTAATTTGCAATTCTAGTATTATTCAGTTATATTTGTTCTTAATGCTTTTTTTATGTTTACGAATGTACAAATTTATCTAGGTTTTGAATGATTACTGACCCTAACTTTTGAAACCTGGCTTAATTTATCTTTTTATAATTAGTAATTACTTTAGGAATAGAGAATTATAATCTTGTGATATAGGAATTAACACGCGATAAAATATGTTTTGATTTCAAATTCTTCTAAGGGGTTATGGTTTTTTATTAAAAGAGAGGGTTATACATCAAATAATTGGGTATACCTATTTTGTTAATTCATCTTAATACTATAAGAACACTTTAAAGAAATCGACGCAATTACAAAACAATTAGGGTTGACAATGAACCGAACAAACTCTAATATAGTTCAGAACTCGATTCATCAATTAAATTGTTGAACTAGGTTCATGAAGCAAATGAGCTGAATATGAATAAAAAATTAAGTTCGTTAACTAAATGAGTTGAACTTGAACTATACATAATTTGACTCGTTAGGTTCATGAATCAACTCAATTATATATAAGAACAATTGCATTATCTTTAAGAGTATATTTAAAGATGTACTGCAAATCTTAACCTTATATTTTCTTTTAATGTAAGAGTTTTAATTGATAATATATATATTCTCAATTGAGAAAAATATTTCTAAAAATAATTATACAAATAAAATCAACATCATATAAATGACGTTTTTCAAAAAAATAATTTAAAAATTAACAAACATATATTTTCTAATTTAAAAAATATCTTTTTAAAAAATATACTTAATATATAAAAAAGTATCTTTAAATTAAAAAAAATTTCTAGATTTCCTTTAATTTTTAAAAAATATCTTTTTAAAAAATATCTTCTTAATTTAAGAAAAACAAATAATATTCTAGATTTCCTTTAATTTAAAAATATATATTTTTAAAAAATATACTTCATATAAAAATATCTTTAAATTAAAAAAAAACATATATCTTTAATTTGTTTTAAATTATCTTTAGGAAAATAACACTTTTCAAAATATTTTATCTTTAATATTATTTTAGAATTTATTTTAATTAACTTAAATTCAATATTTTCTTTTCAAAAATATATTAATTTAAAATATTAAATATAAAAAACAATAGAATTTAAAAGATGTCTTTTAAGTTCGTTTAGCAAGAAAGCTGAAGCTAACGAGATGAAATTAACAAGTTGAACTGAGTTACTCTTAAACTTATAACGAGTCGAGTTTGAGCTTAAAAAAAGTTCGTGTCGAACTCGAACCAAGATTTCAGATAAACCAATTTTTAATGAGTCTAGTCGAGCTAAGGCGAGTTCGACTCGACTCGACTCATTTTCATCCTTACAAACAATGACAAATAAAGGATTCGAGAAAGCCCTGGTCATTTTAATCTCTATTAACTTTCACATTTTATTTTCTTTTAGGTAAAAAACCAAACTTTTTTGGAAACACCATGACTTAGTTATTTAAGTATAATGATATTGTCATGCTGCAACTTAGCAATATTTGTGGAGACAAACTTATTATAAATATTATTACTTGGCAATGATTTAGTACACTTGCTAAATATTCCATCAAGTTTTTGGCGCTGTTTTCAGTGGTTATTGATTAATTTAAACAAATCAATTAAAATTTGCTTATGATTTATTTTTATTTTTTTAAAATCTTAGTTTTTATTTTAGTTTTTTCTTTTATTCTACTTTTCAAAAAAAATCTGTTATTAATTTTAGTTATTTTCAATTACTATTTCATGTTAGTATTTTTTAATTGTGTCGTGCTAATGATATGTTTTTCTTTCTAATTGTGTATATGAGGTAAAGTATCTATCAAATTGCTTTATTATTCAGATGACAACACAAAAAGTGAAATAGCTATGAGGAAGAAATGTGAATGGATGATGGAACTTGATTTTTAACTCGGTATATTAGCATAAGTCAAAGTTGTATCAAATAAATTGGTTTCCTCAACTCTAGCTCAAAAAAATGTTAATCAAGTCAGGGTATTACAATGTGATTTATGTGGTGAAGGTCATGCCAATGATTGTGTACTAAAGGGATATGCTGAAGAGACTCATTATATTGTAAATTTTCAAAACCTAAATCCTTACACAGTGGGAAGATCATCCAAATTTCAAATAGAGTAATAATCAATGCCAAAGCTTTAATAAAAAAAAATCACCGAGATCCACCACCAAGAAAGCCATATCCTTTAGAAGAGGCCGTGCAACCATTCATGAAGATGACTCAAAACATTTTTGAAACAATGAAGTCAATTCAAGATACATCCATCAAGATCCATGAAATATCTCTTAAGAATATTGAAATGCAAATTGGGAAGTTTTACAAACAATTGGAGAGTTTAATAGATATATAGTGGTTAATCCAAGAAATGATAAAGTTGAGAGAGAAGTTTAAGATGAATGGAAGGTAGTAGATGAAGGATGAGTTGAAAAAGAACAAGACGAATAAAAATGCATGCCATCAAATAGAAGAATCGGAGGTGAAAATAAATATGAGAAAAGAGAAAGAATGTTAAGTGAGGATGATCTAGTTTTGGATTCAACAATTTGACTAGATGTAAATATCCAACTAGAAAAAATTTAACAAAAGATTATCCCTAAAAATCAGTTTAGAAACAAAGTACATGAAAGTAACAAAAAAATTGATGAAGTATAGAATGTCATTTATGCCTTGTTATCTACTATCAAATTGAAGAAGATCTAGAAGGAACCTTATAAACCCTCAATTTCATAAGATTCTTACCCCAAGCAAAGGAGGAAAAATGATATATTGGTTGTGTCATATATGCCTCCCTATAAAAGAATCAAACGGTCAAGCTAATGATCATAAAGAAGCGTTATGTGGGAGGCAATCCACAAAATAATGTTACTTATTTTTTTATTTTTTTTCTTTCCTTTTGAGTATCTGTGTTGTTATTTAAAATGACTGAACTTCCTTTCTTTATAAATTTTTATTTTAAAATCATTACCCACATATCAATGACTACCACAAGTGAAAAGAAAAATATTTAAAAAACTGTGATGAGGATGCTCAGTTGTTATGGTATTTAAAAAATATCACATTGACATAAGCTCCGTTATAACCTGAAAAGACCTCAAAAGCGTGTATTCAAATTCCGAGTTTTAATGATTTTTGGAAAATTTGCAAGCTTATGATAAAATAACTATTGTATATTTAGTCAGTGATTACCATATTAGTCCACTTAAGCGAAAATATGAGAAAATGATACAAGTTTGTTGTATCTGAGCATTGGAAGAATTATTTGGACTTTTATTAATTGAAGAAAACAGCATAGGTGACATTTGACCCAAGAAGGTGTGGTGATAATTGGTTGGGTACGAATGCCATTTTAGTGTTAAAATTTTTAGTTTGCAAATTTGTTCCTTCAGGACAAGTAACAAATCAATTTTGGGTTATGATGATAATCCGTCATCATGTAGTTTTAATAATTGCTTTTAGGGTTTTTAATAGTATTTAGAGGATAATTACATGGTTTGAAGATGAATTTTGGAGATAAAGAAAAAAGCTGTGAATTTTCAGCACATTTTACATAATGATGTCGGTCGAGTAATTTGATCATATCTAGAGCGCTTCATAACTCCTATTGAGGTGACACCAACAGAAAATGAAACCTAACAAAAAGAAATAGCACGAATTATAAAAGGAAAAGTATGCAAAAAAATTTAAGCGTTTCAGTTTTTTTAGAGAAAATTGACAGTGAAACAGATTTTAGGAGCAAGGATTGAATTTTTTTCTCCAATGAAGACCAATTTTCATTTCCAATTTCATGTATTTTTCTTTCAAACTTGTTTCTATGAATAATTTTAGTATGGGTAGCTTAGTTTTCTTATATTAGGTCTTTTGATATGAATTTATTTTAATCTATTTAACCATATATTGGATTAATACTATTTTATTAATTTGCAATTCCAATATTATTTAGTTATATTTGTGAAAGTGAAGTCACATTATCGTATGGTGTCATATTCTTTGTTTTGATGTTTTTGTCAATTTGAGTGTATATGATTGTGTTTATTCACTTATTTGTAAATTTCTTTTTATTTAAATATTCACATATTTGTAATTCATTTGGAATTTGATTTGTACGGTTTTTAGTTCGACTATTTATCATTATACAATTAAGACCCCTCAGTAATGAATAAAATTATAGTTTTAATCCATTATATTTTGCCTTTTTAGCAAAGCAAGTTGGTGTTTTTGTTTTATCTAATGCTGTTTGAATCCCAAGTTATAACACTTAAATCAAAGTGGCCAAATATTTGAATAGAATCACGTGCAATGTGTGACTCGAATCAAGACTCTTGCGAAAATTGGAATTTTCCTTTAGAGGATTTGACTGGAATCATAAAATTAACTTGACTCGAATCACAACCTAATGTGACTCAAGTCATGTTTAAAGTTTCAATAGAATCATAGCTCTCTATTATCACAACCCGATTTTGACCCTTAATCATCGATTCAATAGATTCATCATAGCTATTGCATCACGGCTGGAAAAATGACAGAGTCGCCACCATTCTTAATTGTTCCTAAGGAACAAGGAAATAATGATAAAACCTATTAACTAAATGTGAGATACTGGGTTCGGGAGTTGGTTAAGTAAGGGGAAGGTGTTAGGCACCCCTTACCTCCATTGTACTCAATGTGATCCTCCTCTAATTTTAGGGCTAATGTATGTTTCTAAGGTGTTTGCTTGATTTCTAATTAACTACTGATTATTCATTTATTTACAGAAGGTATTCCATTTAAATGGACGAGAGACCCAAAAAGTTTTTTTTTATAATTGTACTCGCTAGAGTTTACATCTCTATGCCTACGTACCTCTGCATTAGGCGAGGGATCAGAGTACCGTAGTTCTTCTTAAAAATGTTGATTGGTTGGTTGTTTTATCCCTTGAAAATTCTCACGGATCGGGGGCGGAGAAATGATTTTAGAAAATGCCTCAATACACTAGGGTAGATGTCTTACGGTTTGAAGTGAATTTGAACTGATTTTAACCCTTTATCTCTTGCAAAAAATATTGATTCAATTTATTTAAGAAAATAAATTAGAAGTCATAGTTATGTGTTAGGCGTAACCCTTAATCCCAGTTTCAACTCTCAATTTAACCCTTGAAAATCCCATATTTTTATCCCCAAATAGTATCCCATGTCTTAGTCCCATTTTTTATTTTTGAAAATATCATTTAATTTAATTAATAAGGATATATTAAATATGATGTAATAATATAATACAAAATGAATAAAATTAAATAATTTAAATTAGATTCCACGAGATATATCCCCTATCCCTATTTTGTCCCATCTTTATACCCCTTAAGACCCTAAGAATTATTCGTGATTCTATCCCCTAATTCCTGATTTAATTAACTTTAATATAAATAATATAAATCTCTAATCAATTAAAATATTACTATCATAATTAATTAATTAAATAAAAATGTCATAAATAAAAAAAATAACAAAAAAATAATTTTAATTTTAATTGAATTAATCCTAAATATTAAATGGATAAATCTTAATTAATAGTTAATTAAGTAATTATTTAACTAAAATTAATAAAACGAGGGGGTGGTATTTTGAACTGGTAAGCAAATGGGCCATTAGGAAGGTTGTCAACTAAAGCTTCAAATACATTGGATTCTGAGTTGGTGGAGAAATGGTCATTATGTTCAATGTAGCCCTTTTCCAATATATATCACCAATTTTAAATTTGTAAAGATCCCTAGAGTCTTGCCATTTGCAGACTACCATTCCATCAAATGAATTTGAGTCTTTCTCCAGCAGTGCGAGGAAATTTGTAAGTTTTGGAACTTTTGATTGGTGGTTATTCCCCACAGAGTTTCATCTCTCTCCTTGATAACTTCCCCAGTAGAGTTGCTTCTACGGCAGATTTTATCCGTGTCCAAATTCCCTAGCCGAGACTTTGCCTGATTGCGGTTTGGCGTTGGAACTTCTGAGGAAGAGGTGTTGATTCCTTCCCCAGTGAACTGACAGGTTCTCCTTCTCCTTAGCGAAGATATTTCTTTTCGTGGTTAAAAGTGAACTGTGTTTGATGTGCTTCTGTTGTTTGGTTGTTCCCCACAAAATTCTACATCACTTTCTGATAAGATCCCCAGTGGTTGCTTCTCTGACTGATCTTATCCTTATCCCTGCGTACTGTTGGAGGATCCCCAACTTTGGTGATTGTGATCCCTTGCCTATCCCCAACAGTAATCTATGATTCTCTGTAATCCTGATCGAATCCCCTATCAGTGATCTTTTTCCCTGGAAGTGATTGTTTGATCCTCAGCATTGGCCTTTGTTCCCTTGCAGAGATTGGTGTTTCCTGGTATCTGTTGCCCCCCATCAGATTGGGAGTTTCCCCAGTGGGCCTAGCTTTCTCTTTTGAGACGTAGTACCGGATGTTTGTCCATTGATTCCTGGACCGGTTTGTGTTATATATGTCTGTTTGTCAGCATTAATCATACATAAACTACGCATATACATGCATAATGATAACATTCAGATATTCATGTCGCATTCTTTGCCATATATCTTTATTTGTTGTCTCCTGCTATTTGGCGATATATATTTCCCCAAGCAGATGTTTGTCTCTGATCTCTCCATATAGAATCAGCCCCATAGGCAGAAAGCGTTTATCCTTTCTTCCATATTCCCGACTGAGTTATTTCCTCGTGGATGATCATTATTTCTGTATCCTCCCAAAATATTTATTGGGAGGGAGTTACTCCCCTGGGTTAAGTCCTCACTGGGTTGAGTCTTATTCAATGTGTCTCTCTAGTTCGATCCTAGATTGACTACTCTTGTTATTTCCCTTTATGCTTCCCCGTAGTTTAGATAGATGATTGCTTAGTAACCAGTAATTGTCCATCTTTTCCCCGACTGAATTTGTGGCCTTCTACCCAGTAACCGGTAGTCGTAAGTCCTATCTTTGTGGTTTTCTACCCTCATACCGGTAGATGTAATCCCCTTTTTATTGGTTATCTTTATCCAATATTCGGTATTGATATTCCTTCCCTTTTGGGTGTATCTCCCAGTAACCGGTGATATATCTCTTGGATAATTGCTCTGATAAAGCAATGTATCCCTAGCGAGTCATCTTTCATTTATCCTTTTTTTGGTAATGATTGTTTTTCCCCTTTGATTGGTCATCATTTTATACCTAGTAGTCGGTATCCCGATGTCCTTTCTTTTCGATCGATTTATCCTTTATTAACCCAGTAACCGGTTGTGGATAATCTTCCATGCGAGTATGTTATCTACGTTCTGACGGTAATAAATAATATATCTCATGCGCTCTACAGTCAAAGTCTTTCTTCCCCAATCGAGTAAGATTCGTATTTCCTCGTGGAATCGAATGCCCATCCTGTAATCGAGTTTTCTTTTTCAGGCCTTCTTTCGGATGATGAGTGTTTTGGGAATATTCCCCAATTCACCCCTTGGTTGGTCACCTATTATATGCCCAGTGACCGGTATCCCTGGTGTTCCTTCTTTCTGCTCCCTATTATGACTTTTTGTCCCTTGCGGAGTTAGATTTCCCTGAGTCGAAATATACCTCTTTAGTTCTTCCTCAGATGTTTTGGATGAATGATATCTCTCACCCTTATACCGGTCTTAGATATTTATTTTCCCCGAGCATGTTATTCTCTCGCCCTTATACCGGTGTTTTGATCACATGTCTCTTCGAGCTTATTACCCAGTAACCGGTAATACCTCATTTTGTTGTTTCCTCAGCTGAGTCCTCTTTGGGCATTCCCCATTGGAGTCCTTTAGTGGATTTTCCCAGCCTGAGTCCGGATTTTTATCTGAAGTATCCTTTGTGGATAGTTTCGCTGTATTGGCATATTCCCCAATACATGTATCTTTGCGTTAGCTCGAGTCTTTCCATTAGTTTATTTTCATGGAACCACTTCGTGTCTCTCATTAACTTCCAAGTCATGACCTGCTCATGCATTTTATTCCATTTACTCCCCAAAGTCTCTGTCCCATTTATGAGTGTATTACTCATATGGATTTTCAGTTTCTCCGGATTTCTTTTCCTTTGTGGACACATATCCCCATAGAGTATTAACCTTTTGCATACATACATTTGCATCATGAGGTCTCTTAGGGACTAAAATTCGTATCTTTGTTATTATTTAAGCCCATTCTACCTTGTCGAGACGAAGATTTTAACCTTCATATCTCCGGCTAGAATGACGTTAAATAGGGGCATCTGTAAGACCCCAATTTTGACCCTAAGATCACTCATGGCATCATATCATTGCATTTGCACCTTGCCTCAAGGATCATAGCATCTTGGCTCCTTAACCTTTGGGGTGGGAACTTGTGAGAGTTGGTTTGAGAACACCAAGCAGGCTTGAATTGTATATTATTGCGTTTCTTATTTTGTTTACTAACCAAAAGCACAAAAATATGTCACTAACTTCTTTTGTTTGGTAGCTTGAGCAATCATAAGATCCAAGGCTCCTAGGAGGCCCTATGCTCAAAGATATGGCCAGATGAAGTGAAAGTAAGCATGACAATGGTTCACAAATCTCTAATTCATCATATATGCCTCCCAAGCATCTCAATTTCTCAATTTGATCAAAGCAAACCAAAGGGCTTGAGGATTGTTTCCCAAGGAAGCCGTAATTCATCTGTTCATCAACTGTGCCTTGCTCATGAAGCAACCTCAATCCATGATCAAATACAATAAAGGGAAGTTATTTCACTCATCATTTCATGCATATTTGAGCTTATTTTAGTGCCCTCAATCATCAATTCATCAAGATTTCAGGTTTGGACTTGAGAAGTTGACCAGTCAATTCATCTGACTATTTTGAAATACACTGAGACCTGACTTTTAATGTATTTGTCAAATGGAGATGACCCCAAGAGAAAATATGTTATTAAGAACCATATAAACAACTTTCATGTTCTTAAAAAATTTATTTGAAGCTTCGAAGGTCATCATCCAATTCAAAACATTATAGGTCATTTTGACTGAAACCCTAATTTTGGGTCAACTTTCGAAGGACATAAATCATTCATTTTCCATGATTTTGGGATGGGATCAAATGCATTGGAAATTTTAAGATGTATACTTCATTTGTTATGTTGAACAAATTTTCATAATCCTAAAAGAAATACATTTGATATGTGAAAAAGTCCAACTTTAGGTGCCCATAACTTTCTCATCAAAAACCCAAATGATGAAAAATTTGAGTCCAAATTGATATAATTGAAAAGATCTACAACTTTTATGTTGAATATTCTGTCATTTGAGGCTTGCATCATTGAAACAGAAGGGCTTGAAATTGGTCCATTTTGGAAATTTTCACATACACATGTTTTGCACCTTGAACTTTATGACCAATTTTCACTAATTTTCCAATTCCAATTGAAGTTTTGTTCAACATAACAATTGATCCTCATGTCAAGAACTTTCCAACGATTACCCACAAGGCCATATTTTATTTTTTTGGAAGCGGAATTTTCGAAGAGGGGAATATTTTGGTGCAATTTTGGAAACTTGATTGAAACTCATTGCACACTCCAATTACCTCACATCTGCATGTCCATTTCAGATCAAAATGACTTCAGCTTTCCATTCAAATTAGATTTGGGCCCTCCATGCGCCTGTACAGGCCCATGCATAGAGGCCCATATCATTCATGCACACGAAAATTCACCTTGGTTGCAGCTTATTTTGCTATAAATAGAAGGGTTCAACTCCATTATTCTCCAACCTGAAGGCGCCTGATATGATGCACAATTGAATCCATAACCATACCTAAAGGAATTCTCTCTTTCATTTCAAAATTTCAGATCTAATTTTCAACTTCATTGGTTGATTATTAGACTTAAAATTCCTTGGCCTTGCTTCATCTTCACCTCAAGAGTACACTGCAATCAATAGTTGTGAAGAATTGTGCTCCATAGATCTACATTTCAGAGGTGGATGTTCAAACTTTTTTTCATTGAAACTCACTGATTATTACTTGTTTCTTGTGTTTATTGATTTGGCTGAAGTCCTCTCATCAGAGGCATTTGAATTGTGCTTTTAATTTTGCAAAATCATCAAGTTCAGTTTGAACTCCATCATTTTCCTCTTCTGATTTCTCTTACTATGGGGATCTAGAAGGAAAACCAATGGGACAGGGGTGATGTACATCACCCCAGCTTTCCAATGATATGAGGATCGCTTCATTTGGTTAAGATTTTTTGTCTTCAACTTTGGCCGAAAAATACAAGCTCGCCAGAGAAGACGATGGTGTCCACCACCGCCTGTTTGCCAGATCAAATGTGAACCGTGCAATGTGTTTTCCAGATTTAATCTCGTCATTCCTTTGTTATGACTTTTTTAAAGGCCTCGTGTGTCTCAGTTGACTAAGGCATTTGGTAGGCGCGCGCTGATAGCCCTTGGATGTGCCAGCTCAATTAATGAGACTGGATCCAACGCGCCACATATTTTCCCATTTTTCATTTTCTGATTTAATTCTCTTTTATTTTCTTTTATTTCATTTTATTTCAAAAAATCATAACTCTTTCATTTTAATTCCAAAAAATATGGGACCAATTGCATTATTTCTCTTTTAATTTCTAGTTTCTAAAAATGATTTTTAATATTTTTTATTTTATCATTTGATTATTTTTGTGAATTTTCGCTTTTCTGGTTATTTTTAATTCATTTTAAATAGTTTCCAATATCCAAAAAATTCAAAAATATTTTCTTAACCTCTTTGAATGATGATAGATCTATGACAAATATTCTCATCAATTTATTAATTGATTTGAGATTCTAGTTCAATTAGGTTATTTTTTATTCATTTTTAAGTGATTAAAAATAGTTTCTGGTTTCTAAAAATGCTGAAATTTTTGTCAATCTTTGTTTGACCTTGTTGAACTTAGGATGATCCATTTGAACCTTTCAAAGTTGATTTGAAATGGATTTGAAGTTTAACCTTAAATTGTTTATTTTAATTCAAGTATTATTTTAATTTTGAAAAAATACCAAAAATATTTTATTTGTTTCTTGACTTCTAAGGTTCATATTGCTTCTGTTTACTAGTGTTTGACTTTGATTCTAATCATCTTTGGTCAATGCACTCTACTTACTTCATTTGAATTCCATTAATGTACATTCTTATTCATATTCTTCTTCATCTTTTTTCATTTTGATCAATGAGTTAAAGATTGGTGGTTAACCTTTACGTATAGGAGGTTTAACCTTCCTTGATTCAAATCTAATTCATCTTGATCTAAGATCAAGTGAATGTATTTGCATTAAGGATAGGTTGCTTCTTAATCAAGCAAAAAACCTAAATCAATACAAGATCATTCTCATTTTCTTTTGGCATGGCAAGTTGTAGGAGCTTGGCTTACTAGTCAAGGTCTCTAACTTGTGTTTGTTGCCTACATTTTTATTGACCGGCCTCAGATAGGTGTGACTACTACATTAGTCCACCTACGATTGCTTAACATAGCGCTAAATTGCCTTATGGCACACTAACTCTAACTATTAACCATTAACTTTTAATTCTTGCACTTTACATTAATGCAAATTTAATATTCTTGTACATATTATTCATTTGCTTTTGCCCTTTGCTCACTTGAGCACATGTTTATGTTAATGCAATTTGCCTTTTGCTCACTTGAGCACATAATTGTGTATATACTATTGTGCTTGTGTTTTGTTTCGATTGTTGTGAACCAAATACAAATGGACAAAAGGACTTAGATTCTAAGACATTCCCTATGCAAAATTGAGTCAAAGAGCAACTAGGCCTCATGCCTTTAGAGTGCTACAAATGTCAAAGAGCAACTAGGCCTCATGCCTTTAGAATGCTTAATGTTGAAGACTTTGAAAGGACCTAATCTCTAAACTCGCTCTTGTCCATTCTTTGTTTGCACTGTGGAACTTTTTGATGTGTGTTTTCTTGTGCTAGGGATTCCAATTTGAGCCTAATTGAAGAACCATTGTCATAAGCATCCAAAGTGAGAGATACAAAAGCCATTGAAAGATTCCTAGGAGCTTTGTTTGATTGTGTGCTTGATTGCTTGAGTATTTGCTTATTTGCTTACTTATTCCAAAGGATGGGAGCTACTTGGATCATCACTATGATCTCAATACGGGAACTCCATTTGTGGTTTTACTTCTCTTCCTTCATCTTTGTATGTTTAGGACTCAGCCATTCTTCTTCTTCCCTCCACTCTAACCCAAGCCAAAACTTTTGTGCAAATATTAACATTTGTTTTCAAAATTAGAAACCTAAGCATTATGCTTTTGATTTTTCAAACTTTCTTTTCATAACACTTATTTTGAATTGAATCCTAAGTCAACTTTGACCATATTTTGTAAATACTTTTCATTGGTAAATACAACTCACTCAATTGTTTTTGTCGTTTCAATGGCCACTTCTTGCCAAAGTTTTTTTCATAAACCATAGCTATTAGGTTTGAGTTATCCTTGAGGTTGATATAATACTCACCTATATCCTTAGTGATGGACAATGAGTCTTCCATGCTTAGTATAGGGTTAACCCCTCACTAGCATGTTGAAGTTATCCTCACATGGTGGATTTGTTGTTTTAGGTTGAGTTTTCTCCCTTGGATAACAAAAGATCTTAAGGCTGTTGGACCAATTAATTCACCCACTTATTTTGAGATTTTTTACCCCGAACTACGAGGTTTTGATCCTAATCTTTTTTAAGATGGTACGTAGGCAATGGGTTTATCCATTCAAACACAAAAATTGTAAACAATTTGTATATTCTCTTCTCATCCCCCCAATCATATTTGCACAAATAATTTTTTCACAAATATCAACCTACCTTACAACAAATTGTGAAAAGGGCTCCCTAGGAGTACCCAGGATGTATTGGATGCTTAAAACCTTCCCATTGCATAACTAACCCCCCTATCCAGATCTCTGACATCTTTATTAGTTTTTGATTTGATAAAACTTCTCGGTTTTTGTTCGCTTTCTAACCTTTCCTTTGGATAATTAAAAGTACGGTGGCGACTCGATTTGTATGATTTACTTTTGATTTAGTCAATCAATCTAAAGGTAACGAATATCCCGCTACACATAGGAGCTCTAATTGTTCCAATTGACAAAAGATAGAGTACATAGGAGATATTACAAAAGCCATTTAAGGGAATATGAGATATTATAAAAGCCATGAATCCATCCAGATTAATTGGCTTAGCCTTTAAGAAATAAATAAAATCATTCCAAAAATAGACAAATCTCATTCAATTTTTGACCTAATTCTTATTTATAAATAGCACAAGTTTTCTACATTTTTTGCCATCCACAATTCACAAATTCAATCCCAAAAGTTGTTGTTATTCACCGGAAGAAGAACAACAACTAAACCTTAAACCTTCAACATCTATCCAAGTAAAAAAAGAGATGGAATCTCGCATCAAAGGAGAACAAGAAGAGGAGTTAGAAGAGGTTCTAGGCAGAAATAGGAAAGAAAGGGTTCTACCTAGAACTCACCTCTAACACATGGAGATGATGAAGATGATGAGTAGAAAATGGTGATGATGAGCTTCCATGATTCTTCATGATCTTTTCCTTCTTCTTCCTCTTCCTCTTTCTTTCTTTTCTCTTCTCCCACTTTCTGATAACACTCACTCTCTTTCTCCAATCTTATCTCTTCCCCTTCTCTTACCACCACAGAACATATATACATATATATATAACATGTAATTAATATATATTATGATATTAGGTAGTAATAAAATATTTCAATTGATATTTTATCTTCCAGTACCAACTGACCAATTATTAATGTTACCAAAAATGTCCTCTCTTGTACATATTAATATTAGTTTGTCCCTTTTATTAATAATTAATCTCTTCAGAGTTCACTTGTTACTCTATTGGTTCCAACTGACAATATTTAGAGCTCATAGGAGCTCTAATTGTTCCAACTGACAAAAGATAGAGTACATAGGAGATATTAGAAAAGCCATTTAAGGGAATATGAGATATTACAAAAGCCATGAATCCATCCAGATTAATTGGCTTATCCTTTAAGAAATAAATAAAATCACTCCAAAAATAGACAAATCTCATTCAATTTTTGACCTAATTCTTATTTATAAATAGCACAAGTTTTCTACATTTTTTCCATCCACAATTCACAAATTCAATCCCAAAAGTTGTTGTTATTCACCGGAAGAAGAACAACAACTAAACCTTAAACCTTCAACATCTATCCAAGTAAAAAAAGAGATGGAATCTCGCATCAAAGGAGAACAAGAAGAGGAGTTAGAAGAGGTTCTAGGCAGAAATGGGAAAGAAGGGGTTCTACCAAGAACTCACCTCTAACACATGGAGATGATGAAGATGATGAGTAGAAAATGGTGATGATGAGCTTCCATGATTCTTCATGAGCTTTTCCTTCTTCTTCCTCTTCCTCTTTCTTTCTTTTCTCTTCTCCCACTTTCTGATAACACTCTCTCTCTTTCTCCAATCTTATCTCTTCCCCTTCTCTTACCACCACAGAACATATATACATATATATATATATATAACATGTAATTAATATATATTATGATATTAGGTAGTAATAAAATATTTCAATTGATATTTTATCTTCCAGTACCAATTGACCAATTATTAATGTTACCAAAAATGTCCTCTCTTGTACATATTAATATTAGTTTGTCCCTTTTATTAATAATTAATCTCTTCAGAGTTCACTTGTTACTCTATTGGTTCCAACTGACAATATTTAGAGCTCATAGGAGCTCTAATTGTTCCAACTGACAAAAGATAGAGTACATAGGAGATATTAGAAAAGCCATTTAAGGGAAAATGAGATATTACAAAAGCCATGAATCCATCCAGATTAATTGGCTTATCCTTTAAGAAATAAATAAAATCACTCCAAAATTAGACAAATCTCATTCAATTTTTTACCTAATTCTTATTTATAAATAGCACAAGTTTTCTACATTTTTTTCCATCCACAATTCACAAATTCAATCCCAAAAGTTGTTGTTATTCACACTGAAGAAGAAGAACAACTAAACCTTAAACCTTCAACATCTATCCAAGTAAAAAAAAGAGAAGGAATCTCGCGTCAAAGGAGAACAAGAAGAGGAGTTAGAAGGGGTTCTAGGTAGAAAGGGGAAAGAAGGAGAAAACAGCATGCACCTCTACTAAAAACCAGTTAAAATAGCATGCAACTTTTAATCAATTTTCTTAAATTAACTTTGTAACTAACATAAAAAAAATCAAATATTTAAGCAACATTTAGCTAATATAAAAAAAATCAATTTTTAAATCAATTTTTTAAATAAATTTTTTTAAAGAAAGTTCTAAAGTAATCAATTTCTTAAATAAACTTATTTAAAAAATTTCTAAAAGCAATCAATTTTTTAAATCAACTATTTTTAAAGCAATTCTTTTCTAACTAATATCATGAAACAAATTTCTAAGAAAGTATTCTAAATTAACTTTCTTATTTAGTAATATCACAAATCCCTTTTTTAATAATATAAAAATTCTTTAACACTAATGTCCTGAATCCTTTTATGTAATCAAAACTCAAAACCATGATTAAAATTCAACATTCCACAAATTTCTTCTTCGCTTTTATTATCCAACAACATTAATCTTGTTTCCTTATTAAAAAACAAAAATACCAAAAAACTTACCCTTTTATTATTAGATTACTATATAGTCTTGGTAACTTAACTCAGTTTTAAAATCAAAATACCAAAAGTATTAAGTTCATTTAGACATTTTCTCATTTTACTAGTTTAGACTCCTTAGATTGTTAATATATAAAAATACAAAAAATTATATCTTAAAAAATCAAAACAACAAAAATAATCATGTATATATGACCACACTTTATTTTCTAAATAAATTAAAAAATATTTTCGCAAAAATCAATTAGAGATCCATCTAAAATCAAATTCAACTCACTCAAACATATGTTCTTTGCCCTTGTGCATTAAGACATTTTTATCAAACCTTTCGCCGTCCCCGATGCGTTGAGAACTTTTCTAAACTAAAATCAACAAACACACAAACATTTTTTAGAAGAAATATGATGCTCTGATCCTTCATCAAACATGAAGGTATGTAGGCATAGAGTCGTAGTACTCTAGCGAGTACAATAATCAAAAATAATTTTTGTGTCCTTCTTTATTAATCAAATATTTTCTCTAAGTAATAATATTTCCATTGTAAATAAAAAATTTAAGTAAGAATAAGTAACCTAAGCAAACTTTTCCTTAGAAACACACAGTAACCCTATAATTAGAGGAGGATCTCATTGAGTATAATGGAAATATGGGGTACCTAATACCTTCTCATTGCTTAATCGACTCCCGAGCCCTAGTCTCTCCCCTTAACTTTAGGTTTTATCATTATTTATCTGTTTCGTAGGAACGAATAAAAAATGACGGTGAGTTTGTGATTTTTCCAGCCACGACAAATCTCACAACAATATAGAACTAGATAAAGACCCGCATGATGTGCGGGGCTGAGATGAATTTTTATGTAGTATTATAAAACTTAGATTTTTATTTTATTTATTATAAAAAATTATAATTAAGAAGATAATATAAACTTTATAAAAAGAGAGAGTAAAAATTTAGGTGAAAAGAAATATGTTTGAATCATAGATATGCAAATAAGATATATTTTTTATGGCCTTTTGATTTTTATGGTCCTCCGACTAGGATAATTTATTTTTAATACTTGTTTTAATGATGATTAGGATGATTTATTATTTAATATTTTTTTACATAATTAATTAATATTAATAGTTTTAATTAAGTTTTTTTTAGAAATTAATTAATTAAATTTTTAAAAAGTACTTTGCACCTTAAGCCCATCTCATTTAAGCACTAGCCCAATATTCAAAATTTTAAATGGTAATACTAATGAGATATATATAAATACTAACTATATTTACCAAAAACTCAATGTAAAATTTTAATGAGAAACCGAACTCACACTACACCTGCAATCTTTGTTCATAATTTTATAGCAAAATTTCAATTGAATGAACAGACATACATATTTTGTTAAATGGGATAGTTATTTTGAAAAAGTTCTATTAAACTATATTTGAACAAGTATTATTAATGTCTTCAACCTCATTGTTCATCTTACAACCATCGTCTCTTTTGATATCAGAATCCAGGGTCAGTCCAAACAATTAAGTGGTTGAATTTTAAAATTGAATAATTAATAATTAAAAATACTTTTTTTATTTTTCTATTCATATTAAGTAAAATTATAAATAAATGAAACAACATAACAAATTTTAAAGTAGTAAAAAAAGTGCAATTCATTAATGAAGAATTTAGATAATGTAGTTTGAAACCATTGCAATTGCATATATATTGCTTCTTTTTTAAGCATTTACAGAAAATAATACTATATAAAATAAATAAATATATGGAATAGTTATTTTGATGATTAACATTAGAAAAGTAAAAAAATGAATACTTTAAAATTGAACCTCGCTAGTGTTTTGAGCATGATGATGCAATGTTGTGTGAGATACTTTAAAATTCAATTTTTTTAAACCCAAAACTACCATAAAGTATTACTATTATGATGTTTGTTAATATAGAAATATATACATCCCACATTGTAAGTTGATTAAGATTGATTAACAAAATTATCTAATTAAATAAAACTTTTATCAATTAATTAATCTAGGCTTAAATAGTCTGTTGGTCCCTGTAACTTAGCGAGTTTTTGAATTTGGTCCCTATATCCTTTTTTTTGGTCTGGGTCCCTATATCTCATTTTTGTGTTGGCGTTAGTCCCTAGAGTTAAAATTCTGTTAAAAAAATTGATTGGACTAACAGTGCACACGTGGAACTGATGAGTAGATTAACATCGATGACGTGGCAGACATTGCATTGACACGAAAGCATGTTATCACTAGACAAAACTACACATTTGTTTAGCTAGTTGCAACAAATATATATATATATATATATATATATATATATATATATATATATATATATATATATATATATATATAATTGATTAATTAGCTTAATTATTTAATATTTCAATAGTTTGTTTCAATTATTTAGTTTATTAAATTATTCATTTATTTAATATTTCAATTATTTAATATTTCAATATTAAAAATTTTAAATTAGTTTAAAATTTAATATTTCATATTTCAACTATTAAATTTTAAATTTACTCAGCAGTTCCATGTGTGCACCGTTAGTCCAATCAACTTTTTTTTAAACATAATTTTAACTCCAGGGACTAACGCTAACAAAAAAGTGAGATATAGGGACCCAAATAAAGAAAAGATACAGGGACCAAATTCGAAACCTTGCTAACTTACAGGGACCAATAGACTATTTAAGCCATTAATTTAATTAAAATGGTCGAAGCGATTTAACCATAATGTGCTCAAAACCAGTTTGTGCGTAATGGCAACAAGAGTAATATCATACGCAAGATCATAACACGACGAAAATATCCTATCAATGTATTGAAATTTTGGTGGCATAACGACACATAAAAGTCGAATCCACGGATTTAATCCAATTTAACGCAATGGAGTCAAATAGCAACAACAATATTATATTTACAATATTTATAATTTATGAGAGTGTCATAATCAACGAGCCTAATGCACATAATAAAACCCAATACGTATTCTAAATTCAATTTTATAATAATAATAATAATAAAAAATAAACAAAAAGAATATTACAAGGGGGGAGCAACGCCCCTACTTCCTGATTCCATGTAGTCTGACTTTTTTTCAGCAAAATTAACCACGGTCATTGATATTATGACATGTGGCATCAAAAAAATAAGAAGAAGAAAGAAACAAGTTGAATGCCAAAATGTTAGAACGCAAAAACATAACAAAATCCAACCATTCCTCCTCACTTTTCTTCTTAATTTCAACACTTATTCCAAAAATTATAACAAAATAAAAATATACTCTAGGATCAAACCAACCTATATCAACCATTAGTTCTAGTCTCAATCTCAATGTTAAATGAAAACAATAATAAAATAGAAGGATTACCCAAATTGCGGTGGACAGATCGGCGGTATAGCGTGAAGATATGTTGGTATCGCAGTTCAACCTTAATGTAATGAATCATTAACAACACTATATTTCCATCTAGGCAGCAACCTCTTAAAGTTAAACATTGCATACTGTTTCTCGATCTCAAACATTTGATCTAACCAATTTGGCATAAATGGTTATGTCCACATACACATAACCTGAAAGTTCTAACACCCAATTTACCAAATTTCCTCCAATCTGTTACAAAGAAACAAAATTACACAAAAAACATATTAAGAATCAAAACAGAGGAACATACTATATTCTATTCTAGTCCAATAATTCATCGAAGTAGTTCGTAGTTCATTCACTTTGTATGGTTCGTTGGGTGACTTTGGGTTTGGAAAAAAAGCTCTGAATATTATTGAAGGCTCTCAACAACGGATTTGTGGTGATTTTAGGGATCAATGAGAGTAGCGAATGGTGGTCTTCAAGGTGTTTATTTTTCTGAGTTATTAGGGGTTGTGAGTAGTGTCGGAGAAGTGAAACCGGCGGCGAGGAGAATGAGGTAGATGATTTGTGCCAGTTGTTATTGTTTGGATGTTTTCCAACGATGATGGTGAAAAGCAGTAAGTTTGTGGTGGTGTAAGTGAGATTTAAAGATAGTGATGAGATTTGGCTAGAGGAAGGTTGAAGAGCGTGGTAGGGAATAATTCACGCATCAGAGAAAAAGATGACCTTTTTTATTTTCTTATGATTGAGAGAAAGTGTTCTCTATTTCAGTCAGTGGAGAGAATCATCCGTTGGGAATTTTTTAAGTAGTGGCTCGCGTGACAGCAATGAAGGAGGGAGGAAATCCTCTCAATTTGGGCCATCTTTCTGCTAAAATTTTGTCTTTATTCGCTCTTTGTTAGCTGGTGTGTGTGATTTATGAGTGGTCCAAAATTTGTTCCTTCTCTTCATTTTTATTGCTGAATTTTGAATGAAAGATATAAAGATGTCACATGTCATTTTCTTATTGGAGGGATAAGTCATTTTTCGATTCTCCTTATCCGCTACTATGAGAGACGTTGGGGAGACAATCCAAAACCAATATCATCTTTTTTCTTTCTCTTTATTAATTCCTTTTAAACTTATTTGTTTGAACAATAAAAATACACATGGATATTGTTTGCTAACCCTTGATTAAATGAACCTAGTTGTCATGATTAAAATAAAGAAATACAAATTAATTTAAAATGTCAATGTTGCCCCTTCTAGAAGTTTTAAAAGATTTAAAATAAATTAAATCAATTAAATAAAATAGAATTCACATCCTTTAAAATAAATATGATAAAATCAAAATAAAGATATAGAAAATTCTATTTAATTATTTTGAACACTTTGAAAAAAGAATAAAAATAAAAGGACTAAATATGAATAAAAATCGAGCGCAAAAGTGCTCAAAGAATTAAAATGAATGCACTAAAATGATTAGCGTGAAATAAACTTCTCGAAAACATACAACTTTGATTAAATTTTGAAGTGAAAAATACTCGACTGAAAAGGTTCAGGTTGATGAAAATGCAACTGAAAAAGTAGTCGAAAAAGAAAAACGAGTACGCCAAGTTAAACTACGCAAACTGGAGACTAACAAGAATGAAGTCTGCAAGCTCTATTTCAAAACTTTTCGTTCGCTAATTTTATGTACATTTTGAGAAACAAATCGTATGGTATCATATTCTTTGTTTTGATGTTTTCGTCAATTAGAGTGTATATGATTGTGTTTATTCGCTTATTTGTAATTTGCTTTTTATTCAAATATTTGTTGCTTGTAATTCATATGCAATTTGATTTGTACGATTTCTGCTTCGGCTTTTAGCATTATACAATTAAGACCTCTCACTAATCAATAAAATTAGAGTTTTTATCCATTAGTGTTCTTTTTTTAGCATTGTGAGTTGGTGTTTGTCGTTTTATCTGTTGTTGCTTGAATTACAAGTTAGAATACTTAAATCAATGTGACCAATAATTTAATTAGAATCATAAAATCTATAATTGGTCTCTTCTTAATTTGACTCGAATCATGAATTGAACATGATACAAATTTCAAAATTTTCATAAATAAAGTCGTGAATATTCAACAATTTCATAAATAAAGTCATGAATATTCAACAATTTCGTAAATAAAATCATAGGTCATATACACTTGAAGTGATAACAATGATTTTAAATTGCAGTTGGATTGTGGACATTGGGGGATACAGAAATATTTGGAAGTAGGGGCAAAAACATCATCTATTATATTCATTAAAATTTATATTTTATAAAACTAAGAGTTTGATGAACAACCTTATATTCATATATTTGACGTACATAAGTCATTTCTTAAAACAACAACATAGGTAATCAACACTTAAGAGTATATTTTTGAGGAACAGAAGTCATTGCTTAAAACAACAACATAGGTAATCAACACCTAGAGTATCACAAAATCCACCAAATGAAAATCCCTTGCCCTTACAGTCTTGATCGCAGGTAGGAGAACAAAGCCCAGAACAACACTGTGCATCTGGCGACCCCGGGGCGCATGATTCATCTAAAACTATTGCTGGAGTCCCCAAACTAGTAACCAATCCTGAAATAATATAACATAACATATTTTCAATTTAAGTTAGTAAATTGTTTATGAAATATACAACTCTAAAATATTAAAACAAAAACTTTCTCCTCACCTGAAAACAAGACCAAAGCAATGCATGAAACAAAGAGAAGATAGGATCGATAGTTGTTAAATGCCATTTTTTCTGTGGAATTTGTATATCTTTAATTTTAGACTTATCTCATTTCCATTACGTATATATAGACTTGGAAAATGTAGTATTTAGAATAATATTAATATTTGTATTGACTAAAGTTTTATAAAAATTTATAAAAGAAAAGTGTAAGGAATATCTTTTAAATATAATAACATTTCCTTTATTTCTTGTAAATAATTTACATTATATTTAACCAAAGAAAATATATTAATTTAAGCAAATGTTGATTCAAAATCATGAAAGTATTATGTGGATTACATTCACACCTATAAATGGTAAACATTTGAAGATTATAAGGATTTATTATTTTTCAATATTAATTGTTAGTGTTTGATCATTGTAACAAAATATCACTAGTAATTCATGTTATTGTCTAAAGAATTGACATGAATGATGCACTTGGTATTTTAATGTGTATATTTTTTTTGTTCTCTATAAACTAATATAGTTTTTGTATCTGCAACATAAGTTAGATATTGATTCTCAAAATTTCTAACTTTTAGGAATAAAATAGGAACATTATGTTTTTGGATCTAGACCTTACATAACGATGGAGAAACTCAAATTCTCTCAAAATTTAGTATATTTAAAGTGAGACTCAAGTTTAAAGGTGAGTACACTCCAAATTGCACAGTTCTATATTTACTATTTACTAGTGATATTTTGTTATCAATTACTAATGCAATAAATGGAAAGACAAACTCTCGTTAGAGTGATGACTTTTCATTAAGATTATTAAGCAAAGAAAATATCAGAAGTGCATTATGAAACTATTTAATTTTGCTAAAGAGTTATAGTTTTGTCAATTAGGTGATTTTGTCGAAAATTTAACGTATGATATTCTCTTTGCAAAATTAAGTTTGTAACTATTAAAGTTAGAAATTATTCTTTAATAAAATAAATTCATAAATTATGCAATAAAGAAAAGATTGAAGATAGAGAAAATAAAATAGTGCTCATTCAGTAAATACCTCAAAGGATGAGGAAAAATAAAGAATAATAGGAAAATATAATCTAAAGTAACAAATGTTCAATGGTGTTAAAAGATACATCAATTTAAAGGTGACAAATTTGGTGAAGATTGATAATCTTTTATTTGTTTTTAACTATTTTAGATTGTCATTAGAAGCTTAATATCTAATGGAAAATTTGGTGAATGAATAAATTTAAGTTTTAACATAATAATATTTTTTAAATGATGGATTCGATTTGTCTTTTAAATTCAAATATTATTATATTTAATCCAGTCATAATTTGTGACAATCTAGAATTGTTGAAAATTTTAAGAAATACAAACTTTAGTCTCAAGTTAAACATTACTTTGAGACAAATATTGTAATGTGTCTTGAGAATATTAAGTTTGGGGAGAGATATGGTCAACGAATAAAATTGAGTGGGAAATAATTGGCTCTAACTCATATTTTAGACATAACGCATTTCCATTATATATATATATATATATATATATATATATATATATATATAGAGAGAGAGAGAGAGAGAGAGAGAGAGATATTCATAGAGAGAGAGACTTTTTCATTTGTTTCCATACAATGTGAATATCCTTTAGATGCTTAAATCTTGATTTTTTTTTCTGTAAGTCATACACAAGTAATGAGAGATAAAGACTTGAGTTAAGAATCATTGAGAAATTCCTTAGAGCCGAGTGAACCCGTAAGATATGGGAACTCGCTGAGATTATTGTATCACACCACTATTGTTTTTGTTTTTTAGGGGTTTATTTGCAGGTTAGGGGAAGGAAGATATTGTTCGATGATGTTTCAAAGACTTTCATTACGTGATCTTCCACTGTGGATATTTGTGCAATGAGAATATTGTACATATATCTTATTTTTTATTTGCGAACTATTGTATGTCATATGCCATACATTGTATTTTTCGTGATGGACATGTATCTAATGATGCCATTAGGTACTTATATTGTATTTGTACCAATTAATATTTCATTTAATGTATTTTCTATATGTATATTATATGGAGTGTTACAGTAGGTCTAGGTTTTAAATGATTACTGATCCCAAATTTTGAAACCTAACTTTATTTTACTAATCAAAATTAGTAATACTTTAGGAATAGAGAATTACAATTTTGTGATATGAGAACTAATGCGGGATAAAACCTGGTTTTGATTTTGAATTCACCTAAGGGATTAAGGGAATGTTATTAAAAGAGAGTGTTACACACCACAAAATCGGGTATATCTAGTTTGTTAATTTATTGTAACACTAAAACAACACTTCAAGGGAATAAACACAATTACCAAAAATCGACAAATAAAAGATTCAAAAAAGGCACGGTCATTTTACTTGTTCCAATGAATAGAGGGGTCCCTTGATATTTATAGTTCATCAAACCACACTAGGGTTCCATCTCTAGATTTATAATACGCCCATCAAAATGAATCGCCTACCCAAACACTCATTTTGCATGAAAATGTCAATGAACCTTGTTTCCTCTATTTATAAAAGATAATAGATAATTAAGAGGGTAACACGTGAAAATCAAAACTTACTTTATTTCAAAATGGATGAAAAGAGGGGAAGGAGAAGAGGCATGAGACTCCAAGGGTTTCACCGCCTGAAAGGACTGTTTCCCTTATCTAACATTACGACATCCACTAAGAAGGGGAGAAAATACAGAGTCCACTAATGAAAGTCAATCATCGTGTAGTTTTGTCAGTTTTTGTTTAGTGTTTTTAATAGTATTTAGAGGAGTATTACATGGTTTGAAGATTAATTTTGGTATTATTTGAGACAAAGAAGAAAGTTGTGAATTTTCTACACGTTTTACATTACCACATATGTTAAATTAATTTTATCATATCTAGAGCTTTGTAACTCTGATAGAGGTGATACCAACGACAAATGAGAGCTAATAAGAGAGATAGCTACGGAAAAAAATGTGGCACAATTTGGACAGTTTTATGCCTTTTATAAAAGGAAATATATGCATAATATTTAGTAGTCGGAGGTTTTTTTATAGTAATTTGAGAGCCAAGAGAGTTTAGGAGCAATGATTGAAAGTTTTTTTTTCCGTTGAAGACTGATTTCCATCTCCAAATTCATGTATTTTTCTTCTAAGCTTATTGTTATAAATAATTTTATTATGAGTAACTAAGTTTTCTCAAATTCACCTTTTGAGATGACTTTATTTTGATCTATTTGAACCATGTAATTGGCTGAGTATTGTTTCATTAATTTTCAATTCTAGTATTATTCAGTTATATTTGTTCTTAATGCTTTTTTATGTTTACGAATGTACAAATTTATCTAGGTTTTGAATGATTACTGTCCCTAACTTTTGAAACCTGGCTTAATTTATCTTTTTATAATTAGTAATTACTTTAGGAATAGAGAATTATAATCTTGTGATATAGGAATTAACACGCGATAAAATATGTTTTGATTTCAAATTCTTCTAAGGGATTATGGTTTTTTATTAAAAGAGAGGGTTATACATCAAATAATTGGGTATACCTATTTTGTTAATTCATCTTAATACTATAAGAACACTTTAAAGAAATCGACGCAATTACAAAACAATTAGGGTTGACAATGAACCGAACAAACTCTAATATAGTTTAGAACTCGATTCAACAATTAAATCGTTGAACTAGGTTCATGAAGCAAATGAGCTGAATATGAATAAAAAATTAAGTTTGTTAACTAAATGAGTTGAAGTTCAACTATACATAATTTGACTCGTTAGGTTAATGAATCAACTCAATTATATATAAGAACAATTACATTATCTTTAAGAGTATATTTAAAGATGTACTGCAAATCTTAACCTTATATTTTCTTTTAATGTAAGAGTTTTAATTGATAATATATATTCTCAATTGAGAAAATATTTCTAAAAATAATTATACAAATAAAATCAACATCATATAAATGACGTTTTTCAAAAAAATAATTTAAAAATTAACAAACATATATTTTCTAATTTAAAAAATATCTTTTTAAAAAATATACTTAATATATAAAAAAGTATCTTTAAATAAAAAAAAAATTCTAGATTTCCTTTAATTTTTAAAAAATAACTTTTTAAAAAATATCTTATAAATTTAAGAAAAACAAATAATATTCTAGATTTCCTTTAATTTAAAAATATATATTTTTAAAAAATATACTTCATATAAAAATATCTTTAAATTAAAAAAAAAAACATATATCTTTAATTTGTTTTAAATTATCTTTAGGAAAATAACACTTTTCAAATTTTTTTATCTTTAATGTTATTTTAGAATTTATTTTAATTAACTTAAATTCAATATTTTCTTTTCAAAAATATATTAATTTAAAATATTAAATATAAAAAACAATAGAATTTAAAAGATGTCTTTTAAGTTCGTTTATCAAGAAAGCTGAAGCTAACGAGATGAAATTAACAAGTTGAACGGAGTTACTCTTAAACTTATAACGAGTCGAGTTTGAGCTTAAAAAAAGTTCGTGTCGAACTCAAACCAAGATTTCAGATAAACCAATTTTTAATGAGTCCAGTCGAGCTAAGGCGAGTTCGACTCGACTCGAATCATTTTCATCCTTACAAACAATGACAAATAAAGGATTCGAAAAAGCCCTGGTCATTTTAATCTCTATTAACTTTCATCTTTTTATTTTCTTTTAGGTAAAAAACCAAACTTTTTTGGAAACACCATGACTTAGTAATTTAAGTATGATGATATTGTCATGCTGCAACTTAGCAATATTTGTGGAGACAAACTTATTATAAATATTATTACTTGGCAATGATTTAGTACACTTGCTAAATATTCCATCAAGTTTTTGGCGCTGTTTTAAGTGGTTATTGATTAATTTAAACAAATCAATTAAATTATGCTTATGATTTATTTTTATTTTTTTTAAAATTTTAGTTTTTATTTTAGTTTTTTATTTTATTCTACTTTTCAAATTTTTTCTGTTATTAATTTTAGTTATTTTCAATTACTATTTCATTTTAGTATTTTTTAATTGTGTCGTGCTAATGATATGTTTTTCTTTCTAACTGTGTATGTGAGGTAAAGTATCTATCAAATTGCTTTATTATTCATATGACAACACAAAAAGTGAAATAGCTCTGAGGAAGAAATGTGAATGTATGATGGAACTTGGTTTTTAACTTGGTCTATTAGCATAAATCAAAGTTGTATCAAATAAATTGGTTTCCTCAACTCTAGCTCAAAAAAAATGTTAATCAAGTCAGGGTATTACGATGTGATTTATGTGGTGAAGGTCATGCCAATGATTGTGTACTAAAGGGATATGCTGAAGAGACTCGTTATATTGTAAATTTTCAAAAACTAAATCCTTACACAGTGGGAAGATCATCCAAATTTCAAATAGAGTAATAATCAATGTCAAAGCTTTAGTAAAAAAATCATCGAGATCCACCACCAAGAAAGCCATATCCTCTAGAAGAGGCCGTGCAATAATTCATGAAGATGACTCAAAACATCTTTGAAACAATGAAGTCAATTCAAGATACATCCATCAAGATCCATGAAATATCTCTTAAGAATATTGAAATGCAAATTGGGAAGTTTTACAAACAACTGGAGAGTTTAATGGATATATAATGGTTAATCCAAGAAATGATAAAGTTGAGAGAGAAGTCTAAGATGACTGGAAGGTAGTAGATGAAGGATGAGTTGAAAAAGAACAAGACGTATAAAAATTCATGCCATCAAATAGAAGAATTTGAGGTGAAAATAAATATGAGAAAAGAGAAAGAATGTTAAGTGAGGATGATCTAGTTTTGGATTCAACAATTTGTCTAGATGTAAATATCCAACTAGAAAACATTTAACAAAAGATTATCCCTAAAAATCAGTTTAGAAACAAAGTACCTGAAAGTAACAAAAAAATTGATGAAGTATAGAATGTCATTTATGCCTTGTTCTCTACTATCAAATTGAAGAAGATCTGGAAGGAACCTTATAAACCCTCAATTTCATAAGATTCTTACCCCAAGAAAAGGAGGCAAAATGATATATTGTTTGTGTCATATATGTCTCCCTATAAAAGAATCAAACGGTCAAGCTAATGATCATAAAGAAGCGTTATGTGGGAGGCAATCCACAAAATAGTGTTACTTAATTTTTTATTTTTTTTTCTTTCCTTTTGAGTATTTGTGTTGTTATTTAAAATGACTGAACTTCCTTTCTTTATAAATTTTTATTTTAAAATCATTACCCACATATCAATGACTACCACAAGTGAAAATAAAAATATTTAAAAAAACTGTGATGAGGATGCTCAGTTATTATGGTATTTATAAATGTGGATTGAAAAATAAAGAAGATGAATAATATATAAATATTGTATACTCAACTTCAAGGCACCTAAACAAGTAAGGTTTGAGCCCAAATATATCATTTTTTTAACTTTTTCCTTACTATTGAGAGTATCCAGGAAATTGCTTATTTCTAGAAGTTAGAACTTTTCTAAGTAGTTGATTGGTCTAATTTTTTATACATACTGAGACACTTATTTGTTTAAACTATGAGTATTTTCAAGTCATCCTTTAATTTAATCATCTATTGTTAAACCTTTAGAGCCTTGGTCACTTCTTTTGGAGACATAGTCATATTATAAGTCAATTAACTTGAAAGATTAATCTTTCCATTCTCTTGGGAGTTAGGTAAAATTGAAGTTTCCTTGTTAATGTAAAATACTAAGTTAGGGGTTGCTCTTGAAACTATCAAAATTTTAAGTTTGGGGGGGGGGGGGGGGGTACTAAAGAACATTTAATAAAAATAAGGAAGTTCAAATGTCTTTTTTTTAAACAAAGAGAAAAAATAAACAAGAAAAGTTATTCTCTAATTAATGAATTTGTAATTAATATTATGTTAAGAATTTTTGTGGAACAAGTAAAGCAAGGAAAATATCTAGTTAATTCCAAATTTTAAACCTATTATCCAAAAAAATATCACATTGACATAAGCTCCATTATAACCTGAAAAGACCTCAAAAGCGTGTATTCAAATTCCGAGTTTTAATGATTTTTGGAAAATTTGCAAGCTTATGATAAAATAACTATTGTATATTTAGTCAGTGATTACCATATTAGTCCACTTAAGCGAAAATATGAGTAAATGATACAAGTTGGTTGTATCTGAGCATTAGAAGAATTATTTGGACTTTTATTAATTGAAGAAAACAGCATAGGTGACATTTGACCCAAGAAGGTGTGGTGATAATTGGTTGGGTACGAATGCCATTTTAGTGTTAAAATTTTTAGTTTGCAAATTTGTTCCTTCAGGACAAGTAACAAATCATTTTTGGGTTATGATGATAATCCGTCATCATGTAGTTTTAATAATTGTTTTTAGGGTTTTTAATAGTATTTAGAGGATAATTACATGGTTTGAAGATGAATTTTGGAGATAAAGAAAAAAGCTGTGAATTTTCAGCACATTTTACATAATGATGTCGGTCGAGTAATTTGATCATATCTAGAACGCTTCATAACTCCTATTGAGGTGACACCAACAGAAAATGAAAGCTAACAAAAAGAAATAGCAAGAATTATAAAAGGAAAAGTATGCAAAAGAACTTAAGCGTTTCAGTTTTTTTAGAGAAAATTGACAGTGAAACAGATTTTAGGAGCAAGGATTGAATTTTTTTCTCCAATGAAGACCAATTTTCATTTCCAATTTCATGTATTTTTCTTTCAAACTTGTTGCTATGAATAATTTTAGTATGGGTAGCTTAGTTTTCTTATATTAGGTCTTTTGATATGAATTTATTTTAATCTATTTAACCATATATTGGATTAATACTATTTTATTAATTTGCAATTCCAATATTATTTAGTTATATTTGTGAAAGTGAAGTCACATTATCGTATGGTGTCATATTCTTTGTTTTGATGTTTTTGTCAATTTGAGTGTATATGATTGTGTTTATTCACTTATTTGTAAATTTCTTTTTATTTAAATATTCACATATTTGTAATTCATTTGCAATTTGATTTGTACGATTTTTAGTTCGACTATTTATCATTATACAATTAAGACCCCTCAGTAATCAATAAAATTATAGTTTTAATCCATTATATTTTGCCTTTTTAGCAAAGCAAGTTGGTGTTTTTGTTTTATCTAATGTTGTTTGAATCCCAAGTTATAACACTTAAATCAAAGTGGCCAAATATTTGAATAGAATCACGTGCAATGTGTGACTCGAATCAAGACTCTTGTGAAAATTGGAATTTTCCTTTAGAGGATTTGACTGGAATCATAAAATTAACTTGACTCGAATCACAACCTAATGTGACTCAAGTCATGTTTAAAGTTTCAATAGAATCATAGCTCTCTATTATCACAACCCGATTTTGACCCTTAATCATCGATTCAATAGATTCATCATTGCTATTGCATCCTGTCGCGGCTGGAAAAATGACAGAGTCGCCACCATTCTTAATTGTTCCTAAGGAACAAGGAAATAATGATAAAACCTATTAACTAAATGTGAGATACTGGATTCGGGAGTTGGTTAAGTAAGGGGAAGGTGTTAGGCACCCCTTACCTCCATTGTACTCAATGGGATCCTCCTCTAATTTTAGGGCTAATGTATGTTTCTAAGGTGTTTGCTTGATTTCTAATTAACTATTGATTATTCATTTATTTACAGAAGGTATTCCATTTAAATGGACGAGAGACCCAAAAAGTTTTTTTTATAATTGCGCTCGTTAGAGTTTACATCTGTATGCCTACGTACCTCCGCATTAGGAGAGGGATCAGAGTACCGTAGTTCTTCTTAAAAATGTTGATTGGTTGGTTGTTTTATCCCTTGAAAATTCTCACGGATCGGGGGCGGAGAAATGATTTTAGAAAATGCCTCAATACACTAGGGTAGAGGTCTTACGGTTTGAAGTGAATTTGAACTGATTTTAACTCTTTATCTCTTGTAAAAAATATTGATTTAATTTATTTAAGAAAATAAATTAGAAGTCATAGTTATGTGTTAGGTGTAACCCTTAATCCCAGTTTCAACTCTCAATTTAACCCTTGAAAATCCCATATTTTTATCCCCAAATAGTATCCCATGTCTTAGTCCATTTTTTTTCTTTCAAAATATCATTTAATTTAATTAATAAGAATATATTAAATATGATGTAATAATATAATAAAAAATGAATAAAATTAAATAATTTAAATTAGATTCAACGAGATATATCCCCTATCCCTATTTTGTCCCATCTTCATACCCCTTAAGACCCTAAGAATTATTCGTGATTCTATCCCTTAATTCCTGATTTAATTAACTTTAAAATAAATAATATAAATCTCTAATCAATTAAAATATTACTATCATAATTAATTAATTAAATAAAAATGTCATAAATAAAAAAAATAACAAAAAATTAATTTTAATTTTAGTTGAATTAATCCTAAATATTAAATGGATAAATCTTAATTAATAGTTAATTAAGTAATTATTTAAGTAAAATTAATAAAACGAGGGGGTGGTATTTTGAACTGGTAAGCAAATGGGCCATTAGGAAGGGGTCAACTGAAGCATCAAATACATTGGATTCAGAGTTGGTGGAGAAATGGTCATTATGTTCAATGTAGCCCTTTTCCAATATATATCACCAATTTCAAATTTGTAAAGATCCCTGGAGTCTTGCCATTTGCAGACTACCATTCCATCAAATAAATTTGAGCCTTTATCCAATTCTTTGCACTCTTATTTGTTTCTGTTCAACAAATATTTTGCATGTTTTAATTGATAAATATCATTGTTTTAAATAAATAAATTTTTCATAATTTGTTTTTTAAACAAAGTGAACATTCACAATGACAAAAAAGGGATAATTGGGATATCTTCAGTGCACTCCCAAGGATAGTATGATCTCCGAAAGGGTAAGACATTTGTTCATATTCCTAGCATACTTCTATCCTCGTCAGTATCTTTCAGGTTGTCTCCTTCGCGAGCGCAGAAGGAAGTTATGCCCCACCAAATCCCCAAAGAGTCTGGAGTTTGGTCTCAGTTTTCTAGCTCCCCAGTTGAGGCTGGATCTAGCATCCGCGTTATCAATTATATGGTTGTCATCACTTGTGTGGATGGACTTAAAATCCCTTATAAGTTGGTAAATTTGGCATGCTATCTTTTCTAGGAAGTTGATCTTCCCTCATTCAGATTGGAATTCTCCCGCAGAGTGAGCAGAAAATCCCTAGCATGAGTGGAATTCTCAACATTTGGTTTGCAGCTTACCCCCCGTGGATTCGCCTACATTAATATCCAGTAGATTCGGCTTTGTTCATCCACAGCAGGGTTGATCCCATTTTAACTTCCCAGTACGGTCGTCAGCAGTCCTTCCCCAGTGGAGTTGTCTGATCAAAGCCTGTTTGTTATTTCCTCCTGAGCGGGGTGAGTATTGAAAATGTTTATTTTCTATCCTCAGCGGAGCGGTGTTCCTCTTCTCCTCGGCAAAGATTGTTTCTCCAGCAGTGCGAGGAAATTTGTAAGTTTTGGAACTTTTGATTGGTGGTTATTCCCCATAGAGTTTAATCTATCTCCTTGATAATTTCCCTAGTAGAGTTGCTTCTACGGCAGATTTTATCCATGACCAAATTCCCCAGCCGAGACTTTTCCTCATTGCGGTTTGGCGTTGGAACTTCTGAGGAAGAGGTGTTGATTCCTTCCTCAGCAAAGTGACTAGTTCTCCTTCTTCTTAGCAGAGATATTTCTTTCGGTGGTTAAAAGTGAATTGGGTTTGATGTGCTTCTGTTGTTTGGTTGTTCCCCACATAATTCTACATCACATCCTGATAAGATCCCCAATGGTTGCTTCTCTGACTGATCTTATCCTTATCCCTGCGTATTGTTGGAGGATCCCCAGCTTTGGTGATTGTGATCCTTTGCCTATCCCCAACAGTAATCTCTGATTCTCTGTAATCCTGCTTGTATCCCCTATTAGTGATCTTTGTCCCTCGAAGTGATTGTTTGATCCTCAACATTGGTCTTTGTTCCCCTGCAGAGATTGGTGTTTCCTGGTATCTGTTGCCTCCCATCAGATTGGGAGTTTCCCTAGTGGGCCTGGCTTTCTCTTTTGAGACGTAGTACCGAATGTTTGTCCATTGATTCCTGGACCGATTTGTGTTATATATGTCTGTTTGTCAGCATTAATCATACATAAACTACGCATATACATGCATAATTATAACATTCAGATATTCATGTCGCATTCTTTGCCATATATCTTTGTTTGTTGTCTCCTGCTATTTGGCGATATATATTTCCCCAAGCAGATGTTTGTGTCTGATCTCTCCACATAGAGTCAGCCCCATAGGCAGAAAGCGTTTATCCTTTCTTCCATATTCCCCACTGAGTTATGTCCTCGTGGATGATCATTATTTCTGTATCCTCCCAAAATATGTATTGGGAGGGAGTTACTCCCCTGGGTTATGTCCTTAACTGGGTTGAGTCTTATTCAATGTGTCTCTCTAGTTCGATCCTAGATTGACTACTCTTGTTATTTCCATTTGCGCTTCCCCGTAGTTTAGATAGATGATTGCTCAGTAACCAGTAATTGTCCATCTTTTCCCCGGCTGAATCTGTGGCCTTCTACCCAATAACCGGTAGTCATAAGTCCTATCTGTGTGGTTTTCTACCCTCATACCGGTAGATGTAATCCCCTCTTTATTGGTTATCTTTATCCAATATTCGATATTGATATTCCTTCCCTTTTGAGTGTATCTCCCAGTAACTGGTGATATATCTCTTGGATAATTGCTCTGATGAAGCAATGTATCCCCGGCGAGTCATCTTTCATTTACCCCTTTTGTTGGTAATGATCGTTTTTCCCCTTTGATTGGTCATCATTTTATACCTAGTAGTCGGTATCCCGATGTCCTTTCTTTTCGGTCGATTTATCCTTTATTAACCCAGTAACCGGTTGTGGATAATCTTCCATGAGAGTATGTTATCTATGTTCTGACGGCAATAGATAATATATCTAATGTGCTCTACAGTCGAAGTCTTTCTTCCCCGGTCGAGTAAGATTCGTATTTCCTCATGGAATCGAATGCCCATCCTGTAATCGAGTTTGCTTTTTCAGCCCTCCTTTTGGATGATGAGTGTTTTGGGAATATTCCCCAATTCACGCCTTGGTTGGTCACCTATTATATGCCCAGTAACCGGTATCCCTGGTGTTCCTTCCTTTCTGCTCCCTATTATGACTTTTTGTCCCCTACGGAGTTAGATTTCCCTGAGTCGAAATATACCTCTTTAGGTCTTCCTCAGATGTTTTGGATGATTGATATCTCTCACCCTTATACCGGTCTTAGATATTTACTTTCCCCGAGCATGTTGTACTCTCGCCCTTATACCAGTGTTTTGATCACATGTCTCTTCGAGCTTATTACCCAGTAACCGGTAATACCTCATTTTGTTGTTTCCTCAGCTGGGTCCTCTTTGGGCATTCCCCATTGGAGTCCTTTAGTGGATTTTCCCAGCCTGAGTCAGGATTTTTATCCGAGGAATCCTTTGTGGATAGTTTCGCTGTATTGGCATATTCCCCAATACATGCATCTTTGCGTCAGCTCGAGTCTTTCTATTGATTTATTTTCATGGAACCCCTTCGTGTCTCTCAGCAATTTCCAAGTCGTGACCTGCTCACGCATTTTATTTCATTTACTCCCCAGAGTCTTTGTCCTATTTATGAGTGTATTACTCATATGGATTTTCAGTTTCTCCGGATTTCTTTTCCTTTGTGGACACATATCCCCACAGAGTATTAACCTTTTGCATACATACATTTGCATCATGAGGTCTCTTAGGGATCAAAATTCGTCTCTTTGTTATTATTTAAGCCCATTCTACCTCGTCAAGACGAAGATTTTAACCTTCATATCTCCGGCTAGAATGACCTTAATTAGGGACATCTGTAAGACCCCAATTTTGACCCTAAGATCCCTCATGGCATCATATCATTGCATTTGCACCTTGCCTCAAGGATCATATCATCTTGGCTCCTTAACCTTTGGGGTGGGAACTTATGAGAGTTGGTTTGAGAACACCAAGCATGCTTGAATTGTATATTATTGCTTTTCTTATTTTGTTTACTAACCAAAAGCACAAAAATATGTCACTAACTTCTTTGGTTTTGTAGCTTGAGCAATCATAAGATCCAAGGCTCCTAGGAGGCCCTATGCTCAAAGATATGGCCAGATGAAGTGAAAGTAAGCATGACAATGGTTCACAAATCTCTCATTCATCATATATGCCTCCGAAGTATCTCAATTTGTCAATTTGATCAAAGCAAACCAAAGGGCTTGAGGATTGTTTCCCAAGGAAGCCCTAATTCATATGTTCATCAACTGTGCCTTGCTCATGAAGCAACCACAACCCATGATCAAATAAAATCAAGGGAAGTTCTTTCACTCATAATTTCATGCATATTTGAGCTTATTTGAGTGCCCTCAATCATCAATTCATCAAGATTTGAGGTTTGGACTTGAGAAGTTGATCAGCCAATTCATCTGACCATTTTGAAATAAACCGAGACCTAAATTTTAATGTGTTTGTCAAATGGAGATGAACCCAAGGGAAACAATGTTCTTAAGAACCATATGAACAACTTTCATGTTCATCAAAAATTTATTTGAAGCTTGGAAGGTCATCATCCATTTCAAAACATTATAGGTCATTTTGACTGAAACCCTAATTTTGGGTCAACTTCCCAAGGACATAATTCATTCATTTTTCACGATTTTGGGATGGGATCAAGTGAATTGGAAAGTTTAAGATGTATACTTCAATTTTTATGTTGAACAAATTTTCATAACCCTAAAATAAATACATTTGATAATGAAAAACATTATAGGTCACTTTTGACCAAAGTTATTGAAATGTGAAAAAGTCCAACTTCAGGTGCCCATAACTTTCTCATCAAAAATCCAAATGATGCAAAATTTGAGTCCAAATTTATTTTCTTGAAAAGATATACAACTTTTATGTTGAAGGTTTTGTCATTTGAGGCTTGCATCATTGGATTAGAAGGGCTTGAAATTGGTCTATTTTGGAAGTTTTCACATACACATGTTTTGCACCTTGAACTTTATGACCAATTTTCACTAATTTCCCAATTCCAATTGAAGTTTTGTTCAACATAACAATTGATCCTCATGTGAAGACCTTTCCAATGATTACCCACAAGGCCATGTTTTATTTTTGGAAGAGGCATTTTCGAATAGGGGAATATTTTGGTGCAATTTTGGAAACTTGATTGAAACTCATTGCATATTCCAATTACCTCACATTTGCACGTCCATTTCAGATCAAAATGACTTCAGCTTACCATTCAAATTAGATTTGGGCCCTCCATGCGCCTGTACAGGCCCATGCAAGGAGGCCCTTATCATTCATGCACACGAAAATTCACCTTGCTTGCAGCTTGTTTTGCTATAAATAGAAGGGTTCAGCTCCATTATTCTCCAACCTGAAGGCACCTGATATGTTGCACAATTGAATCCATAACCATACCTAAAGGAATTCTCTCTTTCATTTCAAAATTTCAGATCTAATTTTCAACTTCATTGGTTGATTATTAGACTTGAAATTCCCTGGCCTTGCTTCATCTTCACCTCAAGAGTACACTACAATCAATAGCTGTGAAGACTTGTGCTCCACATATCTACATTTCAGAGGTGGATGTTCAAACTTTTCTTCTTCGAAACTCACTGATTATTGCTTGTTTCTTGTGTTTATTGGTTTGGCTGAAGTCCTCTCATCAGAGGCATTTGAATTGTGCTTTTAATTTTGCAAAATCATCAAGTTCAGTTTGAACCCCATCATTTTCCTCTTCTGATTTCTCTTACTATGGGGATCTAGAAGTAAAACCAATGGTACAGGGGTGATGTACATCACCCCAGCTTTCCAATGATATGAGGATCGCTTCATTTGGTTAAGATGTTTTGTCTGCAACTTTGGCCGGAAAATACAAGCTCGTCGGAGAAGACGGTGGTGTACACCACTGTCTGTTTTCCAGATCAAATGTGAGTCGTACGATATGTTTTCCAGATTTAATCTCGTCCTTCCTTTGTCATGACTTTTTTAAAGGCCTCGTGTGTCTCAGTTGACTAAGGCATTTGGTAGGCGCGTGCTCATAGCCCTTGGATGTGCCAGCTCAATTAATGAGACTGGATCCAACGCGCCACATATTTTCCCATTTTTCATTTTCTGATTTAATCCTCTTTTATTTTCTTTTATTTCATTTTATTTCAAAAAATCATAACTCTTTCATTTTAATTCCAAAAAATATGGGACCAATTGCATTATTTCTCTTTTAATTTCTAGTTTCTAAAAATGATTTTTAATATTTTTTATTTTATCATTTGATATTTTTTTGTGAATTTTCTCTTTTTTGGTTATTTTTAATTCATTTTAAATAGTTTCCAATATCCAAAAAATACAAAAATATTTTCTTAACCTCTTTGAATGATGATAGATCTATGAGAAATATTCTCATCAATTTATTAATTGATTTGAGATTTTAGTTCAATTAGGTTATTTTTTATTCATTTTTAAGTGATTAAAAATAGTTTCTGGTTTCTAAAAATGCTGAAATTTTTTGTCAATCTTTGTTTGACCTTGTTGAACATAGGATGATCCATTTGGACTTTTCAACGTTGATTTGAAATGGATTTGAAGTTTAACCTTAAATTGTTTATTTTAATTCAAGTACTATTTTAATTTTGAAAAAATACCAAAAATATTTTATTTGTTTCTTGACTTCTAAGTTTCATTTTGCTTTTGATTACTAGTGTTTAACTTTGATTCTAATCATCTTTGGTCAATGCACTCTACTTACTTCATTTTAATTCCATTAATGTACATTCTTATTGATATTCTTTTTGATCAATGAGTTAAAGATTGGTGGTTAGCCTTGATGTATAGGAGGTTTAACCTTCCTTGATTCAAATCTAATTCATCTTGATCAAAGATCAAGTGAATGGCTTTGCATTAAGGATAGGTTGCTTCTTAATCAAGCAAAAAACCTAAATCAATACAAGATCATTCTCATTTTCTTTTGGCATGGCAAGTTGTAGGAGCTTGGCTTACTAGTCAAGGTCTCTAACTTGTGTTTGTTGCCTACATTTTTATTGACCGACCTGATATAGGTGTGACTACTACATTAGTCCACTTACGATTGCTTAACATAGCACTAAATTGCCTTATGGCACACTAACACTAACTATTAACCATTAACTTTTAATTCTTGCACTTTACATTAATGCAAATTTAATATTCTTGTACATATTATTCATTTGCTTTTGCCCTTTGCTCACTTGAGCACATGTTTATGTTAATGCAATTTGCCTTTTGCTCACTTGAGCACATAATTGTGTATATACTATTGTGCTTGTGTTTTGTTTTAATTGTTGTGAACCAAATGTAAATGGACAAAAGGACTTAGATTCTAGGACATTCCCTATGCAAAATGGATTCAAAGAGCAACTAGGCCTCATGCCTTTAGAGTGCTATAAATGTCAAAGAGCAACTAGGCCTCATGCCTTTAGAATGGTTAATGTTGAAGACATTGAAGGACCTAATCTCTAAACTCACTTTTGTCCATTCTTTATTTGCATTGTGGAACTTTTTGATGTGTGTTTTCTTGTTCTAGGGATTCCAATTTGAGCCTAATTGAAGAACCATTGTCATAAGCATCCAAAGTGAGAGATACAAAAGCCATTGAAAGATTCCTAGGAGCTTTGTTTGATTGTGTGCTTGATTGCTTGAGTATTTTCTTATTTGCTTGCTTATTACAAAGGATGGGAGCTACTTGGATCATCACTATGATCTCAATAAGGGAACTCCATTTGTGGTTTTACTTCTCTTCCTTCATCTTTGTATGTTTAGGACTCAGCCATTCTTCTTCTTCCCTCCACTCTAACCCAAGCCAAAATTTTGTGTAAATATTAAAATTTGTTTTCAAAATTAGAAACCTAAGCATTATGCTTTTGATTTTTCAAACTTTCTTTTCATAACACTTATTTTGAATTGAATCCTAAGTCAACTTTGACCATATTTTATAAATACTTTTCATTGGTAAATACAACTCACTCAATTGTTTTTCTGGTTTCAATGGCCACTTCTTGCCAAAGTTTTTTTTCTCATAAAACATAGCTATTAGGTTTGAGTTATCCTTGAGGTTGATATAATACTCACCTATATCCTTAGTGATGGACAATGAGTCTTCCATGCTTATTATAGGGTTAACCCCTCACTAGCATGTTGAAGTTATCCTCACATGGTGGATTTGTGGTTTTAGGTTGAGTTTTCTCCCTTGGATAACAAAAGACCTTAAGGCTTTTGGACCAATTAATTCACCCACTTGTTTTGAGATTTTTTACCCCGAACTACGAGGTTTTGATCCTAATCTTTTTTAAGATGGTACGTAGGCAATGGGTTTATCCATTCAAACACAAAAATTGTAAACAATTTGTATATTCTCTTCTCATCCCCCAAATCATGTTTGCATAAATAATTTTTTCACAAATATCAACCTGCCTTACAACAAATTGTGAAAAGGGCTCCCTAGGAGTACCTAGGATGTTTTGGGTGCTTAAAACCATCCCATTGCATAACCAACCCTCTTATCCAGATCTCTGACATTTTTATTAGTTTTTGATTTGATAAAACTTCTCGGTTTTTGTTCTCTTTCTAACCTTTCCTTTGGATAAATAAAAGTGCGATGGTGACTCGATTTGTATGATTTACTTTTGATTTAGTCAATAAATCTAAAGGTAACGAATATCCCACTACACATAGGAGCTCTAATTGTTCCAACTGACAAAAGATAGAGCACATAGGAGATATTACAAAAGCCATTTAAGGGAATATGAGATATTATAAAAGCCATGAATCCATCCAGATTAATTGGCTTAGAATTTAAGAAATAAATAAAATCATTCCAAAAATAGACAAATCTCATTCAATTTTTGACCTAATTCTTATTTATAAATAGCACAAGTTTTCTACACTTTTTTCCATCCACAATTCACAAATTCAATCCCAAAAGTCGTTGTTATTCACACGGAAGAAGAACAACAACTAAACCTTAAACCTTCAACATCTATCCAAGTAAAAAAAGGAGATGGAATCTCGCGTCAAAGGAGAACAAGAAGAGGAGTTAGAGGAGGTTCTAGGCAGAAAGGGGAAAGAAGGGGTTCTAGTAAGAAGAGGTTCTACCTAGAACTCACCTCTAACACATGGAGATGATGAAGATGATGAGTATAAAATGGTGATGATGAACTTCCATGATTCTTCATGAGCTTTTCCTTCTTCTTCCTCTTCCTCTTTCTTTCTTTCTTTTCTCTTCTCCCACTTTCTGATAAAACTCACTCTCTTTCTCCAATCTTATCTCTTCCCCTTCTCTTACCACCACACAACATATATATATAACATGTAATTAATATATATTATGATATTAGTTAGTAATAAAATATTTCAATATATATTTTATCTTCCAGTACCAGTTGACCAACTATTAATGTTACCAAAAATGTCCTCTCTTGTACATATTAATATTAGTTTGTCCCTTTTATTAATAATTAATCTCTTGAGAGTTCACTTGTTACTCCATTGGTTCCAACTGACGATATTTAGAGCTCATAGGAGCTCTAATTGTTCCAACTAATAAAAGATAGAGTACATAGGAGATATTACAAAAGCCATTTAAGGGAATATGAGATATTACAAAAGCCATGAATCCATGCAGATTAATTGGCTTATCCTTTAAGAAATAAATAAAATCATTCCAAAAATAGACAAATCTCATTCAATTTTTTACCTAATTCTTATTTATAAATAGCACAAGTTTTCTACATTTTTTTCCATCCACAATTTACAAATTCAATCCCAAAAGTTGTTGTTATTCACACTCAAGAAGAACAACAACTAAACCTTAAACCTTCAACATCTATCCAAGTAAGAAAAAGAGAAGGAATCTCGCGTCAAAGGAGAACAAGAAGAGGAGTTAGAAGGGGTTCTAGGCAGAAAGAGGAAAGAAGGAGAAAAGAGCATGCACCTTTACTAAAAACCAGTTAAAATAGCATGCAACTTTTAATCAATTTTTCTTAAATTAACTTTGTAACTAACATAAAAAAAATCAATTTTTTAAGCAACATTTAGCTAATATAAAAAAGATCAATTTTTAAATCAATTTTTTAAATAAACTTTTTTAAAGAAAGTTCTAAAGTAATCAATTTTTTAAATAAACTTCTTTAAAAAAATTCTAAAAGCAATCAATTTTTTAAATCAACTATTTTTAAAGAAATTATTTTCTAACTAATATCATGAAACAAATTTCTAAGAAAGTATTCTAAATTAACTTTCTTTTTTAGTAATATCACAAATCCCTTTTTTACTAATATAAAAAATCTTTAACACTAATGTCCTGAATCCTTTTATGTAATCAAAACTCAAAACCATGATTAAAATTCAACATTCCACAAATTTCTTCTTCACTTTTATTATCCAACAACAACAATCTTGTTTCCTTATGAAAAAACAAAAATACCAAAAAAACTTACCCTTTTATTATTAGATTACTATATAGTCTTGGTAACTTAACTCAGTTTTAAAATCAAAATACCAAAGTATTAAGTTCATTTAGACATTTTCTCATTTTACTAGTTTAGACTCCTTAGATTGTTAGTATATAAAAATACAAAAAATTATGTCTTAAAAAATCAAAACAACAAAAATAATCATGTATATATGACCACACTTTATTTTCTAAATAAATTAAAAAATATCTTCGCAAAAATCAATTAGAGATCCATCTAAAATCAAATTCAACTCACTCAAACATATGTTCTCTGCCCTTGTGCATTAAGACCTTTTTATCAAACCTTTCGCCATCCCCGATGCGTTGAGAACTTTTCTAAACAAAAATCAACAAACACACACACACATTTGCTCTGATCCTTCATCAAACATGAAGGTATGTAGGCATATAGTCGTAGTACTCAAGCGAGTACAATAATAAAAAATATTTTTTGTGTCCTTCTTTATTAATCAAATATTTTCTCTAAATAATAATATTTCCATTGTAAATAAATAAATTAAGTAAGAATAAGTAACCTAAGCAATTTTTTCCCTAGAAACACACACTAACCCTATAATTAGAGGAGGATCTCATTGAGTATAATGGAAGTATGGGGTACCTAGTACCTTCTTATTGCTTAACCGACTCCCGAGCCCTAGTCTCTCCCCTTAACTTTAGGTTTTATCATTATTTATCTGTTTCGTAGGAACGAATAAAAAATGACGGTGACTTTGTGATTTTTCCAGCCACGACAAATCTCACAACAATATAGAACTAGATAAAGACCCGCACGATATGCGGGGCTGAGATGAATTTTTATGTAGTATTATAAAACTTAGATTTTTATTTTATTTATTATAAAAAAATTATAATTAAGACGATAATATAAACTTTATAAAAAGAGAGAGTAAAAATTTAGGTGAAAAGAAATATGTTTGAATCATAGATATGCAAATAAGATATATTTTTTATGGCCTTTGGATATTTATGGTCCTCCGACTAGGATAATTTATTTTTAATACTTTTTTGAATGATGATTAGGATGATTTCTTATTTAATATTTTTTTACATAATTAATTAATATTAATAGTTTTAATTAAGTTTTTTTAGAAATTAATTAATTAAGTTATTTTAGAAATTAATTAATTAAAATTTTATAAAGTACTTTGCACCTTAAGCCCATCTCATTTAAGCACTAGCCCAATATTCAAAATTGTAAATGGTAATACTAATGAGATATATAAATACTAACTATATTTACTAAAAAATCAATGTAAAATTTTAATGAGAAACCGAACTCACACTACACCTGCAATCTTTGTTCATAATTTTATAGCAAAATTTCAATTGAATGAACAGACATACATATTTTGTTAAATGGGATAGTTATTTTGCAAAAGTCCTATTAAACTATATTTGAACAAGTATTATTAATGTCTTCAACCTCATTGTTCATCTTACAACCATCGTCTCTTTTGATATCAAAATCCAGGGTCAGTCCAAACAATTAAGTGGTTGAATTTTAAAATTGAATAACTAATAATTAAAAATACTTTTTTTTATTTTTCTATTCATATTAAATAAAATTATAAATAAATGAAACAACATAACAAATTTTAAAGTAGTAAAAAAAAGTGCAATTCATTAATGAAGAATTTAGATAATGTAGTTAGAAACCATTGCAATTGCATATAATTTGCTTCTTTTTTTTGAGCATTTACAGAAAATAATACTATATAAAATAAATAAATATATGGAATAGTTATTTTGATGATTGACATTAGAAAAGTAAAAAAATGAATACTTTAAAATTGAACCTCGCTAGTGTTTTGAGCATGATGATGCAATGTTGTGTGAGATACTTCAAAATTCAATTTTTTTAAACCCAAAACTACCATAAAGTATTACTATTATGATGTTTGTTAATATAGAAATATATACATCCCACATCGTAAGTTGATTAACATTGATTACCAAAATTATCTAATTAAATAAAACTTTTATCAATTAATTAATCTAGACTTAAATAGTCTGTTGGTCCCTGTAAGTTAGTGAGTCTTTGAATTTGGTCCCTGTATCTTTTTTTTTGGTCTGGGTCCCTATATCTCATTTTTGTGTTGGCGTTAGTCCCTAGAGTTAAAATTCTATTAAAAAAAATAGATTGGACTAACAGTGCACACGTGGAACTGATGAGTAGATTAACATCGCTGACGTCGCAGACATTGCATTGACACGAAAGCATGTTCTCACTAGACCAAACTACACATTTGTGTAGCTAGTCCAATCAACTTTTTTTTAAACATAATTTTCACTCCAGGGACTAACGCTAACAAAAAAGTGAGATATAGGGACCCAGATAAAGAAAAGATACAGGGACCAAATTCAAAACCTTGCTAACTTACAGGGACCAATAGACTATTTAAGTCATTAATTTAATTAAAATGGTCGAAGCGATTTAACCATAATGTGCTCAAAACCAGTTTGTGCGTAATGGCAACAAGAGTAATATCATACGCAAGATCATAACACGACGAAAATATCCTATCAATGTATTGAAATTTTGGCGGCATAACGACACATAAAAGTCAAATCCACATATTTAATCCAATTTAACGCAATGGAATCAAATAGCAACAACAATATTATATTTACAATATTTATAATTTATGAGAGTGTCATGATCAACGAGCCTAATGCACATAATAAAACCCAATACTTATCCTAAATTCAGTTTTATAATAATAATAATAATAATAATAATAATAATAATAATAATAATAATAATAAATAAACAAAAAGAATATTGCAAGGGGGGAGCAGCGCCCCTACTTCTTGATTCCATATAGTATGACTTTTTTTCAGTAAAATTAACCACGGTCATTGATATTATGACATGTGGCATCAAAAAAAGAAGAAGAAGAAAGAAACAAATTAAATGCCAAAACGTTAGAACACAAAAACATAACAAAATCCAACCATTCCTCCTCACTTTTCTTCTTAATTTCAACACTTATTCCAAAAATAAAAACAAAATAAAAATATACTCTAGGATCAAACCAACCTATATCAACCATTAGTTCTAGTCTCAATCTCAATGTTAAATGAAAACAATAATAAAATAGAAGGATTACCCAAATCGCGGTGGACAGATCGACGGTATAGCGTGAAGATATGTTGGTATCGTAGTTCAACCTTAATGTAATGAATCATTAACAACACTATATTTCCATCTCTGCAGCAACCTCTTAAAATTAAACATTGCATACTGTTTCTCGATCTCAAACATCTGATCTAACCAATTTGGCATAAATGGTTATGTCCACATACACATAACCTGAAAGTTCTAACGCCCAATTTACCAAATTTCCTCCAATCTGTTACAAAGAAACAAAATTACACAACAAACATATTAAGAATCAAAACAGAGGAACATACAATATTCTATTCTAGTCCAATAATTCATCGAAGTAACCCGTAGTTCATTCACTTTGTATGGTTCGTTGGGTGAATTTGGGTTTGGAATGAAAGCTCTGAATATTATTGAAGGCTCTCAACAACGGATTTGTGGTGATTTTAGGGATCAGTGAGAGTAGCGGATGGTGGTATTCAAGGTGTTTATTTTTTTGAGTTATTAGGGGTTGTGAGTAGTGTCGGAGAAGAAGGAATGGTGTTGTGCTACATGTGGTCGCGACTGCGATTTGTAAGGAGGAGAGGGAAGATCTCGTGGTGTCACATTATTGCGGAGAGAGTGTTGAGGTTTGTATGAGAGTGAAACCGGCGGCGAGGAGAGTGAGGTAGATGATTTGTGCCAGTTGTTATTGTTTGGATGTTTTCCAACGATGATGGTGAAAAGAGGTAAGTTTGTGGTGGTGTAAGTGAGATTTAAAGATAGTGATGAGATTTGGCTAGAGGAAGGTTGAAGAGTGTGGTAGGGAAGACTTCACGCATCAGAGAAAAAGATGAACTTTTTTATTTTCTTATGATTGAGAGAAAGTGTTCTCTATTTCAGTCAGTGGAGAGAATCATCCGTTGGGAATTTTTTAAGTAGTGGCTCGTGTGACAGCAGTGAAAGAGGGAGGAAATCCTCTCAATTTGGGCCATCTTTCTGCTAAGAGAGAGTATCCAAGATAAAGTTAATTTTGTCTTTATTCGCTCTTTGTTAGCTGGTGTTTGTGATTTATGAGTGGTCCAAAATTTACTCCTTCTTTTCATTTTTATTGCTGAATTTTGAATGAAAGATATAAAGATGTCGCATGTCATTTGCTTATTGGAGGGATAAGTCATTTTTCAATTCTCCTTATCCGCTGCTATGAGAGACGTTGGGGAGACAATCCAAAACCAATATCATCTTTTTTCTTTCTCTTTATTAATTCCTTTTAAACTTATTTGTATAATGTTTGCTAACCCTTGATTAAATGAACCTAATGGTCATGATTGAAATAAAGAAATACAAATTAATTTAAAATGTCAATGTTGCCCCTTCTAGAAGTTTTAAAAGATTTAAAATAAATTAAATCAATTAAATAAAATAGAATTCACATCCTTTAAAATAAATATGATAAAATCAAAATAATGATATAGAAAATTCTATTTAATTATTTTGAACACTTTGAAAAAAGAATAAAAATAAAAGGACTAAATATGAATAAAAATCGAGCGCAAAAGTGCTTGAAAAATTAAAATGAATGCACTAAAATGGTTAGCGTGAAATAAACTTCTCAAAAACTTCTGAAAAAGTAGTCGAAAAAGAAAAACGAGTACGCCAAGTTAAACTACGCAAACTGGAGATTAACAAGAATGAAGTCTGCAAGCTCTATTTCAAAACTTTTCGTCCGCTAATTTTATGTACATTTTGAGAAACGAATCGTATGGTATCATATTCTTTGTTTTGATGTTTTCGTCAATTATAGTGTATATGATTGTGTTTATTCGCTTATTTGTAGTTTGCGTTTTATTCAAATATTTGCGTGCTTGTAATTCATTTGCAATTTGATTTGTACGGTTTTTGCTTCGGCTTTTAGCATTATACAATTAAGACCTCTCACTAATCAATAAAATTAGAGTTTGTATCCATTAGTGTTCTTTTTTTAGCATTGTGAGTTGGTGTTTGTCGTTTTATCTGTTGTTGCTTGAATCACAAGTTAGAATACTTAAATCAATGTGACCAATAATTTAATTAGAATCATGTGCAATTTGTGACTCGAAAGGAGTTTTGAGAAACATGGAATTTGTCTCTTGATGATTTGACTTGAATCATAAAATTAACTTGACTCGAATCATAACCTAATGTGACTCAAATCATGTTTAAAGCTTCGCTACAATCATAACTCTCCATGAAATCTATAATTGGCCTCTTCTTAAATTGACTCGAATCATGAATTGAACATGATACAAATTTCAAAATTTTCATAAATAAAGTCGTGAATATTCAACAGTTTCATAAATAAAGTCATGAATATTCAACAATTTCGTAAATAAAATCATAGGTCATATACACTTGAAGTGATAACAATGATTTTAAATTGCAGTTGGATTGTGGACATTGGGGGTTACATAAATATTTGGAAGTGGGGGCAAAAACATCATCTATTATATTCATTAAAATTTATATTTTATAAAACTAAGAGTTTGATGAACAACCTTATATTCATATTTTTGACGTACATAAGTCATTTCTTAAAACAACAACATAGGTAATCAACACCTAGAGTATATTTTTGAGGAACAGAAGCCATTGCTTAAAACAACAACTGTGCATCTGGCGACCCCGAGGCGCATGATTCATCTAAAACTATTGCTGGAGTCTCCAAACTAGTAACCAATCCTGAAATAATATAACATAATATATTTTCAATTTAAGTTAGTAAATTTTTTATGAAATATACAACTCTAAAATATTAAAACAAAAACTTTCTCCTCACCTGAAAACAAGACCAAAGCAATGCATGAAACAAAGAGAAGATAGGATTGATAGTTGTTAAATGCCATTTTTTCTGTGGAATTTGTATATCTTATATTTTAGACTTATCTCATTTCCATTACGTATATATAGACTTGGAAAATGTAGTATTTAGAATAATATTAATATTTGTATTGACTAAAGTTTTATAAAAATTTATAAAAGAAAAGTGTAAGGAATATCTTTTAAATATAATAACATTTCCTTTATTTATTGTAAATAATTTACATTATATTTAACCAAAGAAAATATATTAATTTAAGCAAATGTTAATTCAAAATCATGAAAGTATTATGTGGATTACATTCACACCGATAAATGGTAAACATTTAAAGATTATAAGGATTTATTATTTTTCAATATTAATTGTTAGTGTTTGATCATTGTAACAAAATATCACTAGTAATTGATTTTATTGTCTAAAGAATTGACATGAATGATGCACTTGGTATTTTAATGTGTATATTTTTTTGTTCTCTATAAATTAATATAGTTTTTGTATCTGCAACATATGTTAGATATTGATTCTCAAAAGTTCTAACTTTTAGAAATAAAATAGGAACATTATGTTTTTGGATCTAGACCTTACATAATGATGGAGAAACTCAAATTCTCTCAAAATTTAGTATATTTAAAGTGAGACTCAAGTTTAAAAGTGAGTACACTCCAAATTGCACAGTTCTATATTTACTATTTACTAGTGATATTTTGTTATCAATTACTAATGTAATAAATGGAAAGACAAACTCTCGTTAGAGTGATGACTTTTCATTAAGATTATTAAGCAAAGAAAATATCAGAAGCGCATTATGAAACTATTTAATTTTGCTAAAGCGTTATAGTTTTGTCAATTAGGTGATTTTGTCGAAAATTTAACGTATGATATTCTCTTTGAAAAATTAAGTTTATAACTATTAAAATTAGAAATTATTCTTTAATAGAATAAATTCATAAATTATGCAATAAAGGAAATATTGAAGATAGAGAAAATAAAATAGTGTCCATTCAGTAAATACCTCAAAGGATGAGGGAAAATAAAGAATAATAGGAAAATATTATCTAAAGTAACAAATGTTCAATGGTGTTAAAAGATACATCAATTTAAAGGTGACAAATTTGGTGAAGATTGATAATCTTTTATTTGTTTTTAACTATTTTAGATTGTCATTAGAAGCTTAATATCTAATGAAAAATTTGGTGAATGAATAAATTTATGTTTTAATATAATAATTTTTTTTAAATGATGGATTCAATTTGTCTTTTAAATTCAAATATTATTATATTTAATCCAGTCATAATTTGTGACAATCTAGAATTGTTGAAAAGTTTAAGAAATACAAACTTTAGTCTCAAGTTAAACATTACTTTGAGACAAATATTGTAATGTGTCTTGAGAATATTAAGTTTAGAGAGAGATATGGTCAACGAATAAAATTGAGTGGGAAATAATTGGCTCTAACTCATATTTTAACATAACGCATTTCCATTATATATATATATATATATATATATATATATATATATATATATATATATATATATATATATATATATATATATATATATATATATATATATATATATATATATATATATATATATATATATATATATATATATATATATATATATATATATATATATATATATATATATATATATATATATAGAGAGAGAGAGAGAGAGAGAGAGAGAGAGAGAGAGAGAGAGAGAGAGAGAGAGATTCATATGTTTCCATACAATGTGAATATCCTTTAGATGCTTAAGTCTTGATTTTTTTCCATAAGTCATACATAAGTAATGAGAGATAAAGACTTGAGTTAAGAATCATTGAGAAATTCCTTAGAGCCGAGTGAACCCGTAAGATATGGGAACTCGCTGAGATTATTGTATCACACCACTATTGTTATTGTTTTTCAGGTGTTTATTTGCAGGTTAGGGGAAGGAAGATATTGTCCGATGATGTTTCAAAGACTTTCATTACGTGATCTTCCACTGTGGATATTTGTGCAATGAGAATATTGTACATATATCTTATTTTTTATTTATGAACTATTGTATGTCATATGCCATACATTGTATTTTTCGTGATGGACATGTATCTAATGATGCCATTAGGCACTTATATTGTATTTGTACCAATTAATATTTCATTTAATGTATTTTCTAGATGTATATTATATGGAGTGTTACAGTTGATCTAGGTTTTAAATGATTACTGATCCCAAATTTTGAAACCTAACTTAATTTTACTAATCAAAATTAGTAATACTTTAGGAATAGAGAATTACAATTTTGTGATATGAGAACTAATGCGGGATAAAACCTTGTTTTGATTTTGAATCCACCTAAGGGATTAAGGGATTGTTATTAAAAGAGAGTGTTACACACCATAAAATCGGGTATATCTAGTTTGTTAATTTATCGTAACACTAAAACAACACTTCAAGGGAATAAACACAATTCCCAAAAATCGACAAATAAAAGATTCAAAAAAGGCATGGTCATTTTATTTGTTCCAATGAATAGAGGGGTCCCATGATATTTATAGTTCATCAAACCACACTAGGGTTCCATCTCTAGATTTATAATACACCCATCAAAATGAATCGCCTACCCAAACACTCATTTTGCATGAAAATGTCAATGAACCTTGTTTCCTCTATTTATAAAAGATAATAGATAATTAAGAGGGTAACACGTGAAAATCAAAACTGACTTTATTTCAAAATGGATGAAAAGAGATGAAGGAGAAGAGGCATGAGACTCCAAGGGTTTCACCGCCTGAAAGGACTGTTTCCCTTATCTAACATTACGACATCCGCTAAGAAGGGGAGAAAATACAGAGTCCACTAATAAAAAGAGAGATAGCTATGGAAAAAATGTGGCACAATTTGGACAGTTTTATGCCTTTTATAAAAGGAAATATATGCATAATATTTAGTAGTCGGAGGTTTTTTATAGTAATTTGAGAGCCAAGAGAATTTAGGAGCAATGATTGAAAGTTTTTTTTCCGTTGAAGACTGATTTCCATCTCCAAATTCATGTATTTTTCTTCTAAGCTTATTGTTATAAATAATTTTATTATGAGTAACTAAGTTTTCTCAAATTAGACCTTTTGAGATGACTTTATTTTGATCTATTTGAACCATGTAATTGGCTGAGTATTGTTTTATTAATTTGCAATTCTAGTATTATTCAGTTATATTTGTTCTTAATGCTTTTTTTATGTTTACGAATGTACAAATTTATCTAGGTTTTGAATGATTACTGGCCCTAACTTTTGAAACCTGGCTTAATTTATCTTTTTATAATTAGTAATTACTTTAGGAATAGAGAATTATAATCTTGTGATATAGGAATTAACACGCGATAAAATATGTTTTGGTTTCAAATTCTTCTAAGGGGTTATGGTTTTTTATTAAAAGAGAGGGTTATACATCAAATAATTGGGTATACCTATTTTGTTAATTCATCTTAATACTATAGGAACACTTTAAAGAAATCGACGCAATTACAAAACAATTAGGGTTGACAATGAACCGAACAAACTCTAATATAGTTTAGAACTCGACTCAACAATTAAATCGTTGAACTAGGTTCATGAAGCAAATGAGTTGAATATGAATAAAAAATTAAGTTCGTTAACTAAATGAGTTGAACTTGAACTATACATAATTTGACTCGTTAGGTTCATGAATCAACTCAATTATATATAAGAACAATTACATTATCTTTAAGAGTATATTTAAAGATGTACTGCAAATCTTAACCTTATATTTTCTTTTAATGTAAGTGTTTTAATTGATAATATATATATATTCTCAATTGAGAAAAATATTTCAACTGACAAAAGATAGAGCACATAGGAGATATTACAAAAGCCATTTAAGGGAATATGAGATATTATAAAAGCCATGAATCCATCCAGATTAATTGGCTTAGAATTTAAGAAATAAATAAAATCATTCCAAAAATAGACAAATCTCATTCAATTTTTGACCTAATTCTTATTTATAAATAGCACAAGTTTTCTACACTTTTTTCCATCCACAATTCACAAATTCAATCCCAAAAGTCGTTGTTATTCACACGGAAGAAGAACAACAACTAAACCTTAAACCTTCAACATCTATCCAAGTAAAAAAAGGAGATGGAATCTCGCGTCAAAGGAGAACAAGAAGAGGAGTTAGAGGAGGTTCTAGGCAGAAAGGGGAAAGAAGGGGTTCTAGTAAGAAGAGGTTCTACCTAGAACTCACCTCTAACACATGGAGATGATGAAGATGATGAGTATAAAATGGTGATGATGAACTTCCATGATTCTTCATGAGCTTTTCCTTCTTCTTCCTCTTCCTCTTTCTTTCTTTCTTTTCTCTTCTCCCACTTTCTGATAAAACTCACTCTCTTTCTCCAATCTTATCTCTTCCCCTTCTCTTACCACCACACAACATATATATATAACATGTAATTAATATATATTATGATATTAGTTAGTAATAAAATATTTCAATATATATTTTATCTTCCAGTACCAGTTGACCAACTATTAATGTTACCAAAAATGTCCTCTCTTGTACATATTAATATTAGTTTGTCCCTTTTATTAATAATTAATCTCTTGAGAGTTCACTTGTTACTCCATTGGTTCCAACTGACGATATTTAGAGCTCATAGGAGCTCTAATTGTTCCAACTAATAAAAGATAGAGTACATAGGAGATATTACAAAAGCCATTTAAGGGAATATGAGATATTACAAAAGCCATGAATCCATGCAGATTAATTGGCTTATCCTTTAAGAAATAAATAAAATCATTCCAAAAATAGACAAATCTCATTCAATTTTTTACCTAATTCTTATTTATAAATAGCACAAGTTTTCTACATTTTTTTCCATCCACAATTTACAAATTCAATCCCAAAAGTTGTTGTTATTCACACTCAAGAAGAACAACAACTAAACCTTAAACCTTCAACATCTATCCAAGTAAGAAAAAGAGAAGGAATCTCGCGTCAAAGGAGAACAAGAAGAGGAGTTAGAAGGGGTTCTAGGCAGAAAGAGGAAAGAAGGAGAAAAGAGCATGCACCTTTACTAAAAACCAGTTAAAATAGCATGCAACTTTTAATCAATTTTTCTTAAATTAACTTTGTAACTAACATAAAAAAAATCAATTTTTTAAGCAACATTTAGCTAATATAAAAAAGATCAATTTTTAAATCAATTTTTTAAATAAACTTTTTTAAAGAAAGTTCTAAAGTAATCAATTTTTTAAATAAACTTCTTTAAAAAAATTCTAAAAGCAATCAATTTTTTAAATCAACTATTTTTAAAGAAATTATTTTCTAACTAATATCATGAAACAAATTTCTAAGAAAGTATTCTAAATTAACTTTCTTTTTTAGTAATATCACAAATCCCTTTTTTACTAATATAAAAAATCTTTAACACTAATGTCCTGAATCCTTTTATGTAATCAAAACTCAAAACCATGATTAAAATTCAACATTCCACAAATTTCTTCTTCACTTTTATTATCCAACAACAACAATCTTGTTTCCTTATGAAAAAACAAAAATTCCATTAATGTACATTCTTATTGATATTCTTTTTGATCAATGAGTTAAAGATTGGTGGTTAGCCTTTATGTATAGGAGGTTTAACCTTCCTTGATTCAAATCTAATTCATCTTGATCTAAGATCAAGTGAATGGATTTGCATTAAGGATAGGTTGCTTCTTAATCAAGCAAAAAACCTAAATCAATACAAGATCATTCTCATTTTCTTTTGGCATGGCAAGTTGTAGGAGCTTGGCTTACTAGTCAAGGTCTCTAACTTGTGTTTGTTGCCTACATTTTTATTGACCGGCCTCAGATAGGTGTGACTACTACATTAGTCCACTTACGATTGCTTAACATAGCGCTAAATTGCCTTATGGGACACTAACTCTAACTATTAACCATTAACTTTTAATTCTTGCACTTTACATTAATGCAAATTTAATATTCTTGTACATATTATTCATTTGCTTTTGCCCTTTGCTCACTTAAGCACATGTTTATGTTAATGCAATTTGCCTTTTGCTCACTTGAGCACATAAATGTGTATATACTATTGTGCTTGTGTTTTGTTTCGATTGTCGTGAACCAAATGCAAATGGACAAAAGGACTTAGATTCTAGGACATTCCCTATGCAAAATGGAGTCAAAGAGCAACTAGGCCTCATGCCTTTAGAGTGCTACAAATGTCAAAGAGCAACTAGGCCTCATGCCTTTAGAATGCTTAATGTTGAAGACTTTGAAAGGACCTAATCTCTAAACTCACTCTTGTCCATTCTTTGTTTGCATTGTGGAACTTTTTGATGTGTGTTTTCTTGTGCTAGGGATTCCAATTTGAGCCTAATTGAAGAACCATTGTCATAAGCATCCTAAGTGAGAGATACAAAAGCCATTGAAAGATTCCTAAGAGCTTTGTTTGATTGTGTGCTTGATTGCTTGAGTATTTGCTTACTTATTCCAAAGGATGGGAGCTACTTGGATCATCACTATGATCTCAATACGGGAACTCCATTTGTGGTTTTACTTCTCTTCCTTCATCTTTGTATGTTTAGGACTCAGCCATTCTTCTTCTTCCCTCCACTCTAACCCAAGCCAAAACTTTTGTGCAAATATTAACATTTGTTTTCAAAATTTGAAACCTAAGCATTATGCTTTTGATTTTTCAAACTTTCTTTTCATAACACTTATTTTGAATTGAATCCTAAGTCAACTTTGACCATATTTTATAAATACTTTTCATTGGTAAATACAACTCACTCAATTGTTTTTGTCGTTTCAATGGACACTTCTTGCCAAAGTTTTTTTTTTCATAAACCATAGCTATTAGGTTTGAGTTATCCTTGAGGTTGATATAATACTCACCTATATCCTTAGTGATGGACAATGAGTCTTCCATGCTTATTATAGGGTTAACCCCTCACTAGCATGTTGAAGCTATCCTCACATGGTGGATTTGTTGTTTTAGGTTGAGTTTTCTCCCTTGGATAACAAAAGATCTTAAGGCTGTTGGACCCATTAATTCACCCACTTGTTTTGATATTTTTTACCCCAAACTACGAGGTTTTGATCCTAATCTTTTTTAAGATAGTACGTAGGCAATGGGTTTATCCATTCAAACACAAAAATTGTAAACAATTTGTATATTCTCTTCTCATCCCCCCAATCATGTTTGCACAAATAATTTTTTCACAAATATCAACCTACCTTACAACAAATTATGAAAAGGGCTCCCTAGGAGTACCTAGGATGTTTTGGATGCTTAAAACCTTCCCATTGCATAACCAACCCCCTTATCCAGATCTCTGACATTTTTATTAGTTTTTGATTTGATAAAACTTCTCGGTTTTTGTTCGCTTTCTAACCTTTCCTTTGGATAATTAAAAGTACGGTGGCGACTCGATTTGTATGATTTACTTTTGATTTAGTCAATCAATCTAAAGGTAACGAATATCCCGCTACACGTAGGAGCTCTAATTGTTCCAACTGACAAAAGATAGAGTACATAGGAGATATTACAAAAGCCATTTAAGGGAATATGAGATATTATAAAAGCCATGAATCCATCCAGATTAATTGGCTTAGCCTTTAAGAAATAAATAAAATCATTCCAAAAATAGACAAATCTCATTCAATTTTTGACCTAATTCTTATTTATAAATAGACAAAGTTTTCTACACTTTTTTCCATCCACAATTCACAAATTCAATCCCAAAAGTTGTTGTTATTCACCGGAAGAAGAACAACAACTAAACCTTAATCCTTTAACATCTATCCAAGTAAAAAAAGAGATGGAATCTCGGGTCAAAGGAGAACAAGAAGAAGAGTTAGAAGAGGTTCTAGGCAGAAATGGGAAAGAAGGGGTTCTAGTTAGAAGGGGTTCTACCTAGAACTCACCTCTAACACATGGAGATGATGAAGATGATGAGTAGAAAATGGTGATGATGAGCTTCCATGATTCTTCATGAGCTTTTCCTTCTTCTTCCTCTTCCTCTTTCTTTCTTTTCTCTTCTCCCACTTTCTGATAACACTCTCTCTCTTTCTCCAATCTTATCTTTTCCCCTTCTCTTACCACCACAGATCATATATACATATATATAACATGTAATTAATATATATTATGATATTAGGTAGTAATAAAATATTTCAATTGATATTTTATCTTTCAGTACCAATTGACCAATTATTAATGTTACCAAAAATGTCCTCTCTTGTACATATTAATATTAGTTTGTCCCTTTTATTAATAATTAATCTCTTCAGAGTTCACTTGTTACTCTATTGGTTCCAACTGACAATATTTAGAGCTCATAGGAGCTCTAATTGTTCCAACTGACAAAAGATAGAGTACATAGGAGATATTAGAAAAGCCATTTAAGGGAATATGAGATATTACAAAAGTCATGAATCCATCCAGATTAATTGGCTTATCCTTTAAGAAATAAATAAAATCACTCCAAAAATAGACAAATCTCATTCAATTTTTTATCTAATTCTTATTTATAAATAGCACAAGTTTTCTACATTTTTTTCCATCCACAATTCACAAATTCAATCCCAAAAGTTGTTGTTATTCACACTGAAGAAGAACAACAACTAAACCTTAAACCTTCAACATCTATCCAAGTAAAAAAAAGAGAAGGAATCTCGCGTCAAAGGAGAACAAGAAGAGGAGTTAGAAGGGGTTCTAGGCAGAAAGGGGAAAGAAGGAGAAAAGAGCATGCACCTTTACTAAAAACCAGTTAAAATAGCATGCAACTTTTAATCAATTTTTCTTAAATTAACTTTGTAACTAACATAAAAAAAATCAAATTTTAAAGCAACATTTAGCTAATATAAAAAAAATCAATTTTTAAATCAATTTTTTAAATAAATTTTTTTAAAGAAAGTTCTAACCTAATCAATTTTTTAAATAAACTTATTTAAAAAATTTCTAAAAGCAATCAATTTTTTAAATCAACTATTTTTAAAGCAATTCTTTTCTAACTAATATCATGAAACAAATTTCTAAGAAAGTATTCTAAATTAACTTTCTTGTTTAGTAATATCACAAATCCCTTTTTTACTAATATAAAAAATCTTTAACACTAATGTCCTGAATCCTTTTATGTAATCAAAACTCAAAACCATGATTAAAATTCAACATTCCATAAATTTCTTCTTCGCTTTTATTATCCAACAACAACAATCTTGTTTCCTTATTAAAAAACAAAAATACCAAAAAACTTACCCTTTTATTATTAGATTACTATATAGTCTTGGTAACTTAACTCAGTTTTAAAATCAAAATACCAAAAGTATTAAGTTCATTTAGACATTTTCTCATTTTACTAGTTTAGACTCCTTAGATTGTTAATATATAAAAATACAAAAAAATATGTCTTAAAAAATCAAAACAACAAAAATAATCATGTATATATGACCACACTTTATTTTCTAAATAATTTAAAAAATATTTTCCCAAAAATCAATTAGAGATCCATCTAAAATCAAATTCAACTCACTCAAACATATGTTCTCTGCCCTTGTGCATTAAGACATTTTTATCAAACCTTTTGCCGTCCCCGATGCGTTGAGAACTTTTCTAAACTAAAATCAACAAACACACAAACATTTTTTAGAAGAAATATGATGCTCTAATCCTTCATCAAACATGAAGGTATGTAGGCATAGAGTCGTAGTACTCAAGCGAATACAATAATCAAAAATATTTTTTGTGTCCTTCTTTATTAATCAAATATTTTCTCTAAATAATAATATTTCCATTGTAAATAAATAAATTAAGTAAGAATAAGTAACCTAAGCAAATTTTTCCTTAGAAACACACAGTAACCCTATAATTAGAGGAGGATCTCATTGAGTATAATGGAAGTATGGGGTACCTAATACCTTCTCATTGCTTAATCGACTTCTGAGCCCTAGTCTCTCCCCTTAACTTTAGGTTTTATCATTATTTATCTGTTTCTTAGGAACGAATAAAAAATGACGGTGACTTTGTGATTTTTCCAGCCACGACAAATCTCACAACAATATAGAACTAGATAAAGACCCGCACGATGTGCGGGGCTGAGATGAATTTTTATGTAGTATTATAAAACTTAGATTTTTATTTTATTTATTATAAAAAAATTATAATTAAGACAATAATATAAACTTTATAAAAAGAGAGAGTAAAAATTTAGGTGAAAAGAAATATGTTTGAATCATAGATATGCAAATAAGATATATTTTTTATGGCCTTTGGATTTTTATGGTCCTCCGATTAGGATAATTTATTTTTAATACTTTTTTTAATGATGATTAGGATGATTTATTATTTAATATTTTTTTACATAATTAATTAATATTAATAGTTTTAATTAAGTTTTTTTAGAAATTAATTAATTAAGTTTTTTTAGAAATTAATTAATTAAAATTTTAAAAAGTACTTTGCACCTTAAGCCCATCTCATTTAAGCACTAGCCCAATATTCAAAATTGTAAATGGTAATACTAATGAGATATATAAATACTAACTATATTTACTAAAAAATCAATGTAAAATTTTAATGAGAAACCGAACTCACACTACACCTGCAATCTTTGTTCATAATTTTATAGCAAAATTTCAATTGAATGAACAAACATACATATTTTGTTAAATGGGATAGTTATTTTGCAAAAGTCCTATTAAACTATATTTGAACAAGTATTATTAATGTCTTCAACCTCATTGTTCATCTTACAACCATCGTCTCTTTTGATATCAGAATCCAGGGTCAGTCCAAACAATTAAGTGGTTGAATTTTAAAATTGAATAATTAATAATTAAAAATAATTTTTTTATTTTTCTATTCATATTAAGTAAAATTATAAATAAATGAAACAACATAACAAATTTTAAAGTAGTAAAAAAAAGTGCAATTCATTAATGAAGAATTTAGATAATGTAGTTAGAAACCATTGCAATTGCATATAATTTGCTTCTTTTTTTTAAGCATTTACAGAAAATAATACTATATAAAATAAATAAATATATGGAATAGTTATTTTGATGATTGACATTAGAAAAGTAAAAAAATGAATACTTTAAAATTGAACCTCGCTAGTGTTTTGAGCATCATGATGCATTGTTGTGTGAGATACTTCAAAATTCAAGTTTTTTTAAACCCAAAACTACCATAAAGTATTACTATTATGATGTTTGTTAATATAGAAATATATACATCCCACATCGTAAGTTGATTAAGATTGATTACCAAAATTATCTAATTAAATAAAACTTTTATCAATTAATTAATCTAGACTTAAATAGTCTGTTGGTCCCTGTAAGTTAGCGAGTTTTTGAATTTGGTCCCTGTATCTTTTTTTTGGTCTGGGTCCCTATATCTCATTTTTGTGTTGGCGTTAGTCCCTAGAGTTAAAATTCTATTAAAAAAAATAGATTGGACTAACAGTGCACACGTGGAACTGATGACTAGATTAACATCGCTGACGTCGCAGACATTGCATTGACACGAAAGCATGTTATCACTAGACCAAACTACACATTTGTGTAGCTAGTTGCAACAAATATATATATATATATATATATATATATATATATATATATATATATATATATATATATATATATATATATATAAAATTGATTAATTAGCTTAATTATTTAATATTTCAATAGTTTGTTTCAATTATTTAGTTTATTAAATTATTCATTTATTTAATATTTCAATTATTTAATATTTTAATATTAAAAATTTTAAATTAGTTAAAATTTAATATTTCATATTTCAACTATTAAAATTTAAAATTTACTCAGCAGTTCCATGTGTGCATCGTTAGTCCAATCAACTTTTTTTAAACATAATTTTCACTCCAGAGACTAACGCTAACAAAAAAGTGAGATATAGGGACTCAGATAAAGAAAAGATACAGGGACCAAATTCAAAACCTTGCTAACTTACAGGGACCAATAGACTATTTAAGCCATTAATTTAATTAAAATGGTCGAAGCGATTTAACCATAATGTGCTCAAAACCAGTTTGTGCGTAATGGCAACAAGAGTAATATCATACGCAAGATCATAACACGACGAAAATATCCTATCAATGTATTGAAATTTTGGCGGCATAACGACACATAAAAGTCGAACCCACGGATTTAATCCAATTTAACGCAATGGAATCAAATAGCAACAACAATATTATATTTACAATATTTATAATTTATGGGAGTGTCATGATCAACGAGCCTAATGCACATAATAAAACCCAATACTTATCCTAAATTCAATTTTATAATAATAATAATAATAAAAAATAAACAAAAAGAATATTGCAAGGGGGGAGCAGCGCCCCTACTTCTTGATTCCATATAGTCTGACTTTTTTCCAGCAAAATTAACCACGGTCATTGATATTATGACATGTGGCATCAAAAAAAGGAGAAGAAGAAAGAAAGAAATTAAATGCCAAAACGTTAGAACGCAAAAACATAACAAAATCCAACCATTCCTCCTCACTTTTCTTCTTAATTTCAACACTTATTCCAAAAATAAAAACAAAATAAAAATATACTCTAGGATCAAACCAACCTATATCAACCATTAGTTCTAGTCTCAATCTCAATGTTAAATGAAAACAATAATAAAATAGAAGGATTACCCAAATCGCGGTGGACAGATCGGCGGTATAGCGTGAAGATATGTTGGTATCGTAGTTCAACCTTAATGTAATGAATCATTAACAACACTATATTTCCATCTATGCAGCAACCTCTTAAAATTAAACATTGCATACTGTTTCTCGATCTCAAACATCTGATCTAACCAATTTGGCATAAATGGTTATGTCCACATACACATAACCTGAAAGTTCTAACGCCCAATTTACCAAATTTCCTCCAATCTGTTACAAAGAAACAAAATTACACAACAAACATTTTAAGAATCAAAACAGAGGAACATACTATATTCTATTCTAGTCCAATAATTCATCGAAGTAGCTCGTAGTTCATTCACTTTGTATGGTTCGTTGGGGGACTTTGGGTTTGGAATGAAAGCTCTGAATATTATTGAAGGCTCTCAACAACGGATTTGTGGTGATTTTATGGATCAGTGAGAGTAGCGGATGGTGGTATTCAAGGTGTTTATTTTTTTTGAGTTATTAGGGGTTGTGAGTAGTGTCGGAGAAGCAGGAATGGTGTTGTGCTACATGTGGTCGCGACTGCGATTTGTAAGGAGGAGAGGGAAGATCTCATGGTGTCACAGTATTGCGGAGAGAGTGTTGAGGTTTGTATGAGAGTGAAACCGGCGGCGAGGAGAGTGAGGTAGATGATTTGTGCTAGTTGTTATTGTTTGGATGTTTTACAATGATGATGGTGAAAAGCGGTAAGTTTGTGGTGGTGTAAGTGAGATTTAAAGATAGTGATGATATTTGGCTAGAGGAAGGTTGAAGAGCGTGGTAGGGAAGACTTCACACATCAGAGAAAAAGATGAACTTTTTTATTTTCTTATGATTGAGAGAAAGTGTTCTCTATTTCAGTCAGTGGAGAGAATCATCCGTTGGGAATTTTTTAAGTAGTGGCTCGCGTGACAGCAGTGAAGGAGGGAGGAAATCCTCTCAATTTGGGCCATCTTTCTGCTAAGAGAGAGTATCCAGGATAAAGTTAATTTTGTCTTTATTCGCTCTTTGTTAGCTGGTGTGTGTGATTTATGAGTGGTCCAAAATTTATTCCTTCTTTTCATTTTTATTGCTGAATTTTGAATGAAAGATATAAAGATGTCGCATGTCATTTGCTTATTGGAGGGATAAGTCATTTTTCAATTCTCTTTAATAATTCCTTTTAAACTTATTTGTTTGAACAATAAAAATATACATGGATAATGTTTGCTAACCCTTGATTAAATGAACCTAATGGTCATGATTGAAATAAAGAAATACAAATTAATTTAAAATATCAATGTTGCCCCTTCTAGAAGTTTTAAAAGATTTAAAATAAATTAAATCAATTAAATAAAATAGAATTCAAATCCTTTAAAATAAATATGATAAAATCAAAATAATGATATAGAAAATTCTATTTAATTATTTTGAACACTTTGAAAAAAGAATAAAAATAAAAGGACTAAATATGAATAAAAATCGAGCGCAAAAGTGCTTGAAAAATTAAAATGAATGCACTAAAATGGTTAGCGTGAAATAAACTTCTCGAAAACTTACAACTTTGATCAAATTTTGAAGTGAAAAATACTCGACTGAAAAGGTTCAGGTTGATGAAAATGCAACTGAAAAAGTAGTCGAAAAAGAAAAACGAGTACGCCAAGTTAAACTACGCAAACTGGAGATTAACAAGAATGAAGTCTGCAAGCTCTATTTCAAAACTTTTCGTCCGCTAATTTTATGTACATTTTGAGAAACGAATCGTATGGTATCATATTCTTTGTTTGATGTTTTCGTCAATTAGAGTGTATATGATTGTGTTTATTTGCTTATTTGTAATTTGCGTTTTATTCAAATATTTGTGTGCTTGTAATTCATTTGCAATTTGATTTGTACGGTTTTTGCTTCGGCTTTTAGCATTTTACAATTTAGACCTCTCACTAATCAATAAAATTAGAGTTTTTATCCATTAGTGTTCTTTTTTTAGCATTGTGAGTTGGTGTTTGTCGTTTTATCTATTGTTGCTTGAATCACAAGTTAGAATACTTAAATCAATGTGACCAATAATTTAATTAGAATCATGTGCAATTTGTGACTCGAAAAGAGTTTTGAGAAACTTGGAATTTGTCTCTTGACGATTTGACTTGAATCATAAAATTAACTTGACTCGAATCACAACCTAATGTGACTCAAATCATGTTTAAAGCTTCGCTACAATCATAACTCTCCATGAAATCTATAATTGGCCTCTTCTTAATTTGACTCGAATCATGAATTGAACATGATACAAATTTCAAAATTTTCATAAATAAAGTCGTGAATATTCAACAATTTCATAAATAAAGTCATGAATATTCAACAATTTCGTAAATAAAATCATAGGTCATATACACTTGGAGTGATAACAATGATTTTAACGTGCAGTTGGATTGTGGATATTGGGGGATACAGAAATATTTGGAAGTGGGGGCAAATACATCATCTATTATATTCATTAAAATTTATATTTTATAAAACTAAGAGTTTGATGAACAACCTTATATTCATATTTTTGACGTACATAAGTCATTTCTTAAAACAACAACATAGGTAATCAACACCTAGAGTATATATTTGAGGAACAGAAGTCATTGCTTAAAACAACAACATAGGTAATCAACACCTAGAGTATCACAAAATCCACCAAATGAAAATCCCTTGCCCTTACAGTCTTGATCGCAGGTAGGAGAACAAAGCCCAGAACAACACTGTGCATCTGGCGACCCCAGGGCGCATGATTCATCTAAAACTATTGCTGGAGTCCCCAAACTAGTAACCAATCCTGAAATAATATAACATAACATATTTTCAATTTAAGTTAGTAAATTGTTTATGAAATATAGAACTCTAAAATATTAAAACAAAAACTTTCTCCTCACTTGAAAACAAGACCAAAGCAATGCATGAAACAAAGAGAAGATAGGATCGATAGTTGTTAAATGCCATTTTTTCTGTGGAATTTGTATATCTTATATTTTAGACTTATCTCATTTCCATTACGTATATATAGACTTGGAAAATGTAGTATTTAGAATAATATTAATATTTGTATTGACTAAAGTTTTATAAAAATTTATAAAAGAAAAGTGTAAGGAATATCTTTTAAATATAATAACATTTCCTTTATTTCTTGTAAATAATTTACATTATATTTAACCAAAGAAAATATATTAATTTAAGCAAATGTTGATTCAAAATCATAAAAGTATTATGTGGATTACATTCACACCTATAAATGGTAAACATTTGAAGATTATAAGGATTTATTATTTTTCAATATTAATTGTTAGTGTTTGATCATTGTAACAAAATATCACTAGTAATTCATGTTATTGTCTAAAGAATTGACATGAATGATGCATTTGGTATTTTAATGTGTATATTTTTTTTGTTCTCTATAAACTAATATAGTTTTTGTATCTGCAACATAAGTTAGATATTGATTCTCAAAATTTCTAACTTTTAGGAATAAAATAGGAACATTATGTTTTTGGATCTAGACCTTACATAACGATGGAGAAACTCAAATTCTCTCAAAATTTAGTATATTTAAAGTGAGACTCAAGTTTAAAAGTGAGTACACTCCAAATTGCACAGTTCTATATTTACTATTTACTAGTGATATTTTGTTATCAATTACTAATGCAATAAATGGAAAGACAAACTCTCGTTAGAGTGATGACTTTTCATTAAGATTATTAAGCAAAGAAAATATCAGAAGTGCATTATGAAACTATTTCATTTTGCTAAAGAGTTATAGTTTTGTCAATTAGGTGATTTTGTCGAAAATTTAACGTATGATATTCTCTTTGCAAAATTAAGTTTGTAACTATTAAAGTTAGAAATTATTCTTTAATAGAATAAATTCATAAATTATGCAATAAAGAAAAGATTGAAGATAGAGAAAATAAAATAGTGCTCATTCAGTAAATACCTCAAAGGATGAGGAAAAATAAAGAATAATAGGAAAATATAATCTAAAGTAACAAATGTTCAATGGTGTTAAAAGATACATCAATTTAAAGGTGACAAATTTGGTGAAGATTGATAATCTTTTATTTGTTTTAACTATTTTAGATTGTCATTAGAAGCTTAATATCTAATGGAAAATTTGGTGAATGAATAAATTTAAGTTTTAATATAATAATTTTTTTTAAATCATGGATTCAATTTATCTTTTAAATTCAAATATTATTATATTTAATCCAGTCATAATTTGTGACAATCTAGAATTGTTGAATATTTTAAGAAATACAAACTTTAGTCTCAAGTTAAACATTACTTTGAGACAAATATTGTAATGTGTCTTGAGAATATTAAGTTTGGGGAGAGATATGGTCAACGAATAAAATTGAGTGGGAAATAATTGGCTCTAACTCATATTTTAGACATAACGCATTTCCATTATATATATATATATATATATATATATATACATATATATATATATATATATATATATATATATATATATATATATATATATATATATATATATATATATATATATAGAGAGAGAGAGAGAGAGAGAGAGAGATTCATATGTTTCCATACAATGTGAATATCATTTAGATGCTTAAGTCTTGATTTTTTTCTGTAAGTCATACACAAGTAATGAGAGATAAAGACTTGAGTTAAGAATCATTGAGAAATTCCTTAGAGCCGAGTGAGCCCGTAAGATATAGGAACTCGCTGAGATTATTGTATCACACCACTATTGTTATTGTTTTTCAGGTGTTTATTTGCAGGTTAGGGGAAGGAAGATATTGTCCGATGATGTTTCAAAGACTTTCATTACGTGATCTTCCACTGTGGATATTTGTGCAATGAGAATATTGTACATATATCTTATTTTTTATTTACGAACTATTGTATGTCATATGCCATACATTGTATTTTTCGTGATGGACATGTATCTAATGATGCCATTAGGCACTTATATTGTATTTGTACCAATTAATATTTCATTTAATGTATTTTCTAGATGTATATTATATGGAGTGTTACAGTTGATCTAGGTTTTAAATGATTACTGATCCCAAATTTTGAAACCTAACTTAATTTTACTAATCAAAATTAGTAATACTTTAGGAATAGAGAATTACAATTTTGAGATATGGGAACTAATGCGGGATAAAACCTTGTTTTGATTTTGAATTCACCTAAGGGATTAAGGGATTGTTATTAAAAGAGAGTGTTACACACCACACAATCAGGTATATCTAGTTTGTTAATTTATCGTAACACTAAAACAACACTTCAAGGGAATAAACACAATTACCAAAAATCGACAAATAAAAGATTCAAAAAAGGCCTGGTCATTTTATTTGTTCCAGTGAATAGAGGGGTCCCATGATATTTATAGTTCATCAAACCACACTAGGGTTCCATCTCTAGATTTATAATACGCCCATCAAAATGAATCGCCTACCCAAACACTCATTTTGCATGAAAATGTCAATGAACCTTGTTTCCTCTATTTATAAAAGATAATAGATAATTAAGAGGGTAACACGTGAAAATCAAAACTGCCTTTATTTCAAAATGGATGAAAAGAGGGGAAGGAGAAAAGGCATGAGACTCCAAGGGTTTCACCGCCTGAAAGGACTGTTTCCCTTATCTAACATTACGACATCCGCTAAGAAGGGGAGAAAATACAGAGTCCACTAATGAAAGTCAATCATCGTGTAGTTTTGTCAGTTTTTTTTAGTGTTTTTAATAGTATTTAGAGGAGTATTACATGGTTTGAAGATTAATTTTGGTTTTATTTGAGACAAAGAAGAAAGTTATGAATTTTCTACACGTTTTACATTACCACATATGTTAAAATAATTTTATCATATCTAGAGCTTTGTAACTCTGATAGAGGTGATACCAACGACAAATGAGAGCTAAAAAGAGAGATAGCTACGGAAAAAAATGTGGCACAATTTGGACAGTTTTATGCCTTTTATAAAAGGAAAAATATGCATAATATTTAGTAGTTGGAGGTTTTTTATAGTAATTTGAGACCCAATAGAATTTAGGAGCAATGATTGAAAGTTTTTTTTTTCCCGTTGAAGACTGATTTCCATCTCCAAATTCATATATTTTTCTTCTAAGCTTATTGTTATAAATAATTTTATTATGAGTAACTAAGTTTTCTTAAATTAGACCTTTTGAGATGACTTTATTTTGATCTATTTGAACCATGTAATTGGCTGAGTATTGTTTTATTAATTTGCAATTCTAGTATTATTCAGTTATATTTGTTCTTAATGCTTTTTTTATGTTTACGAATGTACAAATTTATCTAGGTTTTGAATGATTACTGACCCTAACTTTTGAAACCTGACTTAATATATCTGTTTATAATTAGTAATTACTTTAGGAATAGAGAATTATAATCTTGTGATATAGGAATTAACACGCGATAAAATATGTTTTGATTTCAAATTCTTCTAAGGGGTTATGGTTTTTTTATTAAAAGAGAGGGTTATACATCAAATAATTGGGTATACCTATTTTGTTAATTCATCTTAATACTATAAGAACACTTTAAAGAAATCGACGCAATTAGAAAACAATTAGGGTTGACAATAAACCGAACAAACTCTGATATAGTTCGGAACTCGATTCAACAATTAAATCGTTGAACTAGGTTCATGAAGCAAATGAGCTGAATATGAATAAAAAATTAAGTTCGTTAACTAAATGAGCTGAACTTGAACTATACATAATTTGACTCGTTAGGTTCATGAATCAACTCAATTATATATAAGAACAATTACATTATCTTTAAGAGTATATTTAAAGATGTACTGAAAATCTTAACCTTATATTTTCTTTTAATGTAACAGTTTTAATTGATAATATATATATTCTCAATTAAGAAAAATATTTCTAAAAATAATTATACAAATAAAATAAACATCATATAAATGACGTTTTTCAAAAAAAAAATTTAAAAATTAACAAACATATATATTTTTTTGGAATAATAATAATCTTTATTGCCAAAAACAAAGAAATACACGCCGATCCTCAAATCCAGACCCCAACCGACACGGATACAAACAACGACCACTAAAGGCTATTACAATACGCTGTCAATTTTCTATTCATTCTAAATCTATCCATAAGTATGTCATGAATATGTTGGCTTTGAAGCTCTTCCTTCCTCCCCTGTTGGAAACAAATCCTGTTTCTCACCCACCAAATGTGGTATACCGTTTCAGCCAGCGCAGCTTTGAAAATACGCATTTTGTTGCCCTTCCCTTTGGCTTGTTGCCAAGCAGTATGCTCATTCCAATCAATATGGATATAACCAAGCCCAAGCCTATTAAGAATCTCCTTCCAAATCTTCTTTGTGATTGCACACTCAAAGAATAAATGGCATCTATTTTCCTGCACATCACAAAACAGACAATTCCCATCAGTATAAGTCCCGTGTTTCATCAATCTGTCTTTGGTTTGCAATCTGTCCTGACAGACCAGGCAAAGAGTAAAAACAGCCCTTGGTCTAGCCATGTTTATGTACATTAACCTCCTCCAATCAACTCTTGGCTTGTCCCCACGCAGATGCCGATACATTCTTCGAGTGCTATACATATTATTAGCCTGGAATTCAACCCAAATATCATTAGACATCAATTCAGCTTTATGTTTACACATGGACTTCATCAACCATGAACTGTTGTTGTTGGGCTGGTATTCCTCAATCACTCCATTCTTCAAGTAGTAAATATGCATCCATTTAACCCACATTTTATCCTTCTTCTCGCTCAAATTCCAGAGAAGCTTGCCAATGGTGGCTTTATTCCACTCCCCTAAGGCTATGATGTTCCTTCCACCATTTGCAATCGAATCACAAACATGGTCCCAGGCCACCGGCGCTCTTTTACTCTTCTCGTCATTTCCAGCCCAAATGAATCTTCTACACATGCTTTCAATGAGCCTAATGATCTTTTTGGGTAGAAGAAAAATTTGCATCCAATAATTGGCTATAGCAAACATCACATTTCTCACCAACTGTAATTTACCTGCATACGACAAAAGACGGCTACACCAATGGTTAATTCTAACAGTCATTCTATCTAGCAACCCTTGACAATTGTTGATGGTGAGCTTTCTACTGTTCAGAGGCACTCCAAGATACTTGACTGGAAGCTTCCCCAAAGAGAATCCAGTCGCTTGCTGCAAGTTTCCTTTAGTTATGCCATCTACCCCTCCCACAAATAGCTTGCTTTTAGGAATGCTCATTTGCAAGCCAGTTGAGTTAGTGAATTTTTCCACCACCTGCATAATGAGTTGAAGAGAACCAACATCCCCTCTCGCAAAAATCACAATATCATCAGCAAAACACATGTCGATAAGCTTCAATTTTTCACATTTTGGGTGAAAATTGAAGTTTGGATTATTATTCAAGTTTTGGAACATCCTATGAAGGTATTCCATCACCAGCACAAATAAGAGGGGGGGGGGGGGATGGGATCTCCCTGTCTCAATCCCCTTTTTGCTTCCAGAACTTTTGAGGGACTCCCATTGATATTGAACCGATAAGAAGTAGTGGTTACACATTCCATTACCCAATTTCTGAACATCTGAGGTATTCCCATCTCTTGCATAATCTGAGCTAAAGCATTCCAGTCAATCGTATCATACGCCTTTTGAATATCCATCTGAACCATGCACCTCGGAGAAATATTCTTCCTGTTATACCCTTTGATCAGTTCTTGAGCCAAGATGATGTTGTCCTGTATGTGTCTACCTGGAACAAAAGCAGATTGTGATTCATCCACCAGCTTACTGATCACCTTACCCAGTCTAGTTGTTAGGATTTTTGATATAATCTTGTAAATTGTACTACAGCAAGCTATAGGCCTCATATCCTTAACAGTTTTAGCATCAGGATTTTTGGGGATAAGAGTTACCAAGGAGCAGTTAAAAACCTTCAGCATCTTTCCATTATGAAAAAATTCTTTAACTGCAGCTGTCACATCATTTTTCACAATTTGCCATGTAGCTGTGAAGAAGTAAGCGTTGAATCCATCCACCCCTGGTGCCTTATTCTGGCCTATACTTTTCAGAGCACTCCACACTTCCCCTTCCTCAACAGGTCTTATCAGCTGACAAGCACTCTCTCTATCAAGAGTTTTACCATTCCTTACAGTGGTAATATCGATACATCTCAGGTTCAGGGATTTAGTACCTACCAGTTTGTCATAGAATTGCAAAACTTCTTCTTCTATATCTTCTGGTTTGCTTAGGCTACCTCCATTTACAGACTCCAAAGTATACATCCCCTTTTGCTTGTTTCTGTCCCTCACATAAGCATGATAAAAAGCATTATTACCATCTCCTAGTTGTAACCAATTCACCTTGGCTTTCTGCTTCAATATATTTTCCTCTGTTTGGTTCAAATGGATGAGGTTCTCAGTACACTGCTTCACTCTCTCAATACTTTGCACATCAAACAAATTATTTTGGAGATCCTTCTGTTCGTCTAGAAGCAATTGTCTGGCTTTCTGGATTTGGTCCTGAATGTCTGAGTATTGGGAATTCAGCTTCTTCAGAATCGGTTGCAGTCTCAATAATTTCCTCCATAATCTATACATGTTATTACCTATCACCTCTTCTTGCCAACTGTTCTTCACAATCTGCATATAGGTAGGCTCTTTAACACTACAATTCAGGAATTTAAACATCGATCCCTTCCTTATCTGCTGTTGGCTAACACTAACTTTGACAGGGGTATGATCAGAAATATTAGGTGCCAAGTTTTCCACTACAGCATCAGGATACTTCTGCAACCACTGGATGTTAGACACCATTCTATCAATTCTTGAGTGGATGATTCCTTGGGTGTGTTTGTTGGACCAGGTGAAGTAGCTTCCTTTGGAAACATTTTCAAACAAGCTAACATTGTGCATCATCTCATCTAGATCTCTATATTCTGCATAACTAACTGGTTGCCCACCAATTCTATCCTCCTCCTTCAAGACATTATTAAAGTCCCCAATGACAACCCAGGGCCTATCCATACTGCTTCCCAGACTTTCCAACTTGCTCCACAATGTTTTCCTATGTTCCACTTGATTGAAGGCATAAATCATTGTAGCAACATATCGAAAGGAGTTATCTATTCCATAAACCTCAAAGTGCAGAAATTGTTCATGGACTTGAATCATCCTAATAATCACTTCAGCTTTATTCCACAGAAGCCAGATCCTACCATTATAGTGTTCGTCATAGTTATCTTCAAAACACCACTTATTTTCATAATATCTTCTTATTCCAGCAGCCTTATCTTCTTTAACTCTAGTCTCTAACAAGCCAACAATAGGAGACTTAAAAGAAGCAATATAAGAAAATACCTCCCTGTGTCTAGCTCCTTTATTAATTCCTCTCACATTCCAGGTCACTAGCATCGTAGCCTTCTCTCATCCCCTACAGGACCTTCTCCAATCCTTAGAGGTGTGAAAGTGTTTTGGTATTCCATGGATGAACTCTTTGGTGAATAATTCATTACTCTTTTACCTCTGTCCTTTTCTGCCACCATAGTCCAGTCTGTGCTAGTACCCTCTTCTTCTATTGGTTTCTCTGCTACCATTATGACTGGCTGAACCTCTCCCCTTTGAGTTTGGTCCCCTTGGGAAGGCTCTGACTTCTGTAAATTCCCAACTGGTTGCCATATCTTCTTGACTTGGTGGTTCATTGGCTTCTTCAGTGCACAGTCATGCCCTATTTTCAGGCATTTATGGCAATATTTGGGTACCCATTCATACTCAATACATTGTTGGACAAGCTTGTTGTTATGATCCCTGATGTTGATGCTGTTTCGAAGTTTTTGTGTAACATCTACCTCCACCAACATTCGGGCATATGAGACCCTTAGCTTCTTTGTTGTACATTCATCCATTGTAATTGGTTTTCTAATGGAGCTTGCTATCTTAGCCAAGCATTTCTCTCCCCACAGGTGGAGGGGCAATTGGGGAAATGTGACCCACAACGGCATAACCCGCAATATGTCCTCTTTCATCTCAAAATCTGAGCTCCATTGTCTTAAGAACAATGGCTTCCCATAAATGAAATACGGGCCCTGAGCTAGCACATGTTCTCTATCCTCTTGGTTCCTGAATCGCACAATAAAATATCCTTCCTCATTGTAATACAGCTCTGGTAGCGAAACCGAGTTCCAATTCTTCTCCATGAACTTCTTGATTGCATTCATTGACAGAGAATCTCCTAGGGCAAACAATATAATCGAATTCGACCAAAACTCGAGCTCGTCTTCAACATCAGATTCTTCAATTTTTACTTCCACTTCGCCATCGACAATCGTGGGTGGGATATACTCCATACTCACCGCTCTATTGATTCTTCTATTACCTCTTATGACATCTACCCAGGGTTTCCTTAGTTGCACAGTCTCTGGCACCTCAACCCCTGGCATTTCGATCTCGCTCTCCATCGACATAGGAGGTTCCATATCCGGTATCTCCTTTTCCTTACGAGTGGCGTCTTGCCCTTCATGTTCTCCTGCTTGGTGTTCTTGTGATTCCAATGTGTCTTGTCTTTCATGGTCCCCTACTTGCTGCTCTTTTGATTCCATGATCGCTTGAGTCACTATTGTTCGCTCCTCCCCTTTCCGTCGCGCCGCCACCGCAAGCCTTGGCCGGCCAACGCCACGTTTGCCCATGGTTGTTAAACCCTATCAGAGCAAAAAGGGAAAAGTTTTTTTTGAAAATATTTTTAACAAACATATATTTTCTAATTTAAAAAATATACTTAATATATAAAAAAAGTATCTTTAAATTAAAAAAAATTCTAAATTTCCTTTAATTTTAAAAAAATATCTTTTTAAAAAATATCTTCTTAATTTAAGAAAAACAAATAATATTCTAGATTTCCTTTAATTTAAAAATATATATTTTTAAAAAATATACTTCATATAAAAATATCTTTAAATTTAAAAAAAAACATATATCTTTAATTTGTTTTAAATTATCTTTAGGAAATTTTTAATGAGTCCAGTCGAGCTAAGGCGAGTTCGACTCGACTCGACTCATTTTCATCCTTACAAACAATGACAAATAAAGGATTCGAGAAAGCCCTGGTTATTTTAATCTCAATTAACTTTCATCTTTTTATTTTTTTTTAGGTAAAAAACCAAACTTTTTTGGAAACACCATGACTTAGTAATTTAAGTATAATGATATTGTCATGCTGCAACTTAGCAATATTTGTGGAGACAAACTTATTATAAATATTATTACTTGGCAATGATTTAGTACAGTTGCTAAATATTCCATCAAGTTTTTGGCGTTGTTTTCAGTGGTTATTGATTAATTTAAACAAATCAATTGAATTATGCTTATGATTTATTTTTATTTTTTAAAAATTTTAGTTTTTATTTTAGTTTTTTATTTTATTCTACTTTTCAAATTTTTTCTGTTATTAATTTTAGTTATTTTCAATTACTATTTCATGTTAGTATTTTTTAATTGTGTCGTGCTAATCATATGGTTTTCTTTCTAATTGTGTATGTGAGGTAGAGTATCTATCAAATTGCTTTATATTCAGATGACAACACAAAAAGTGAAATAGCTCTGAGGAAGAAATGTGAATGTATGATGGAACTTGATTTTTAACTTGGTCTATTAGGATAAATCAAAGTTGTATCAAATAAATTGGTTTCCTCAACTCTAGCTCAAAAAAATGTTAATCAAGTCAGGGTATTACGATGTGATTTATGTGGTGACGGTCATGCCAATGATTGTGTACTAAAGGGATATGCTGAAGAGACTCGTTATATTGTAAATTTTCAAAAACTAAGTCCTTACACAGTGGGAAGATCATCCAAATTTCAAATAGAGTAATAATCAATGTCAAAGCTTTAATAAAAAAATCGTCGAGATCCACCACCAAGAAAGCCATATCCTCTAGAAGAGGCCGTGCAACAATTCATGAAGATGACTCAAAACATTTTTGAAACAATGAAGTCAATTCAAGATACATCCATCAAGATCCATGAAATATCTCTTAAGAATATTGAAATGCAAATTGGGAAGTTTTACAAACAATTGGAGAGTGTAATGGATATATAGTGGTTAATCCAAGAAATGATAAAGTTGAGAGAGAAGTCTAAGATGAATGGAAGGTAGTAGATGAAGGATGAGTTGAAAAATAACAAGACGAATAAAAATGCATGCCATCAAATAGAAGAATTTGAGGTGAAAATAAATATGAGAAAAGAGAAAGAATGTTAAGTGAGGATGATCTAGTTTTGGATTCAACAATTTGTCTAGATGTAAATATCCAACTAGAAAACATTTAACAAAAGATTATCCCTAAAAATCAGTTTAGAAACAAAGTACATGAAAGTAACAAAAAATTGATGAAGTATAGAATGTCATTTATGCCTTGTTCTCTACTATCAAATTGAAGAAGATCTGGAAGGAACCTTATAAACCCTCAATTTCATAAGATTCTTACCCCAAGAAAAGGAGGAAAAATGATATATTGTTTGTGTCATATATGTCTCCCTATAAAAGAATCAAACGGTCAAGCTAATGATCATAAAGAAGCGTTATGTGGGAGGCAATCCACAAAATAGTGTTACTTAATTTTTTATTTTATTTTTCTTTCCTTTTGAGTATTTGTGTTGTTATTTAAAATGACTGAACTTCCTTTCTTTATAAATTTTTATTTTAAAATCATTACCCACATATCAATGACTACCACAAGTGAAAAGAAAAATATTTAAAAAAACTGTGATGAGGATGCTCAGTTGTTATGGTAGTTATAAATGTGGATTGAAAAATAAAGAAGATGAATAATATCTAAATATTGTATACTCAACTTCAAGGCACCTAAACAAGTAAGGTTTGAGCCCAAATATATCATTTTTTTTAACTTTTTCCTTACTATTGAGAGTATCCAGGCAATTGCTTATTTCTAGACGTTAGAACTTTTCTAAGTAGTTGATTGGTCTAATTTTTTATACATACTGAGACACTTATTTGTTTAAACTATGAGTATTTTCAAGTCATCCTTTAATTTAATCATCTATTGTTAAACCTTTAGAGCCTTGGTCACTTCTTTTGGAGACATAGTCATATTATAAGTCAATTAACTTGAAAGATTAATCTTTCACTATGCCAAACAAGGGATTAGACAGCGCTTTTTTTGACATTAGACAGCGCTTAAAAGCGCTGGCTATACTGGCGCTGGTATAGGTCTTAGACAGCGCTTAATTTACTAAAAAAGCGCTGGCATAGGGGGGGTTTAGACAGCGCTTTTTCAGTAAAAGCGCTGTCTAAAACCCCCCTATGCCAGCGCTTTTTTAGTTAATTTCATGTTGAAATTAACTAAAAAAGCGCTGGCATAGGGGGGGTTTAGACAACGCTTTTACTGAAAAAGCGCTGTCTAAACCCCCCTATGCCAGCGCTTTTATTAAAAAAGCGCTGGCATAGGTGGTTAATTCAACAAAATATAGTGTAAAAAAGCGCTGGCGTAGGGTGGGCTATACCAGCGCTTTTACAGAAAAAGCGCTGGTATAGCCCACCCTATGCCAGCGCTTTTTTACACTATATTTTGTTGAATTAACCACCTATGCCAGCGCTTTTTTGATAAAAGCGCTGTCTAAGGTCAAAATTAAAATGCCTTTACCAGCGCTTTTTGCCTAGAAGCGCTGTCTAAGACTCCAAATTTTGGAGGATCTTTTTATACGTTTTCACCACATTATTTAGCACCTGTAAATTGCAAATTTCAGCAGATTTTCATAAATTGGAGCTTGAATCCAATCTATATGCACCTTATAGTTCAACACATTGTAGTTCTATCTTCTGAATATGCACATATACTTGAAAATCTATATGCATTATAAACACATTATAGTTCAACACAATATACTTCTAATTTCAGCAGTTTTTTGAGTATTTATATATATACTTGAAAATGTTTGCCTTTACAAAAAATCTACACATTTCTAATAACCTCCAAAAATGCTAATCAAAATGTATTTCAACACATTCTAGTTCTATCTTCTAAATATGCTATATAACCTGAAACAACACCAAATAAAGATTGTAGTAAGCAAATGGAATTCACTCAAAGTTATTCAGATCACATTCAAAATTAAAGTAAGAGTTCAATACCTCACAAAACCTGTAGCTCGATAATGAATTGACACAATTCCTCTTTAATTTCATCCAACTGATCTTTTGAGTAATAAGCACATCTATATTCATCAAAGTACTACATAATAATATAACATAGTATGATTTAGTTAAATCTATTTAATTATGAGAAATATGTGTTAAATATGAAAATAACTCATAAGTTAGAAATCCATACATCAGATGGAATATCTGTTCGATCCATAAGAAGAGTTTCTTTCATAAACCTCAACGTGTAATATCCACAATCTATATTATTACGCTGTCGAGGACACTACACATGGAAAAACAATATGGATAAATATCCTAAGTTTTATCATGTGTCATCACTAATATAATCAAAATTGTGATAATTAATATACCTCCACTCTATTCCATGTAATGTTATTGGCTTTTCTCTTTGGTACTTGAATTTTTCTTTGTGCTCGAACAGTTTGTATAATGCTATAATGAAATATAAACGAATATTTAGAACAATTCACATAAATAAATAAGTATACACACGAATATTGGGTTATTTGCACTTACGTGTCAACTATCGTCTTCATAGCAGGGTATGTTGTCCAATCCTTGTGTAAAGAATCCAAATAATACACAATTTCTTTAAAAGGATTTATCGCGACCAACAACCAATGTCCACTGTAATAAAACAAATGTTAGATGGAAACTTTCTACACGACGTCAAAATATGAAAAATTATAACAGATGAATTTAGATTGAAGAACTAACCCGTCGCCGGTATTAAACGGTAAAAAGAACAACTTTTCTCTATCTGTGTCGGCCATAAAGCGCTCGACTACATACGTCCTGACTTCATCTGGTTTTCTTATCATTTCGGTTAAGTTCGTTTTCATGGGATTTAAGAATGAGAATCTTTGCTCCAACCCACGCGGACCCATCAATTTGTCATATAAATACCTTATATAAAAACATCATTAACATTTAGACTATTCATATGAAACGAGTAAATAACTTGTTCAAGAATTTAAACAAAGTAGATCGGATATACCTCATGTATGTGTTGATAACACCAACGCTTAATTGCGTATGATACAAAATTTGATCAAAATCCTCTTTACCCAATGGCTCGGCATACTCAAAACCAAAAATAGCTCCATCCATAGGTATTAAACGAACACATCCATCCGAAATATCTGTCGTTTCTAAATATGTATGGAGGCACGCTCTATACTTGGAAGGATTTTTCTTTTTAGCCCCGGTCCTCTTGGAAATTTCAGTCTTCTTAGCAACAGGAATCTAAATATCATATAATTAGTAAGGTGAAGTGTAAGATGACGAATTAACAGGAATCTAAATAGCATATAATTGTGATGTACCTCTTTTTGCGATGCAACTGACTCGATTTCCCGCGCAATCCCCTTATCTTTTGCTTTGGATTTTGTGGGAGTCTAATTAACATTAACATGTAAAAAATGTGTACGTAAAATGCGCGTAAAAAATTTGAATACCTAAAGGTTCATAATGGTTTTAAGCATACCTCATATCCTACGATAATGAGGTCTGTCGGCCATGCAACAAATGAACCTATGGCATCTCCCAATAAAGTTGCATCCGAAACATCGTCAGGATGTGGTAATAACGCATCCTTCTCCAAAGCAATATCAACCGAGACTTTCAAAGATCCAGTAGGGAGCGGTTTAGTGTGAAGTAATTCACCCAAATTGTTATGAACTTTCCCCTTGCCAACCATCCGATAAGTCGGTCTCGCTAAGTAGAGGTGACAAGGTGAAATGCCCTAAAACCAATAATAAATATGACATTTTTAATGTGTATATATGACAATTAAATAAATTAAGCTAATTTAATTTCATAATAAGATATATAATTACCTCTGGAATAGTCGGTTGAAAATTACAATTGATACTATCTTTGTCACTAGTATCTTTAAAACCCGCTGCTCGATCTCTTTCTCTTTCCTTTCTTAATTCAAGAACTTCAGCTTTTAATGCTTCCAAAGTTTGCTGCAGTTCTTTATTGCTAGGAGTCTTTTGTTTTTTAATATTCAAGGATTTTTGAGTGATCCCAAATCCCTTGCCCCTCACCCGACCAGAATACTCGGGAACATCTAATGCTCGACTCAGTATGCTCCTGCAATCAGTGTCTTCATATGGAACTATAGATTGAGATAGAGTCTCCTGAAAATCATATGAACATACACACAATAGTAATGTTATTGTCTTAAGTAAGTGTCAAAGTCAAAGTGTACGAAATTGGACGATTCAAAAGTGTCAAAGTCAAAGTGTTATTGTCTTAAATAATGCTATACTTACACATTTCTCAAATATTTGTTGAACGTCTTCTTTAATCTTTCCATCCTTACCGACACGGGCTTCCTTCCACAAAACATGTGCCGGAAGAGATGTTTCAGAACTATTCTCCTTTGTTAACTACACATTAAGCATAATATGATCAAATATAACTCATGACAAAATATGATCAAATATAACAAGTATATCAATGCAATTTATAGATACTTACTATAGACTGCTCTAAGCGTCCATATCCAACACGCCCTTTTCTATAGGGATACGCCGGACTTGATGCTCTTTGCCGGTTTGTTTCACTTACACTCTTAAATTCTTGGGTTTTTCGTTTGGATTTAAACGTTTCCCATTCTTTAGGTGAAATCAAACTTGCATATTTAGATGGAAGCTCTGCATCAACAAAAGTACCTTCCGTATCCCTAAGAAAGGTGGTTGATAAAAAGGTTCTAAACCCTCTTAGTAACTTTCCGGCCAATTTGAGACAATGATCTCTTCTGTTTTCTTCGATGTCGAAACACCTCTACGAAAAACATACACACATTGCGTTAGTACAATTAATTTAAAGACATAATCGTCATTAAAAACAAATAACATCACATATGGTACCTTTATCTCACTCCATATTTTGTCTTTAGCTTCGTTCAATTGTTTATTTCTCCAATTATCACAAGTAATTGGAACTTCATTCCTTACCAATGCACCAATAAAACTTGTCAATGTTGAACCGTTAGGCTCAATTAGTTGTCCACCTTCGTTCCAATGCACTTTTATTAAAACGCCTCGATCTCTATCTCGAATAACTTTCTTCATAACCGTTATTCCACGTTTAATTTCCCTTTCCGCACCACCAACGGTCTCATCACCATGTGGGTGATCCTCGTTACTAGCCATCTGTAATAAAGAAAAACATAAACACAATATTAAGCAAATATGAATACAAATCAAGTAAGTGTCAAAGTCAAAGTGTATTGAATTGGACGAAAATTACATGGTAGCCTACAAACGGGCCAAAGGACTCAAAAATGAACTCGATTCGTCCAAATTCCGAGTGGAAGCATGTTTTTTGTAACAGTACAGCAACAGTAAAATCAGGGAAAAAGTTGTCCGAATCGAAAAACAAAGTATACCATTGGCTCCGGAATCGTGGAGAAAGTCTATTTTCATTAATCACATGCATTAAAACTCATCACGATTCAAAAATATAAAGAAATCATGCATTATCAGATATAACTTATAATCAAAGCAATTGAAAACAAAAATATAATGAAATCATGCATTATCAGATATAACTTATAATCAAAGCAATTGAAAACAAAAGAATAAAGAAACCATGGATAATTTACCTAAGTCACTAACATCTCTTTCTTTTCTTTGTTGGAATATTAATCACTTGTTTCTTAGCAATGCGTACGGATGAATTGATCCAAATTCCCTCATTATGATCGTTTCTTATATATGACTCATCCGGTATAAGATCATCAACTTCATCATTTCTATTCAACTCATTCCGTCTAATGCATGACTCATTCTCAACATCAATATCACATTGATCGACACCGCTATCATCAGTGACTTTGTTAGAGAAAAGCACTATAGACCATTTTGTACTCTTCGGGTCATTCACATAGAACACTTGTTTAGCTTGAGATGCTAGAATAAAAGGTTCATCTTTGTACCCCACCCTAGTAAGATCAACTTGCAAAAATCCAGACTTATCCATTCGTATGCCACTACTATTCACCCACTTGCAACCAAAGATGGGAATCTGAAACTTCTCGTAATCAAACACCCAAATGTGCTCAATAACTCCAAAATATGACAAATTTGCATATTTGGGGTTTAAGTCCTTCATACTTGATATATGCATTGCTTCAGCTAGCACGGTGACACCACTATTTTGCATAGTACTCTTATCATCTTGTTCTTTGGTATAAAATGTGTATCCATTAATTGAATATGCGCTATGAGAAAACACATGCAAACTTGGACCATATGCCAAACATCTCAACCTTTCTGTTACCGAAGAAGGATCTGAAGAGCGCTTCAAATAAATATGATCCTTCAACCATTGTATGAAACTTTGATTGTGCTCTATAACTATCCAATTTTCATTTCTGTTCGGATTTAACCTTCGGAGTACATCCTTGTGCATTTCAACATATGGCTCAACCTCATTATTATTGTGCAGAACATACAAATGAACTTGATCCCGTTCATCCCTTGATATTGTCACAATTTTATTCCCAATTAATTTTTTACCTTCCATTTTGTCGAAAATCTGAGCTCTGGGGAGTCCAATCGATTGAACGTTAGACAAATATTCAGTACAAAACTCAACAGCTTCTTCAACAATGTATCGTTCAACAATACAACCCTCTGGTCGACTTCGGGATTTCACGTACCCTTTTAATATTTTCATATACCGTTCAGCAGGGTACATCCATCTCATATAAGCTGGTCCACACAACTGTGTCTCTTTCACAAGATGAACAACTAAATGAACCATTATGTCAAAAAAAGACGGAGGAAAATACATTTCAAGCTCACACAAGGTAATTACAATCTCTTTTTGTAGTGTTGGTAAGATCTCGGGATCGATCACCTTACTACAAATTGACCTAAAGAAAAAACACAATTTAGTTATGGCACTTCTTACTTTTTCTGGCAAAATAGAACGTATACCTATCGGTAGAAAATGTTCCATTATAACATGGCAATCATGTGTCTTCAAATTCTTCAACTTGAGGTCTTTCATAGAAACAAGTCTTCTGATATCAGATGAGTAACCTTCTGGAACCTTAACTTCACTCAGAGACGTACACAAAATTTTTTTCTCCTTTCTAGATAAAGTAAAAGCGGCAGGTGGTAGATATGTTCGTCTTCCTTTCTTCACGGGTGCTAATTCAGTTCTCTTGGGAGTTAGGTAAAATTGAATTTTCCTTGTTAATGTAAAATACTAAGTTAGGGGTTGCTCTTGAAACTATCAAAATTGTAAGTTTGTGTGTGTGTGTGTGTGTGGGGGGGGGGGGGGGGGGGGGGGGGGGGTACTAAAGAACATTTAATAAAAATAAAGAAGTTCAAATGTCTTTTTTTTAAACAAAGAGAAAAAATAAACAAGAAAAGTTATTCTCTAATTAATGAATTCGTAATTAATATTATGTTAAGAATTTTTGTGGGACAAGTAAAACAAGGAAAATATCTAGTTAATTCCAAATTTTAAACCTATTATCCAAAAAAATATCACATTGACATAAGCTCCGTTATAACCTGAAAAGACCTCAAAAGCATGTATTCAAATTCCGAGTTTTAATGATTTTTGGAAAATTTGCAAGCTTATGATAAAATAACTATTGTATATTTAGTCAGTGATTACCATATTAGTCCACTTAAGCGAAAATATGAGAAAATGATACAAGTTGGTTGTATCTGAGCATTAGAAGAATTATTTGGACTTTTATTAATTGAAGAAAACAGCATAGGTGACATTTGACCCAAGAAGGTGTGGTGATAATTGGTTGGGTACGAATGCCATTTTAGTGTTAAAATTTTTAGTTTGCAAATTTGTTCCTTCAGGACAAGTAACAAATCAATTTTGGGTTGTGATGATAGTCAGTCATCATGTAGTTTTAATAATTGTTTTTAGGGTTTTTAATAGTATTTAGAGGATAATTACATGGTTTGAAGATGAATTTTGGAGATAATGAAAAAAGCTGTGAATTTTCAGCACATTTTACATAATGATGTCGGTCAAGTAATTTGATCATATCTAGAGCGCTTCATAACTCCTATTGAGGTGACACCAACAGAAAATGAAAGCTAACAAAAAGAAATAGCAAGAATTATAAAAGGAAAAGTATGCAAAAAAAATTAAGCTTTTCAGTTTTTTTAGAGAAAATTGACAGTGAAACAGATTTTAGGAGCAAGGATTGAATTCTTTTTCTCCAATGAAGACCAATTTTCATTTCCAATTTCATGTATTTTTCTTTCAAACTTATTGCTATGAATAATTTTAGTATGGGTAGCTTAGTTTTCTTATATTAGGTCTTTTGATATGAATTTATTTTAATCTATTTAACCATATATTGGATTAATACTATTTTATTAATTTGCAATTCCTATATTATTTAGTTATATTTGTGAAAGTGAAGTCACATTATCGTATGGTGTCATATTCTTTGTTTTGATGTTTTTGTCAATTTGAGTGTATATGATTGTGTTTATTCACTTATTTGTAAATTTCTTTTTATTTAAATATTCACATATTTGTAATTCATTTGCAATTTCATTTGTACGATTTTTAGTTCGACTATTTAACATTATACAATTAAGACCCCTCAGTAATCAATAAAATTATAGTTTTAATCCATTATATTTTTCCTTTTTAGCAAAGCAAGTTGGTGTTTTTGTTTTATCTAATGTTGTTTGAATCCCAAGTTATAACACTTAAATCAAAGTGGCCAAATATTTGAATAGAATCACGTGCAATGTGTGACTCGAATCAAGACTCTTGTGAAAATTGGAATTTTCCTTTAGGGGATTTGACTGGAATCATAAAATTAACTTGACTCTAATCACAACCTAATGTGACTCAAGTCATGTTTAAAGTTTCAATAGAATCATAGCTCTCCATTATCACAACCCGATTTTGACCCTTAATCATCGATTCAATAGATTCATCATTGCTATTGCATCCTATCGCGGCTGGAAAAATGACACAGTCACCACCATTCTTAATTGTTCATAAGGAACAAGGAAATAATGATAAAACCTATTAACTAAATGTGAGATACTGGGTTCGGGAGTTGGTTAAGTAAGGGGAAGGTGTTAGGCACCCCTTACCTCCATTGGACTCAATGGGATCCTCCTCTAATTTGAGGGCTAATGTATGTTTCTAAGGTGTTTGCTTGATTTCTAATTAACTATTGATTATTCATTTATTTATAGAAGGTATTCCATTTAAATGGACGAGAGACCCAAAAAGTTTTTTTTATAATTGTACTCGTTAGAGTTTACATCTCTATGCCTACGTACCTCCGCATTAGGAGAGGGATCAGAGTACCGTAGTTCTTCTTAAAAATGTTGATTGGTTGGTTGTTTTATCCCTTGAAAATTCTCACGGATCGGGGGCGGAGAAATGATTTTAGAAAATGCCTCAATACACTAGGGTAGAGGTCTTACGGTTTGAAGTGAACTTGAACTGTTTTTAACCCTTTATCTCTTGTAAAAAATATTGATTTAATTTATTTAAGAAAATAAATTAGAAGTCATAGTTATGTGTTAGGTGTAACCCTTAATCCCAGTTTCAACTCTCAATTTAACCCTTGAAAATCCCATATTTTTATCCCCAAATAGTATCCCATGTCTTAGTCCCATTTTTTATTTTTGAAAATATCATTTAATTTAATTAATAAGAATATATTAAATATGATGTAATAATATAATACAAAATGAATAAAATTAAATAATTTAAATTAGATTCCACGAGATATATCCCCTATCCCTATTTTGTCCCATCTTTATACCCCTTAAAACCCTAAGAATTATTCGTGATTCTATCCCCTAATTCCTGATTTAATTAACTTTAATATAAATAATATAAATCTCTAATCAATTAAAATATTACTATCATAATTAATTAATTAAATAAAAATGTCATAAATAAAAAAAATAACAAAAAATTAATTTTAATTTTAGTTGAATTAATCCTAAATATTAAATGGATAAATCTTAATTAATAGTTAACTAAGTAATTATTTAAGTAAAATTAATAAAACGAGGGGGTGGTATTTTGAACTGGTAAGCAAATGGGCCATTAGGAAGCGGTCAACTGAAGCTTCAAATACATTGGATTCAGAGTTGGTGGAGAAATGGTCATTATGTTCAATGTAGCCCTTTTCCAATATATATCACCAATTTCAAATTTGTAAAGATCCCTGGAGTCTTGCCATTTGCAGACTACCATTCCATCAAATAAATTTGAGCCTTTATCCAATTCTTTGCACTCTTATTTGTTTTTGTTCAACAAATATTTTGCATGTTTTAATTGATAAATATCATTGTTTTAAATAAATAAAATTTTCATAATTTGTTTTTTAAACAAAATGAACATTCACAATGACAAAAAAGGGATAATTGGGATATCTTCAGTGCACTCCCAAGGATAGTATGATCTCCGAAAGGGTAAGATATTTGTTCATATTCCTAGCATACTTGTATCCTCTTCAGTATCTTTCAGGTTGTCTCCTTCGCGAGCGCAAAAGGAAGTTATGCCCCACCAAATCCCCAAAGAGTCTGGAGTTTGGTCTCAGTTTTCTAGCTCCCTAGTTGAGGCTGGATCTAGCATCCGTGTTATCAATTATATGGTTGTCATCACTTGTGTGGATGAACTTAAAATCCCTTATAAGTTGGTAAATTTGGCATGTTATCTTTTCGAGGAAGTTGATCTTCCCTCATTCAGATTGAAATTCTCCCAGAGAGTGAGCAGAAAATCCCTAGCATGAGTGGAATTCTCAACATTTGGTTTGCAGCTTACCTCCCGTGGATTCGCCTACATTAATATCCAGCAGGTTCGGCTTTGTTCATCCTCAACAGGGTTGATCCCATTTTAACTTCCCAGTACGGTCGTCAGCAGTCCTTCCCCAATGGAGTTGTCTGATCAAAGCCTGTTTGTTATTTCCTCTTGAGCGGGGTGAGTGTTGAAAATGTTTATTTTCTATCCTCAGCGGAGCGGTGTTCCTCTTCTCCTCGGCAGAGATTGTTTCTCCAGCAGTGCAAGAAAATTTGTAAGTTTTGGAACTTTTGATTGGTGGTTATTCCCCACAGAGTTTCATATATCTCCTTGATAATTTCCCCAGTAGAGTTGCTTCTACGGCAGATTTTATCCATGTCCAAATTCCCCAGCCGAGACTTTGCCTCATTAAGGTTTGGCGTTGGAACTTATGAGGAAGAGGTGTTGATTCCTTCCTCAACAAAGTGACTAGTTCTCCTTCTCCTTAGCAGAGATATTTCTTTCCGTGGTTAAAAGTGAACTGTGTTTGATGTGCTTCTGTTGTTTGGTTGTTCCCCACAGAATTCTACATCACTTCCTGATAAGATCCCCAGTGGTTGCTTCTCTGACTGATCTTATCCTTATCCCTGCGTACTGTTGGAGGATCCCCAACTTTGGTGATTGTGATCCCTTGCCTATCCCCAACAGTAATCTCTGATTCTCTGTAATCCTACTCGTATCCCCTATCAGTGATCTTTGTCCCTGGAAGTGATTGTTTGATCCTCAACATTGGCCTTTGTTCCCCTGCAGAGATTGGTGTTTTCTGGTATCTGTTGCCCCCCATCAGATTGGGAGTTTCCCCAGTGGGCCTGGCTTTCTCTTTTGAGACGTAGTACCAGATGTTTGTCCATTGATTCCTGGACCGGTTTGTGTTATATATGTCTGTTTGTCAGCATTAATCATACATAAACTACGCATATACATGCATAATTATAACATTCAGATATTCATGTCGCATTCTTTGCCATATATCTTTGTTTGTTGTCTCCTGCTATTTGGCGATATATATTTCCCCAAGCAGATGTTTGTGTCTGATCTCTCCACATAGAGTCAGCCCCATAGGCAGAAAGCATTTATCCTTTCTTCCATATTCCCCACTGAGTTATGTCCTCGTGGATGATCATTATTTATGTATCCTCCCAAAATATGTATTGGGAGGGAGTTACTCCCCTGGGTTATGTCCTTAACTGGGTTGAGTCTTATTCAATGTGTCTCTCTAGTTCGATCCTAGATTGACCACTCTTGTTATTTCCAATTGCGCTTCCCCGTAGTTTAGATAGATGATTGCTCAGTAACCAGTAATTGTCCATCTTTTCCCCGGCTGAATCTGTGGCCTTCTACCCAGTAACCTGTAACAACCCGTATAATATATATCTAGAATAATATCATACAAGTGTTAAATTTTGGTATTGTCACAACATAAGTGCCTAATGGCATCAATATATATATACATGTCCAAACTAAAACATCAATGGAACATGTCATACAATAATGCCTAAACAATAAAAATCTAAGAACTATGTACAATATCTTCATTGCACACCACTCCACAGCGGAAGATTATAATGAACAGCAACCCTTGAAACATCCATAACAGTTTCTCTTAGATTCAACCTGTAAAGGATACCTGAAAAAAATAACAACAATAATGGGATGAGATAATAATCTCAGTGAGTTCTCCTATCCTATGGGTCCACTCGGCTCTACAGGGTTTCTAATCAATATTCAGCTCATATCCAACTCAAGTCAACCAGGGAACGAAGACTTGAGCGATGGGGAACTATCTCGCAATTGTATGGCAACATGCATCTGAGTTCTCATAACTCAACCACGATCATTATTCAGATTCACGCAACATCGATCCCCAACCGGACCTACGTCTAGGCCAAGGCTTGGTTCACGCATGTCCGTATGATTCGACTTTCGCGGTGGATATCAGGTTCCCCTATGGGAATCTAACCCACTTTTAAGAACCATCACCCGTATGGGACTCTAACCCACCTAGGGTATCTTTCACCGTATGGGACTCTAACCCACATAGGTGTCCACCTTTCCCCCATGTCCGCCATGGTTGGGGCTCAAACCCATTTGAGGCTCGAATCATTGGTCCCACATCCCAATGCTTACTCATCTAAGCATACCACAAGAGATGTGTACCACCACAGAAAAACACACATTCTGAATACATGATCGGTTCCACAAATCATTGGTTCCACGAACCATAACAAATTCATAAATCACAGGTGACTTCATTCACCATAATACACAAATAATAACATGGCATGTTCCATAATCATAGGTGACTTCATTCACCATGATACACAAATAATAACATGGCATGTTCCATACAATGCGTCTCATTCTTAATCATGGCAACAATTCGTCCACGACCTCACATAAGCGTCGTACGAATGAATACCGTATTCTCATGCATATATCATATATGTTCCATAACCTAGATCATATTTCTAAGTTATTAATCAAATTATTCTTCTAGGTTTCCTCACTCATCTTTGTAGAGTTTTAATCATGTTACTTCACCTTTCACATAACAACAATATTTAATTTTCATCATGATAAAATTCATGGCATTTATAAATCACATCCTATTTTATAACATGGAACAATAATAATAGTCCTTTACGTTATCTTTAGTGGTGAGAGAAAGTATAAATGTTAATTCAACATCTTAGACCAACACTTGACCTCTCTTCAATTCCAAGTTACTAACATACTTATTCTTCTAACTTATCTTTGCTAACAAATTTTCCTTCTTCCGTGAACTTTCGAAACTTCTTGATTTCCATCACAATCTCATTCTGATGTTGGATTAACATTTATACTTTCTCTCACTTATTTCCTCTTATATACCGCTCAACCTCAGTGGGTCACTTTCTTCCCGGAAACCACGACTTCCCTTCCTTGTACTAAGTTACACAAAACATAATTACAACATCTTATCTGGACTTGGTTAATTAATACTCATTAATTCTTCATAAGAAAATTTATTGATTCCCTGACCACAAACAATATTGACTACTCTTTTCTTATTATTCCTTCAACAAATGCGACAACTTTGTAATCCATCCATCGGTAATCTCATAAACTTCACTTGATCTGATAATGTATGCTACAAGCCCTTACTCCTACTGCTTCCCTTATCTCGTACTACTCCAAAAAGATAGAACCATTAGCACGAGATTATTTTACTCTCATCCTTACCTCCATTCTTACGAGTAACTATCTCTCTGATCCCCATAGACTTGATTGAGCTCTTTCATCCATCACCTTCCAATGTGATACCCTGATTCTAATAGTGGAACACTTGGGATTCCTAGGCACTACTGTTTAGCTAACAATCCAAAAATAAACACACTTACCCTCAGAGTGCCTACTGTCCAAAATGGTATAAGAACCTTACCGACTTCCATTAGTAGAATAAATTCCTTGATGACTCACAAAAGTGTAGAATAAGACCAACACTCTTCAGAAGATAGGTATCCAGGGGTTACATTACTACAACCATAAAAACATAGAACATCCAAATTCATCATGTGTTTGGTGCAGCTAAACCAAATTAGTTTGACAACATCCGGTTCTGGTTACTATATTCCATATCAAATCCTCTCATAGGGTTTTGATTCATTCAATATTTCTCCCAACACATGATCTCGACCAAAACAACATAACATCATCAAGGAACTTTAAATCATCAACAAAACACCACTTCTAAGGAACTTAAGCAATCTCGAACATAACTATGAGTGTCCATACACCTCATAGAGTCACACGCAATACTTCACACATATCTAGAGACAACATTTCACTTCATATCCAAAATCATTCATCCCAATCGTCTTGTCCCGTCTTCCATAATCTTAGCTCATGCCCTTACTAACATACAGTCCGAGTTACATGTTTAACTTTAAGAATCTAATTCTCGTTCCATCTTGGAAGTAAAACTTCACAAATCCTTCCAATAGTCTAGAGCATCATTGTACACATCCATTACCACTCTCAGGGAGTCTACATCTAAGGCTATGAATCCAAATGAATCAATCAATTTCATACCATGACCAACCACTTCACACCTTATCAATATCTATACCACATACCTAGCTAATCTCTTCTAGATCACCACTTAGTAGATCTCTTCCAAATCTGTTCCTTATAGTTATTCATAATCATAATAGTGGTACTTCCCAGACTCACTTAAACTGAGTATGGTCTACCAAGTTGGTTTTCCCACACGTCTGACTTCCATGGTATCTCCTCAGATGACACACTATGCACTACACCTTCAGAAATCCCAATCTCAAAACTACCAATCTGACTTGTGGTGACTTGCAACTCCATCCTCAATTTGTACCTCCACAACGGTACACTTATGACATTTAGGACATCCTTAGCTCCAACACGGTGTGAATGTTTATACTCCGCGACTAACCAACCAACCAAATACTTCTCAAGGAGATAAATAACAACCGGACTTCCAATAAGCCAATATTACTCTTTCAATTCAAATAAAATGCACTTAAGATGAACCTTGTTATCGCTACGCACTTATGACTGGAATTTTCTTCTAAACCAATACCTACTACACACTGCATCATACCGGGGTTACTTGTCTCCATAACTTCCCACGAATAATCCTCATTGCCTCCCAATAAACTCTTGCAACATAAAATATTCCACATTCTACACTTAGTCCATATGCTCCAGCTTAGCTTATTTTTCATTGTCTATCATCAACTCAACTTCTTAGAATACAAGACTCACAAGGAATCCATTACACTTACTTGTGACCATAATACTGCTATCACACACTTCTCTTAACACCAAGGTTTGACTTCCTCTATTCCACTATGTAACACCCCAGACTGCTTTCAGGATTATCAACTAACCCCACAAATCAACACGGGCCTTTTTCAACATGTTTTGTCCTCACTCGCACGCTTTTCAGGAAACTTCCCAGAAGGTCACCCATCCCAATACTACTCCAAGTCAAGCACGCTTAACTATGGAGTTCTTATTGGTTAGGATACCGAAAAGAAGATGCATCTTGTTGATATAGGTAGTACCAATTAATCCTTATAAGCCTTCTTTCAACCATGTAGTCTCATACCTGCACAGCCTCAGGATCCCTCTTATTCCGATGTGAATTCGGTTTTTCCCCTAGAAGCTGTTAGGAGTGTCTCATTGTCATGCATCATGCATCGACAACCACTCCATCGCCCTCGGATGTTACATGTAACCACTCTTCGGCCTCTCCGACCTCGGGTGTTACACACTACATACTCTAGAAATCCTCGATGTGAACAATCATCAACTACACGCCCATAACTTTGTCTTAATGAATCTTAATGGTCCCATTGTGCCTCTATCTAAAATGTGCCCCATTACAACAGTTGTATTGCAACATCCACATTACTTCCGCACTCGGTGTTCACTTGTCTTCCCATGGTAATTCTCCCAGTTCCAATTACAAAACCATTCTACTAGACGTCCTTAAATCCAACTTAATTGCTCTTATCCTCAACCAGTTCTCATACAACCAAAACCCACTGGAGCTTCCATTACTATATAATGTGCGCTATCTGCCTCCAACACAAACTCTTATAATTGATCTTTAGGTAACTCATCATTCCATAATGGTCTCTTACTAACACTGAACCGCTGACGAGCTATCTCAAATCCGATCTCCCTTCTAAAACTGAACATACTTGGTTTATCTTCTAACCTCCATTTGGTCCATACATGTTTCACTTGGAACAAACAACCATGTCCTCGAGTCTCTCCTTAGACTTCACCACCACCTTAGGCCCCCAACAAAACTGAACGTCCTTATCTCTCAAGTCTTTAACTACTTGCAAGGTACCATTCCAAATACATATATATTCCATTAAGTACTCTTGTCCTTCCAAAATATTTTAGTGGCCTTAGAAACTGAAACACTAATACACTACCTCACTTCCAGACCTTATGACATAGGCGTAACATAACCATCCTTTCTACTTTACCATACGGAATTATTCATAATACTATTCCATATTATTGAGTATATCTTACTCCACTAACAAATCACTCATTCCTCAAAATTCTGACAATTCATCCAATAGAGATCCTCAACTTCTTAACTCTGTTAACACCGCAGAATCGCTTGGATGATACACTACTCTTCAATCCCATAATACCCAAATCATAACTCCTCCAAAACTTCAACTGGTCCATCTAGTTCTCCTTACTTTCTAACTCTTGGCTTGAGCCTATTCTCAAAGCACAAGTTCAACCCACACTTCGGAGTCCTCGTGGTCGCTCAACCATGATCCTACCTACCATGCATATAATATTAGGTTGATCAGGCCCAATACTATATACAGTGATATTAAGAATCATGTTGGCTAAACACACATATGAGGCAGGAATAGATTTACTTATGATGTTTCAAGGCTAGGTCGAGAATCGACCTGCTCTGATACCAACTGTAACAACCCGTATAATATATATCTAGAATAATATCATACAAGTGTTAAATTTTGGTATTGTCACAACATAAGTGCCTAATGGCATCAATATATATATACATGTCCAAACTAAAACATCAATGGAACATGTCATACAATAATGCCTAAACAATAAAAATCTAAGAACTATGTACAATATCTTCATTGCACACCACTCCACAGCGGAAGATTATAATGAACAGCAACCCTTGAAACATCCATAACAGTTTCTCTTAGATTCAACCTGTAAAGGATACCTGAAAAAAATAACAACAATAATGGGATGAGATAATAATCTCAGTGAGTTCTCCTATCCTATGGGTCCACTCGGCTCTACAGGGTTTCTAATCAATATTCAGCTCATATCCAACTCAAGTCAACCAGGGAACGAAGACTTGAGCGATGGGGAACTATCTCGCAATTGTATGGCAACATGCATCTGAGTTCTCATAACTCAACCACGATCATTATTCAGATTCACGCAACATCGATCCCCAACCGGACCTACGTCTAGGCCAAGGCTTGGTTCACGCATGTCCGTATGATTCGACTTTCGCGGTGGATATCAGGTTCCCCTATGGGAATCTAACCCACTTTTAAGAACCATCACCCGTATGGGACTCTAACCCACCTAGGGTATCTTTCACCGTATGGGACTCTAACCCACATAGGTGTCCACCTTTCCCCCATGTCCGCCATGGTTGGGGCTCAAACCCATTTGAGGCTCGAATCATTGGTCCCACATCCCAATGCTTACTCATCTAAGCATACCACAAGAGATGTGTACCACCACAGAAAAACACACATTCTGAATACATGATCGGTTCCACAAATCATTGGTTCCACGAACCATAACAAATTCATAAATCACAGGTGACTTCATTCACCATAATACACAAATAATAACATGGCATGTTCCATAATCATAGGTGACTTCATTCACCATGATACACAAATAATAACATGGCATGTTCCATACAATGCGTCTCATTCTTAATCATGGCAACAATTCGTCCACGACCTCACATAAGCGTCGTACGAATGAATACCGTATTCTCATGCATATATCACATATGTTCCATAACCTAGATCATATTTCTAAGTTATTAATCAAATTATTCTTCTAGGTTTCCTCACTCATCTTTGTAGAGTTTTAATCATGTTACTTCACCTTTCACATAACAACAATATTTAATTTTCATCATGATAAAATTCATGGCATTTATAAATCACATCCTATTTTATAACATGGAACAATAATAATAGTCCTTTACGTTATCTTTAGTCGTGTTATTTCACAATCAACCATATCAACCATGTTTAACACCCATCATAAATATAATTCATTTAATTTGTAAGACACATAATTTACTATAATATGATATTATAATAATAGCCTTTTTCATTATCTTACTAATGCATCCGTCCGCATCCAAAACGGAGCTATAATGCTCAATTAATTCATTAATCTATCTTAATCAAGATTTAGATTAATATTTATTCATTGCATAAGTATTCAACAACAACCTCTCTAGCCTAGTGGTAAGGCATGTACAGTTTCAAGGAGGTCCTGGGTTCGAACCCCAGAAGATTTAATTCTGTTTCAGTGTTAACCGGTTAACCACTCACGAAACTGCCCAGAAAGTGAGTTTTGCTACGCGTTAACCGGTTAACACTATAAAAAGAGGAAAAATTCCAATTTCCATTAATTCTCTCAGTAACTTCTTTCCTTAAATAACTCCTCTTTTATTTTTCCTTTCCACATACCATTTTTACCTACTATTTCCACATAACATGATTTTTCAACACATATCATGGATAGGGAGTATGCACACAACAAGTTTATCCCAATTTACACAAACCCTAACCCCACAAATATAGATTATTTTCCCCCAATGCTAAAACTATCTAAGAACTCACCTAGTAGAAGAAGATGAAGTTGGTGATGATGAAGATGACATGGTGGTGGTGGTGGTTCCTTCCTCTTCTTCCTCTTTTTCCTCTTTCTCCTTTCCTTCTCTTCCTTTCTTCTCTTTTCCTCTTCTCTACTCTTCCCTTTCTTCTTTTCTTTCTGATAACTCCTACTTCTTCTTATCTCTTTCCCTTTCTCTTTCTTTCTACACCACACAATTATATATATATATATATATATATATAATATTAAGTAGTAATCAAAATATCCCAATTGATATTTTATCTTCCAGCACCAATTGATCAATTATTAATGTTACCAAAAATGTCCTTTCTTGTACTTATTAATATTGGTCTGTCTCTTTATTAATAATTAATCCCTTCAGAGTTCACTGGTTACTCTATTGGTCCCAATTGACAACATTTAGAGCACAAAGGAGCTCTAATTGTTACAACTAACAAAAGATATAGTACACAGGTACTCAATTAATCTCAACTGACAACTAATTGAGCATTTAAGGGAATATGGGATATTACATAACCGGTAGTCATAAGTCCTATCTGTGTGGTTTTCTACCCTCATACCAGTAGATGTAATCCCCTCTTTATTGGTTATCTTTATCCAATATTCGGTATTGATATTCCTTCCCTTTTGAGTGTATCTCCCAGTAACTGGTGATATATCTCTTGGATAATTGCTCTGATAAAGCAATGTATCCCCGGTGAGTCATCTTTCATTTACCCCTTTTGTTGGTAATGATCGTTTTTCCCCTTTGATTGGTCATCATTTTATACCTAGTAGTCGGTATCCCGATGTCCTTTCTTTTCGATCGATTTATCCTTTATTAACCCAGTAACCGATTGTGGATAATCTTCCATGAGAGTATGTTATCTATGTTCTGACGGCAATAGATAATATATGTCATGCGCTCTACAGTCGAAGTCTTTCTTCCCCGGTCGAGTAAGATTCGTATTTCCTCATGGAATCGAATGCCCATCCTGCAATCGAGTTTGCTTTTTCAACCCTCCTTTTGGATGATGAGTGTTTTGGGAATATTCCCCAATTCACGCCTTGGTTGGTCACCTATTATATGCCCAGTAACCGGTATCCCTAGTGTTCCTTCCTTTTTGCTCCCTATTATGACTTTTTATCCCCTGCGGAGTTAGATTTCCCTGAGTCGAAATATACCTCTTTAGGTCTTCCTCAGATGTTTTGGATGATTGATATCTCTCACCCTTATACCGGTCTTAGATATTTACTTTCCCCGAGCATGTTGTACTCTCGCCCTTATACCGGTGTTTTGATCACATGTCTCTTCGAGCTTATTACCCAGTAACCGGTAATACCTCATTTTGTTATTTCCTCAGCTGATTCCTCTTTGGGCATTCCCCATTGGAGTCCTTTAATGGATTTTCCCAGCTTGAGTCCGGATTTTTATCCGAGGAATCCTTTGTGGATAGTTTCGCTGTATTGGCATATTCCCTAATACATGCATCTTTGCGTCAGCTCGAGTCTTTCCATTGATTTATTTTCATGGAACCCCTTCGTGTCTCTCAGTAATTTCCAAGTCGTGACCTGCTCACGCATTTTATTCCATTTACTCCCCAGAGCCTCTGTCCCATTTATGAATGTATTACTCATATGGATTTTTAGTTTCTCCGGATTTCTTTTCCTTTGTGGACACATATCCCCACAGATTATTAACCTTTTGCATACATACATTTGCATCATGAGGTCTCTTAGGGATCAAAATTCATCTCTTTGTTATTATTTAAGCCCATTCTACCTCGTCGAGACGAAGATTTTAACCTTCATATCTCCGGCTAGAATGACCTTAAATATGGGCATCTGTAAGACCCCAATTTTGACCCTAAGATCCCTCCTGGCATCATATCATTGCATTTGCACCTTGCCTCAAGGATCATATCATCTTGGCTCCTTAACCTTTGGGGTGGGAACTTATGAGAGTTGGTTTGAGAACACCAAGCATGCTTGAATTGTATATTATTGCTTTTCTTATTTTGTTTACTAACCAAAAGCACAAAAATATGTCACTAACTTCTTTTGTTTTGTAGCTTGAGCAATCATAAGATCCAAGGCTCCTAGGAGGCCCTGTGCTCAAAGATATGGCTAGATGAAGTGAAAGTAAGCATGACAATGGTTCACAAATCTCTCATTTATCATATATGCCTCCCAAGTATCTCAATTTGTCAATTTGATCAAAGCAAACCAAAGGGCTTGAGGATTGTTTCCCAAGGAAGCCCTAATTCATATGTTCATCAACTGTGCCTTGCTCATGAAGCAACCTCAACCCATGATCAAATAAAATCAAGGGAAGTTCTTTCAATCATAATTTCATGCATATTTGAGCTTATTTGAGTGCCCTCAATCATCAATTCATCAAGAATTGCGGTTTGGACTTGAGAAGTTGATCAATCAATTCATCTGACCATTTTGAAATACACTGAGACCTAAATTTTAATGTGTTTGTCAAATGGAGATGACCCCAAGGGAAACAATGTTCTTAAGAACCATATGAGCAACTTTATTGTTCATCAAAAATTTATTTGAAGCTTGGAAGGTCATCATCCATTTCAAAACATTATAGGTCATTTTGACTGAAACCCTAATTTTGGGTCAACTTCCCAAGGATATAACTCATTCATTTTTCATGATTTTGGGATGGGATCAAATGAATTGGAAAGTTTAAGATGTATAATTCAATTGTTATGTTGAACAAATTTTCATAATCCTAAAATAAATACATTTGATAATGAAAAACATTATAGGTCACTTTTGACCAAAGTTATTGAAATGTGAAAAAGTCCAACTTCAGGTGCCCATAACTTTCTCATCAAAAATCCAAATGATGCAAATTTTGAGTCCAAATTTATTTTCTTGAAAATATATACAACTTTGATGTTGAAGGTTTTGTCATTTGAGGCTTTCATCATTGAAACAGAAGGGCTTGAAATTGGTCTATTTTGGAAATTTTCACATACACATGTTTTGCACCTTGAACTTTATGACTAATTTTCACTAATTTCCCAATTCCAATTGAAGTTTTGTTCAACATAACAATTGATCCTCATGTCAAGACCTTTCCAACGATTACCCACAAGGCCATGTTTTATTTTTGGAAGAGGCATTTTCGAAGAGGGGAATATTTTGGTGCAATTTTGGAAACTTGATTGAAACTCATTGCATATTCCAATTACCTCACATTTACACGTCCATTTCAGATCAAAATGACTTCAGCTTGCCATTCAAATTAGATTTGGGCCCTCCATGCGCCTGTGCAGGCCCATGCATGGAGGCCCTTATCATTCATGCACACGAAAATTCACCTTGCTTGCAGCTTGTTTTGCTATAAATAGAAGGGTTCAGCTCCATTATTCTCCAACCTGAAGGTGCCTGATATGCTGCACAATTGAATCCATAACCATACCTAAAGGAATTCTCTCTTTTATTTCAAAATTTCAGATCTAATTTTCAACTTCATTGGTTGATTATTAGACTTAAAATTCCCTAGCCTTGCTTCATCTTCACCTCAAGAGTACACTACAATCAATAGCTGTGAAGAATTGTGCTCCATATATCTACATTTCAGAGGTGGATGTTCAAACTTTTCTTCTTCGAAACTCACTGATTATTGCTTGTTTCTTGTGTTTATTGGTTTGGCTGAAGTCCTCTCATCAGAGGCATTTGAATTGTGCTTTTAATTTTGAAAAATCATCAAGTTCAATTTGAACTCCATCATTTTCCTCTTCTGATTTCTCTTACTATGGGGATCTAGAAGGAAAACCAATGGTACAGGGGTGATGTACATCACCCCAGCTTTCCAATGATATGAGGATCGCTTCATTTGGTTAAGATGTTTTGTCTGCAACTTTGGCCGGAAAATACAAGCTCGCTGGAGAAGACGGTGGTGTACACCACTGTCTGTTTTCTAGATCAAATGTGAGTCGTACGATGTGTTTTCCAGATTTAATCTCGTCCTTCCTTTATTATGACTTTTTTAAAGACCTCGTGTGACTCAGTTGACTAAGGCATTTGGTAGGCGCGCGCTGATAGCCCTTGGATGTGCCAGCTCAATTAATGAGACTGGATCCAACGCGCCACATATTTTCCCATTTTTCATTTTCTGATTTAATCCTCTTTTATTTTCTTTTATTTCATTTTACTTCAAAAAATCACAACTCTTTCATTTTAATTCCAAAAAATATGGGACCAATTGCATTATTTCTCTTTTAATTTCTAGTTTCTAAAAATGATTTTTAATTTTTTTTTATCATTTGATATTTTTTGTGAATTTTCTCTTTTTTGGTTATTTTTAATTCATTTTAAATAGTTTCCAATATCCAAAAAATACAAAAATATTTTCTTAACCTCTTTGAATGATGATAGATCTATGAGAAATATTCTCATCAATTTATTAATTGATTTGAGATTTTAGTTCAATTAGGTTATTTTTTATTCATTTTTAAGTGATTAAAAATAGTTTCTGGTTTCTAAAAATGCTGAAATTTTTTGTCAAACTTTGTTTGACCTTGTTGAACTTAGGATGATCCATTTGGACTTTTCAAAGTTGATTTGAAATGGATTTGAAGTTTAACCTTAAATTGTTTATTTTAATTCAAGTATTATTTTAATTTTGAAAAAATACCAAAAATATTTTATTTGTTTCTTGACTTCTAAGTTTCATTTTGCTTTTGTTTACTAGTGTTTGACTTTGATTCTAATAATCTTTGGTCAATGCACTCTACTTACTTCATTTGAATTCCATTAATGTACATTCTTATTCATATTCTTCTTCATCTTTTTTCTTTTTGATCAATGAGTTAAAGATTGGTGGTTAGCCTTGATGTATAGGAGGTTTAACCTTCCTTGATTCAAATCTAATTCATCTTGATCAAAGATCAAGTGAATGGCTTTGCATTAAGGATAGGTTGCTTCTTAATCAAGCAAAAAACCTAAATCAATACAAGATCATTCTCATTTTCTTTTGGCATGGCAAGTTGTAGGAGCTTGGCTTACTAGTCAAGGTCTCTAACTTGTGTTTGTTGCCTACATTTTTATTGACCGGCCTCAGATAGGTGTGACTACTACATTAGTCCACTTACGATTACTTAACATAGCACTAAATTGCCTTATGGCACACTAACTCTAACTATTAACCATTAACTTTTAATTCTTGCACTTTACATTAATGCAAATTTAATATTCCTGTACATATTATTCATTTGCTTTTTCCCTTTGCTCACTTGAGCACATGTTTATGTTAATGCAATTTGCCTTTTGCTCACTTGAGCACATAATTGTGTATATACTATTGTGCTTATGTTTTGTTTTGATTGTTGTGAACCAAATGCAAATGGACAAAATGACTTAGATTCTAGGACATTCCCTATGCAAAATGGAGTCAAAGAGCAACTAGGCCTCATGCCTTTAGAGTGCTATAAATGCCAAAGAGCAACTAGGCCTCATGCCTTTAGAATGCTTAATGTTGAAGACTTTGAAAGGACCTAATCTCTAAACTCACTCTTGTCCATTCTTTATTTGCATTGTGGAACTTTTTGATGTGTGTTTTCTTGTGCTAGGGATTCCAATTTGAGCCTAATTGAAGAACCATTGTCATAAGAATCCAAAGTGAGAGATATAAAAGCCATTGAAAGATTCCTATGAGCTTTGTTTGATTGTGTGCTTGATTGCTTAAGTATTTTCTTATTTGCTTGCTTATTACAAAGGATGGGAACTACTTGGATCATCACTATGATCTCAATAAGGGAACTCCATTTGTGGTTTTACTTCTCTTCCTTTATCTTTGTATGTTTAGGACTTAGCCATTCTTCTTCTTCCCTCCACTCTAACCCAAGCCAAAACTTTTGTGCAAATATTAACATTTGTTTTCAAAATTAGAAACCTAAGCATTATGCTTTTGATTTTTCAAACTTTCTTTTCATAACACTTATTTTGAATTGAATCCTAAGTTAACTTTGACCATATTTTATAAATACTTTTCATTGGTAAATACAACTCACTCAATTGTTTTTCTGGTTTCAATGGCCACTTCTTGCCAAAGTTTTTTTTTCATAAACCATAGCTATTAGGTTTGAGTTATCCTTGAGGTTGATATAATACTCACCTATATCCTTAGTGATGAACAATTAGTCTTCCATGCTTATTATAGGGTTAACCCCTCACTAGCATGTTGAAGTTATCCTCACATGGTGGATTTGTGGTTTTAGGTTGAGTTTTCTCCCTTGGATAACAAAAGACCTTAAGGCTTTTGGACCAATTAATTCACCCACTTGTTTTGAGATTTTTTACCCCGAACTACGAGGTTTTCATCCTAATCTTTTTTAAGATGGTACGTAGGCAATGGGTTTATCCATTCAAACACAAAAATTGTAAACAATTTGTATATTCTCTTCTCATCCCCCCAATCATGTTTGCACAAATAATTTTTTCACAAATATCAACCTACCTTACAACAAATTGTGAAAAGGGCTCCCTAGGAGTACCTAGGATGTTTTGGGTGCTTAAAACCATCCCATTGCATAACCAACCCCCTTATCCAGATCTCTGACATTTTTATTAGTTTTTGATTTGATAAAACTTCTCGGTTTTTGTTCTCTTTCTAACCTTTCCTTTGGATAAATAAAAGTGCGGTGGCGACTCGATTTGTATGAGTTACTTTTGATTTAGTCAATAAATCTAAAGGTAACGAATACCCCACTACACACAGGAGCTCTAATTGTTCCAACTGACAAAAGATAGAGCACATAGGAGATATTACAAAAGCCATTTAAGGGAATATGAGATATTATAAGAGCCATGAATCCATCCAGATTAATTGGCTTAGAATTTAAGAAATAAATAAAATCATTCCAAAAATAGATAAATCTCATTCAATTTTTGACCTAATTCTTATTTATAAAAAGCACAAGTTTTCTACACTTTTTTCCATCCACAATTCACAAATTCAATCCCAAAAGTTGTTGTTATTCACACGGAAGAAGAACAACAACTAAACCTTAAACCTTCAACATCTATCCAAGTAAAAAAAGAGATGGAATCTCGCGTCAAATGAGAACAAGAAGAGGAGTTAGACGAGGTTCTAGGCAGAAAAGGGAAAGAATGGGTTCTAGTTAGATGGGGTTCTACCTAGAACTCACCTCTAACACATGGAGATGATGAAGATGATGAGTAGAAAATGGTGATGATAAGCTTCCATGATTCTTCATGAGCTTTTCCTTCTTCTTCCTCTTCCTCTTTCTTTCTTTCTTTTCTCTTCTCCCACTTTCTGATAACACTCTCTCTCTCTTTCTCCAATCTTATCTCTTCCCTTTCTCTTACCACCACACAACATATATATATATATATAACATGTAATTAATATATATTATGATATTAGTTAGTAATAAAATATTCCAATTGATATTTTATCTTCCAGTACCAATTGACCAATTATTAATGTTACCAAAAATGTCCTCTCTTGTACATATTAATATTAGTTTGTCCCTTTTATTAATAATTAATCTCTTCAGAGTTCACTTGTTACTCTATTGGTTCAAACTGACAATATTTAGAGCTCATAGGAGCTCTAATTGTTCCAACTAACAAAAGATAGAGTACATAGGAGATATTACAAAAGCCATTTAAGGGAATATGAGATATTACAAAAGCCATGAATCCATGCAGATTAATTGGCTTATCCTTTAAGAAAGAAATAAAATCATTCCAAAAATAGACAAATCTCATTCAATTTTTTACCTAATTCTTATTTATAAATAGCACAAGTTTTCTACACTTTTTTCCATCCACAATTCACAAATTCAATCCCAAAAGTTGTTGTTATTCACACGGAAGAAGAACAACAACTAAACCTTAAACCTTCAACATCTATCCAAGTAAAAAAAGAGATGGAATCTCGCGTCAAAGGAGAACAAGAAGAGGAGTTAGACGAGGTTCTAGGCAGAAAGGGGAAAGAAGGGGTTCTAGTTAGATGGGGTTCTACCTAGAACTCACCTCTAACACATGGAGATGATGAAGATGATGAGTAGAAAATGGTGATGATAAGCTTCCATGATTCTTCATGAGCTTTTCCTTCTTCTTCCTTTTCCTCTTTCTTTCTTTCTTTTCTCTTCTCCCACTTTCTGATAACACTCTCTCTCTCTCTTTCTCCAATCTTATCTCTTCCCTTTCTCTTACCACCACACAACATATATATATATAATATATATATATATATTAATATATATATATATATATATAACATGTAATTATATATATTATGATATTAGTTAGTAATAAAATATTCCAATTGATATTTTATCTTCCAGTACCAATTGACCAATTATTAATGTTACCAAAAATGTCCTCTCTTGTACATATTAATATTAGTTTGTCCCTTTTATTAATAATTAATCTCTTCAGAGTTCACTTGTTACTCTATTGGTTCCAACTGACAATATTTAGAGCTCATAGGAGCTCTAATTGTTCCAACTGACAAAAGATAGAGTACATAGGAGATATTACAAAAGCCATTTAAGGGAATATGAGATATTACAAAAGCCATATATCCATGCAGATTAATTGGCTTATCCTTTAAGAAATAAATAAAATCATTCCAAAAATAGACAAATCTCATTCAATTTTTTACCTAATTCTTATTTATAAATAGCACAAGTTTTCTACATTTTTTTCCATCCACAATTCACAAATTCAATCCCAAAAGTTGTTGTTATTCACACTCAAGAAGAACAACAACTAAACCTTAAACCTTCAACATCTATCCAAGTAAGAAAAAGAGAAGGAATCTCGCGTCAAAGGAGAACAAGAAGAGGAGTTAGAAGGGGTTCTAGGCAGAAAGAGGAAAGAAGGAGAAAAGAGCATGCACCTTTACTAAAAACCAGTTAAAATAGCATGCAACTTTTAATCAATTTTTCTTAAATTAACTTTGTAACTAACATAAAAAAAATCAATTTTTTAAGCAACATTTAGCTAATATAAAAAAAAATCAATTTTTAAATCAATTTTTTAAATAAACTTTTTTAAAGAAAGTTCTAAAGTAATCAATTTTTTAAATAAACTTCTTTAAAAATTTCTAAAAGCAATCGATTTTTTAAATCAACTATTTTTAAAGAAATTATTTTCTAACTAATATCATGAAACAAATTTCTAAGAAAGTATTCTAAATTAACTTTCTTTTTTAGTAATATCACAAATCCCTTTTTTACTAATATAAAAAAATCTTTAACACTAATGTCCTGAATCCTTTTATATAATCAAAACTCAAAACCATGATTAAAATTCAACATTCCACAAATTTCTTCTTCGCTTTTATTATCCAACAACAACAATCTTGTTTCCTTATTAAAAAACAAAAATACCAAAAAAGCTTACCCTTTTATTATTAGATTACTATATAGTCTTGGTAACTTAACTCGGTTTTAAAATCAAAATACCAAAGTATTAAGTTCATTTAGACATTTTCTCATTTTACTAGTTTAGACTCCATAGATTGTTAATATATAAAAATACAAAAATTATGTCTTAAAAAATCAAAACAACAAAATAATCATGTATATATGACCACACTTTATTTTCTAAATAAATTAAAAAATATTTTCGCAAAAATCAATTAGAGATCCATCTAAAATCAAATTCAACTCACTCAAACATATGTTCTCTGCCCTTGTGCATTAAGACCTTTTTATCAAACCTTTCGCCATCCCCGATGCGTTGAGAACTTTTCTAAACTAAAATCAACAAACACACACACATTTGCTCTGATCCTTCATCAAACATGAAGGTATGTAGACATAGAGTCGTAGTACTCAAGCGAGTACAATAATCAAAAATATTTTTTGTGTCCTTCTTTATTAATCAAATATTTTCTCTAAATAATAATATTTCCATTGTAAATAAATAAATTAAGTAAGAATAAGTAACCTAAGCAAATTTTTCCTTAGAAACACACAGTAACCCTATAATTAGAGGAGGATCTCATTGAGTATAATGGAAGTATGGGGTACCTAATACCTTCTCATTGCTTAATTGACTCCCGAGCCCTAGTCTCTCCCCTTAACTTTAGGTTTTATCATTATTTATCTGTTTCTTAGGAACGAATAAAAAATGACGGTGACTTTGTGATTTTTCCAGCCACGACAAATCTCACAACAATATAGAACTAGATAAAGACCCGCACGATGTGCGGGGCTGAGATGAATTTTTATGTAGTATTATAAAACTTAGATTTTTATTTTATTTATTATAAAAAAATTATAATTAAGACGATAATATAAACTTTATAAAAAGAGAGAGTAAAAATTTAGGTGAAAAGAAATATGTTTGAATCATAGATATGCAAATAAGATATATTTTTTATGGCCTTTGGATTTTTATGGTCCTCCGACTTGGATAATTTATTTCTAATACTTTTTTTTAATGATGATTAGGAAGATTTATTATTTAATATTTTTTTACATAATTAATTAATATTAATAGTTTTAATTAAGTTTTTTTAGAAATTAATTAATTAAGTTTTTTTAGAAATTAATTAATTAAAATTTTAAAAAGTACTTTGCACCTTAAGCCCATCTCATTTAAGCACTAGCCCAATATTCAAAACTGTAAATGATAATACTAATGAGATATATAAATACTAACTATATTTACTAAAAAATCAATGTAAAATTTTAATGAGAAACCGAACTCACACTACACCTGCAATCTTTGTTCATAATTTTATAGCAAAATTTCAATTGAATGAACAAACATACATATTTTGTTAAATGGGATAGTTATTTTGCAAAAGTCCTATTAAACTATATTTGAACAAGTATTATTAATGTCTTCAACCTCATTGTTCATCTTACAACCATCGTCTCTTTTGATATCAGAATTCAGGGTCAGTCCAAACAATTAAGTGGTTGAATTTTAAAATTGAATAATTAATAATTAAAAATAATTTTTTTATTTTTCTATTCATATTAAGTAAAATTATAAATAAATGAAACAACATAACAAATTTTAAAGTAGTAAAAAAAAGTGCAATTCATTAATGAAGAATTTAGATAATGTAGTTAGAAACCATTGCAATTGCATATAATTTGCTTCTTTTTTTTAAGCATTTACAGAAAATAATACTATATAAAATAAATAAATATATGGAATAGTTATTTTGATGATTGACATTAGAAAAGTAAAAAAATGAATACTTTAAAATTGAACCTCGCTAGTGTTTTGTGCATGATGATGCAATGTTGTGTGAGATACTTCAAAATTCAATTTTTTTAAACCCAAAACTACCATAAAGTATTACTATTATGATGTTTGTTAATATAGAAATATATACATCCCACATCGTAAGTTGATTAAGATTGATTACCAAAATTATCTAATTAAATAAAACTTTTATCAATTAATTAATCTAGACTTAAATAGTCTGTTGGTCCCTGTCAGTTAGCGAGTTTTTGAATTTGATCCCTATATCTTTTTTTTGGTCTGGGTCCCTATATCTCATTTTTGTGTTGGCGTTAGTCCCTAGAGTTAAAATTCTATTAAAAAAATAGATTGGACTAACAGTGCACACGTGGAACTGATGAGTAGATTAACATCGCTGACGTCGCAGACATTGCATTGACACGAAAGCATGTTATCACTAGACCAAACTACACATTTGTGTAGCTAGTTGCAACAAATATATATATATATATATATATATATATATATATATTATATATATATATATATATATATATATATATATAAAATTGATTATTACCTTAATTATTTAATATTTCAATAGTTTGTTTCAATTATTTAGTTTATTAAATTATTCATTTATTTAATATTTCAACTATTTAATATTTTAATATTAAAAATTTTAAATTAGTTAAAATTTAATATTTCATATTTCAACTATTAAAATTTAAAATTTACTCAGCAGTTCCATGTGTGCACCGTTAGTCCAATCAACTTTTTTTTAAACATAATTTTCACTCCAGAGACTAACGCTAACAAAAAAGTAAGATATAGGGACTCAGATAAAGAAAAGATACAGGGACCAAATTCAAAACCTTGTTAACTTACAGGGACCAATAGACTATTTAAGCCATTAATTTAATTAAAATGGTCGAAGCGATTTAACCATAATGTGCTCAAAACTAGTTTGTGCGTAATGGCAACAAGAGTAATATCATACGCAAGATCATAACACGACGAAAATATCCTATCAATGTATTGAAATTTTGGCGGCATAACGACACATAAAAGTCGAACCCACAGATTTAATCCAATTTAACGCAATGGAATCAAATAGCAACAACAATATTATATTTACAATATTTATAATTCATGAGAGTGTCATGATCAACGAGCCTAATGCACATAATAAAACCCAATACTTATCCTAAATTCAATTTTATAATAATAATAATAAAAAAAAAAAATAAACAAAAAGAATATTGCAAGGGGGGAGCAGCGCCCCTACTTCTTGATTCCATATAGTCTGACTTTTTTTCAGCAAAATTAACCACGGTCATTGATATTATGACATGTGGCATCAAAAAAAGAAGAAGAAGAAAGAAACAAATTAAATGCCAAAACGTTAGAACGCAAAAACATAACAAAATCCAACCATTCCTCCTCACTTTTCTTCTTAATTTCAACACTTATTCCAAAAATAAAAACAAAATAAAAATATACTCTAGGATCAAACCAACCTATATCAACCATTAGTTCTAGTCTCAATCTCAATGTTAAATGAAAACAATAATAAAATAAAAGGATTACCCAAATCGCGGTGGACAGATAGGCGGTATAGCGTGAAGATATGTTGGTATCATAGTTCAAGCTTAATGTAATGAATCATTAACAACACTATATTTCCATCTATGTAGCAACCTCTTAAAATTAAACATTGCATACTATTTCTCGATCTCAAACATCTGATCTAACCAATTTGGCATAAATGGTTATGTCCACATACACATAACCTGAAAGTTCTAACGCCCAATTTACCAAATTTCCTCCAATCTGTTACAAAGAAACAAAATTACACAACAAACATATTAAGAATCAAAACAGAGGAACATACTATATTCTATTCTAGTCCAATAATTCATCGAAGTAGCTCGTAGTTCATTCACTTTGTATGGTTCGTTGGGTGACTTTGGGTTTGGAATGAAAGCTCTGAATATTATTGAAGGCTCTCAACAACGGATTTGTGGTGATTTTAGGGATCAGTGAGAGTAGCGGATGGTGGTATTCAAGGTGTTTATTTTTTTGAGTTATTAGGGGTTGTGAGTAGTGTCGGAGAAGAAGGAATGATGTTGTGCTACATGTGGTTGCGACTGCGATTTGTAAGGAGGAGAGGGAAGATCTCGTGGTGTCACAGTATTGCGGAGAGAGTGTTGAGGTTTGTATGAGAGTGAAACCGGCGGCGAGGAGAGTGAGGTAGATGTTTTGTGCTAGTTGTTATTGTTTGGATGTTTTCCAACGATGATGGTGAAAAGCGGTAAGTTTGTGGTGGTGTAAGTGAGATTTAAAGATAGTGATGAGATTTGGCTAGAGGAAGGTTGAAGGGCGTGGTAAGGAAGACTTCACGCATCAGAGAAAAAGATGAACTTTTTTATTTTCTTATGATTGAGAGAAAGTGTTCTCTATTTCAGTCAGTGGAGAGAATCATCCGTTGGGAATTTTTTAAGTAGTGGCTCGCGTGACAGCAGTGAAGGAGGGAGGAAATCCTCTCAATTTGGGCCATCTTTCTGCTAAGAGAGAGTATCCAGGATAAAGTTAATTTTGTCTTTATTCGCTCTTTGTTAGCTGGTGTGTGTGATTTATGAGTGGTCCAAAATTTATTCCTTCTTTTCATTTTTATTGCTGAATTTTGAATGAAAGATATAAAGATGTCGCATGTCATTTGCTTATTGAAGGGATAAGTCATTTTTCAATTCTCCTTATCCGCTGCTATGAGAGACGTTGGGGAGACAATCCAAAATCAATATCATCTTTTTTCTTTCTCTTTATTAATTCCTTTTAAACTTATTTGTTTGAACAATAAAAATACACATGGATAATGTTTGCTAACCCTTGATTAAATGAACCTAATGGTCATGATTGAAATAAAGAAATACAAATTAATTTAAAATGTCAATGTTGCCCCTTCTAGAAGTTTTAAAAGATTTAAAATAAATTCAATCAATTAAATAAAATAGAATTCACATCCTTTAAAATAAATATGATAAAATCAAAATAATGATATAGAAAATTCTATTTAATTATTTTGAACACTTTGAAAAAAGAATAAAAATAAAAGGACTAAATATGAATAAAAATCGAGCGCAAAAGTGCTTGAAAAATTAAAATGAATGCACTAAAATGGTTAGCATGAAATAAACTTCTCGAAAACTTACAACTTTGATCAAATTTTGAAGTGAAAAATACTCGACTGAAAAGGTTCGGTTGATGAAAATGCAACTGAAAAAGTAGTCGAAAAAGAAAAACGAGTACGCCAAGTTAAACTACGCAAACTGGAGATTAACAAGAATGAAGTCTGCAAGCTCTATTTCAAAAAATTTCGTCCGCTAATTTTATGTACATTTTGAGAAACGAATCGTATGGTATCATATTCTTTGTTTTGATGTTTTCGTAAATTAGAGTGTAAATGATTGTGTTTATTTGCTTATTTGTAATTTGCATTTTATTCAAATATTTGCGTGCTTGTAATTCATTTGCAATTTGATTTGTACGGTTTTTGCTTCGGCTTTTAGCATTATACAATTAAGACCTCTCACTAATCAATAAAATTAGAGTTTTTATCCATTAGTGTTCTTTTTTTAGCATTGTGAGTTGGGGTTTGTCGTTTTATCTGTTGTTGCTTGAATCACAAGTTAGAATACTTAAATCAATGTGACCAATAATTTAATTAGAATCATGTGCAATTTGTGACTCGAAAAGAGTTTTGAGAAACTTGGAATTTGTCTCTTGACGATTTGACTTGAATCATAAAATTAACTTGACTCGAATCACAACCTAATGTGACTCAAATCATGTTTAAAGCTTCGCTACAATCATAACTCTCCATGAAATCTATAATTGGCCTCTTCTTAATTTGACTCGAATCATGAATTGAACATGATACAAATTTCAAAATTTTCATAAATAAAGTCGTAAATATTCAACAATTTCATAAATAAAGTCATGAATATTCAACAATTTCGTAAATAAAATCATAGGTCATATACACTTGGAGTGATAACAATGATTTTAAATTGCAGTTGGATTGTGGACATTGGGGGATACAGAAATATTCGGAAGTGGGGGCAAATACATCATCTATTATATTCATTAAAATTTATATTTTATAAAACTAAGAGTTTGATGAACAACCTTATATTCATATTTTTGACGTACATAAGTCATTTCTTAAAACAACAACATAGGTAATCAACACCTAGAGTATATATTTGAGGAACAGAAGTCATTGCTTAAAACAACAACATAGGTAATCAACACCTAGAGTATCACAAAATCCACCAAATGAAAATCCCTTGCCCTTACAGTCTTGATCGCAGGTAGGAGAACAAAGCCCAGAACAACACTGTGCATCTGGCGACCCCGGGGCGCATGATTCATCTAAAACTATTGCTGGAGTCCCCAAACTAGTAACCAATCCTGAAATAATATAACATAACATATTTTCAATTTAAGTTAGTAAATTGTTTATGAAATATACAACTCTAAAATATTAAAACAAAAACTTTCTCCTCACTTGAAAACAAGACCAAAGCAATGCATGAAACAAAGAGAAGATAGGATCGATAGTTGTTAAATGCCATTTTTTCTGTGGAATTTGTATATCTTATATTTTAGACTTATCTCATTTCCATTACGTATATATAGACTTGGAAAATGTAGTATTTAGAATAATATTAATATTTGTATTGACTAAAGTTTTATAAAAATTTATAAAAGAAAAGTGTAAGGAATATCTTTTAAATATAATAACATTTCCTTTATTTCTTGTAAATAATTTATATTATATTTAACCAAAGAAAATATATTAATTTAAGCAAATGTTGATTCAAAATCATGAAAGTATTATGTGGATTACATTCACACCTATAAATGGTAAACATTTGAAGATTATAAGGATTTATTATTTTTCAATATTAATTGTTAGTGTTTGATCCTTGTAACAAAATATCACTAGTAATTCATGTTATTGTCTAAAGAATTGACATGAATGATGCACTTGGTATTTTAATGTGTATATTTTCTTTGTTCTCTATAAACTAATATAGTTTTTGTATCTGCAACATAAGTTAGATATTGATTCTCAAAATTTCTAACTTTTAGGAATAAAATAGGAACATTATGTTTTTGGATCTAGACCTTACATAACGATGGAGAAACTCAAATTCTCTCAAAATTTAGTATATTTAAAGTGAGACTCAAGTTTAAAAGTGAGTACACTCCAAATTGCACAGTTCTATATTTACTATTTACTAGTGATATTTGTTATCAATTACTAATGCAATAAATGGAAAGACAAACTCTCGTTAGAGTGATGACTTTTCATTAAGATTATTAAGCAAAGAAAATATCAGAAGTGCATTATGAAACTATTTAATTTTGCTAAAGAGTTATAGTTTTGTCAATTAGGTGATTTTGTCGAAAATTTAACGTATGATATTCTCTTTGCAAAATTAAGTTTGTAACTATTAAAGTTAGAAATTATTCTTTAATAGAATAAATTCATAAATTATGCAATAAAGAAAAGATTGAAGATAGAGAAAATAAATAGTGCTCATTCAGTAAATACCTCAAAGGATGAGGAAAAATAAAGAATAATAGGAAAATATAATCTAAAGTAACAAATGTTCAATGGTGTTAAAAGATACATCAATTTAAAGGTGACAAATTTGGTGAAGATTGATAATCTTTTATTTGTTTTTAACTATTATAGATTGTCATTAGAAGCTTAATATCTAATGGAAATTTGGTGAATGAATAAATTTAAGTTTTAATATAATAATTTTTTTTAAATCATGAATTCAATTTGTCTTTTAAATTCAAATATTATTATATTTAATCCAGTCATAATTTGTGACAATCTAGAATTGTTGAATATTTTAAGAAATACAAACTTTAGTCTCAAGTTAAACATTACTTTGAGACAAATATTGTAATGTGTCTTGAGAATATTAAGTTTGGGGAGAGATATGGTCAACGATTAAAATGAGTGGGAAATAATTGGCTCTAACTCATATTTTAGACATAACACATTTCCATTATATATATATATATATATTATATATATATATATATATATATATATATATATATATACACATAGAGAGAGAGAGAGAGAGAGAGAGAGAGATTCATATGTTTCCATACAATGTGAATATCATTTAGATGCTTAAGTCTTGATTTTTTTCTGTAAGTCATACACAGTAATGAGAGATAAAGACTTGAGTTAAGAATCATTGAGAAATTCCTTAGAGCCGAGTGAACCCGTAAGATATAGGAACTCGCTGAGATTATTGTATCACACCACTATTGTTATTGTTTTTCAGGTGTTTATTTGCAGGTTAGGGGAAGGAAGATATTGTCCGATGATGTTTCAAAGACTTTCATTACGTGATCTTCCACTATGGATATTTGTGCAATGAGAATATTGTACATATATCTTATTTTTTATTTACGAACTATTGTATGTCATATGCCATACATTGTATTTTTCGTGATGGACATGTATCTAATGATGCCATTAGGCACTTATATTGTATTTGTACCAATTAATATTTCATTTAGTATATTTTCTAGATGTATATTATATGGAGTGTTACAGTTGATCTAGGTTTTAAATGATTATTGATCCCAAATTTTGAAACCTAACTTAATTTTACTAATCAAAATTAGTAATACTTTAGTTATAGAGAATTACAATTTTGTGATATGGGAACTAATGCGGGATAAAACCTTGTTTTGATTTTGAATTCACCTAAGGGATTAAGGGATTGTTATTAAAAGAGAGTGTTACACACCACAAAATCGGGTATATGTAGTTTGTTAATTTATCGTAACACTAAAACAACACTTAAAGGGAATAAACACAATTACCAAAAATCGACAAATAAAAGATTCAAAAAAGGCCTGGTCATTTTATTTGTTCCAGTGAATAGAGGGGTGCCATGATATTTATAGTTCATCAAACCACACTAGGGTTCCATCTCTAGATTTATAATACGCCCATCAAAATGAAACGCCTACCCAAACACTCATTTTGCATGAAAATGTCAATGAACCTTGTTTCCTCTATTTATAAAAGATAATAGATAATTAAGAGGGTAACACGTGAAAATCAAAACTGCCTTTATTTCAAAATGGATGAAAAGAGGGGAAGGCGAAAAGGCATGAGACTCCAAGGGTTTCACCGCCTGAAATGACTGTTTCCCTTATCTAACATTACGACATCCGCTAAGAAGGGGAGAAAATACAGAGTCCACTAATGAAAGTCAATCATCGTGTAGTTTTGTCAGTTTTTTTTTAGTGTTTTTAATAGTATTTAGAGGAGTATTACATGGTTTGAAGATTAATTTTGGTTTTATTTGAGACAAAGAAGAAAGTTGTGAATTTTCTACACGTTTTACATTACCACATATGTTAAAATAATTTTATCATATCTAGAGCTTTGTAACTCTGATAGAGGTGATACCAACGACAAATGAGAGCTAAAAAGAGAGATAGCTACGGAAAAAAATGTGGCACAATTTGGACAGTTTTATGCCTTTTATAAAAGGAAAAATATGCATAATATTTAGTAGTTGGAGGTTTTTTATAGTAATTTGAGACCCAATAGAATTTAGGAGCAATGATTGAAAGTTTTTTTTCCCGTCGAAGACTGATTTCCATCTCCAAATTCATATATTTTTCTTCTAAGCTTATTGTTATAAATAACTTTACTATGAGTAACTAAGTTTTCTTAAATTAGACCTTTTGAGATGACTTTATTTTGATCTATTTGAACCATGTAATTGGCTGAGTATTGTTATAAATATCTTCCAACTAGAAAACATTTAACAAAAGATTATCCCTAAAAATCAATTTAGAAACAAAGTACCTGAAAGTAACAAAAAAATTGATGAAGTATATTATGTCATTTATGCCTTGTTCTCTACTATCAAATTGAAGAAGATCTGGAAGGAACCTTATAAACCCTCAATTTCATAATATTCTTACCCCAAGAAAAGGAGGAAAAATGATATATTGTTTGTGTCATATATGTCTCCCTATAAAAGAATCAAACGGTCAAGCTAATGATCATAAAGAAGCGTTATGTGGGAGGCAATCCACAAAATAGTGTTACTTAATTTTTTTTTCTTTCCTTTTGACTATTTGTGTTGTTATTTAAAATGACTGAACTTCCTTTCTTTAGAAATTTTTATTTTAAAATCATTACCCACATATCAATGACTACCACAAGTGAAAAGAAAAATATTTAAAAAAACTGTGATGAGGATGCTCAGTTGTTATGGTAGTTATAAATATGGATTGAAAAATAAAGAAGATGAATAATATCTAAATATTGTATACTCAACTTCAAGGCACCTAAACAAGTAAGGTTTGAGCCCAAATATATCATTTTTTTAAAACTTTTTCCTTACTATTGAGAGTATCCAGGCAATTGCTTATTTCTCGAAGTTAGAACTTTTCTAAGTAGTTGATTTTCTAATTTTTTATACATACTGAGACACTTATTTGTTTAAACTATGAGTATTTTCAAGTCATCCTTTAATTTAATAATCTATTGTTAAACCTTTAGAGCCTTGGTCACTTTTTTGGAGACATAGTCATATTATAAGTCAATTAACTTGAAAGATTAATCTTTCCATTCTCTTGGGAGTTAGGTAAAATTGAATTTTCCTTGTTAATGTAAAATACTAAGTTAGGGGTTGCTCTTGAAACTATCAAAATTTTAAGTTTGTGTGGGGGGGGTACTAAAGAACATTTAATAAAAATAAAGAAGTTCAAATGTCTTTTTTTTAAACAAAGAGAAAAAATAAACAAGAAAAGTTATTCTCTAATTAATGAATTCGTAATTAATATTATGTTAAGAATTTTTGTGGAACAAGTAAAACAAGGAAAATATCTAGTTAATTCCAAATTTTAAACCTATTATCCAAAAAAATATCACATTGACATAAGCTCCGTTATAACCTGAAAAGACCTCAAAAGCATGTATTCAAATTCCGAGTTTTAATGATTTTTGGAAAATTTGCAAGCTTATGATAAAATAACTATTGTATATTTAGTCAGTGATTACCATATTAGTCCACTTAAGCGAAAATATGAGAAAATGATACAAGTTGGTTGTATCTGAGCATTAGAAGAATTATTTGAACTTTTATTAATTGAAGAAAACAACATAGGTGACATTTGACCCAAGAAGGTGTGGTGATAATTGGTTGGGTACGAATGCCATTTTAGTGTTAAAATTTTTAGTTTGCAAATTTGTTCCTTCAGGACAAGTAACAAATCAATTTTGGGTTGTGATGATAGTCAGTCATCATGTAGTTTTAATAATTGTTTTTAGGGTTTTTAATAGTATTTAGAGGATAATTACATGGTTTGAAGATGAATTTTGGAGATAATGAAAAAAGCTGTGAATTTTCAGCACATTTTACATAATGATGCCGGTCGAGTAATTTGATCATATCTAGAGCGCTTCATAACTCCTATTGAGGTGACACCAACAGAAAATGAAAGCTAACAAAAAGAAATAGCAAGAATTATAAAAGGAAAAGTATGCAAAAAAATTTAAGCTTTTCATTTTTTTTTTGAGAAAATTGACAGTGAAACAGATTTTAGGAGCAAGGATTGAATTCTTTTTCTCCAATGAAGACCAATTTTCGTTTCCAATTTCATGTATTTTTCTTTCAAACTTGTTGCTATGAATAATTTTAGTATGAGTAGCTTAGTTTTCTTATATTAGGTCTTTTGATATGAATTTATTTTAATCTATTTAACCATATATTGGATTAATACTATTTTATTAATTTACAATTCCAATATTATTTAGTTATATTTGTGAAAGTGAAGTCACATTATCGTATGGTGTCATATTCTTTGTTTTGATGTTTTTGTCAATTTGAGTGTATATGATTGTGTTTATTCACTTATTTGTAAATTTCTTTTTATTTAAATATTCACATATTTGTAATTCATTTGCAATTTGATTTGTACGATTTTTAGTTCGACTATTTATCATTATACAATTAAGACCCCTCAGTAATCAATAAAATTATAGTTTTAATCCATTATATTTTGCCTTTTTAGCAAAGCAAGTTGGTGATTTTGTTTTATCTAATGTTGTTTGAATCCCAAGTTATAACACTTAAATCAAAGTGGCCAAATATTTGAATAGAATCACGTGCAATGTGTGACTCGAATCAAGACTCTTGTGAAAATTGGAATTTTCCTTTAGAGGATTTGACTAGAATCATAAAATTAACTTGACTCGAATCACAACCTAATGTGACTCAAGTCATGTTTAAAGTTTCAATAGAATCATAGCTCTCCATTATCACAACCCGATTTTGACCCTTAATCATCGATTCAATAGATTCATCATTGCTATTGCATCCTGTCGCGGCTGCAAAAATGACACAGTCGCCACCATTCTTAATTGTTCCTAAGGAACAAGGAAATAATGATAAAACCTATTAACTAAATGTGAGATACTGGGTTCGGGAGTTGGTTAAGTAAGGGGAAGGTGTTAGGCACCCCTTACCTCCATTGTACTCAATGGGATCCTCCTCTAATTTGAGGGCTAATGTATGTTTCTAAGGTGTTTGCTTGATTTCTAATTAACTATTGATTATTCATTTATTTACAGAAGGTATTCCATTTAAATGGACGAGAGACCCAAAAAGTTTTTTTTTATAATTGTACTCGTTAGAGTTTACATCTCTATGCCTACGTACCTCCGCATTAGGAGAGGGATCAGAGTACCGTAGTTCTTCTTAAAAATGTTGATTGGTTGGTTGTTTTATCCCTTGAAAATTCTCACGGATCGGGGGCGGAGAAATGATTTTAGAAAATGCCTCAATACACTAGGGTAGAGGTCTTACGGTTTGAAGTGAATTTGAACTGATTTTAACCCTTTATCTCTTGTAAAAAATATTGATTTAATTTATTTAAGAAAATAAATTAGAAGTCATAGTTATGTGTTAGGTGTAACCCTTAATCCCAGTTTAAACTCTCAATTTAACCCTTGAAAATCCCATATTTTTATCCCCAAATAGTATCCCATGTCTTAGTCCCATTTTTTAATTTTGAAAATATCATTTAATTTAGTTAATAAGAATATATTAAATATGATGTAATAATATAATACAAAATGAATAAAATTAAATAATTTAAATTAGATTCCACGAGATATATCCCCTATCCCTATTTTGTCCCATCTTTATACCCCTTAAGACCCTAAGAATTATTCGTGATTCTATCCCCTAATTCCTGATTTAATTAACTTTAATATAAATAATATAAATCTCTAATCAATTAAAATATTACTATCATAATTAATTAATTAAATAAAAATGTCATAAATTAAAAAAATAACAAAAAATTAATTTTAATTTTAGTTGAATTAATCCTAAATATTAAATGGATAAATCTTAATTAATAGTTAATTAAGTAATTATTTAAGTAAAATTAATAAAACGAGGGGGTGGTATTTTGAACTGGTAAGCAAATGGGCCATTTGGAAGGGGTTAACTGAAGCTTCAAATACATTGGATTCAGAGTTGGTGGAGAAATGGCCATTATGTTCAATGTAGCCCTTTTCCAATATATATCACCAATTTCAAATTTGTAAAGATCCCTGGAGTCTTGCCATTTGCAGACTACCATTCCATCAAATAAATTTGAGCCTTTATCCAATTCTTTGCACTCTTATTTGTTTCTGTTCAACAAATATTTTGCATGTTTTAATTGATAAATATCATTGTTTTAAATAAATAAAATTTTCATAATTTGTTTTTTAAACAAAGTGAACATTCACAATGACAAAAAAGGGATAATTGGGATATCTTGAGTGCACTCCCAAGGATAGTATGATCTCCGAAAGGGTAAGACATTTGTTCATATTCCTAGCATACTTGTATCCTCTTTAGTATCTTTCAGGTTGTCTCCTTCACGAGCGCAGAAGGAAGTTATGCCCCACCAAATCCCCAAAGAGTCTGGAGTTTGGTCTCAGTTTTCTAGCTCCCCTGTTGAGGCTGGATCTAGCATCCGTGTTATCAATTATATGGTTGTCATCACTTGTGTGGAAGGACTTAAAATCCCTTATAAGTTGGTAAATTTGGCATGTTATCTTTTCGAGGAAGTTGATCTTCCCTCATTCAGATTGGAATTCTCCCGGAGAGTGAGCAGAAAATCCCTAGCATGAGTGGAATTCTCAACATTTGGTTTGCAGCTTACCCCCCGTGGATTCGCCTACATTAATATCCAGCAGGTTCGGCTTTGTTCATCCTTAGCAGGGTTGATCCCATTTTAACTTCCCAATACGGTCGTCAGCAGTCCTTCCCCAGTGGAGTTGTCTGATCAAAGCCTGTTTGTTATTTCCTCTTGAGCGGGGTGAGTGTTGAAAATGTTTATTTTCTATCCTCAGCGGAGCGGTGTTCCTCTTCTCCTCGGCAGAGATTGTTTCTCCAGCAGTGCGAGGAAATTTGTAAGTTTTGGAACTTTTGATTGGTGGTTATTCCCCACAGAGTTTCATATATCTCCTTGATAATTTCCCTAGTAGAGTTGTTTCTACGGCAGATTTTATCCATGTCCAAATTCCCCAGCCGAGACTTTGCCTCATTGCGGTTTGGCGTTGGAACTTCTGAGGAAGAGGTGTTGATTCCTTCCTCAGCAAAGTGACTAGTTCTCCTTCTCCTTAGCAGAGATATTTCTTTCCATGGTTAAAAGTGAACTGTGTTTGATGTGCTTCTGTTGTTTGGTTGTTCCCCACAAAATTCTACATCACTTCCTGATAAGATCCCCAGTGGTTGCTTCTCTGACTGATCTTATCCTTATCCCTGCGTACTGTTGGAGGATCCCCAGCTTTGGTGATTGTGATCCCTTGCCTATCCCCAACAGTAATCTCTGATTCTCTGTAATCCTGCTCGTATCCCCTATCAGTGATCTTTGTCCCTGGAAGTGATTGTTTGATCCTCAACATTGGCCTTTGTTCCCCTGCAGAGATTGGTGTTTCCTGGTATCTGTTGCCCCCCATCAGATTGGGAGTTTCCGCAGTGGGCCTGGCTTTCTCTTTTGAGACGTAGTACCGGATGTTTGTCCATTGATTCCTGGACCGGTTTGTGTTATATATGTCTGTTTGTCAGCATTAATCATACATAAACTACGCATATACATGCATAGTTATAACATTCAGATATTCATGTCGCATTCTTTGCCATATATCTTTGTTTGTTATCTCCTGCTATTTGGCGATATATATTTCCCCAAGCAGATGTTTGTGTCTGATCTCTCCACATAGAGTCAGCCCCATAGGCAGAAAACATTTATCCTTTCTTCCATATTCCCCACTGAGTTATGTCCTCGTGGATGATCATTATTTATGTATCCTCCCAAAATATGTATTGGGAGGGAGTTACTCCCCTGGGTTATGTCCTTAACTGGGTTGAGTCTTATTCAATGTGTCTCTCTAGTTCGATCCTAGATTGACCACTCTTGTTATTTCCATTTGCGCTTCCCTGTAGTTTAGATAGATGATTGCTCAGTAACCAGTAATTGTCCATCTTTTCCCCGGCTGAATCTGTGGCCTTCTACCCAGTAACCGGTAGTCATAAGTCCTATCTGTGTGGTTTTCTACCCTCATACCGGTAGATGTAATCCCCTCTTTATTGGTTATCTTTATCCAATATTCGGTATTGATATTCCTTCCCTTTTGAGTGTATCTCCCAGTAACTGGTGATATATCTCTTGGATAATTGCTCTGATAAAGCAATGTATCCCCGGCGAGTCATCTTTCATTTACCCCTTTTGTTGGTAATGATCGTTTTTCCCCTTTGATTGGTCATCATTTTATACCTAGTAGTCGGTATCCCGATGTCCTTTCTTTTCGGTCGATTTATCCTTTATTAACCCAGTAACCGATTGTGGATATTCTTCCATGAGAGTATGTTATCTATGTTCTGACGGCAATAGATAATATATCTCATGCGCTCTACAGTCGAAGTCTTTCTTCCCCGGTCGAGTAAGATTCATATTTCCTCATGGAATTGAATGCCCATCCTGTAATCGAGTTTGCTTTTTCAGCCCTCCTTTTGGATGATGAGTGTTTTGGGAATATTCCCCAATTCACGCCTTGGTTGGTCACCTATTATATGCCCAGTAACCGGTATCCCTGGTGTTCCTTCCTTTCTGCTCCCTATTATGACTTTTTATCCCCTGCGGAGTTAGATTTCCCTGAGTCGAAATATACCTCTTTAGGTCTTCCTCAGATGTTTTGGATGATTGATATCTCTCACCCTTATACCGGTCTTAGATATTTACTTTCCCCAAGCATGTTGTACTCTCGCCCTTATACCGGTGTTTTGATCACATGTCTCTTCGAGCTTAAGATCACTCATGGCATCATATCATTGCATTTGCACCTTGCCTCAAGGATCATATCATCTTGGCTCCTTAACCTTTGGGGTGGGAACTTGTGAGAGTTGGTTTGAGAACACCAAGCATGCTTGAATTGTATATTATTGCTTTTCTTATTTTGTTTACTAACCAAAAGCATAAAAATATGTCACTAACTTCTTTTGTTTTGTAGCTTGAGCAATCATAAGATCCAAGGCTCCTACGAGGCCCTATGCTCAAAGATATGGCCAGATGAAGTGAAAGTAAGCATGACAATGGTTCACAAATCTCTCATTCATCATATATGCCTCCCAAGTATCTCAATTTGTCAATTTGATCAAAGCAAACCAAAGGGCTTGAGGATTGTTTCCCAAGGAAGCCCTAATTCATATGTTCATCAACTGTGCCTTGCTCATGAAGCAACCTCAACCCATGATCAAATAAAATCAAGGGAAGTTATTTCACTCATAATTTCATGCATATTTGAGCTTATTTGAGTGCCCTCAATCATCAATTCATCAAGATTTGAGGTTTGGACTTGAGAAGTTGATCAGTCAATTCATCTAACCATTGTGAAATACACTGAGACCTAAATTTTAATGTGTTTGTCAAATGGAGATGAACCCAAGGTAAACAATGTTCTTAAGAACCATATGAACAACTTTCATGTTCATCAAAAATTTATTTTAAGCTTGGAAGGTCATCATCCATTTCAAAACATTATAGGTCAGTTTGACTGAAACCCTAATTTTGGGTCAACTTCCCAAGGACATAACTCATTCATTTTTCATGATTTTGGGATGGGATCAAATGAATTGGAAAGTTTAAGATGTATAATTCAATTGTTATGTTGAAAAAATTTTCATAATCTTAAAATAAATACATTTGATAATGAAAAACATTATAGGTCACTTTTGACCAAAGTTATTGAAATGTGAAAAAGTCCAACTTCAAGTGCCCATAACTTTCTCATCAAAAATCCAAATGATGCAGATTTTGAGTCCAAATTTATTTTCTTGAAAAGATATACAACTTTGATGTTGAAGGTTTTGTCATTTGAGGCTTGCATCATTGAAACAGAAGGGCTTGAAATTGGTCTATTTTGGAAATTTTCACATACACATGTTTTGCACCTTGAACTTTATGACCAATTTTCACTAATTTCCCAATTCCAATTGAAGTTTTGTTCAACATAACAATTGATCCTCATGTCAAGACCTTTCCAACGATTACCCACAAGGCCATGTTTTATTTTTGGAAGAGGCATTTTCGAAGAGGGGAATATTTTGGTGCAATTTTGGAAACTTGATTGAAACTCATTGCATATTCCAATTACCTCACATTTACACGTCCATTTCAGATCAAAATGACTTCAGCTTGCCATTCAAATTAGATTTGGGCCCTCCATGCGCCTGTACAGGCCCATGCATGGAGGCCCTTATCATTCATGCACACGAAAATTCACCTCGCTTGCAGCTTGTTTTGCTATAAATAGAAGGGTTCAGCTCCATTATTCTCCAACCTGAAGGCGCCTGATATGCTGCACAATTGAATCCATAACCATACCTAAAGGAATTCTCTCTTTCATTTCAAAATTTCAGATCTAATTTTCAACTTCATTGGTTGATTATTAGACTTAAAATTCTCTGGCCTTGCTTCATCTTCACCTCAAGAGTACACTACAATCAATAGCTGCGAAGAGTTGTGCTCCATATATCTACATTTCAGAGGTGGATGTTCAAACTTTTCTTCTTCGAAACTCACTGATTACTGCTTGTTTCTTGTGTTTATTGGTTTGGCTGAAGTCCTCTCATCAGAGGCATTTGAATTGTGCTTTTAATTTTGCAAAATCATCAAGTTCAGTTTGAACTCCATCATTTTCCTCTTCTGATTTCTCTTACTATGGGGATCTAGAAGGAAAACCAATGGTACAGGGGTGATGTACATCACCCCAGCTTTCCAATGATATGAGGATCGCTTCATTTGGTTAAGATGTTTTGTCTGCAACTTTGGCCGGAAAATACAAGCTCGCCGGAGAAGACGGTGGTGTACACCACTGTCTGTTTTCCAGATCAAATGTGAGTCGTACGATGTGTTTTCCAGATTTAATCTCGTCCTTCCTTTGTTATGACTTTTTTAAAGGCCTCATGTGTCTCAGTTGACTAAGGCATTTGGTAGGCGCGCGCTGATAGCCCTTGGATGTGCCAGCTCAATTAATGAGACTGGATCCAACGCGCCACATATTTTCCCATTTTTCATTTTCTGATTTAATCCTCTTTTATTTTCTTTTATTTCATTTTATTTCAAAAATCATAACTCTTTCATTTTAATTCCAAAAAATATAGGACCAATTGCATTATTTCTCTTTTAATTTCTAGTTTCTAAAAATGATTTTTAATATTTTTTATTTTATCATTTGATATTTTTTGTGAATTTTCTCTTTTTTGGTTATTTTTAATTCATTTTAAATAGTTTCCAATATCCAAAAAATACAAAAATATTTTCTTAACCTCTTTGAATGATGATAGATCTATGAGAAATATTCGCATCAATTTATTAATTGATTTGAGATTTTAGTTCAATTAGGTTATTTTTTATTCATTTTTAAGTGATTAAAAATAGTTTCTGGTTTCTAAAAATGCTGAAATTTTTTGTCAAACTTTGTTTGACCTTGTTGAACTTAGGATGATCCATTTGAACTTTTCAAAGTTGATTTGAAATGGATTTGAAGGTTAACCTTAAATTATTTATTTTAATTCAAGTATTATTTTAATTTTGAAAAAATACCAAAAATATTTTATTTGTTTCTTGACTTCTAAGTTTCATTTTGCTTTTGTTTACTAGTGTTTGACTTTGATTCTAATCATGTTTGGTCAATGCACTCTACTTACTTCATTTGAATTCCATTAATGTACATTCTTATTCATATTCTTCTTCATCTTTTTTCTTTTTGATCAATGAGTTAAAGATTGGTGGTTAGCCTTGATGTATAGGAGGTTTAACCTTCCTTGATTCAAATCTAATTCATCTTGATCAAAGATCAAGTGAATGGCTTTGCATTAAGGATAGGTTGCTTCTTAATCAAGCAAAAAACCTAAATCAATACAAGATCATTCTCGTTTTCTTTTGGCATGGCAAGTTGTAGGAGCTTGGCTTACTAGTCAAGGTCTCTAACTTGTGTTTGTTGCCTACATTTTTATTGACCGACCTCGGATAGGTGTGACTACTACATTAGTCCACTTACGATTGCTTAACATAGCACTAAATTGCCTTATGGCACACTAACTCTAACTATTAACCATTAACTTTTAATTCTTGCACTTTACATTAATGCAAATTTATTATTCCTGTACATATTATTCATTTGCTTTTACCCTTTGCTCACTTGAGCACATATTTATGTTAATGCAATTTTCCTTTTGCTCACTTGAGCACATAATTGTGTATATACTATTGTGCTTGTGTTTTATTTTGATTGTTGTGAACCAAATGCAAATGGACAAAAGGACATAGATTCTAGGACATTCCCTATGCAAAATGGAGTCAAAGAGCAACTACGCCTCATGCCTTTAGAGTGCTATAAATGTCAAAGAGTAACTAGGCCTCATGCCTTTAGAATGCTTAATGTTGAAGACTTTGAAAGGACCTAATCTCTAAACTCACTCTTATCCATTCTTTATTTGCATTGTGGAACTTTTTGATGTGTGTTTTCTTGTGCTAGGGATTCCAATTTGAGCCTAATTGAAGAACCATTGTCATAAGCATCCAAAGTGAGAGATACAAAAGCCATTGAAAGATTCCTAGGAGCTTTGTTTGATTGTGTGCTTGATTGCTTGAGTATTTTCTTATTTGCTTGCTTATTACAAAGGATGAGAGCTACTTGGATCATCACTATGATCTCAATAAGGGAACTCCATTTGTGGTTTTACTTCTCTTCCTTCATCTTTGTATGTTTAGGACTCAGCCATTCTTCTTCTTCCCTCCACTCTAACCCAAGCCAAAACTTTTGTGCAAATATTAACATTTGTTTTCAAAATTAGAAACCTAAGCATTATGCTTTTGATTTTTCAAACTTTCTTTTCATAACACTTATTTTGAATTGAATCCTAAGTCAACTTTGACCATATTTTATAAATACTTTTCATTGGTAAATACAACTCATTCAATTGTTTTTCTGGTTTCAATGGCCACTTCTTGCCAAAGTTTTTTTTCATAAACCATAGCTATTAGGTTTGAGTTATCCTTGAGGTTGATATAATACTCACCTATATCCTTAGTGATGGACAATGAGTCTTCCATGCTTATTATAGGGTTAACCCCGCACTAGCATGTTGAAGTTATCCTCACATGGTGGATTTGTGGTTTTAGGTTGAGTTTTCTCCCTTGGATAACAAAAGACCTTAAGGCTTTTGGACCAATTAATTCACCCACTTGTTTTGAGATTTTTTACCCCGAACTACGAGGTTTTGATCCTAATCTTTTTTAAGATGGTACGTAGGCAATGGGTTTATCCATTCAAACACAAAAATTGTAAACAATTTGTATATTCTCTTCTCATCCCCCCAATCATGTTTGCACAAATAATTTTTTCACAAATATCAACCTACCTTACAACAAATTGTGAAAAGGGCTCCCTAGGAGTACCTAGGATGTTTTGGGTGCTTAAAACCATCCCATTGCATAACCAACCCCCTTATCCAGATCTCTGACATTTTTATTAGTTTTTAATTTGATAAAACTTCTCGGTTTTTGTTCTCTTTCTAACCTTTCCTTTGGATAAATAAAAGTGCGGTGGCGACTCGATTTGTATGATTTACTTTTGATTTAGTCAATAAATCTAAAGGTAACGAATACCCCATTACACATAGGAGCTCTAATTGTTCCAACTGACAAAAGATAGAGCACATAGGAGATATTACAAAAGCCATTTAAGGGAATATGAGATATTATAAAAGCCATGAATCCATCCAGATTAATTGGCTTAGAATTTAAGAAATAAATAAAATCATTCCAAAAATAGACAAATCTCATTCAATTTTTGACCTAATTCTTATTTATAAATAGCACAAGTTTTCTACACTTTTTTCCATCCACAATTCACAAATTCAATCCCCAAAAGTTGTTGTTATTCACACGGAAGAAGAAGAAACACTAAACCTTAAACCTTCAACATCTATCCAAGTAAAAAAAGAGATGGAATCTCGCGTCAAAGGAGAACAAGAAGAGGAGTCTGAGGAGGTTCTAGGCAGAAATGGGAAAGAAGGGGTTCTAGTTAGAAGGGGTTCTACCTAGAACTCACCTCTAACACATGGAGATGATGAAGATGATGAGTAGAAAATGGTGATGATGAGCTTCCATGATTCTTCATGAGCTTTTCCTACTTCTTCCTCTTCCTCTTTCTTTCTTTCTTTTCTCTTCTCCCACTTTCTGATAACACTCTCTCTCTTTCTCCAATCTTATCTCTTCCCCTTCTCTTACCACCACACAACATATATATATAACATGTAATTAATATATATTATGATATTAGTTAGTAATAAAATATTTCAATTGATATTTTATCTTCCAGTATCAATTGACCAATTATTAATGTTACCAAAAATATTCTCTCTTGTACATATTAATATTAGTTTGTCCCTTTTATTAATAATTAATCTCTTCAGAGTTCACTTGTTACTCTATTGGTTCCAACTGACAATATTTAGAGCTCATAGGAGCTCTAATTGTTCCAACTGACAAAAGATAGAGTACATAGGAGATATTACAAAAGCCATTTAAGGGAATATGAGATATTACAAAAAACATGAATCCATGCAGATTAATTGGCTTATCCTTTAAGAAATAAATAAAATCATTCCAAAAATAGACAAATCTCATTCAATTTTTTACCTAATTCTTATTTATAAATAGCACAAGTTTTCTACATTTTTTTCCATCCACAATTCACAAATTCAATCCCAAAAGTTGTTGTTATTCACACTCAAGAAGAACAACAACTAAACATTAAACCTTCAACATCTATCCAAGTAAGAAAAAGAGAAGGAATCTCGCGTCAAAGGAGAACAAGAAGAGGAGTTAGAAGGGGTTCTAGGCAGAAAGAGGAAAGAAGGAGAAAAGAACATGCACCTTTACTAAAAACCAGTTAAAATAGCATGCAACTTTTAATCAATTTTTCTTAAATTAACTTTGTAACTAACATAAAAAAATCAATTTTTTAAGCAACATTTAGCTAATATAAAAAAAATCAATTTTTAAATCAATTTTTTAAATAAACTTTTTTAAAGAAAGTTCTAAAGTAATCAATTTTTTAAATAAACTTCTTTAAAAAATTTCTAAAAGCAATCAATTTTTTAAATACACTATTTTTAAAGAAATTATTTTCTAACTAATATCATGAAACAAATTTCTAAGAAAGTATTCTAAATTAACTTTCTTTTTTAGTAATATCACAAATCCCTTTTTTACTAATATAAAAAATCTTTAACACTAATGTCCTGAATCCTTTTATGTAATCAAAACTCAAAACCATGATTAAAATTCAACATTCCACAAATTTCTTCTTCGCTTTTATTATCCAACAACAACAATCTTGTTTCCTTATTAAAAAACAAAAATACCAAAAAAACTTACCCTTTTATAATTAGATTACTATATAGTCTTGGTAACTTAACTCAGTTTTAAAATCAAAATACCAAAGTATTAAGTTCATTTAGACATTTTCTCATTTTACTAGTTTAGACTCCATAGATTGTTAATATATAAAAATACAAAAAATTATGTCTTAAAAAATCAAAACAACAAAAATAATCATGTATATATGACCACACTTTATTTTCTAAATAAATTAAAAAATATTTTCGCAAAAACCAATTAGAGATTCATCTAAAATCAAATTCAACTCACTCAAACATATGTTCTCTGCCCTTGTGCATTAAGACCTTTTTATCAAACCTTTCGCCATCCCCGATGCATTGAGAACTTTTCTAAACTAAAATCAACAAACACACACACATTTGCTCTGATCCTTCATCAAACATGAAGGTATGTAGGCATAGAGTCGTAGTACTCAAGCGAGTACAATAATCAAAAATATTTTGTGTCCTTCTTTATTAATCAAATATTTTCTCTAAATAATAATATTTCCATTGTAAATAAATAAATTAAGTAAGAATAAGTAACCTAAGCAAATTTTACCTTAGAAACACACACTAACCCTATAATTAGAGGAGGATCTCATTGAGTATAATGGAAGTATGGGGTATGTAACACCCTTCTAAAATACCCCAAATGTTTAATAATAAAACAACAACAATTAAATCATACATATCAGAGTAATCATGCATCTCAAGGGTGTCACATAACAACTTCTTCACATTAGTCAATATAAAATCAGTCATACTCAATTTTATTCAACATAAAAACTTCTTCAACAATACGCAGCGGATAAAATATTTCAACATCTGTAATTCATCAAAATTAACATTTATTCAACAATTCAACATCCCGTCCCGATGTTACATCTATCAGAGCATGACCCTCTAACCACACTAGACTTCAAGCACTAGCTTCTATTCGACTCACTGCTCGTTACCTGAAAAATATAACTGTAAGGGTGAGTTTCTCAATCGATATAACAAATATTATAAATCATCATGTTATGTTAAGTAATTCTACACGTTAATCACCCAAATCATATCATGCATGCGGTAACGGCACATTCAACTCAATTATCATACGCAAATACAACGTAAATACAACTCAATAACAACATAAAATGCAACTCAATGAGACTCGACTCGTTATGCATGTGGTACCATTTGGAGTAAAACTCCCAACTTAAAATCATTGCCAGTTTGGTGGGCATCAAGGCATAAGCCTTCAACTTTCAACTTAAAAATTTGCCAATCCAGGCCAACGTGGTGTGAGCAAAAGCCCCATAATTTTGCCAATCCAGGCCAACGTGGTGTGAGCAAAAGCCCCGACTCTATGCATATGAATGTATATGGCATGTACGACTTGCAACTTTAACAACATAATAACAACAGCAACACAACAGCTTTTTCAACAAAACAACTTAAAATCAACGTTGGCTCATCAGCCTACAACTTAGTATTTTCAACAGAACAACTTATATTCAACTTTTCAACATATTTGCATCGGCATTTCACAACATAAACTCAATAATTTTATTCATCACAATTAACTGCAATAGGCCAACTACCAATTGCATTTACAACATAAAAATCAACTATTTTTCCACACTGCAACAGTGTTATCAAGTTTCGCTGCTGACCAAAAAAAACCATCATGCACGTCTACGAACAAAATTGAAGGCTTTGAGTCGACCGTAGGGGTCAGCTCAAAGTTCGCGGTCGGCGCAAAGGCCCTGCTCAACTGGAGGGAGTCGGCGCAAAGGCCCCTTGCGTCGACGCATGGGGTCGACGCTTAACTCACGGGTCGGCGCCAAAATGCCTTGCGTCGACGCATGCAGTCGGTGCATGCCCCACGGGTCAGCGCACGCCGACCCTATGGTCGACCGCTCGCGCGCAGACTCAGATTTTTCTGAGTTATTCCAAAGTTCTGTTAGCTTCACGCAGATCAGGTTTTCCGGCCGCTTCCGCATCTAAACCCTTTCTAAGAAAACCTAATTTGTCTCTAATTAAGTAGTGCCGAATCAAGTTTTTAATTGTGATCCGTGCTATAGTCTAACATTTACGACTCACACAACTATCAATTCAATTTGCAGTTTTTAACACGGTTTATCCAACGTCAATTTCAGCATATACAGTCCCAATTAGGGTTAATTTAACGGCTTATCACTACCCATGACATGTTAATCTATAATACCCATTAACCGACGATAAACCCCCCTTACCTAAGATAATCCGGCAATTCTCTAAGCTTTAGCTTTTCCGTTCCTCAACCGTGCTTTTCGGCTCTTTGCCCTTTTTCCTCTTCTCTGCAGCTTCTCTGAGTTTTACGTGAAATTTCTTTGTTAAGAATGAAACCCTTTTCTTTATTCCCACTTATATATATATTCCAATTATTATTATTCCAAAATAATAATAATAATAATAATAATAATAATCCAATAATCCAATTTATTTAATTAAATTAATAATTATATTATCAACTTAATTAAATAATTCTTTTTTCTTTATTTGGGGTGTTACAACTCTCCCCCACTAAAAGAGTTTTCGTCCTCGAAAACATACCTCAAGCAAATAACTCTGGATAGGACTCTTTCATCTGACTCTCCAGCTCCCAAGTCACATTGCCACCTGCTGGTCCTCCCCAAGCTACCTTCACTAAGGCAATCTCTTTACCCCGCAACTGCTTCAACTCTCGATCCTCAATCCTCATAGGCGATGTTTCAACAGTCAGGTTATCTCTCACCTGTACATCATCTACTTGGATCACATGCGACGGATCATGAATATACCTCCTCAACTGAGACACATGAAAAACCTCATGCAAATTCGCAAGTGACGGCGGTAAAGCGATACGATAGGCTACTTCTCCTATCCTCTCCAAAATCTGATAAGGACCAATAAATCGCGGTGTCAACTTCTTCGACTTCAAAGCTCGACCAACACCAGTTATCGGAGTGACACGAAGAAACACATGATCCCCCTCTTGGAACTCAAGTGACTTCCTCCTCTTATCATGATAACTCTTCTGACGACTCTGAGCAATTCTCATCTTCTCCTGAATCATCTTAATCCTTTCCGTAGTTTGTTGAATAATCTCCGGTCCAATCACAGCACTCTCACCGGACTCATACCAACATAACGGTGTCCGACATCTCCTACCATACAAAGCTTCAAACGGTGCCATACCAATACTCGAATGAAAACTATTGTTGTAGGTAAACTCAATCAAAGGCAAATAACAATCCCAAGCACCTCCCTTTTCCAAAACACAAGCTCTCAAAAGATCCTCTAATGACTGAATCGTCCTCTCAGTCTGACCATCAGTCTGCGGATGATATGCAGAACTCAATCTCAGCTTAGTTCCCAAAGCCTTCTGCAAACCTTCCCAGAATTTCGATGTAAACCTAGGATCTCTGTCCGAAACAATACTCGACGGAATACCATGAAGACTTACAATCTTCTCAATATACAACTCGGCTAGTTTCTCTAACTGATAATCCATTCTAATCGGAATGAAATGAGCCGACTTCGTCAATCTGTCAACAATCACCCAAATAGCTTCAAAATTCCTACTCGTCCTCGGTAAACCAGAAACAAAATCCATACTGATACTATCCCACTTCCACTCTGGAATAGCCAACGGTTGCATTAGCCCAGACGGCTTCTGATGCTCAATCTTTGACTTCTGACAAGTCAAACAAGAATAAACAAAACTTGCAATTTCTCTTTTCATTCCCGGCCACCAAAATAACTTCTTCAAATCATGATACATCTTCGTAGCTCCAGGATGAATACTCAAGCCACTACGATGTCCTTCTTCCAGAATACTCTTCTTAAGCTCAGTAACATCCGGAATACACACCCGATTACCAAATTTCAAAATACCATTCTCATCAATTCTGAATTCGCCACCTTGACCTTGATTCACTAGAGTCAACTTATCAACCAAAAGCATATCGGATTTCTGACCCTCTCTGATCTCATCCAGAATACCACTTGTTAACTTCAACATTCCCAATTTAACACTATTGTGAGTATTCTCACACACCAAACTCAAGTCTCTAAACTGCTCAATTAAATCCAATTCTTTAACCATTAGCATAGACATATGTAATGATTTCCGACTCAACGCATCAGCCACTACATTTGCTTTACCCGGATGGTAATTCAAACCAAAGTCATAATCCTTCAGAAACTCTAACCATCTCCTCTGTCTCATATTCAGCTCTTTCTGATCAAACAAATACTTTAAACTTTTATGGTCACTGAAAACTTCAAATCTTGACCCATACAAGTAATGTCTCCATAACTTCAGAACAAACACCACAGCTGCCAACTCTAAATCGTGCGTCGGATAGTTCCTCTCATGAACCCTCAGCTGTCTTGAAGCATAAGCTATAACCTGCTTATTCTGCATCAACACGCCACCCAAACCCAACAATGAAGCATCACAGTAAACTTCAAAGGGTTCCGACGAACTCGGTAATGTCAGAATAGGAGCAGTAGTTAACCTTCTCTTTAACTCTTGGAAACCTTCTTCACATTTTGAGTCCCAAACAAATGCTTGCCCCTTTCTAGTCAACATCGTCAACGGTAACGCCAACTTAGAAAACCCTTCAATGAACTTCCTATAATAACCAGCCAAACCAAGAAAACTTCGAATCTCAGCAACAGACTTCGGGGCTTCCCACTTAGATACCGCTTCTATCTTAGAAGGATCAACAGCAACACCACCTCTTGAAATCACATGACCAAGAAAACTTACCTCTTCTAACCAAAATTCACACTTGGACAATTTAGCAAATAATTTCTTTTCTCGTAGAACTTCCAAAACCACTCTCAAATGCTCAGCATGCTCTTCTTCCGATTTCGAATACACCAAAATATCATCAATAAATACCACAACAAACTTATCTAGGTACGGATGGAAAATCCTATTCATATACTCCATAAATACTCCAGGTGCATTAGTCACACCAAAAGGCATTACAGAATACTCATAATGTCCATACCTTGTCCTGAAAGCAGTCTTCTGAATATCCTCAGTCTTCACACGTATCTGATGATACCCAGATCTCAAATCTATCTTGCTGAACACACTCGCACCAACCAATTGATCCATCAAATCATCAATCCTCGGCAAAGGATACCGATTCTTGATCGTCACTTTATTCAGTTGTCTGTAATCCACACACAACCTCATAGTACCTTCTTTCTTCTTAACCAACAGCACTGGCGCACCCCACGGTGACACACTCGGACGAATAAATTTCTTATCCAACAGATCTTCCAACTGACTCTTCAATTCAGTTAACTCAACAGCAGACATACGGTACGGAGCCATCGATATCGGTCTAGTACCAGGTACCAAATCAATAGAGAACTCCACTTCACGCTCTGGCGGCAATTCATTCACCTCTTCAGGAAACACATCAGGAAAATCACACACCACGGCTAGATCGCCAATCACCAGTTTATCTTTAGCCTCCAAGGTTGCTAACAGCATAAACAACTCCGCTCCATCAACTACTTCTTCATTCACCTGTCTTGCTGATAGAAACAAACTCTTTCCTTCCTCAATCTCCGGAAAGACCACAGTCTTATCAAAACAATTGATAGAAACTCGGTTAAACACCAACCAGTTCATACCCAGAATAACATCAATCTGCACTAGTGGAAGACACACTAGGTCCATCCCAAAGTCTCTACCAAAAATACTCAAAGGACAATTTAAACAAACCGAAGTAGTAGTCACTGAACCCTTCGTAGGAGTATCAATTACCATACCACCAAACAGCTCAGATATCTCTAACTTAAGTTTCACAGCACAATCCAAAGATATAAAGGAATGAGTCGCACCTGTGTCAATAATAGCTACAAGAGGAAAGCCATTAATATAACACGTACCTCGGATCAAACGATCATCTGCAGAAGTCTCAGAACCCGATAAAGCAAAGACCTTGCCTCCTGACTGATTCCCTTTCTTCGGCTTCTGACACTGACTTCCAATATGCCCTTCTTCACCACAATTAAAACAAATCACTTCCTTGTGCTTGCAATCAGCTATTGCATGCCCAGTCTTACCACAGCGAAAACACCTCTTCACTTCAGCAGTGCATACATTACTCTTATGACCAGCCTGACCACATCTGAAGCAAACTATACCAGTAGGAGCACCTCCCCCACTAGCTCTCTGAGTCGGAGCAGCTCTTTGTTTCCCTTTCCCAGCTGGAACATCATACGGCTTGCCACGGTTTTGATGTTGCTTGCCTCTGCGATCACTGACAATCTTGTAATGAGCATTATTGTCCTCTTCAAATATCCTGCAGCTATCAACCAATTCAGTAAAAATGCGTATCTTCTGATACCCAACAGCTTTCTTAATTTCAGAGCGCAATCCGTTTTCAAACTTGATGCACTTTGAAAATTCAGCACCCGCACCAGTGTAATGAGGATAAAATTTGGACAGCTCCACAAATTTCGCAGCATAATCGGTGACAGACATGTTTCCTTGCTTCAGCTCAAGGAATTCAATTTCCTTCTTACCACGGACATCTTCCGGATAATACTTTCTCAGGAATTCCCTACGGAATACATCCCAAGTAACGTCTTCGCCCGCCACGGTCAACCTCTCGTGAGTCTCTAGCCACCAGTCATCAGCTTCGACTGCTAGCATGTGAGTACCATACCGAACCTTCTGAGCTGGAGTACAATCCATAACACGGAAGATTCTCTCAATCTCTTTCAACCATCCCAAGGCTGCATCTGGATCATGCTTTCCTTTAAACACCGGCGGGTTCTCTCTCTGAAAAGTCGCCAAGCTACGTGATCCAGCATCTCCACCAGCATTTGGCAAGTTCTACACAGCTTGTGCCATTGCTTGCATTGCGGCAGCCATTGCAGCGTCATTCCTTCCAGCCATTTCAACTTATCAATGCAACACAACTTAAAGTTAGATTGGTAACAATACACAATTGTTAGACAAAACGACACGACAACTGGCCGGACGGACCGACCTGCTCTGATACCACTAATGTAACACCCTTCTAAAATACCCCAAATGTTTAATAATAAAACAACAACAATTAAATCATACATATCAGAGTAATCATGCATCTCAAGGGTGTCACATAACAACTTCTTCACATTAGTCAATATAAAATCAGTCATACTCAATTTTATTCAACATAAAAACTTCTTCAACAATACGCAGCGGATAAAATATTTCAACATCTGTAATTCATCAAAATTAACATTTATTCAACAATTCAACATCCCGTCCCGATGTTACATCTATCAGAGCATGACCCTCTAACCACACTAGACTTCAAGCACTAGCTTCTATTCGACTCACTGCTCGTTACCTGAAAAATATAACTGTAAGGGTGAGTTTCTCAATCGATATAACAAATATTATAAATCATCATGTTATGTTAAGTAATTCTACACGTTAATCACCCAAATCATATCATGCATGCGGTAACGGCACATTCAACTCAATTATCATACGCAAATACAACGTAAATACAACTCAATAACAACATAAAATGCAACTCAATGAGACTCGACTCGTTATGCATGTGGTACCATTTGGAGTAAAACTCCCAACTTAAAATCATTGCCAGTTTGGTGGGCATCAAGGCATAAGCCTTCAACTTTCAACTTAAAAATTTGCCAATCCAGGCCAACGTGGTGTGAGCAAAAGCCCCATAATTTTGCCAATCCAGGCCAACGTGGTGTGAGCAAAAGCCCCGACTCTATGCATATGAATGTATATGGCATGTACGACTTGCAACTTTAACAACATAATAACAACAGCAACACAACAGCTTTTTCAACAAAACAACTTAAAATCAACGTTGGCTCATCAGCCTACAACTTAGTATTTTCAACAGAACAACTTATATTCAACTTTTCAACATATTTGCATCGGCATTTCACAACATAAACTCAATAATTTTATTCATCACAATTAACTGCAATAGGCCAACTACCAATTGCATTTACAACATAAAAATCAACTATTTTTCCACACTGCAACAGTGTTATCAAGTTTCGCTGCTGACCAAAAAAAAACCATCATGCACGTCTACGAACAAAATTGAAGGCTTTGAGTCGACCGTAGGGGTCAGCTCAAAGTTCGCGGTCGGCGCAAAGGCCCTGCTCAACTGGAGGGAGTCGGCGCAAAGGCCCCTTGCGTCGATGCATGGGGTCGACGCTTAACTCACGGGTCGGCGCCAAAATGCCTTGCGTCGACGCATGCAGTCGGTGCATGCCCCACGGGTCAGCGCACGCCGACCCTATGGTCGACCGCTCGCGCGCAGACTCAGATTTTTCTGAGTTATTCCAAAGTTCTGTTAGCTTCACGCAGATCAGGTTTTCCGGCCGCTTCCGCATCTAAACCCTTTCTAAGAAAACCTAATTTGTCTCTAATTAAGTAGTGCCGAATCAAGTTTTTAATTGTGATCTGTGCTATAGTCTAACATTTACGACTCACACAACTATCAATTCAATTTGCAGTTTTTAACACGGTTTATCCAACGTCAATTTCAGCATATACAGTCCCAATTAGGGTTAATTTAACGGCTTATCACTACCCATGACATGTTAATCTATAATACCCATTAACCGACGATAAACCCCCCTTACCTGAGATAATCCGGCAATTCTCTAAGCTTTAGCTTTTCCGTTCCTCAACCGTGCTTTTCGGCTCTTTGCCCTTTTTCCTCTTCTCTGCAGCTTCTCTGAGTTTTACGTGAAATTTCTTTGTTAAGAATGAAACCCTTTTCTTTATTCCCACTTATATATATATTCCAATTATTATTATTCCAAAATAATAATAATAATAATAATAATAATAATCCAATAATCCAATTTATTTAATTAAATTAATAATTATATTATCAACTTAATTAAATAATTCTTTTTTCTTTATTTGGGGTGTTACAGGGTACCTAATACCTTCTCATTGCTTAACCAACTCCCGAGCCCTAGTCTCTCCCCTTAACTTTAGGTTTTATCATTATTTATCTGTTTCTTAGGAACGAATAAAAAATGAAGGTGACTTTGTGATTTTTCCAGCCACGACAAATCTCACAACAATATAGAACTAGATAAAGACCCGCACGATATGCGGGGCTGAGATGAATTTTTATGTAGTATTATAAAACTTAGATTTTTATTTTATTTATTATAAAAAAATTATAATTAAGACGATAATATAAACTTTATAAAAAGAGAGAGTAAAAATTTAGGTGAAAAGAAATATGTTTGAATCATAGATATGCAAATAAGATATATTTTTTATGGCCTTTGGATTTTTATGGTCCTCCGACTAGGATAATTTATTTTTAATACTTTTTTTAATGATGATTAGGATGATTTATTATTTAATATTTTTTACATAATTAATTAATATTAATAGTTTTAATTAAGTTTTTTTAGAAATTAATTAATTAAGTTTTTTTAGAAATTAATTAATTAAAATTTTAAAAAGTACTTTGCACCTTAAGCCCATCTCATTTAAGCAGTAGCCCAGTATTCAAAATTGTAAATGATAATACTAATGAGATATATAAATACTAACTATATTTACTAAAAAATCAATGTAAAATTTTAATGAGAAACCGATCTCACACTACACCTGCAATCTTTGTTTATAATTTTATAGCAAAATTTCAATTGAATGAACAGACATACATATTTTGTTAAATGGGATAGTTATTTTGCAAAAGTCCTATTAAACTATATTTGAACAAGTATTATTAATGTCTTCAACCTCATTGTTCATCTTACAACGATCGTCTCTTTTGATATCAGAATCCAGGGTCAGTCCAAACAATTAAGTGGTTGAATTTTAAAATTGAATAATTAATAATTAAAAATACTTTTTTAATTTTCTATTCATATTAAGTAAAATTATAAATAAATGAAACAACATAACAAATTTTAAAGTAGTAAAAAAAGTGCAATTCATTAATGAAGAATTTAGATAATGTAGTTAGAAACCATTGCAATTGCATATAATTTGCTTCTTTTTTTTAAGCATTTACAGAAAATAATACTATATAAAATAAATAAATATATGGAATACTTATTTTGATGAATGACATTAGAAAAGTAAAAAAATGAATACTTTAAAATTGAACCTTGCTAGTGTTTTGAGCATGATGATGCAATGTTGTGTGATATACTTCAAAATTCAATTTTTTTAAACCCAAAACTACCATAAAGTATTACTATTATGATGTTTGTTAATACAGAAATATATACATCCCACATCGTAAGTTGATTAAGATTGATTACCAAAATTATCTAATTAAATAAAACTTTTATCAATTAATTAATCTAGACTTAAATAGTCTGTTGGTCCCTGTAAGTTAGCGAGTTTTTGAATTTGGTCCCTGTATCTTTTTTTTTGGTCTGGGTCCCTATATCTCATTTTTGTATTGGCGTTAGTCCCTAGAGTTAAAATTCTATTAAAAAAAATAGACTGGACTAACAGTGCACACGTGGAACTGATGAGTAGATTAACATCGCTGACATCGCAGACATTGCATTGACACAAAAGCATGTTATCACTAGACCAAACTACACATTTGTGTAGCTAGTTGCAACAAATATATATATATATATATATATATATATATATATATATATATATATATATATATATATATATATATATATAATTGATTACTTAGCTTAATTATTTAATATTTCAATAGTTTGTTTCAATTATTTAGTTCATTAAATTATTCATTTATTTAATATTTCAATTATTTAATATTTTAATATTAAAAATTTTAAATTAGTTTAAAATTTAATATTTCATATTTCAACTATTAAAATTTAAAATTTACTCAGCAGTTCCATGTGTGCACCGTTAGTCCAATCAACTTTTTTTTAAACATAATTTTCACTCTAGGGAATAACGCTAACAAAAAAGTGAGATATAGGGACCCAGATAAAGAAAAGATACAGGGACCAAACTTAAAACCTTGCTAACTTACAGGGACCAATAGACTATTTAAGCCATTAATTTAATTAAAATGGTCGAAGCGATTTAACCATAATGTGCTCAAAACAAGTTTGTGCGTAATGGCAACAAGAGTAATATCATACGCAAGATCATAACACGACGAAAATATCCTATCAATGTATTGAAATTTTAGCGGCATAACCACACAGAAAAGTCGAATCCACGAATTTAATCCAATTTAACGCAACAACAATATTATATTTACAATATTTATAATTTATGAGAGTGTCATGATCAACGAGCCTAATGCACAGAATAAAACCCAATACTTATCCTAAATTCAATTTTATAATAATAATAATAATAATAATAATAATAATAATAATAATAATAATAATAATAATAATAAATAAACAAAAAGAATTTTGCAAGGGGGGAGCAGCGCCCCTACTTCTTGATTCCATATAGTCTGACTTTTTTTCAGCAAAATTAAATGCCAAAACGTTAGAACACAAAAACATAACAAAATCCAACCATTCCTCCTCACTTTTCTTCTTAATTTCAACACTTATTCCAAAAATAAAAATATACTCTAGGATCAAACCAACCTATATCAACCATTAGTTCTAGTCTCAATCTCAATGTTAAATGAAAACAATAATAAAATAGAAGGATTACCCAAATCGCGGTGGACAGATCGGCGGTATAGCGTGAAGATATGTTGGTATTGTAGTTCAACCTTAATGTAATGAATCATTAACAACACTATATTTCCATCTATGCAGCAACCTCTTAAAATTAAACATTGCATACTGTTTCTCGATCTCAAACATCTGATCTAACCAATTTGGCATAAATGGTTATGTCCACATACACATAACCTGAAAGTTCTAACGCCCAATTTACCAAATTTCCTCCAATCTATTACAAAGAAACAAAATTACACAACAAACATATTAAGAATCAAAACAGAAGAACATACTATATTCTATTCTAGTCCAATAATTCATCGAAGTAGCTCGTAGTTCATTCACTTTGTATGGTTCGTTGGGTGACTTTGGGTTTGGAATGAAAGCTCTGAATATTATTGAAGGCTCTCAACAACGGATTTATGGTGATTTTAGGGATCAGTGAGAGTAGCGGATGGTGGTATTCAAGGTGTTTATTTTTTTGAGTTATTAGGGGTTGTGAGTAGTGTCGGAGAAGAAGGAATGGTGTTGTGCTACATGTGGTCGCGACTGCGATTTGTAAGGAGGAGAGGGAAGATCTCGTGGTGTCACAGTATTGCGGAGAGAGTGTTGAGGTTTGTATGAGAGTGAAACCGGTGGCGAGGAGAGTGAGGTAGATGATTTGTGCCAGTTGTTATTGTTTGGATGTTTTCCAACGATGATGGTGAAAAGCGGTAAGTTTGTGGTGGTGTAAGTGAGATTTAAAGATAGTGATGAGATTTGGCTAAAGGAAGGTTGAAGAGCGTGGTAGGGAAGACTTCACGCATCAGAGAAAAAGATGAACTTTTTTATTTTCTTATGATTGAGAGAAAGTGTTCTCTATTTCAGTCAGTGGAGAGAATCATCCGTTGGGAATTTTTTAAGTAGTGGCTCGCGTGACAGCAGTGAAGGAGGGAGGAAATCCTCTCAATTTGGGCCATCTTTCTGCTAAGAGAGAGTATCCAGGATAAAGTTAATTTTGTCTTTATTCGCTCTTTGTTAGCTGGTGTGTGTGAGTTATAAGTGGTCCAAAATTTATTCCTTCTTTTCATTTTTATTGCTGAATTTTGAATGAAAGATATAAAGATGTCGCATGTCATTTGCTTATTGGAGGGATAAGTCATTTTTCAATTCTCCTTATCCGCTGCTATGAGAGACGTTGGGGAGACAATCCAAAACCAATATCATCTTTTTTCTTTCTCTTTATTAATTCCTTTTAAACTTATTTGTTTGAACAATAAAAATACACATGGATAATGTTTGCTAACCCTTGATTAAATGAACCTAATGGTCATGATTGAAATAAAGAAATACAAATTAATTTAAAATGTCAATGTTGCCCCTTCTAGAAGTTTTAAAAGATTTAAAATAAATTAAATCAATTAAATAAAATAGAATTCACATCCTTTAAAATAAATATGATAAAATCAAAATAATGATATAGAAAATTCTATTTAATTATTTTGAACACTTTGACAAAAGAATAAAAATAAAAGGACTAAATATGAATAAAAATCGAGCACAAAAGTGCTTGAAAAATTAAAATGAATGCACTAAAATGGTTAGCGTGAAATAAACTTCTCGAAAACATACAACTCTGATCAAATTTTGAAGTGAAGAATACTCGACTGAAAAGGTTCAGGTTGATGAAAATGCAACTGAAAAAGTAGTCGAAAAAGAAAAACGAGTACGCCAAGTTAAACTACGCAAACTGGAGATTAACAAGAATGAAGTCTGCAAGCTCTATTTCAAAACTTTTCGTCCGCTAATTTTATGTACATTTTGAGAAACGAATCGTATGGTATCATATTCTTTGTTTTGATGTTTTCGTCAATTAGAGTGTATATGATTGTGTTTATTTGCTTATTTGTAATTTGCGTTTTATTCAAATATTTGCGTGCTTGTAATTCATTTGCAATTTGATTTGTACGGTTTTTGCTTCGGCTTTTAGCATTATACAATTAAGACCTCTCACTAATCAATAAAATTAGAGTTTTTATCCATTAGTGTTCTTTTTTTAGCATTGTGAGTTGGTGTTTGTCGTTTTATCTGTTGTTGCTTGAATCACAAGTTAGAATACTTAAATCAATGTGACCAATAATTTAATTAGAATCATGTGCAATTTGTGACTCGAAAAGAGTTTTGAGAAACTTGGAATTTGTCTCTTGACGATTTGACTTGAATCATAAAATTAACTTGACTCGAATCACAACCTAATGTGACTCAAATCATGTTTAAAGCTTCGCTACAATCATAACTCTCCATGAAATCTATAATTGACCTCTTCTTAATTTGACTCGAATCATGAATTGAACATGATACAAATTTCAAAATTTTCATAAATAAAGTCGTAAATATTCAACAATTTCATAAATAAAGTCATGAATATTCAACAATTTCGTAAATAAAATCATAGGTCATATACACTTGGAGTGATAACAATGATTTTAAATTGCAGTTGGATTGTGGACATTGGGGGATACAGAAATATTCGGAAGTGGGGGCAAATACATCATCTATTATATTCATTAAAATTTATATTTTATAAAACTAAGAGTTTGATGAACAACCTTATATTCATATTTTTGACGTACATAAGTCATTTCTTAAAACAACAACATAGGTAATCAACACCTAGAGTATATATTTGAGGAACAGAAGTCATTGCTTAAAACAACAACATAGGTAATCAACACCTAGAGTATCACAAAATCCACCAAATGAAAATCCCTTGCCCTTACAGTCTTGATCGCAGGTAGGAGAACAAAGCCCAGAACAACACTGTGCATCTGGCGACCCCGGGGCGCATGATTCATCTAAAACTATTGCTGGAGTCCCCAAACTAGTAACCAATCCTGAAATAATATAACATAACATATTTTCAATTTAAGTTAGTAAATTGTTTATGAAATATACAACTCTAAAATATTAAAACAAAAACTTTCTCCTCACTTGAAAACAAGACCAAAGCAATGCATGAAACAAAGAGAAGATAGGATCGATAGTTGTTAAATGCCATTTTTTCTGTGGAATTTGTATATCTTATATTTTAGACTTATCTCATTTCCATTACGTATATATAGACTTGGAAAATGTAGTATTTAGAATAATATTAATATTTGTATTGACTAAAGTTTTATAAAAATTTATAAAAGAAAAGTGTAAGGAATATCTTTTAAATATAATAACATTTCCTTTATTTCTTGTAAATAATTTACATTATATTTAACCAAAGAAAATATATTAATTTAAGCAAATGTTGATTCAAAATCATGAAAGTATTATGTGGATTACATTCACACCTATAAATGGTAAACATTTGAAGATTATAAGGATTTATTATTTTTCAATATTAATTGTTAGTGTTTGATCCTTGTAACAAAATATCACTAGTAATTCATGTTATTGTCTAAAGAATTGACATGAATGATGCACTTGGTATTTTAATGTGTATATTTTCTTTGTTCTCTATAAACTAATATAGTTTTTGTATCTGCAACATAAGTTAGATATTGATTCTCAAAATTTCTAACTTTTAGGAATAAAATAGGAACATTATGTTTTTGGATCTAGACCTTACATAACGATGGAGAAACTCAAATTCTCTCAAAATTTAGTATATTTAAAGTGAGACTCAAGTTTAAAAGTGAGTACACTCCAAATTGCACAGTTCTATATTTACTATTTACTAGTGATATTTGTTATCAATTACTAATGCAATAAATGGAAAGACAAACTCTCGTTAGAGTGATGACTTTTCATTAAGATTATTAAGCAAAGAAAATATCAGAAGTGCATTATGAAACTATTTAATTTTGCTAAAGAGTTATAGTTTTGTCAATTAGGTGATTTTGTCGAAAATTTAACGTATGATATTCTCTTTGCAAAATTAAGTTTGTAACTATTAAAGTTAGAAATTATTCTTTAATAGAATAAATTCATAAATTATGCAATAAAGAAAAGATTGAAGATAGAGAAAATAAAATAGTGCTCATTCAGTAAATACCTCAAAGGATGAGGAAAAATAAAGAATAATAGGAAAATATAATCTAAAGTAACAAATGTTCAATGGTGTTAAAAGATACATCAATTTAAAGGTGACAAATTTGGTGAAGATTGATAATCTTTTATTTGTTTTTAACTATTATAGATTGTCATTAGAAGCTTAATATCTAATGGAAAATTTGGTGAATGAATAAATTTAAGTTTTAATATAATAATTTTTTTTAAATCATGAATTCAATTTGTCTTTTAAATTCAAATATTATTATATTTAATCCAGTCATAATTTGTGACAATCTAGAATTGTTGAATATTTTAAGAAATACAAACTTTAGTCTCAAGTTAAACATTACTTTGAGACAAATATTGTAATGTGTCTTGAGAATATTAAGTTTGGGGAGAGATATGGTCAACGATTAAAATTGAGTGGGAAATAATTGGCTCTAACTCATATTTTAGACATAACACATTTCCATTATATATATATATATATATATATATATACACATAGAGAGAGAGAGAGAGAGAGAGAGAGAGAGAGATTCATATGTTTCCATACAATGTGAATATCATTTAGATGCTTAAGTCTTGATTTTTTTTCTGTAAGTCATACACAGTAATGAGAGATAAAGACTTGAGTTAAGAATCATTGAGAAATTCCTTAGAGCCGAGTGAACCCGTAAGATATAGGAACTCGCTGAGATTATTGTATCACACCACTATTGTTATTGTTTTTCAGGTGTTTATTTGCAGGTTAGGGGAAGGAAGATATTGTCCGATGATGTTTCAAAGACTTTCATTACGTGATCTTCCACTATGGATATTTGTGCAATGAGAATATTGTACATATATCTTATTTTTTATTTACGAACTATTGTATGTCATATGCCATACATTGTATTTTTCGTGATGGACATGTATCTAATGATGCCATTAGGCACTTATATTGTATTTGTACCAATTAATATTTCATTTAATATATTTTCTAGATGTATATTATATGGAGTGTTACAGTTGATCTAGGTTTTAAATGATTATTGATCCCAAATTTTGAAACCTAACTTAATTTTACTAATCAAAATTAGTAATACTTTAGTTATAGAGAATTACAATTTTGTGATATGGGAACTAATGCGGGATAAAACCTTGTTTTGATTTTGAATTCACCTAAGGGATTAAGGGATTGTTATTAAAAGAGAGTGTTACACACCACAAAATCGGGTATATGTAGTTTGTTAATTTATCGTAACACTAAAACAACACTTAAAGGGAATAAACACAATTACCAAAAATCTACAAATAAAAGATTCAAAAAAGGCCTGGTCATTTTATTTGTTCTAGTGAATAGAGGGGTCCCATGATATTTATAGTTCATCAAACCACACTAGGGTTCCATCTCTAGATTTATAATACGCCCATCAAAATGAATCGCCTACCCAAACACTCATTTTGCATGAAAATGTCAATGAACCTTGTTTCCTCTATTTATAAAAGATAATAGATAATTAAGAGGGTAACACGTGAAAATCAAAACTGCCTTTATTTCAAAATGGATGAAAAGAGGGGAAGGAGAAAAGGCATGAGACTCCAAGGGTTTCACCGCCTGAAAGGACTGTTTCCCTTATCTAACATTACGACATCCGCTAAGAAGGGGAGAAAATACAGAGTCCACTAATGAAAGTCCATCATCGTGTAGTTTTGTCAGTTTTTTTTAGTGTTTTTAATAGTATTTAGAGGAGTATTACATGGTTTGAAGATTAATTTTGGTTTTATTTGAGACAAAGAAGAAAGTTGTGAATTTTCTACATGTTTTACATTACCACATATGTTAAAATAATTTTATCATATCTAGAGCTTTGTAACTCTGATAGAGGTGATACCAACGACAAATGAGAGCTAAAAAGAGAGATAGCTACGGAAAAAAAATGTGGCACAATTTGGACAGTTTTATGCCTTTTATAAAAGGAAAAATATGCATAATATTTAGTAGTTGGAGGTTTTTTATAGTAATTTGAGACCCAATAGAATTTAGGAGCAATGATTGAAAGTTTTTTTTCCCGTTGAAGACTGATTTCCATCTCCAAATTCATATATTTTTCTTCTAAGCTTATTATTATAAATAATTTTATTATGAGTAACTAAGTTTTCTTAAATTAGACCTTTTGAGATGACTTTATTTTGATCTATTTGAACCATGTAATTGGCTGAGTATTGTTTTATTAATTTGCAATTCTAGTATTATTCAGTTATATTTGTTCTTAATGCTTTTTTTATGTTTACGAATGTACAAATTTATCTAGGTTTTGAATGATTACTGACCCTAACTTTTGAAACCTGACTTAATATATCTTTTTATAATTAGTAATTACTTTAGGAATAGAGAATTATAATCTTGTGATATAGGAATTAACACGCGATAAAATATGTTTTGATTTCAAATTCTTCTAAGGGGTTATGGTTTTTTATTAAAAGAGAGGGTTATACATCAAATAATTGGGTATACCTATTTTGTTAATTCATCTTAATACTATAAGAACACTTTAAAGAAATCGACGCAATTACAAAACAATTAGGGTTGACAATAAACCAAACAAACTCTAATATAGTTCGGAACTCGATTCAACAATTAAATCGTTGAACTAGGTTCATGAAGCAAATGAGCTGAATATGAATAAAAAATTAAGTTCGTTAACTAAATGAGCTGAACTTGAACTATACATAATTTGACTCGTTAGGTTCATGAATCAACTCAATTATATATAAGAACAATTACATTATCTTTAAAAGTATATTTAAAGATGTACTGCAAATCTTAACCTTATATTTTCTTTTAATGTAACAGTTTTAATTGATAATATATATATTCTCAATTGAGAAAAATATTTCTAAAAATAATTATACAAATAAAATCAACATCATATAAATGACGTTTTTCAAAAAAATAATTTAAAAATTAACAAACATATATTTTCTAATTTAAAAAATATCTTTTTAAAAAATATACTTAATATATAAAAAAAGTATCTTTAAATTAAAAAAAAATTCTAAATTTCCTTTAATTTTTAAAAAATATCTTTTTAAAAAATATCTTCTTAATTTAAGAAAAACAAATAATATTCTAGATTTCCTTTAATTTAAAAATATATATTTTTAAAAAATATACTTCATATAAAAATATCTTTAAATTTAAAAAAAAACATATATCTTTAATTTGTTTTAAATTATCTTTAGGAAATTTTTAATGAGTCTAGTCGAGCTAAGGCGAGTTCGACTCGACTCGACTCATTTTCATCCTTACAAACAATGACAAATAAAGGATTCGAGAAAGCCCTGGTTATTTTAATCTTTATTAACTTTCATCTTTTTATTTTCTTTTAGGTAAAAAACCAAACTTTTTTGGAAACACCATGACTTAGAAATTTAAGTATAATGATATTGTCATGCTGCAACTTAGCAATATTTGTGGAGACAAACTTATTATAAATATTATTACTTGGCAATGATTTAGTACACTTGCTAAATATTCCATCAAGTTTTTGGCGCTGTTTTCAGTGGTTATTGATTAATTTAAACAAATCAATGAAATTATGCTTATGATTTATTTTTATTTTTTAAAAATTTTAGTTTTTATTTTAGTTTTTTATTTTATTCTACTTTTCAAATTTTTTCTGTTATTAATTTTAGTTATTTTCAATTACTATTTCATGTTAGTATTTTTTAATTGTGTCGTGCTAATGATATGTTTTTCTTTCTAATTGTGTATGTGAGGTAAAGTATCTATCAAATTGCTTTATATTCAGATGACAACACAAAAAGTGAAATAGCTCTGAGGAAGAAATGTGAATATATGATGGAACTTGATTTTTAACTTGGTCTATTAGCATAAATCAAAGTTGTATCAAATAAATTGGTTTCCTCAACTCTAGCTCAAAAAAATGTTAATCAAGTCAGGGTATTACGATGTGATTTATGTGGTGAAGGTCATGCCAATGATTGTGTACTAAAGGGATATGCTGAAGAGACTCGTTATATTGTAAATTTTCAAAAACTAAGTCCTTACACAGTGGGAAGATCATCCAAATTTCAAATAGAGTAATAATCAATGTCAAAGCTTTAATAAAAAAAATCATCGAGATCCACCACCAAGAAAGCCATATCCTCTAGAAGAGGCCGTGCAACAATTCATGAAGATGACTCAAAACATTTTTGAAACAATGAAGTCAATTCAAGATACATCCATCAAGATCCATGAAATATCTCTTAAGAATATTGAAATGCAAATTGGGAAGTTTTACAAACAATTGGAGAGTTTAATGGATATATAGTGGTTAATCCAAGAAATGATAAAGTTGAGAGAGAAGTCTAAGATGAATGGAAGGTAGTAGATGAAGGATGAGTTGAAAAAGAACAAGACGAATAAAAATGCATGCCATCAAATAGAAGAATTTGAGGTGAAAATAAATATGAGAAAAGAGAAAGAATGTTAAGTGAGGATGATCTAGTTTTGGATTCAACAATTTGTCTAGATGTAAATATCCAACTAGAAAACATTTAACAAAAGATTATCCCTAAAAATCAATTTAGAAACAAAGTACCTGAAAGTAACAAAAAAATTGATGAAGTATAGAATGTCATTTATGCCTTGTTCTCTACTATCAAATTGAAGAAGATCTGGAAGGAACCTTATAAACCCTCAATTTCATAATATTCTTACCCCAAGAAAAGGAGGAAAAATGATATATTGTTTGTGTCATATATGTCTCCCTATAAAAGAATCAAACGGTCAAGCTAATGATCATAAAGAAGCGTTATGTGGGAGGCAATCCACAAAATAGTGTTACTTAATTTTTTTTTCTTTCCTTTTGACTATTTGTGTTGTTATTTAAAATGACTGAACTTCCTTTCTTTATAAATTTTTATTTTAAAATCATTACCCACATATCAATGACTACCACAAGTGAAAAGAAAAATATTTAAAAAAACTGTGATGAGGATGCTCAGTTGTTATGGTAGTTATAAATATGGATTGAAAAATAAAGAAGATGAATAATATCTAAATATTGTATACTCAACTTCAAGGCACCTAAACAAGTAAGGTTTGAGCCCAAATATATCATTTTTTTAAACTTTTTCCTTACTATTGAGAGTATCCAGGCAATTGCTTATTTCTCGAAGTTAGAACTTTTCTAAGTAGTTGATTTGTCTAATTTTTTATACATACTGAGACACTTATTTGTTTAAACTATGAGTATTTTCAAGTCATCCTTTAATTTAATAATCTATTGTTAAACCTTTAGAGCCTTGGTCACTTTTTTGGAGACATAGTCATATTATAAGTCAATTAACTTGAAAGATTAATCTTTCCATTCTCTTGGGAGTTAGGTAAAATTGAATTTTCCTTGTTAATGTAAAATACTAAGTTAGGGGTTGCTCTTGAAACTATCAAAATTTTAAGTTTGTGTGGGGGGGTACTAAAGAACATTTAATAAAAATAAAGAAGTTCAAATGTCTTTTTTTTAAACAAAGAGAAAAAATAAACAAGAAAAGTTATTCTCTAATTAATGAATTCGTAATTAATATTATGTTAAGAATTTTTGTGGAACAAGTAAAACAAGGAAAATATCTAGTTAATTCCAAATTTTAAACCTATTATCCAAAAAAATATCACATTGACATAAGCTCCGTTATAACCTGAAAAGACCTCAAAAGCATGTATTCAAATTCCGAGTTTTAATGATTTTTGGAAAATTTGCAAGCTTATGATAAAATAACTATTGTATATTTAGTCAGTGATTACCATATTAGTCCACTTAAGCGAAAATATGAGAAAATGATACAAGTTGGTTGTATCTGAGCATTAGAAGAATTATTTGAACTTTTATTAATTGAAGAAAACAGCATAGGTGACATTTGACCCAAGAAGGTGTGGTGATAATTGGTTGGGTACGAATGCCATTTTAGTGTTAAAATTTTTAGTTTGCAAATTTGTTCCTTCAGGACAAGTAACAAATCAATTTTGGGTTGTGATGATAGTCAGTCATCATGTAGTTTTAATAATTGTTTTTAGGGTTTTTAATAGTATTTAGAGGATAATTACATGGTTTGAAGATGAATTTTGGAGATAATGAAAAAAGCTGTGAATTTTCAGCACATTTTACATAATGATGTCGGTCGAGTAATTTGATCATATCTAGAGCGCTTCATAACTCCTATTGAGGTGACACCAACAGAAAATGAAAGCTAACAAAAAGAAATAGCAAGAATTATAAAAGGAAAAGTATGCAAAAAAATTTAAGCTTTTCATTTTTTTTAGAGAAAATTGACAGTGAAACAGATTTTAGGAGCAAGGATTGAATTTTTTTTCTCCAATGAAGACCAATTTTCATTTCCAATTTCATGTATTTTTCTTTCAAACTTGTTGCTATGAATAATTTTAGTATGGGTAGCTTAGTTTTCTTATATTAGGTCTTTTGATATGAATTTATTTTAATCTATTTAACCATATATTGGATTAATACTATTTTATTAATTTGCAATTCCAATATTATTTAGTTATATTTGTGAAAGTGAAGTCACATTATCGTATGGTGTCATATTCTTTGTTTTGATGTTTTTGTCAATTTGAGTGTATATGATTGTGTTTATTCACTTATTTGTAAATTTCTTTTTATTTAAATATTCACATATTTGTAATTCATTTGCAATTTGATTTGTACAATTTTTAGTTCGACTATTTATCATTATACAATTAAGACCCCTCAGTAATCAATAAAATTATAGTTTTAATCCATTATATTTTGCCTTTTTAGCAAAGCAAGTTGGTGTTTTTGTTTTATCTAATGCTGTTTGAATCCCAAGTTATAACACTTATATCAAAGTGGCCAAATATTTGAATAGAATCACGTGCAATGTGTGACTCGAATCAAGACTCTTGTGAAAATTGGAATTTTCCTTTAGAGGATTTGACTGGAATCATAAAATTAACTTGACTCGAATCACAACCTAATGTGACTCAAGTCATGTTTAAAGTTTCAATAGAATCATAGCTCTCCATTATCACAACCCGATTTTGACCCTTAATCATCGATTCAATAGATTCATCATTGCTATTGCATCCTGTCGCGGCTGGAAAAATGACAGAGTCGCCACCATTCTTAATTGTTCCTAAGGAACAAGGAAATAATGATAAAACCTATTAACTAAATGTGAGATACTGGGTTCGGGAGTTGGTTAAGTAAGGGGAAGGTGTTAGGCACCCCTTACCTCCATTGTACACAATGGGATCCTCCTCTAATTCGAGGGCTAATGTATGTTTCTAAGGTGTTTGCTTGATTTCTAATTAACTATTGATTATTCATTTATTTACAGAAGGTATTCCATTTAAATGGACGAGAGACCCAAAAAGTTTTTTTTTTATAATTGTACTCGTTAGAGTTTACATCTCTATGCCTACGTACCTCCACATTAGGAGAGGGATCAGAGTACCGTAGTTCTTCTTAAAAATGTTGATTGGTTGGTTGTTTTATCCCTTGAAAATTCTCACGGATTGGGGGCGGAGAAATGATTTTAGAAAATGCCTCAATACACTAGGGTAGAGGTCTTACGGTTTGAAGTGAATTTGAACTGATTTTAACCCTTTATCTCTTGTAAAAAATATTGATTTAATTTATTTAAGAAAATAAATTAGAAGTCATAGTTATGTGTTAGGTGTAACCCTTAATCCCAGTTTCAACTCTCAATTTAACCCTTGAAAATCCCATATTTTTATCCCCAAATAGTATCCCATGTCTTAGTCCCATTTTTTATTTTTGAAAATATCATTTAATATAATTAATAAGAATATATTAAATATGATGTAATAATATAATACAAAATGAATAAAATTAAATAATTTAAATTAGATTCCACGAGATATATCCCCTATCCCTATTTTGTCCCATCTTTATACCCCTTAAGACCCTAAGAATTATTCGTGATTCTATCCCCTAATTCCTGATTTAATTAACTTTAATATAAATAATATAAATCTCTAATCAATTAAAATATTACTATCATAATTAATTAATTAAATAAAAATGTCATAAATAAAAAAAAATAACAAAAAATTAATTTTAATTTTAGTTGAATTAATCCTAAATATTAAATGGATAAATCTTAATTAATAGTTAATTAAGTAATTATTTAAGTAAAATTAATAAAACGAGGGGGTGGTATTTTGAACTGGTAAGCAAATGGGCCATTAGGAAGGGGTCAACTGAAGCTTCAAATACATTGGATTCAGAGTTGGTGGAGAAATGATCATTATGTTCAATGTAGCCCTTTTCCAATATATATCACCAATTTCAAATTTGTAAAGATCCCTGGAGTCTTGCCATTTGCAGACTACCATTCCATCAAATAAATTTGAGCCTTTATCCAATTCTTTACACTCTTATTTGTTTCTGTTCAACAAATATTTTGCATGTTTTAATTGATAAATATCATTGTTTTAAATAAATAAAATTTTCATAATTTGTTTTTTAAACAAAGTGAACATTCACAATGACAAAAAAGGGATAATTGGGATATCTTCAGTGCACTCCCAAGGATAGTATGATCTCCGAAAGGGTAAGACATTTGTTCATATTCCTAGCATACTTGTATCCTCTTCAGTATCTTTCAGGTTGTCTCCTTCACGAGCGCAAAAGGAAGTTATGCCCCACCAAATCCCCAAAGAGTCTGGAGTTTGGTCTCAGTTTTCTAGCTCCCCAGTTGAGGCTGGATCTAGCATCCGTGTTATCAATTATATGGTTGTCATCACTTGTGTGGATGGACTTAAAATCCCTTATAAGTTGGTAAATTTGGCATGCTATCTTTTCGAGGAAGTTGATCTTCCCTCATTCAGATTGGAATTCTCCCGGAGAGTGAGCAGAAAATCCCTAGCATGAGTGGAATTCTCAACATTTGGTTTGCAGCTTACCCCCCGTGGATTCGCCTACATTAATATCCAGCAGGTTCGGCTTTGTTCATCCTCAACAGGGTTGATCCCATTTTAACTTCCCAGTACCGTCGTCAGCAGACCTTCCCCAGTGGAGTTGTCTGATCAAAGCTTGTTTGTTATTTCCTCCTGAGCAGGGTGAGTGTTGAAAATGTTTATATTCTATCCTCAGCGGAGCGGTGTTCCTCTTCTCCTCGGCAGAGATTGTTTCTCCAGCAGTGCGAGGAAATTTGAAAGTTTTGGAACTTTTGATTGGTGGTTATTCCCCATAGAGTTTCATCTATCTCCTTGATAATTTCCCCAGTAGAGTTGCTTCTACGACAGATTTTATCCATGTCCAAATTCCCCAACCGAGACTTTGCCTCATTGCGGTTTGGCGTTGGAACTTCTGAGGAAGAGGTGTTGATTCCTTCCTCAGCAAAGTGACTAGTTCTCCTTCTCCTTAGCAGAGATATTTCTTTCCGTGGTTAAAAGTGAAATGTGTTTGATGTGCTTTTGTTGTTTGGTTGTTCCCCACAGAATTCTACATCACTTCCTGATAAGATCCCCAGTGGTTGCTTCTCTGACTGATCTTATCCTTATCCCTGTGTACTGTTGGAGGATCCCCAGCTTTGGTGATTGTGATCCCTTGCCTATCCCCAACAGTAATCTCTGATTCTCTGTAATCCTGCTCGTATCCCCTATCAGTGATCTTTGTCCCTGGAAGTGATTGTTTGATCCTCAACATTGGCCTTTGTTCCCCTGCAGTGATTGGTGTTTCCTGGTATCTGTTGCCCCCCATCAGATTGGGAGTTTCCCCAGTGGGCCTGGCTTTCTCTTTTGAGACGTAGTACCGGATGTTTGTCCATTGATTCCTGGACCGGTTTGTGTTATATATGTTTGTTTGTCAGCATTAATCATACATAAACTACGCATATACATGCATAATTATAACATTCAGATATTCATGTCGCATTCTTTGCCATATATCTTTGTTTGTTGTCTCCTGCTATTTGGCGATATATATTTCCCCAAGCAGATGTTTGTGTCGAATCTCTCCACATAGAGTCAGCCCCATAGGCAGAAAGCGTTTATCCTTTCTTCCATATTCCCCACTGAGTTATGTCCTCGTGGATGATCATTATTTCTGTATCCTCCCAAAATATGTATTGGGAGGGAGTTACTCCCCTGGGTTATGTCCTTAACTGGGTTGAATCTTATTCAATGTGTCTCTCTAGTTCGATCCTAGATTGACCACTCTTGTTATTTCCATTTTCGCTTCCCCGTAGTTTAGATAGATGATTGCTCAGTAACCAGTAATTGTCCATCTTTTCCCCGGTTGAATCTGTGGCCTTCTACCCAGTAACCGGTAGTCATAAGTCCTATCTGTGTGATTTTCTATCCTCATGCCGGTAGATGTAATCCCCTCTTTATTGGTTATCTTTATCCAATATTCGGTATTGATATTCCTTCCCTTTTGAGTGTATCTCCCAGTAACTGGTGATATATCTCTTGGATAATTGCTTTGATAAAGCAATGTATCCCCGGCGAGTCATCTTTCATTTACCCCTTTTGTTGGTAATGATCGTTTTTCCCCTTTGATTGGTCATCATTTTATACCTAGTAGTCGGTATCCCGATGTCCTTTCTTTTCGGTCGATTTATCCTTTATTAACCCAGTAACCGGTTGTGGATAATCTTCCATGAGAGTATGTTATTTATGTTCTGATGGCAATAGATAATATATCTCATGCGCTCTACAGTCGAAGTCTTTCTTCCCCGGTCGAGTAAGATTCGTATTTCCTCATGGAATGGAATGCCCATCCTGTAATCGAGTTTTCTTTTTCAGCCCTCCTTTTGGATGATGAGTGTTTTGGGAATATTCCCCAATTCACGCCTTGGTTGGTCACCTATTATATGCCCAGTAACCGGTATCCCTGGTGTTCCTTCCTTTCTGCTCCCTATTATGACTTTTTATCCCCTGCGGAGTTAGATTTCCCTGAGTCAAAATATACCTCTTTAGGTCTTCCTCAAATGTTTTGGATGATTGATATCTCTCACCCTTATACCGGTCTTAGATATTTACTTTCCCCGAGCATGTTGTACTCTCGCCCTTATACCGGTGTTTTGATCACATGTCTCTTCGAACTTATTACCCAGTAACCGGTAATACCTCATTTTGTTGTTTCCTCAGCTGAGTCCTCTTTGGGCATTCCCCATTGGTCCTTTACTGGATTTTCCCAGCCTGAGTCCGGATTTTTATCCGAGGAATCCTTTGTGGATAGTTTTGCTGTATTGGCATATTCCCCAATACATGCATCTTTGCGTCAGCTCGAGTCTTTCCATTGATTTATTTTCATGGAACCCCTTCGTGTCTCTCAGCAATTTCCAAGTCGTGACCTGCTCACGCATTTCATTCCATTTACTCCCCAGAGTCTCTGTCCCATTTATGAGTGTATTACTCATATGGATTTTCAGTTTCTCCGGATTTCTTTTCCTTTGTGGACACATATCCCCACAGAGTATTAACCTTTTTCATACATACATTTGCATCATGAGGTCTCTTAGGGATCAAAATTCGTCTCTTTATTATTATTTAAGCCCATTCTACCTCGTCGAGACGAAGATTTTAACCTTCATATCTCCGGCTAGAATGACCTTAAATAGGGGCATCTGTAAGACCCCAATTTTGACCCTAAGATCCCTCATGGAATCATATCATTGCATTTGCACCTTGCCTTAAGGATCGTATCATCTTGGCTCCTTAACCTTTGGGGTGGGAACTTATGAGAGTTGGTTTGAGAACACCAAGCATGCTTGAATTGTATATTATTGTTTTTCTTATTTTATTTACTAACCAAAAGCACAAAAATATGTCACTAACTTCTTTTGTTTTGTAGCCTGAGCAATCATAAGATCCAAGGCTCCTAGGAGGCCCTATGCTCAAAGATATGGCCAGATGAAGTGAAAGTAAGCATGACAATGGTTCACAAATCTCTCATTCATCATATATGCCTCCCAAGTATCTCAATTTGTCAATTTGATCAAAGCAAACCAAAGGGCTTGAGGATTGTTTCCCAAGGAAGCCCTAATTCATATGTTCATCAATTGTGCCTTGCTCATGAAGCAACCTCAACCCATGATCAAATAAAATCAAGGGAATTTCTTTCACTCATAATTTCATGCATATTTGAGCTTATTTTAGTGCCCTTAATCATCAATTCATCAAGATTTGAGGTTTGGACTTGAGAAGTTGATCAGTCAATTCATCTGACTATTTTGAAATACACTGAGACCTAAATTTTAATGTGTTTGTCAAATGGAGATGACCCCAAGGGAAAAAATGTTCTTAAGAACCATATGAACAACTTTCATGTTCATCAAAAGTTTGTTTTAAGCTTGGAAGGTCATCATCCATTTCAAAACATTATAGGTCATTTTGACTGAAACCCTAATTTTGGGTCAACTTCCCAAGGACATAACTCATTCATTTTTCATGATTTTGGGATGGGATCAAATTAATTGGCAATTTTAAGATGTATACTTCAATTGTTATGTTGAATAAATTTTCATAATCCTAAAATAAATACATTTGATAATGAAAAACATTATAGGTCACTTTTGACCAAAGTTATTGAAATGTGAAAAAGTCCAACTTCAGGTGCCCATAACTTTCTCATAAAAAATACAAATGATGCAAAAATTGAGTCCAAATTTATTTTCTTGAAACGATATACAACTTTGATGTTGAAGGTTTTGTCATTTGAGGCTTGCATCATTAAAACAAAAGGGCTTGAAATTGGTCTATTTTGGAAATTTTCACATACACATGTTTTGCACCTTGAACTTTATGACCAATTTTCACTAATTTCCCAATTTCAATTGAAGTTTTGTTCAATATAACAATTGATCCTCATGTCAAGACCTTTCCAACGATTACCCACAAGGCCATGTTTTATTTTTGGAAGAGGCATTTTCGAAGAGGGGAATATTTTGGTGCAATTTTGGAAACTTGATTGAAACTCATTGCATATTCCAATTACCTCACATTTACACGTCCATTTCAGATCAAAATGACTTCAGCTTGCCATTCAAATTAGATTTGGGCCCTCCATGCGCCTGTACAGGCCCATGCATGGAGGCCCTTATCATTCATGCACACGAAAATTCACCTCGCTTGCAGCTTGTTTTGCTATAAATAGAAGGGTTCAGCTCCATTATTCTCCAACCTGAAGGCGCCTGATATGCTGCACAATTGAATCCATAACCATACCTAAAGGAATTCTCTCTTTCATTTCAAAATTTCAGATCTAATTTTCAACTTCATTGGTTGATTATTAGACTTAAAATTCTCTGGCCTTGCTTCATCTTCACCTCAAGAGTACACTACAATCAATAGCTGCGAAGAGTTGTGCTCCATATATCTACATTTCAGAGGTGGATGTTCAAACTTTTCTTCTTCGAAACTCACTGATTACTGCTTGTTTCTTGTGTTTATTGGTTTGGCTGAAGTCCTCTCATCAGAGGCATTTGAATTGTGCTTTTAATTTTGCAAAATCATCAAGTTCAGTTTGAACTCCATCATTTTCCTCTTCTGATTTCTCTTACTATGGGGATCTAGAAGGAAAACCAATGGTACAGGGGTGATGTACATCACCCCAGCTTTCCAATGATATGAGGATCGCTTCATTTGGTTAAGATGTTTTGTCTGCAACTTTGGCCGGAAAATACAAGCTCGCCGGAGAAGACGGTGGTGTACACCACTGTCTGTTTTCCAGATCAAATGTGAGTCGTACGATGTGTTTTCCAGATTTAATCTCGTCCTTCCTTTGTTATGACTTTTTTAAAGGCCTCGTGTGTCTCAGTTGACTAAGGCATTTGGTAGGCGCGCGCTGATAGCCCTTGGATGTGCCAGCTCAATTAATGAGACTGGATCCAACGAGCCACATATTTTCCCATTTTTCATTTTCTGATTTAATCCTCTTTTATTTTCTTTTATTTCATTTTATTTCAAAAAATCATAACTCTTTCATTTTAATTCCAAAAAATATAGGACCAATTGCATTATTTCTCTTTTAATTTCTAGTTTCTAAAAATGATTTTTAATATTTTTTATTTTATCATTTGATACTTTTTGTGAATTTTCTCTTTTTTGGTTATTTTTAATTCATTTTAAATAGTTTCCAATATCCAAAAAATACAAAAATATTTTCTTAACCTCTTTGAATGATGATAGATCTATGAGAAATATTCGCATCAGTTTATTAATTGATTTGAGATTTTAGTTCAATTAGGTTATTTTTTATTCATTTTTAAGTGATTAAAAATAGTTTCTGGTTTCTAAAAATGCTGAAATTTTTTGTCAAACTTTGTTTGACCTTGTTGAACTTAGGATGATCCATTTGGACTTTTCAAAGTTGATTTGAAATGGATTTGAAGTTTAACCTTAAATTGTTTATTTTAATTCAAGTATTATTTTAATTTTGAAAAAATACCAAAAATATTTTATTTGTTTCTTGACTTCTAAGTTTCATTTTGCTTTTGTTTACTAGTGTTTGACTTTGATTCTAATCATCTTTGGTCAATGCACTCTACTTACTTCATTTGAATTCCATTAATGTACATTCTTATTCATATTCTTCTTCATCTTTTTTCTTTTTGATCAATGAGTTAAAGATTGGTGGTTAGCCTTGATGTATAGGAGGTTTAACCTTCCTTGATTCAAATCTAATTCATCTTGATCAAAGATCAAGTGAATGGCTTTGCATTAAGGATAGGTTGCTTCTTAATCAAGCAAAAAACCTAAATCAATACAAGATCATTCTCATTTTCTTTTGGCATGGCAAGTTGTAGGAGCTTGGCTTACTAGTCAAGGTCTCTAACTTGTGTTTGTTGCCTACATTTTTATTGACCGGCCTCATATAGGTGTGACTACTACATTAGTCCACTTACGATTGCTTAACATAGCACTAAATTTCCTTATGGCACACTAACTCTAACTATTAACCATTAACTTTTAATTCTTGCACTTTACATTGAGTTATCCTTGAGGTTGATATAATACTCACCTATATCCTTAGTGATGGACAATGAGTCTTCCATGCTTATTATAGGGTTAACCCCTCACTAGCATGTTGAAGTTATCCTCACATGGTGGATTTGTGGTTTTAGGTTGAGTTTTCTCCCTTGGATAACAAAAGACCTTAAGGCTTTTGGACCAATTAATTCACCCACTTGTTTTGAGATTTTTTACCCCGAACTACGAGGTTTTGATCCTAATCTTTTTTAAGATGGTACGTAGGCAATGGGTTTATCCATTCAAACACAAAAATTGTAAACAATTTGTATATTCTCTTCTCATCCCCCCAATCATGTTTGCACAAATAATGTTTTCACAAATATCAACCTACCTTACAACAAATTGTGAAAAGGGCTCCCTAAGAGTACCTAGGATGTTTTGGGTGCTTAAAACCATCCCATTGCATAACCAACCCCCTTATCCAGATCTCTGACATTTTTATTAGTTTTTGATTTGATAAAACTTCTCGATTTTTGTTCTCTTTCTAACCTTTCCTTTGGATAAATAAAAGTGCGGTGGCGACTCGATTTGTATGATTTACTTTTGATTTAGTCAATAAATCTAAAGGTAACGAATACCCCACTACACATAGAAGCTCTAATTGTTCCAACTGACAAAAAATAGAGCACATAGGAGATATTACAAAAGCCATTTAAGGGAATATGAGATATTATAAAAGCCATAAATCCATCCAGATTAATTGGCTTAGAATTTAAGAAATAAATAAAATCATTCCAAAAATAGACAAATCTCATTCAATTTTTGACCTAATTCTTATTTATAAATAGCACAAGTTTTCTACACTTTTTTCCATCCATAATTCACAAATTCAATCCCAAAAGTTATTGTTATTCACACGGAAGAAGAACAACAACTAAACCTTAAACCTTCAACATCTATCCAAGTAAAAAAAGAGATGGAATCTCGCGTCAAAGGAGAACAAGAAGAGGAGTTAGAGGAGGTTCTAGGAAGAAATGGGAAAGAAGGGGTTCTACCTAAAACTCACCTCTAACACATGGAGATGATGAATATGATGAGTAGAAAATGGTGATGATGAGCTTCCATGATTCTTCATGAGCTTTTCCTTCTTCTTCCTCTTCCTCTTTCTTTCTTTCTTTTCTCTTCTCCCACTTTCTGATAACACTCTCTCTCTTTCTCCAATCTTATCTCTTCCCCTTCTCTTACCACCACACAACATATATATATATATATATATATAACATGTAATTAGTATATATTATGATATTAGTTAGTAATAAAATATTTCAATTGATATTTTATCTTCCAATACCAATTGACCAATTATTAATGTTACCAAAAATGTCCTCTCTTGTACATATTAATATTAGTTTGTCCCTTTTATTAATAATTAATCTCTTCAGAGTTCACTTGTTACTCTATTGGTTCCAACTGACAATATTTAGAGCTCATAGGAGCTCGAATTGTTCCAACTGACAAAAGATAGAGTACATAGGAGATATTACAAAAGTCATTTAAGGGAATATGAGATATTACAAAAGCCATGAATCCATGCAGATTAATTGGCTTATCCTTTAAGAAATAAATAAAATCATTCCAAAAATAGACAAATCTCATTCAATTTTTTACCTAATTCTTATTTATAAATAGCACAAGTTTTCTACATTTTTTTCCATCCACAATTCACAAATTCAATCCCAAAAGTTGTTGTTATTCACACTCAAGAAGAACAACAACTAAACCTTAAACCTTCAACATCTATCCAAGTAAGAAAAAGAGAAGAAATCTCGCGTCAAAGGAGAACAAGAAGAGGAGTTAGAAGGGGTTCTAGACAGAAAGAGGAAAGAAGGAGAAAAGAGCATGCACATTTACTAAAAACCACTTAAAATAGCATGCAACTTTTAATCAATTTTTCTTAAATTAACTTTGTAACTAACATAAAAAAAATCAATTTTTTAAGCAACATTTAGCTAATATAAAAAAAAACAATTTTTAAATCAATTTTTTAAATAAACTTTTTTAAAGAAAGTTCTAAAGTAATCAATTTTTTAAATAAACTTCTTTAAAAAAATTCTAAAAGCAATCAATTTTTTAAATCAACTATTTTTAAAGAAATTATTTTCTAACTAATATCATGAAACAAATTTCTAAGAAAGTATTCTAAATTAACTTTCTTTTTTAGTAATATCACAAATCCCTTTTTTTACTAATATAAAAAATCTTTAACACTAATGTCCTGAATCCTTTTATGTAATCAAAACTCAAAACCATGATTAAAATTCAACATTCCACAAATTTCTTCTTCGCTTTTATTACCCAACAACAAGAATCTTGTTTCCTTATTAAAAAACAAAAATACCAAAAAAACTTACCCTTTTATTATTAGATTACTATATAGTCTTGGTAACTTAACTCAGTTTTAAAATCAAAATACCAAAGTATTAAGTTCATTTAGACATTTTCTCATTTTACTAGTTTAGACTCCTTAGATTGTTAATATATAAAAATACAAAAAATTATGTCTTAAAAAATCAAAACAACAAAAATAATCATGTATATATGACCACACTTTATTTTCTAAATAAATTAAAAAATATTTTCGCAAAAATCAATTAGAGATCCATCTAAAATCAAATTCAACTCACTCAAACATATGTTCTCTGCCCTTGTGCATTAAGACCTTTTTATCAAACCTTTCGCCATCCCCGATGCGTTGAGAACTTTTCTAAACTAAAATCAACAAACACACACATTTGCTCTGATCCTTCATCAAACATGAAGGTATGTAGGCATAGAGTCGTAGTACTCAAGCGAGTACAATAATCAAAAATATTTTTTGTGTCCTTCTTTATTAATCAAATATTTTCTCTAAATAATAATATTTCCATTGTAAATAAATAAATTAAGTAAGAATAAGTAACCTAAGCAAATTTTTCCTTAGAAACACACAGTAACCCTATAATTAGAGGAGGATCTCATTGAGTATAATGGAAGTATGGGGTACCTAATATCTTTTCATTGCTTAACCGACTCCCGAGCCCTAGTCTCTCCCCTTAACTTTAGGTTTTATCATTATTTATCTGTTTCTTAGGAACGAATAAAAAATGACGGTGACTTTGTGATTTTTCCAGCCACGACAAATCTCACAACAATATAGAACTAGATAAAGACCCGCACGATGTGCGGGGCTGAGATGAATTTTTATGTAGTATTATAAAACTTAGATTTTTATTTTATTTATTATAAAAAAATTATAATTAAGACGATAATATAAACTTTATAAAAAGAGAGAGTAAAAATTTAGGTGAAAAGAAATATGTTTGAATCATAGATATGCAAATAAGATATATTTTTTATGGCCTTTGGATTTTTATGGTCCTCCGACTAGGATAATTTATTTTTAATACTTTTTTTAATGATGATTAGGATGATTTATTATTTAATATTTTTTTACATAATTAATTAATATTAATAGTTTTAATTAAGTTTTTTTAGAAATTAATTAATTAAGTTTTTTTAGAAATTAATTAATTAAAATTTTAAAAAGTACTTCGCACCTTAAGCCCATCTCATTTAAGCACTAGCCCAATATTCAAAATTGTAAATGGTAATACTAATGAGATATATAAATACTAACTATATTTACTAAAAAATCAATGTAAAATTTTAATGAGAAACCGAACTCACACTACACCTGCAATCTTTGTTCATAATTTTATAGCAAAATTTCAATTGAATGAACAGACATACATATTTTGTTAAATGGGATAGTTATTTTGCAAAAGTCCTATTAAACTATATTTGAACAAGTATTATTAATGTCTTCAACCTCATTGTTCATCTTACAACGATCGTCTCTTTTGATATCAGAATCCAGGGTCAGTCCAAACAATTAAGTGGTTGAATTTTAAAATTGAACAATTAATAGATAAAAATACTTTTTTTATTTTTCTATTCATATTAAGTAAAATTATAAATAAATGAAACAACATAACAAATTTTAAAGTAGTACAAAAAAGTGCAATTCATTAATGAAGAATTTAGATAATGTAGTTAGAAACCATTGCAATTGCATATAATTTGCTGCTTTTTTTAAGCATTTACAGAAAATAATACTATATAAAATAAATAAATATATGGAATAATTATTTTGATGATTGACATTAGAAAAGTAAAAAAATGAATACTTTAAAATTGAACCTCGCTAGTGTTTTGAGCATGATGATGCAATGTTGTGTGAGATACTTCAAAATTCAATTTTTTTAAACCCAAAACTACCATAAAATATTACTATTATGATGTTTGTTAATATAGAAATATATACATCCCATATCGTAAGTTGATTAAGATTGATTACCAAAATTATCTAATTAAATAAAACTTTTATCAATTAATTAATCTAGACTTAAATAGTCTGTTGTTCCCTGTAAGTTAGCGAGTTTTTGAATTTGTTCCCTGTATCTTTTTTTTGGTCTGGGTCCCTATATCTCATTTTTGTGTTGGCGTTAGTCCCTAGAGTTAAAATTCTATTAAAAAAAATAGATTGGACTAACAGTGCACACGTGGAACTGATGAGTAGATTAACATCGCTGACGTTGTAGACATTGCATTGACACGAAAGCATGTTATCACTAGACCAAACTACACATTTGTGTAGCTAGTTGCAACATATATATATATATATATATATATATATATATATATATATATATATATATATATATATATATATATGATTAATTAGCTTAATTATTTAATATTTCAATAGTTTGTTTCAATTATTTAGTTTATTAAATTATTCATTTATTTAATATTTCAATTATTTAATATTTTAATATTAAAAAATTTAAATTAGTTTAAAATTTAATATTTACTCAGCAGTTCCATGTGTGCACCGTTAGTCCAATCAACTTTTTTTTAAACATAATTCTCACTCCAGGGACTAACGCTAACAAAAAAGTGAGATATAGGGACCCAGATAAAGAAAAGATACAGGGACCAAATTCAAAACCTTGCTAACTTACAGAGACCAATAGACTATTTAAGCCATTAATTTAATTAAAATGGTCGAAGGGATTTAACCATAATGTGCTCAAAACCAGTTTGTGCGTAATGGCAACAATAGTAATACCATACGCAAGATCATAACACGACGAAAATATCCTATAAATGTATTGAAATTTTGGCGGCATAACGACACAGAAAAGTCGAATCCACAGATTTAATCCAATTTAACGCAATGGAATCAAATAGCAACAACAATATTATATTTACAATATTTATAATTTATGAGAGTGTCATGATCAACTAGCCTAATGCACATAATAAAACCCAATACTTATCCTAAATTCAATTTTATAATAATAATAATAATAATAAAAAATAAACAAAAAGAATATTGCAAGGGGGGAGCAGCGCTCCTACTTCTTGATTCCATATAGTCTGACTTTTTTTCAGCAAAATTAACCACGGTCATTGATATTATGACATGTGGCATCAAAAAAAGAAGAAGAAGAAAGAAACAAATTAAATGCCAAAACGTTAGAACGCAAAAACATAACAAAATCCAACCATTCCTCCTCACTTTTCTTCTAAATTTCAACACTTATTCCAAAAATAAAAACAAAATAAAAATATACTCTAGGATCAAACCAACCTATATCAACCATTAGTTCTAGTCTCAATCTCAATGTTAAATGAAAACAATAATAAAATAGAAGGATTACCCAAATCGCGGTGGACAGATCAGCGGTATAACGTGAAGATATGTTGGTATTGTAGTTCAACCTTAATGTAATGAATCATTAACAACACTATATTTCCATCTATGCAGCAACCTCTTAAAATTAAACATTGCATACTGTTTCTCGATCTCAAACATCTGATCTAACCAATTTGGCATAAATGGTTATGTCCACATACACATAACCTGAAAGTTCTAACGCCCAATTTACCAAATTTCCTCCAATCTGTTACAAAGAAACAAAATTACACAACAAACATATTAAGAATCAAAACAGAAGAACATACTATATTCTATTCTAGTCCAATAATTCATCGAAGTAGCTCGTAGTTCATTCACTTTGTATGGTTCGTTGGGTGACTTTGGGTTTGGAATGAAAGCTCTGAATATTATTGAAGGCTCTCAACAACGGATTTATGGTGATTTTAGGGATCAGTGAGAGTAGCGGATGGTGGTATTCAAGGTGTTTATTTTTTTGAGTTATTAGGGGTTGTGAGTAGTGTCGGAGAAGAAGGAATGGTGTTGTGCTACATGTGGTCGCGACTGCGATTTGTAAGGAGGAGAGGGAAGATCTCGTGGTGTCACAGTATTGCGGAGAGAGTGTTGAGGTTTGTATGAGAGTGAAACCGGTGGCGAGGAGAGTGAGGTAGATGATTTGTGCCAGTTGTTATTGTTTGGATGTTTTCCAACGATGATGGTGAAAAGCGGTAAGTTTGTGGTGGTGTAAGTGAGATTTAAAGATAGTGATGAGATTTGGCTAAAGGAAGGTTGAAGAGCGTGGTAGGGAAGACTTCACGCATCAGAGAAAAAGATGAACTTTTTTATTTTCTTATGATTGAGAGAAAGTGTTCTCTATTTTAGTCAGTGGAGAGAATCATCCGTTGGGAATTTTTTAAGTAGTGGCTCGCGTGACAGCAGTGAAGGAGGGAGGAAATCCTCTCAATTTGGGCCATCTTTCTGCTAAGAGAGAGTATCCAGGATAAAGTTAATTTTGTCTTTATTCGCTCTTTGTTAGCTGGTGTGTGTGAGTTATAAGTGGTCCAAAATTTATTCCTTCTTTTCATTTTTATTGCTGAATTTTGAATGAAAGATATAAAGATGTCGCATGTCATTTGCTTATTGGAGGGATAAGTCATTTTTCAATTCTCCTTATCCGCTGCTATGAGAGACGTTGGGGAGACAATCGAAAACCAATATCATCTTTTTTCTTTCTCTTTATTAATTCCTTTTAAACTTATTTGTTTGAACAATAAAAATACACATGGATAATGTTTGCTAACCCTTGATTAAATGAACCTAATGGTCATGATTGAAATAAAGAAATACAAATTAATTTAAAATGTCAATGTTGCCCCTTCTAGAAGTTTTAAAAGATTTAAAATAAATTAAATCAATTAAATAAAATAGAATTCACATCCTTTAAAATAAATATGATAAAATCAAAATAATGATATAGAAAATTCTATTTAATTATTTTGAACACTTTGAAAAAAGAATAAAAATAAAAGGACTAAATATGAATAAAAATCGAGCGCAAAAGTGCTTGAAAAATTAAAATGAATGCACTAAAATGGTTAGCGTGAAATAAACTTCTCGAAAACTTACAACTTTGATCAAATTTTGAAGTAAAAAATACTCGACTGAAAAGGTTCAGGTTGATGAAAATGCAACTGAAAAAGTAGTCGAAAAAGAAAAACGAGTACGCCAAGTTAAACTACGCAAACTGGAGATTAACAAGAATGAAGTCTGCAAGCTCTATTTCAAAACTTTTCGTCCGCTAATTTTATGTACATTTTGAGAAACGAATCGTATGGTATCATATTCTTTGTTTTGATGTTTTCGTCAATTAGAGTGTATATGATTGTGTTTATTTGCTTATTTGTAATTTGCGTTTTATTCAAATATTTGCGTGCTTGTAATTCATTTGCAATTTGATTTGTACGGTTTTTGCTTCGGCTTTTAGCATTATACAATTAAGACCTCTCACTAATCAATAAAACATATTCATGATTTAGTAACAAATTAGATGAAATATCCGATAATATTAAAATAAACCCTAAGTTATTATTCCATACCATTTTTGGGATGTCTATACGATTCAACGCAATAATATCTCTCATAAATCTCAATACAAAAAATCCGCAATCGACCGAATTGTTTTGCTGAGGACACTACACAGAAAAACAAACAATATATATATATAGTTAATTTCTTACAAACACTATTATAAGCAAAAAAACAAACACTATTATAAGCAAAAATAAGATACTTAATATATACCTGAACTCTGACCCAGGTAATGTCCTTCCTATTACGGTAATTCTTTTTCGATCTAAATTTTAGTATTGCCCTAACAAAATAAAAACGTATATTGAGATCAATCTGACAGACATAATTAAATATACAAATACACACGAATATTTAGGGGAATTTCACGTACGCGTCAACCGTCTTCTTCATACTCGGATATTTACTCCAATCACCCGATAACGAATCGAGATAATACACCATTAGTCTCGAAAGATCCATAGCAACCAACACCCAGTGACCACTGTAAAATAAAACAAAAATTTAGATGCATGAAAATTTTCTACGTAAAAGATATACATAGATTAGAATGAAATTATTAGAAAGAAAATCTAACCCGTTGCCAGAATTAAACGGTAAAAAATACAAACTGGGTGTAGTATTATCGCCGGCCGCCATGAATCTATCGACTAGTTCATTCTTTACGGATGTTGGATTTTTCGTTATTAACGTTGTGTTGATACGGGAAGCAGTAATAAAATTGAATCGGTTACACAATTCAGTTCCCCGCATCAATGTTACATACATATACCTTAAATAGAAACATAATAAACATTAGACTACTCATTGAAATGTGTAAATAAATTGTTCAACTAAGTAAATAATAGATTGACCGGAGTACCATATGTATGTATGAATGACAGCGATGCCCAATTCTTCGTGTTCAAAAAGTTGTTGCATGTCCTCCTTTGCAATTATTTCGGAATGAGCAATTCCGAAAACACCTTCATCAAAATCTACAATACGGATGACGCTGTGCATAATATCGGACTCTTCCACCATTTTCTCAAGACGCATCATAATTTGAGATTTTGTCCCGGACGTCGTTGGAATATCGTTACCAGCTTTTTTCAACTTTCGACCGGGAACCTAAAAATTCATATAAATTAAATCATGACTTTTTGTGATGCAACAGAATCGTTGCGTATATAATTCAATGGGTATATATATTTGTACCTCTTTTTGAGATGCAACCGACTCGATGCGTATTGAAATCCCTTTACCAGCTTTATGTGTGGGTCTTGTAGGAGTCTAACATTACCATGTAATAAGGATTGATTAAATATCATAATTGTAGCTGAATTGAAATGTGAATACTAAATATTCATAATCATTTAGAACATATATACCTCGGCATCTCGGAAAATTAGATCTGACGGCCATCCAACAAAGGATCCGACTGCATCTCGCATCATCGTTGTCTCTGAAACAACGTCAGGTAATGGTAGAAGCGCGTCGGTATCTAATACAAGGTCAACCGAAACTTTCATATATCCCACCGGGAGGGGATTATGGTGAAGTAATTCACCCGAAGTGTTGTGCACTTTTCCCTTGCCAACCATGCGATAAGTTGGTGACGATAGATACAGCTGACAAGGTGTAATGCCCTAAACCAATAATAAATGTTATTGTTAACGTGTATATGTGTCAAGTAAAAAAGTGCTATTTTAATTTCATAATAACATATATAATTACCTCGGGAAATTTCGGTTGACAATTGATACTAGCTCGGTCACTAGTATCTTTTGCCTCGGAACCGCACCTTTCCTCTCTATACCTTGCATTCTCCTTTTGCAGTTCGAGTACTTGTGCCCTTAACTCCGCCAAGGTCTCCATCACCTCTTTGTTGGTAGGTTTTTTTGTTTTTGGTTTTTTATAAAATGACGACGGAGTCACACTAAAACCCTTACCCCTCACACGACCGGAATACTCAGGAACATTTAGTACTCGACTAAGTACACTCTTGCAATCCTGGACCTCGGTTGAAGGTAAGGTTTGGGATAAAGTCTCCTGAAATATTATTAGAGGAGATTAAAAATGAATTATATGTCTAACAAAATTTTCGATATAATTAAAGAAATAATGTTACATATACTTACACATTCGTCATAAACATTTTGGACCGCTTCAACGACAGCCCCATCCTTCCCAACCCGAGCAGCCTTCCACAATACGTGCTCCGGAAGAGATGTTGCGTCACTTTTCTCCTCGGCTAGCTACAAATTGAATCAGATTATAAGATCATCAATTATAACATATTGTGACAATGTATAAGCTCATAGCATTTGAATATACTTACAATTCTTTGTTGTAACCGTGCATATCCCGTACGCCCTTTTTTGTACGGATACGCGGGTTTTGATGCCCTTTTCCGATTTTTGTCGCTTACTTCCTGGATAAAAAAGTTTAAGGCATATTAGAACCAAGTAACTTAACAATTGTATAATACCATAATTAATAGACATTACATGGAATTTTTCGTTTCTTCGTTTGGCGACAAAGTTATCCCATTCTTCGGCTGAAATAATCTCCGCATACTTCATTGGCCGTTCTGCTTCAACAAAGTTTCCTTCCTCATCCTTGAGAAATTTGTTGGACAAAAAGGATCGAAATCCTCGGAGTCTTTTTCCGGCCAATTGAATACAATATTTTTGCCGGCTTTCATTGATGTGAAAGGATCTCTAAAAAACATACAAATGGAGTGTGTTATTATAAGTAATATTATCACAATATATGGTCAACAAATAGTCAACAAAAAAAACATATAATAATATATGGTAAGTACCTGTATCTCGGACCATATTTTTTCTTTGCCAACCTTCAATTCCGGACTTCTCCAATTATCACATGTAATCGGAATATGTTGTCGAACAAGGGAACCAATGTAACTTGCCAACATTGAACCGTTAGGCTCAATTAGTTGGTCTTCAGCACTCCAATGTACTTCGAATTTTTCACCCTTGTCTCTTGCACGAATGATTGACTTCATAACAGTCAATCCTCGTTTGATTTCTTTTTCAACATTGTTACGTGATCCACTCGCGTCATGGGTATCGTCTTGGTTAGCCATTTTATCTGTAATATAGAAATGATTCAATAAGACCCAAGTAAGACAATGACCATATTCGTGAAGCTACACAAAAAACACATTCATATACCTTCCATTTCTCTCATGTTACAACAATCTAAACTCTCTCTTTTTTTCATCATTATTGAATACAAACTCACACACACCTACTGCATACAAAAGACCAATGCAAACTTATGGTGTTTGGAACATGAACAAACTTGCATCCATAATCATCAAACTTCCAAGCACAAGCTCAAACACACTCCAAATGACATCAGTTTTCAATCAAAAATAAAAAACCTTACAACAAGGTGCTCATGAACACCATATAGTGCTCGTTTGCCCTAAACAACATTAATCAACATAATGCACAAAACGTAAAACTCAGTTTAGAAAATGCCTTAATCAAACACCTGAAGAAAGTGAACGGTAACGATGGAGAAGAGAAATACCTTCAAGGTGACGGTAACGATGGAGAAGAAAGTGAACAGCGACGGTGGACGCAGATAACTCAGTGAACGTGAACGCAGCAGCAGAAAAAGGCGACGGCGACGACGACGGTGAGGGATGGAGAACGAACGGATGACGAGAGTAATCGCAGTAGAGAGTAATCGCAATAGAGAGAAAACCCAGTTACGTAAACGAAATAGCATATAGAGAGGGAAAATAAAGAGACATGCAGTATATATGTTATAATTTTAATGTTTAATAAAGGACCTTAGAGGGCGCTTGTGTAAAAAAAGCGCCCTCTAAAGGGGGCCTAAGAGGGCGCTTCTAAAAGCGTTCTCTAAGGCTTTCCAAAAGCGCCTTATAAACTGGAAATGTACATGGACTTAGAGAGCGCTTTTTTAAAAGCGTCCTCTAAGGGTACCCTTAGAGGGCGCTTTCATAAACGCGCCCTCTATTGGTGTCCCTCCATTTCCTCATTATTTTTTCGCTTCACTTTATAGGGCGCTTTGTTACAAAAGCGCCCTCTAAAGTGCGCTGTCTATTCCTCCTTATTTTTCTCTTCACTTTAGAGTGCGCTTCTTTAAGAAAGCGCCCTCTAAGGTGCGTTGTCTATTCCAGTTTTTGGCGTAGTCTTAGTGTTCTTTTTTTAGCATTGTGAGTTGGTGTTTGTCGTTTTATCTGTTGTTGCTTGAATCACAAGTTAGAATACTTAAATCAATGTGACCAATAATTTAATTAGAATCATGTGCAATTTGTGACTCGAAAAGAGTTTTGAGAAACTTGGAATTTGTCTCTTGACGATTTGACTTGAATCATAAAATTAACTTGACTCGAATCACAACCTAATGTGACTCAAATCATGTTTAAAGCTTCGCTACAATCATAACTCTCCATGAAATCTAGAATTGGCCTCTTCTTAATTTGACTCGAATCATGAATTGAACATGATACAAATTTCAAAATTTTCATAAATAAAGTCGTGAATATTCAACAATTTCATAAATAAAGTCATGAATATTCAACAATTTCGTAAATAAAATCATAGGTCATATACACTTGGAGTGATAACAATGATTTTAAATTGCAGTTAGATTGTGGACATTGGGGGATACAGAAATATTCGGAAGTGGGGGCAAATACATCATCTATTATATTTATTAAAATTTATATTTTATAAAACTAAGAGTTTGATGAACAACCTTATATTCATATTTTTGACGTACATAAGTCATTTCTTAAAACAACAACATAGGTAATCAACACCTAGAGTATATTTTTGAGGAACAGAAGTCATTGCTTAAAACAACAACATAGGTAATCAACACCTAGAGTATCACAAAATCCACCAAATGAAAATCCTTTGCCCTTACAGTCTTGATCGCAGGTAGGAGAACAAAGCCCAGAACAACACTGTGCATCTGGCGACCCCGGGGCGCATGATTCATCTAAAACTATTGCTGGAGTCCCCAAACTAGTAACCAATCCTGAAATAATATAACATAACATATTTTCAATTTAAGTTAGTAAATTGTTTATGAAATATACAACTCTAAAATATTAAAACAAAAACTTTCTCCTCACTTGAAAACAAGACCAAAGCAATGCATGAAACAAAGAGAAGATAGGATCGATAGTTGTTAAATGCCATTATTTCTGTGGTAAACATTTGAAGATTATAAGGATTTATTATTTTTCAATATTAATTGTTAGTGTTTGATCATTGTAACAAAATATCACTAGTAATTCATGTTATTGTCTAAAGAATTGACATGAATGATGCACTTGGTATTTTAATGTGTATATTTTCTTTGTTCTCTATAAACTAATATAGTTTTTGTATCTGCAACATAAGTTAGATATTGATTCTCAAAATTTCTAACTTTTAGGAATAAAATAGGAACATTATGTTTTTGGATCTAGACCTTACATAACGATGGAGAAACTCAAATTCTCTCAAAATTTAATATATTTAAAGTGAGACTCAAGTTTAAAAGTGAGTACACTCCAAATTGCACAGTTCTATATTTACTATTTACTAGTGATATTTTGTTATCAATTACTAATGTAATAAATGGAAAGACAAACTCTCGTTAGAGTGATGACTTTTCATTAAGATTATTAAGCAAAGAAAATATCAGAAGCGCATTATGAAACTATTTAATTTTGCTAAAGCGTTATAGTTTTGTCAATTAGGTGATTTTGTCGAAAATTTAACCTATGATATTCTCTTTGAAAAATTAAGTTTATAACTATTAAAGTTAGAAATTATTCTTTAATAAAATAAATTCATAAATTGTGCAATAAAGAAAACATTGAAGATAGAGAAAATAAAATAGTGCCCATTCAGTAAATACCTCAAAGGATGAGGGAAAATAAAGAATAATAGGAAAATATTATCTAAAGTAACAAATGTTCAATGGTGTTAAAAGATACATCAATTTAAAGGTGACAAATTTGGTGAAGATTGATAATCTTTTATTTGTTTTTAACTATTTTAGATTGTCATTAGAAGCTTAATATCTAATGGAAAATTTGGTGAATGAATAAATTTATGTTTTAATATAATAATTTTTTTTAAATGATGGATTCAATTTGTCTTTTAAATTCAAATATTATTATATTTAATCCAGTCATAATTTGTGACAATCTAGAATTGTTGAAAAGTTTAAGAAATACAAACTTTAGTCTCAAGTTAAACATTACTTTGAGACAAATATTGTAATGTGTCTTGAGAATATTAAGTTTGGAGAGAGATATGGTCAACGAATAAAATTGAGTGGGAAATAATTGGCTCTAACTCATATTTTAACATAACGCATTTCCATTATATATATATATATATATATATATATATATATATATATATATATATATATATATATATATATATATATATATATATATATATATATATATATATATATATATATATATATATATATATATATATATATATATATATATATATATATATATATATATATATATATATATATATATATATATATATATATATATATATATATATATATATATATATATATATATATATATATATATATATATATATATATATATATATATATATATATATATATATAGAGAGAGAGAGAGAGAGAGAGAGAGAGAGAGAGAGAGAGAGAGAGAGAGAGAGAGAGAGAGATTCATGTTTCCATACAATGTGAATATCCTTTAGATGCTTAAGTCTTGATTTTTTTCTGTAAGCCATACATAAGTAATGAGAGATAAAGACTTGAGTTAAGAATCATTGAGAAATTCCTTAGAGCCGAGTGAACTCGTAAGATATGGGAACTCGCTGAGATTATTGTATCACACCACTATTGTTATTGTTTTTCAGGTGTTTATTTGTAGGTTAGGGGAAGGAAGATATTGTCCGATGATGTTTCAAAGACTTTCATTACGTGATCTTCCACTGTGGATATTTGTGCAATGAGAATATTGTACATATATCTTATTTTTTATTTACGAACTATTGTATGTCATATGCCATACATTGTATTTTTCGTGATGGACATGTATCTAATGATGCCATTAGGCACTTATATTGTATTTGTACCAATTAATATTTCATTTAATGTATTTTCTAGATGTATATTATATGGAGTGTTACAGTTGATCTAGGTTTTAAATGATTACTGATCCCAAATTTTGAAACCTAACTTAATTTTACTAATCAAAATTAGTAATACTTTAGGAATAGAGAATTACAATTTTGTGATATGAGAACTAATGCGGGATAAAACCTTGTTTTGATTTTGAATTCACCTAAGGGATTAAGGGATTGTTATTAAAAGAGAGTGTTACACACCACAAAATCGGGTATATCTAGTTTGTTAATTTATCGTAACACTAAAACAACACTTCAAGGGAATAAACACAATTCCCAAAAATCGACAAATAAAAGATTCAAAAAAGGCATGGTCATTTTATTTGTTCCAATGAATAGAGGGGTCCCATGATATTTATAGTTCATCAAACCACACTAGGGTTCCATCTCTAGATTTATAATACACCCATCAAAATGAATCGCCTACCCAAACACTCATTTTGCATGAAAATGTCAATGAACCTTGTTTCCTCTATTTATAAAAGATAATAGATAATTAAGAGGGTAACACGTGAAAATCAAAACTGTCTTTATTTCAAAATGGATGAAAAGAGGGGAAGGAGAAGAGGCATGAGACTCCAAGGGTTTCACCGCCTGAAAGGACTGTTTCCCTTATCTAACATTACGACATCCGCTAAGAAGGGGAGAAAATACAGAGTCCACTAATGGAAGTCAATCATCGTGTAGTTTTGTTAGTTTTTTTAGTGTTTTTAATAGTATTTAGAGGAGTATTACATGGTTTAAAGATTAATTTTGGTATTATTTGAGACAAAGAAGAAAGTTGTAAATTTTCTACACGTTTTATATTACCACATATGTTAAAATAATTTTATCATATCTAGAGCTTTGTAACTCTGATAGAGGTGATACCAACGACAAATGAGAGCTAAAAAGAGAGATAGCTATGGAAAAAATGTGGCACAATTTGGACAGTTTTATGCCTTTTATAAAAGGAAATATATGCATAATATTTAGTAGTCGGAGGTTTTTTATAGTAATTTGAGAGCCAAGAGAATTTAGGAGCAATGATTGAATTTTTTTTTTTCCGTTGAAGACTGATTTCCATCTCCAAATTCATGTATTTTTCTTCTAAGCTTATTATTATAAATAATTTTATTATGAGTAACTAAGTTTTCTCAAATTAGACCTTTTGAGATGACTTTATTTTGATCTATTTGAACCATGTAATTGGCTGAGTATTGTTTTATTAATTTGCAATTCTAGTATTATTCAGTTATATTTGTTCTTAATGCTTTTTTTATGTTTACGAATGTACAAATTTATCTAGGTTTTGAATGATTACTGACCCTAACTTTTGAAACCTGGCTTAATTTATCTTTTTATAATTAGTAATTACTTTAGGAATAGAGAATTATAATCTTGTGATATAGGAATTAACACGCGATAAAATATGTTTTGATTTCAAATTCTTCTAAGGGGTTATGGTTTTTTATTAAAAGAGAGGGTTATACATCAAATAATTGGGTATACCTATTTTGTTAATTCATCTTAATACTATAAGAACACTTTAAAGAAATCGACGCAATTACAAAACAATTAGGGTTGACAATGAACCGAACAAACTCTAATATAGTTCAGAACTCGATTCAACAATTAAATCGTTGAACTAGGTTCATGAAGCAAATGAGCTGAATATGAATAAAAAATTAAGTTTGTTAACTAAATGAGTTGAACTTGAACTATACATAATTTGACTCGTTAGGTTCATGAATCAACTCAATTATATAAGAACAATTACATTATCTTTAAGAGTATATTTAAAGATGTACTGCAAATCTTAACCTTATATTTTCTCTTAATGTAAGAGTTTTAATTGATAATATATATATTCTCAATTGAGAAAAATATTTCTAAAAATAATTATACAAATAAAATCAACATCATATAAATGAAGTTTTTCAAAAAAATAATTTAAAAATTAACAAACATATATTTTCTAATTTAAAAAATATCTTTTTAAAAAATATACTTAATATATAAAAAAGTATCTTTAAATTAAAAAAAAAAATTCTAGATTTCCTTTAATTTTTAAAAAATATCTTTTTAAAAAATATCTTCTTAATTTAAGAAAAACAAATAATATTCTAGATTTCCTTTAATTTAAAAATATATATTTTTAAAAAATATACTTCATATAAAAATATCTTTAAATTAAAAAAAAACATATATCTTTAATTTGTTTTAAATTATCTTTAGGAAAATAACACTTTTCAAAATATTTTATCTTTAATATTATTTTAGAATTTATTTTAATTAACTTAAATTCAATATTTTCTTTTCAAAAATATATTAATTTAAAATATTAAATATAAAAAACAATAGAATTTAAAAGATGTCTTTTAAGTTCGTTTAGCAAGAAAGCTGAAGCTAACGAGATGAAATTAACAAGTTGAACTGAGTTACTCTTAAACTTATAACGAGTCGAGTTTGAGCTTAAAAAAAGTTTGTGTCAACTCGAACCAAGATTTCATATAAACCAATTTTTAATGAGTCTAGTCAGGCTAAGGCGAGTTCGACTCGACTCGACTCATTTTCATCCTTACAAACAATGACAAATAAAGGATTCGAGAAAGCCCTGGTCATTTTAATCTCTATTAACTTTCATCTTTTTATTTTCTTTTAGGTAAAAAACCAAACTTTTTTGGAAACACCATGACTTAGTTATTTAAGTATAATGATATTGTCATGCTGCAACTTAGCAATATTTTGGCGCTGTTTTCAGTGGTTATTGATTAATTTAAACAAATCAATTAAAATTTGCTTATGATTTATTTTTATTTTTTTAAAATTTTAGTTTTTATTTTAGTTTTTTATTTTATTCTACTTTTCAAATTTTTTCTGTTATTAATTTTAGTTATTTTCAATTACTATTTCATGTTAGTATTTTTAATTGTGTCGTGCTAATGATATGTTTTTCTTTCTAATTGTGTATGTGAGGTAAAGTATCTATCAAATTGCTTTATTATTCAAATGACAACACAAAAAGTGAAATAGCTCTGAGGAAGAAATGTGAATGTATGATGGAACTTGATTTTTAACTTGGTATATTAGCATAAGTCAAAGTTATATCAAATAAATTGGTTTCCTCAACTCTAGCTCAAAAAAATTTTAATCAAGTCAGGGTATTACAATGTGATTTATGTGGTGAAGGTCATGCCAATGATTGTGTACTAAAGGGATATACTGAAGAGACTCATTATATTGTAAATTTTCAAAACCTAAATCCTTACACAGTGGGAAGATCATCCAAATTTCAAATAGAGTAATAATCAATGTCAAAGCTTTAATAAAAAAAATCATCGAGATCCACCACCAAGAAAGCCATATCCTTTAGAAGAGGCCGTGCAACCATTCATGAAGATGACTCAAAACATTTTTGAAACAATGAAGTCAATTCAAGATACATCCATCAAGATCCATGAAATATCTCTTAAGAATATTGAAATGCAAATTGGGAAGTTTTACAAACAATTGGAGAGTTTAATGGATATATAGTGGTTAATCCAAGAAATGATAAAGTTGAGAGAGAAGTTTAAGATGAATGGAAGGTAGTAGATGAAGGATGAGTTGAAAAAGAACAAGACGAATAAAAATGCATGCCATCAAATAGAAGAATCTGAGGTGAAAATAAATATGAGAAAAGAGAAAGAATGTTAAGTGAGGATGATCTAGTTTTGGATTCAACAATTTGTCTAGATGTAAATATCCAACTAGAAAACATTTAACAAAAGATTATCCCTAAAAATCAGTTTAGAAACAAAGTACATGAAAGTAACAAAAAAATTGATGAAGTATAGAATGTCATTTATGCCTTGTTCTCTACTATCAAATTGAAGAAGATCTGGAAGGAACCTTATAAACCCTCAATTTCATAAGATTCTTACCCCAAGAAAAGGAGGAAAAATGATATATTGGTTGTGTCATATATGTCTCCCTATAAAAGAATCAAACGGTCAAGCTAATGATCATAAAGAAGCGTTATGTGGGAGGCAATCCACAAAATAGTGTTGCGTGGCAAAATTCACTTTCTGGGCAAATTCGTGAGTGGTTAACCGGTTAATGGTATAGGTTAATCGGTTAACACTGAAACAGAATTAAATTTTCTGTTTGTGCAGAATTTGTCTGCAATGGGGTTCGAACCCAGGACCTCCTTTGAAACTGTACATGCCTTACCACTAGGCTAGAGAGGTTGTTGTTGAATGCTTATGCAATGAATAAATATTAATCTAAATCTTGATTAAGATAGATTAATGAATTAATTGAGTATTATACCTCCGTTTTGGACACGGCCGGATGCGTTAGAAAGATAACGTAAAGGGCTATTATTATTGTTCCATGTTATAAAATGTTATGTGATTTATAAATGCCATGAATTTTATCATGATGAAAATTAAATATTGTTGTTATGTGAAAGGTGAAGTAACATGATTAAAACTCTACAAAGATGAGTGAGGAAACCTAGGAGAATGACATGATTAATAACTTAGAAATATGATCTAGGTTATGGAACATATGTGATATATGTATGAGAATACGGTATTCATTCGTACGACGCTTATGTGAGGTCGTGGACGAATTGTTACCATGATTGAAAATGAGACGCATTGTATGGAACATGCCATGTTATTATTTGTGTATTATGGTGAATGAAGTCACCTGTGATTTATGAATTTGTTATGGTTCGTGGAACCAATGTTTTGTGGAACCGATCATGTATTCAGAATGTGTGTTTTTCTGTGGTGGTACACATCTCTATTGGTATGCTTAGATGAGTAAGCATTGGGATGTGGGACCAATGATTCGAGCCTCAATTGGGTTTGAGCCCCAACCATGGCGGACATGGGGGAAAGGTGGACACCTATGTGGGTTAGAGTCCCATACGGTGAAAGATACCCTAGGTGGGTTAGAGTCCCGTACGGGTGATGGTTCTTAAAAGTGGGTTTAAGTCCCATAGGGGAACCGGATATCCACCGCGAAAGTCGAATCATACGGACATGCGTGAACCAAGCCTTGGCCTAGACGTAGGTCCGGTTGGGGATCGATGTTGCGTGAATCTGAATAATGATTGTGGTTGAGTTATGAGAACTCAGATGCATGTTGCCATACAATTGCGAGATAGTTCCCCATCGCTCAAGTCTTCGTTCCCTTGTTGACTTGAGTTGGATATGAGTTGAATATCGATTAGAATACCCTGTAGAACCGAGTGGACCCATAGGATAGGAGAACTCACTGAGATTATTATCTCATCCCATCATTGTTGTTATTTTTCAGGTATTCTTTTCAGGTTGGATCTAAGAGAAACTGTTATGGATGTTTCAAGGGTTGCTGTTTAGCATAATCTTCCGTTGTGGAGTTGTGTGCAGTGAAGATATTGTACATAGTTCTTAGATTTTTATTGTTTAGGCATTATTGTATGACATGTTCCATTGATGTTTTAGTTTGGACATGTATATATATTGATGCCATTAGGCACTTATGTTGTGACAGTACCAAAATTTAACACTTGTATGATATTATTCTAGATATATATTATACGGGTTGTTACAAGTCCACTTAAGCGAAAATATGAGAAAATGATACAAGTTTGTTGTATCTGAGCATTGGAAGAATTATTTGGACTTTTATTAAATGAAGAAAACAACATAGGTGACATTTGACCCAAGAAGGTGTGGTGATAATTGGTTGGGTACGAATGCCATTTTAGTGTTAAAATTTTTAGTTTGCAAATTTGTTCCTTCAGGACAAGTAACAAATCAATTTTGGGTTGTGATGATAATCAGTCATCATGTAGTTTTAATAATTGTTTTTAGGGTTTTTAATAGTATTTAGAGGATAATTACATGGTTTGAAGATGAATTTTGGAGATAAAGAAAAAAGCTGTGAATTTTCAGCACATTTTACATAATGATGTCGGTCGAGTAATTTGATCATATCTAGAGCGCTTCATAACTCCTATTGAGGTGACACCAACAGAAAATGAAACCTAACAAAAAGAAATAGCAAGAATTATAAAAGGAAAAGGATGCAAAAAAATTTAAGCGTTTCAGCTTTTTTAGAGAAAATTGATAGTGAAACAGATTTTAGGAGCAAGGATTGAATTTTTTTCTCCAATGAAGACCAATTTTCATTTCCAATTTCATGTATTTTTCTTTCAAACTTGTTGCTATGAATAATTTTAGTATGGGTAGCTTAGTTTTCTTATATTAGGTCTTTTGATATGAATTTATTTTAATCTATTTAACCATATATTGGATTAATACTATTTTATTAATTTGCAATACCAATATTATTTAGTTATATTTGTGAAAGTGAAGTCACATTATCGTATGGTGTCATATTCTTTGTTTTGATGTTTTTGTCAATTTGAGTGTATATGATTGTGTTTATTCACTTATTTGTAAATTTCTTTTTATTTAAATATTCACATAATTGTAATTCATTTGGAATTTGATTTGTAAGGTTTTTAGTTCGACTATTTATCATTATACAATTAAGACCCCTCAGTAATCAATAAAATTATAGTTTTAATCCATTATATTTTGCCTTTTTAGCAAAGCAAGTTGGTGTTTTTGTTTTATCTAATGTTGTTTGAATCCCAAGTTATAACACTTAAATCAAAGTGGCCAAATATTTGAATAGAATCACGTGCAATGTGTGACTCGAATAAAGACTCTTGTGAAAATTGGAAATTTCCTTTAGAGGATTTGACTGGAATCATAAAATTAACTTGACTCGAATCACAACCTAATGTGACTCAAGTCATGTTTAAAGTTTCAATAGAATCATAGCTCTCTATTATCACAACCCGATTTTGACCCTTAATCATCGATTCAATAGATTCATCATAGCTATTGCATCCTGTCGCGGCTGGAAAAATGATAGAGTCGCCACCATTCTTAATTGTTCCTAAGGAACAAGGAAATAATGATAAAACCTATTAACTAAATGTGAGACACTGGGTTTGGGAGTTGGTTAAGTAAGGGGAAGGTGTTAGGCACCCCTTACCTCCATTGTACTCAATGGGATCCTCCTCTAATTTTAGGGCTAATGTATGTTTCTAAGGTGTTTGCTTGATTTCTAATTAACTACTGATTATTCATTTATTTACAGAAGGTATTCCATTTAAATGGACGAGAGACCCAAAAAGTTTTTTTTTATAATTGTACTCGCTAGAGTTTACATCTCTATGCCTACGTACCTCCGCATTAGGCGAGGGATCAGAGTACCGTAGTTCTTCTTAAAAATGTTGATTGGTTGGTTGTTTTATCCCTTGAAAATTCTCACGGATCGGGGGCGGAGAAATGATTTTAGAAAATGCCTCAATACATTAGGGTAGATGTCTTACGGTTTGAAGTGAATTTGAACTGATTTTAACCCTTTATCTCTTGCAAAAAATATTGATTTAATTTATTTAAGAAAATAAATTAGAAGTCATAGTTATGTGTTAGGCGTAACCCTTAATCCCAGTTTCAACTCTCAATTTAACCCTTGAAAATCCCATATTTTTATCCTCAAATAGTATCCCATGTCTTAGTCCCATTTTTTATTTTTGAAAATATCATTTAATTTAATTAATAAGAATATATTAAATATGATGTAATAATATAATACAAAATGAATAAAGTTAAATAATTTAAATTAGATTCCACGAGATATATCCCCTATCCCTATTTTGTCCTATCTTTATACCCCTTAAGACCCTAAGAATTATTCGTGATTCTATCCCCTAATTCCTGATTTAATTAACTTTAATATAAATAATATAAATCTCTAATCAATTAAAATATTACTATCATAATTAATTAATTAAATAATAATGTCATAAATAAAAAAATAACAAAAATTTAATTTTAATTTTAATTGAATTAATCCTAAATATTAAATGGATAAATCTTAATTAATAGTTAATTAAGTAATTATTTAACTAAAATTAATAAAACGAGGGGGTGGTATTTTGAACTGGTAAGCAAATGGGCCATTAGGAAGGTTGTCAACTAAAGCTTCAAATACATTGGATTCAGAGTTGGTGGTCATTATGTTCAATGTAGCCCTTTTCCAATATATATCACCAATTTTAAATTTATAAAGATCCCTGGAGTCTTGCCATTTGCAGATTACCATTCCATCAAATGAATTTGAGTCTTTATCCAATTCTTTGCACTCTTATTTGTTTCTGTTCAACAAATATTTTGCATGTTTTAATTGATAAATATCACTGTTTTAAATAAATAAATTTTTCATAATTTGTTTTTTAAACAAAGTGAACATTCACAATGACAAAAAAGGGATAATTGGGATATCTTCAGGGCTCTCCCAAGGATAGTATGATCTCCGAAAGGGTAAGACATTTGTTCATATTCCTAGCATACGTGTATCCTCTTCAGTATCTTTCAGGTTGTCTCCTTCGCGAGCGCAGAAGGAAGTTATGCCCCACCAAATCCCCAGAGAGTTTGGAGTTTGGTCTCAGTTTTCTAGCTCCCCAGTTGAGGCTGGATCTAGCATCCGTGTTATCAATTATATGGTTGTCATCACTTGTGTGGGTGGACTTAAAATCCCTTATAAGTTGGTAAATTTGGCATGCTATCTTTTCGAGGAAGTTGGTCTTCCCTCATTCATATTGGAATTCTCCCGCAGAGTGAGCAGTAAATCCCTAGCATGAGAGGAATTCTCAACATTTGGTTTGCAGCTTACCCCCCGTGGATTCACCTACACTAATATCCAGCAGGTTCGGCTTTGTTCATCCTCAGCAGGGTTGATCCCATTTTAACTTCCCAGTACGGTCGTCAGCAGTCCTTCCCCAGTGGAGTTGTCTGATCAAAGCCTGTTTGTTATTTCTTCCAGAGCAGAGCGAGTGTTGAAAATGTTTATTTTCTATCCTCAGCGGAGCGGTGTTCCTCTTCTCCTCGGTAGAGATTGTTTCTCCAGCAGTGTGAGGAAATTTGTAAGTTTTGGAACTTTTGATTGGTGGTTATTCCCCACAAAGTTTCATCTCTCTCCTTGATAACTTCCCTAGTAGAGTTGCTTCTACGGAAGATTTTATCCGTGTCCAAATTCCCCAGCCGAGACTTTGCCTGATTGCGATTTGGCGTTGGAACTTCTGAGGAAGAGGTGTTGATTCCTTCCCCAGTGAAGTGACAGGTTCTCCTTCTCCTTAGCAAAGATATTTCTTTCCGTGGTTAAAAGTGAACTGTGTTTGATGTGCTTCTGTTGTTTGGTTGTTCCCCACAGAATTCTACATCACTTCCTGATAAGATCCCCAGTGGTTGCTTCTCTGACTGATCTTATCCTTATCCCTGCGTACTGTTGGAGGATCCCTAGCTTTGGTGATTGCGATCCCTTGCCTATCCCCAACAGTAATCTTTGATTCTTTGTAATCCTGATCATATCCCCTATCAGTGATCTTTGTCCCTGGAAGTGATTGTTTGATCCTCAGCATTGGCCTTTGTTCCCCTGCAGAGATTGGTGTTTCCTAGTATCTGTTGCCCCCCATCAGATTGGGAGTTTCCCCAGTGGGCCTAGCTTTCTCTTTTGAGACGTAGTACCGGATGTTTGTCCATTGATTCCTGGACCAGTTTGTGTTATATATGTCTGTTTGTCAGCATTAATCATACATAAACTACGCATATACATGCATAATGGTAACATTCATATATTCATGTCGCATTCTTTGCCATATATCTTTGTTTGTTGTCTCCTGCTATTTGGCGATATATATATTTCCCCAAGCAGATGTTTGTGTCTGATCTCTTCATATAGAGTCAGCCCCATAGGCAGAAAGCGTTTATCCTTTCTTCCATATTCCACACTGAGTTATGTCCTCGTGGATGATCATTATTTCTGTATCCTCCCAAAATATTTATTGGGAGGGAGTTACTCCCCTGGGTTAAGTCCTCACTGGGTTGAGTCTTATTCAATGTGTCTCTCTAGTTCGATCCTATATTGACTACTCTTGTTATTTCCCTTTACGCTTTCCCGTAGTTTAGATAGATGATTGCTTAGTAACCAATAATTGTCCATATTTTCCCCGGCTGAATTTGTGGCCTTCTACCCAGTAACCGGTAGTCGTAAGTCCTATCTTTGTGGTTTTCTACCCTCATACCGGTAGATGTAATCCCCTCTTTATTGGTTATCTTTATCCAATATTCGGTATTGATATTCCTTCCCTTTTGAGTGTATCTCCCAGTAACCGGTGATATATCTCTTGGATAATTGCTCTGATAAAGCAATGTATCCCCAACGAGTCATCTTTCATTTATCCCTTTTGTTGGTAATGATCGTTTTTCCCCTTTGATTGGTCATCATTTTATACCTAGTAGTTGGTATCCCGATGTCCTTTCTTTTCGGTCGATTTATCCTTTATTAACCCAGTAACCGGTTGTGGATAATCTTCCATGCGAGTATGTTATCTACGTTCTGACGGTAATAGATAATATATCTCATGCGCTCTACAGTCGAAGTCTTTCTTCCCCAGTCGAGTAAGATTCGTATTTCCTCATGGAATCGAATGCCCATCATGTAATTGAGTTTTCTTTTTCAGCCCTTCTTTCAGATGATGAGTATTTTGGGAATATTCCCCAATTCACCCCTTGGTTGGTCACCTATTATATGCCCAGTAACCGGTATCCCTGGTGTTCCTTCCTTTCTGCTCCCTATTATGACTTTTTGTCCCTTGCGGAGTAAGATTTCCCTGAGTCGAAATATACCTCTTTAGGTCTTCCTCAGATGTTTTGGATGAATGATATCTCTCACCCTTATACCGGTCTTAGATATTTGTTTTCCCCGAGCATGTTATTCTCTGCCCTTATACCGGTGTTTTGATCACATGTCTCTTCGAGCTTATTACCCAGTAACTGGTAATACCTCATTTTGTTGTTTCCTCAGCTGAGTCCTCTTTGGGCATTCCCCATTGGAGTCCTTTAGTGGATTTTCCCAGCCTGAATCCGGATTTTTATCCGAAGTATCCTTTGTGGATAGTTTCGCTGTATTGGCATATTCCCCAATACATGTATCTTTGCGTCAGCTCGAGTCTTTCCATCGATTTATTTTCATGGAACCCTTCGTGTCTCTCATTAATTTCCAAGTCGTGACCTGCTCACGCATTTTATTCCATTTACTCCCCAAAGTCTCTGTCCCATTTATGAGTGTATTACTCATATGGATTTTCAGTTTCTCCGGATTTCTTTTCCTTTGTGGATACATATCCCCATAGAGTATTAACCTTTTGCATACATACATTTGCATCATGAGGTCTCTTAGGGACTAAAATTCGTATCTTTGTTATTATTTAAGCCCATTCTACCTTCTCGAGACGAAGATTTTAACCTTCATATCTCCGGCTAGAATGACCTTAAATAGGGGCATCTGTAAGACCCCAATTTTGACCCTAAGATCCCTCATGGCATCATATCATTGCATTTGCACCTTGCCTCAAGGATCATAGCATCTTGGCTCCTTAACCTTTGGGGTGGGAACTTGTGAGAGTTGGTTTGAGAACACCAAGCATGCTTGAATTGTATATTATTGCTTTTCTTATTTTTTACTAACCAAAAGCACAAAAATATGTCACTAACTTCTTTTGTTTTGTAGCTTGAGCAATCATAAGATCCAAGGCTCCTAGGAAGCCCTATGCTCAAAGATATGGCCAGATGAAGTGAAAGTAAGCATGACAATGGTTCACAAATCTCTAATTCATCATATATGCCTCCTAAGCATCTCAATTTCTCAATTTGATCAAAGCAAACCAAAGGGCTTGAGGATTGTTTCCCAAGGAAGCCCTAATTCATCTGTTCATCAACTGTGCCTTGCTCATGAAGCAACCTCAACCCATGATCAAATACAATAAAGGGAAGTTATTTCACTCATCATTTCATGCATATTTGAGCTTATTTTAGTTCCCTCAATCATCAATTCATCAAGATTTCAGGTTTGGACTTGAGAAGTTGATCAGTCAATTCATCTGACTATTTTGAAATACACTGAGACCTGACTTTTAATGTATTTGTCAAATGGAGATGACCCCAAGAGCAAATATGTTATTAAGAACCATATGAACAACTTTCATGTTCTTAAAAAAAAATTTGAAGCTTGGAAGGTCATCATCCATTTCAAAACATTATAGGTCATTTTGACTGAAACTTTAATTTTGGGTCAACTTCCCAAGGACATAAATCATTCATTTTACATGATTTTGGGATGGGATCAAATGAATTGGAAAGTTTAAGATGTATACTTCATTTGTTATGTTGAACAAATTTTCATAATCCTAAAATAAATACATTTGATAATGAAAAACATTATAGGTCACTTTGGACCAAAGTTATTGAAATGTGAAAAAGTCCAACTTCAGGTGTCCATAACTTTCTCATAAAAAATCCAAATGATGAAAAATTTGAGTCCAAATTGATATAATTGAAAAGATATACAACTTTTATGTTGAATATTGTGTCATTTGAGGCTTGCATCATTGAAATAGAAGGGCTTGAAATTGGTCCATTTTGGAAATTTTCACATACACATGTTTTGCACCTTGAACTTTATGACCAATTTTCACTAATTTCCCAATTCCAATTGAAGTTTTGTTCAAAATAACAATTGATCCTCATGTCAAAAACTTTCCAACGATTACCCACAAGGCCATATTTTATTTTTTCGGAAGCGGCATTTTCGAAGAGGGGAATATTTTGGTGCAATTTTGGAAACTTGATTGAAACTCATTGCACACTCCAATTACCTCATATCTGCACGTCCTTTTCAGATCAAAATGACTTCAGCTTGCCATTCAAATTAGATTTGGGCCCTCCATGCGCCTGTACAGGCCCATGCATGGAGGCCCTTATCATTCATGCACACGAAAATTCACCTTGGTTGCAACTTGTTTTGCTATAAATAGAAGGGTTCAACTCCATTATTCTCCAACCTGAAGGCGCCTGATATGCTGCACAATTGAATCCATAACCATACCTAAAGGAATTCTCTCTTTCATTTCAAAATTTCAGATCTAATTTTCAACTTCATTGGTTGATTATTAGACTTAAAATTCCTTGGCCTTGCTTCATCTTCACCTCAAGAGTACACTGCAATCAATAGCAGTGAAGAATTGTGCTCCATAGATCTACATTTCAGAGGTGGATGTTCAAACTTTTCTTCTTCGAAACTCACTGATTATTACTTGTTTCTTGTGTTTATTGATTTGGCTGAAGTCCTCTCATCAGAGGCATTTGAATTGTGCTTTTAATTTTGCAAAATCATCAAGTTCAGTTTGAACTCCATCATTTTCCTCTTCTGATTTCTCTTACTATGGGGATCTAGAAGGAAAACCAATGGTACAAGGGTGATGTACATCATCCCAGCTTTCCAATGATATGAGGATCGCTTCATTTGGTTAAGATTTTTTGTCTGCAACTTTGGCCGGAAAATACAAGCTCGCCAGAGAAGACGGTGGTGTACACCACCGTCTGTTTTCCAGATCAAATGTGAGCCGTGCGATGTGTTTTCCAGATTTAATCTCGTCATTCCTTTGTTATGACTTTTTTAATGGCCTCGTGTGTCTCAGTTGACTAAGGCATTTGGTAGGCGCGCGCTGATAGCCCTTGGATGTGTCAGCTCAATTAATGAGACTGGATCCAACGCGCCACATATTTTCCCATTTTTCATTTTCTGATTTAATTCTCTTTTATTTTCTTTTATTTCATTTTATTTCAAAAAATCATAACTCTTTCATTTTAATTCCAAAAAATATGGGACCAATTGCATTATTACTCTTTTAATTTCTAGTTTCTAAAAATGATTTTTAATATTTTTTATTTTATCATTTGATATTTTTTGTGAATTTTCTCTTTTCTGGTTATTTTTAATTCATTTTAAATAGTTTCCAATATCCAAAAAATACAAAAATATTTTCTTAACCTCTTTGAATGATGATAGATCTATGAAAAATATTCTCATCAATTTATTAATTGATTTGAGATTTTAGTTCAATTAGGTTATTTTTTATTCATTTTTAAGTGATTAAAAATAGTTTCTGGTTTCTAAAAATGCTGAAATTTTTGTCAATCTTTGTTTGACCTTGTTGAACTTAGGATGATCCATTTGGACTTTTCAAAGTTGATTTGAAATGGATTTGAAGTTTAACCTTAAATTGTTTATTTTAATTCAAGTATTATTTTAATTTTGAAAAAATACCAAAAATATTTTATTTGTTTCTTGACTTCTAAGTTTCATATTGCTTCTGTTTACTAGTGTTTGACTTTGATTCTAATCATCTTTGGTCAATGCACTCTACTTACTTCATTTGAATTCCATTAATGTACATTCTTATTCATATTCTTTTTCATCTTTTTTCTTTTTGATCAATGAGTTAAAGATTGGTGGTTAGCCTTTATGTATAGGAGGTTTAACCTTCCTTGATTCAAATCTAATTCATCTTGATCTAAGATCAAGTGAATGGATTTGCATTAAGGATAGGTTGCTTCTTAATCAAGCAAAAAACCTAAATCAATACAAGATCATTCTCATTTTCTTTTGGCATGGCAAGTTGTAGGAGCTTGGCTTACTAGTCAAGGTCTCTAACTTGTGTTTGTTGCCTACATTTTTATTGACCGGCCTCAGATAGGTGTGACTACTACATTAGTCCACTTACGATTGCTTAACATAGCGCTAAATTGCCTTATGGGACACTAACTCTAACTATTAACCATTAACTTTTAATTCTTGCACTTTACATTAATGCAAATTTAATATTCTTGTACATATTATTCATTTGCTTTTGCCCTTTGTTCACTTGAGCATATGTTTATATTAATGCAATTTGCCTTTTGCTCACTTGAGCACATAATTGTGTATATACTATTGTGCTTGTGTTTTGTTTTGATTGTTGTGAACCAAATGCAAATGGACAAAAGGACTTAGATTCTAGGACATTCCCTATGCAAAATGGAGTCAAAGAGCAACTAGGCCTCATGCCTTTAGAGTGCTACAAATGTCAAAGAGCAACTAGGCCTCATGCCTTTAGAATGCTTAATGTTGAAGACTTTGAAAGGACCTAATCTCTAAACTCACTCTTGTCCATTCTTTGTTTGCATTGTGGAACTTTTTGATGTGTGTTTTCTTGTGCTAGGGATTCCAATTTGAGCCTAATTGAAGAACCATTGTCATAAGCATCCTAAGTGAGAGATACAAAAGCCATTGAAAGATTCCTAGGAGCTTTGTTTGATTGTGTGCTTGATTGCTTGAGTATTTGCTTATTTGCTTACTTATTCCAAAGGATGGGAGCTACTTGGATCATCACTATGATCTCACTACGGGAACTCCATTTGTGGTTTTCCTTCTCTTCCTTCATCTTTGTATGTTTAGGACTCAACCATTCTTCTTCTTCCCTCCACTCTAACCCAAGCCAAAACTTTTGTGCAAATATTAACATTTGTTTTCAAAATTTGAAACCTAAGCATTATGCTTTTGATTTTTCAAACTTTCTTTTCATAACACTTATTTTGAATTGAATCCTAAGTCAACTTTGACCATATTTTGTAAATACTTTTCATTGGTAAATACAACTCACTCAATTGTTTTTGTCGTTTCAATGGCCACTTCTTGCCAAAGTTTTTTTTTCATAAACCATAGTGATGGACAATGAGTCTTCCATGCTTATTATAGGGTTAACCCCTCACTAGCATGTTGAAGCTATCCTCACATGGTGGATTTGTTGTTTTAGGTTGAGTTTTCTCCCTTGGATAACAAAAGATCTTAAGGCTGTTGGACCAATTAATTCACCCACTTGTTTTGAGATTTTTTACCCCGAACTACGAGGTTTTGATCCTAATCTTTTTTAAGATGGTACGTAGGCAATGGGTTTATCCATTCAAACACAAAAATTGTAAACAATTTGTATATTCTCTTCTCATCCCCCCAATCATGTTTGCACAAATAATTTTTTCACAAATATCAATCTACCTTACAACAAATTGTGAAAAGGGCTCCCTAGGAGTACCTAGGATGTTTTGGATGCTTAAAACCTTCCCATTGCATAACCAACCCCCTTATCCAGATCTATGACATTTTTATTAGTTTTTGATTTGATAAAACTTCTCGGTTTTTGTTCGCTTTCTAACCTTTCCTTTGGATAATTAAAAGTACGGTGGCGACTCGATTTGTATGATTTACTTTTGATTTAGTCAATCAATCTAAAGGTAACGAATATCCCGCTACACATAGGAGCTCTAATTGTTCCAACTGACAAAAGATAGAGTACATAGGAGATATTACAAAAGCCATTTAAGGGAATATGAGATATTACAAAAGCCATGAATCCATCCAGATTAATTGGCTTAGCCTTTAAGAAATAAATAAAATCATTCCAAAAATAGACAAATCTCATTCAATTTTTGACCTAATTCTTATTTATAAATAGCACAAGTTTTCTACACTTTTTTCCATCCATAATTCACAAATTCAATCCCAAAAGTTGTTGTTATTCACCGGAAGAAGAACAACAACTAAACCTTAAACCTTCAACATCTATCCAAGTAAAAAAAGAGATGGAATCTCGCGTCAAAGGAGAACAAGAAGAGGAGTTAGAAGAGGTTCTAGGCAGAAAGGGGAAAGAAGGGGTTCTAGTTAGAAGGGGTTCTACATTTTTTTCCATCCACAATTCACAAATTCAATCCCAAAAGTTGTTGTTATTCACACTGAAGAAGAACAACAACTAAAACTTAAACCTTCAACATCTATCCAAGTAAAAAAAAGAGAAGGAATCTCGTGTCAAAGGAGAACAAGAAGAGGAGTTAGAAGGGGTTCTAGGCAGAAAGGGGAAAGAAGGAGAAAAGAGCATGCACCTTTACTAAAAACCAGTTAAAATAGCATGCAACTTTTAATCAATTTTTCTTAAATTAACTTTGTAACTAACATAAAAAAAATCAAATTTTAAAGCAGCATTTAGCTAATATAAAAAAAATCAAATTTTAAATCAAATTTTTAAATAATTTTTTTTAAAGAAAGTTCTAAAGTAATCAATTTTTTAAATAAACTTATTTAAAAAATTTCTAAAACTAATCAATTTTTTAAATCAACTATTTTTAAAGCAATTCTTTTCTAACTAATATCATGAAACAAATTTCTAAGAAAGTATTCTAAATTAACTTTCTTGTTTAGTAATATCACAAATCCCTTTTTTACTAATATAAAAAATCTTTAACACTAATGTCCTGAATCCTTTTATGTAATCAAAACTCAAAACCATGATTAAAATTCAACATTCCACAAATTTCTTCTTCGCTTTTATTATCCAACAACAACAATCTTGTTTCCTTATTAAAAAACAAAAATACCAAAAAACTTACCCTTTTATTATTAGATTACTATATAGTCTGGGTAACTTAACGCTAGTGTTTTGAGCATCATGATGCAATGTTGTGTGAGATACTTCAAAATTCAATTTTTTTAAACCCAAAACTACCATAAAGTATTACTATTATGATGTTTGTTAATATAGAAATATATACATCCCACATCGTAAGTTGATTAAGATTGATTACCAAAATTATCTAATTAAATAAAAGTTTTATCAATTAATTAATCTAGACTTAAATAGTCTGTTGGTCCCTGTAAGTTAACGAGTTTTTGAATTTGGTCCCTGTATCGTTTTTTTGGTCTGGGTCCCAATATCTCATTTTTGTGTTGGCGTTAGTCCCTAGAGTTAAAATTCTATTAAAAAAAATAGATTGGACTAACAGTGCACACGTGGAACTGATGAGTAGATTAACATCGCTGACGTCGCAGACATTGCATTGACACGAAAGCATGTTATCACTAGACCAAACTACACATTTGTGTAGCTAGTTGCAACAAATATATATATATATATATATATATATATATATATATATATATATATATATATATATATATATATATATATATATATATATATATATATATATATATATATATATATATATATATATATATATATATATATATATATATATATATATATATTGATTAATTAGCTTAATTATTTAATATTTCAATAGTTTGTTTCAATTATTTAGTTTATTAAATTATTCATTTATTTAATATTCCAATTATTTAATATTTTAATATTAAAAATTTTAAATTAATTAAAATTTAATATTTCATATTTCAACTATTAAAATTTAAAATTTACTCAGCAGTTCCATGTGTGCACCGTTAGTCCAATCAACTCTTTTTTAAACATAATTTTCACTCCAGAGACTAACGCTAACAAAAAAGTGAGATATAGGGACTCAGATAAAGAAAAGATACAGGGACCAAATTCAAAACCTTGCTAACTTACAGGGACCAATAGACTATTTAAGCTATTAATTTAATTAAAATGGTCGAAGCGATTTAACCATAATGTGCTCAAAACCAGTTTGTGCGTAATGGCAACAAGAGTAATATCATACGCAAGATCATAACATGACGAAAATATCCTATCAATGTATTAAAATTTTGGCGGCATAACGACACATAAAAGTCGAACCCACAGATTTAATCCAATTTAACGCAATGGAATCAAATAGCAACAACAATATTATATTTACAATATTTATAATTTATGAGAGTGTCATGATCAACGAGCCTAATGCACATAATAAAACCCAATACTTATCCTAAATTCAATTTTATAATAATAATAATAATAAAAAATAAACAAAAAGAATATTGCAAGGGGGGAGCAGCGCCCCTACTTCTTGATTCCATATAGTCTGACTTTTTTCCAGCAAAATTAACCAAGGTCATTGATATTATGACATGTGGCATCAAAAAAAGAAGAAGAAGAAAGAAACAAATTAAATGCCAAAACGTTAGAACGCAAAAACATAACAAAATCCAACAATTCCTCCTCACTTTTCTTCTTAATTTCAACACTTATTCCAAAAATAAAAAAAAATAAAAATATACTCTAGGATCAAACCAACCTATATCAACCATTAGTTCTAGTCTCAATCTCAATGTTAAATGAAAACAATAATAAAATAGAAGGATTACCCAAATCGCAGTGGACAGATCGACGGTATAGCGTGAAGATATGTTGGTATCGTAGTTCAACTTTAATGTAATGAATCATTAACAACACTATATTTCCATCTATGCAGCAACCTCTTAAAATTAAACATTGCATACTGTTTTTCAATCTCAAACATCTGATCTAACCAATTTGGCATAAATGGTTATGTCCACATACACATAACCTGAAAGTTCTAACGCCCAATTTACCAAATTTCCTCCAATATGTTACAAAGAAACAAAATTACACAACAAACATCTTAAGAATCAAAACAGAGGAACATACTATATTCTATTCTAGTCCAATAATTCATCGAAGTAGCTCGTAGTTCATTCACTTTGTATGGTTCGTTGGGTGACTTTGAGTTTGGAATGAAAGCTCTGAATATTATTGAAGGCTCTCAACAACGGATTTGTGGTGATTTTAGGGATCAGTGAGAGTAGCGGATGGTGGTATTCAAGGTGTTTATTTTTTTGAGTTATTAGGGGTTGTGAGTAGTGTCGGAGAAGAAGGAATGGTGTTGTGCTACATGTGGTCGCGACCCTGATTTGTAATGAGGAGAGGGAAGATCTCGTGGTGTCACAGTATTGCGGAGAGAGTGTTGAGGTTTGTATGAGAGTGAAACCGGCGGCGAGGAGAGTGAGGTAGATGATTTGTGCCAGTTGTTATTGTTTGGATGTTTTCCAACGATGATGGTGAAAAGCGGTAAGTTTGTGGTGGTGTAAGTGAGATTTAAAGATAGTGATGAGATTTGGCTAAAGGAAGGTTGAAGAGCGTGGTAGGGAAGACTTCACGCATCAGAGAAAAAGATGAACTTTTTTATTTTCTTATGATTGAGAGAAAGTGTTCTCTATTTCAGTCAGTGGAGAGAATCATCCGTTGGGAATTTTTTAAGTAGTGGCTCGCGTGACAGCAGTGAAGGAGGGAGGAAATCCTCTCAATTTGGGCCATCTTTCTGCTAAGAGAGAGTATCCAGGATAAAGTTAATTTTGTCTTTATTCGCTCTTTGTTAGCTGGTGTGTGTGATTTATGAGTGGTCCAAAATTTATTCCTTCTTTTCATTTTTATTGCTGAATTTTGAATGAAAGATATAAAGATGTCGCATGTCATTTGCTTATTGGAGGGATAAGTCATTTTTCAATTCTCCTTATCCGCTGCTATGAGAGACGTTGGGGAGACAATCCAAAACCAATATCATCTTTTTTCTTTCTCTTTATTAATTCCTTTTAAACTTATTTGTTTGAACAATAAAAATACACATGGATAATGTTTGCTAACCCTTGATTAAATGAACCTAATGGTCATGATTGAAATAAAGAAATACAAATTAATTTAAAATGTCAATGTTGCCCCTTCTAGAAGTTTTAAAAGATTTAAAATAAATTAAATCAATTAAATAAAATAGAATTCACATCCTTTAAAATAAATATGATAAAATCAAAATAATGATATAGAAAATTCTATTTAATTATTTTGAACACTTTGAAAAAAGAATAAAAATAAAAGGACTAAATATGAATAAAAATCGAGCGCAAAAGTGCTTGAAAAATTAAAATGAATGAACTAAAATGGTTAGCGTGAAATAAACTTCTCGAAAACTTACAACTCTGATCAAATTTTGAAGTGAAAAATACTCGACTGAAAAGGTTCAGGTTGATGAAAATGCAACTGAAAAAGTAGTCGAAAAAGAAAAACGAGTACGCCAAGTTAAACTACGCAAACTGGAGATTAACAAGAATGAAGTCTGCAAGCTCTATTTCAAAACTTTTCGTCCGCTAATTTTATGTACATTTTGAGAAACGAATCGTATGGTATCATATTCTTTGTTTTGATGTTTTCGTCAATTAGAGTGTATATGATTGTGTTTATTCGCTTATTTGTAATTTGCGTTTTATTCAAATATTTGCGTGCTTGTAATTCATTTGCAATTTGATTTGTACGGTTTTTGCTTCGGCTTTTAGCATTATACAATTAAGACCTCTCACTAATCAATAAAATTAGAGTTTTTATCCATTAGTGTTTTTTTTTCGCATTGTGAGTTGGTGTTTGTCGTTTTATCTGTTGTTGCTTGAATCACAAGTTAGAATACTTAAATCAATGTGACCAATAATTTAATTAGAATCATGTGCAATTTGTGACTCGAAAAGAGTTTTGAGAAACTTGGAATTTGTCTCTTGACGATTTGACTTGAATCATAAAATTAACTTGACTCGAATCACAACCTAATGTGACTCAAATCATGTTTAAAGCTTCGCTACAATCATAACTCTCCACGAAATCTATAATTGGCCTCTTCTTAATTTGACTCGAATCATGAATTGAACATGATACAAATTTCAAAATTTTCATAAATAAAGTCGTGAATATTCAACAATTTCATAAATAAAGTCATGAATATTCAACAATTTCGTAAATAAAATCATAGGTCATATACATTTGGAGTGATAACAATGATTTTAAATTGCAGTTGGATTGTGGACATTGGGGGATACAGAAATATTTGGAAGTGGGGGAAAATACATCATCTATTATATTCATTAAAATTTATATTTTATAAAACTAAGAGTTTGATGAACAACCTTATATTCATATTTTTGACGTACATAAGTCATTTCTTAAAACAACAACATAGGTAATCAACACCTAGAGTATATTTTTGAGGAACAGAAGTCATTGCTTAAAACAACAACATAGGTAATCAACACCTAGAGTATCACAAAATCCACCAAATGAAAATCCCTTGCCCTTACAGTCTTGATCGCAGGTAGGAGAACAAAGCCCAGAACAACACTGTGCATCTGGCGACCCCGGGGCGCATGATTCAAAATAAATATAATAACATTTCCTTTATTTCTTGTAAATAATTTACATTATATTTAACCAAAGAAAATATATTAATTTAAGCAAATGTTGATTCAAAATCATGAAAGTATTATGTGGATGACATTCACACCTATAAATGGTAAACATTTGAAGATTATAAGGATTTATTATTTTTCAATATTAATTGTTAGTGTTTGATCATTGTAACAAAATATCACTAGTAATTCATGTTATTGTCTAAAGAATTGACATGAATGATGCACTTGGTATTTTAATGTGTATATTTTTTTTGTTCTCTATAAACTAATATAGTTTTTGTATTTGCAACATAAGTTAGATATTGATTCTCAAAATTTCTAACTTTTAGGAATAAAATAGGAACATTATGTTTTTGGATCTAGACCTTACATAACGATGGAGAAACTCAAATTCTCTCAAAATTTAGTATATTTAAAGTGAGACTCAAGTTTAAAAGTGAGTACACTCCAAATTGCACAGTTCTATATTTACTATTTACTAGTGATATTTTGTTATCAATTACTAATGCAATAAATGGAAAGACAAACTCTCATTAGAGTGATGACTTTTCATTAAGATTATTAAGCAAAGAAAATATCAGAAGTGCATTATGAAACTATTTAATTTTGCTAAAGAGTTATAGTTTTGTCAATTAGGTGATTTTGTCGAAAATTTAACGTATGATATTCTCTTTGCGAAATTAAGTTTGTAACTATTAAAGTTAGAAATTATTCTTTAATTGAATAAATTCATAAGTTATGCAATAAAGAAAAGATTGAAGATAGAGAAAATAAAATAGTGCTCATTCAGTAAATACCTCAAAGGATGAGGAAAAATAAAGAATAATAGGAAAATATAATCTAAAGTAACAAATGTTCAATGGCGTTAAAAGATACATCAATTTAAAGGTGACAAATTTGGTGAAGATTGATAATCTTTTATTTGTTTTTAACTATTTTAGATTGTCATTAGAAGCTTAATATCTAATGGAAAATTTGGTGAATGAATAAATTTAAGTTTTAATATAATAATTTTTTTTAAATCATGGATTCAATTTATCTTTGAAATTCAAATATTATTATATTTAATCCAGTCATAATTTGTGACAATCTAGAATTGTTGAATATTTTAAGAAATACAAACTTTAGTCTCAAGTTAAACATTACTTTGAGACAAATATTGTAATGTGTCTTGAGAATATTAAGTTTGGGGAGAGATATGGTCAACGAATAAAATTGAGTGGGAAATAATTGGCTCTAACTCATATTTTAGACATAACGCATTTCCATTATATATATATATATATATATATATATATATATATATATATATATATATATATATATATATATATATATATATATATATATATATATATATATATATATATATATATATATATATATATATATATATATATATATATATATATATATATATATATATAGAGAGAGAGAGAGAGAGAGAGATTCATATGTTTCCATACAATGTGAATATCATTTAGATGCTTAAGTCTTGATTTTTTTCTGTAAGTCATACACAAGTAATGAGAGATAAAGACTTGAGTTAAGAATCATTGAGAAATTCCTTAGAGCCGAGTGAACCCGTAAGATATAGGAACTCGCTGAGATTATTGTATCACACCACTATTGTTATTGTTTTTCAGGTGTTTATTTGCAGGTTAGGGGAAGGAAGATATTGTCCGATGATGTTTCAAAGACTTTCATTATGTGATCTTCCACTGTGGATATTTTTGCAATGAGAATATTGTACATATATCTTATTTTTTATTTACGAACTATTGTATGTCATATGCCATACATTGTATTTTTCGTGATGGACATGTATCTAATGATGCCATTAGGCACTTGTATTGTATTTGTACCAATTAATATTTCATTTAATGTATTTTCTAGATGTATATTATATGGAGTGTTACAGTTGATCTAGGTTTTAAATGATTACTGATCCCAAATTTTGAAACCTAACTTAATTTTACTAATTAAAATTAGTAATACTTTAGGAATAGAGAATTACAATTTTGTGATATGGGAACTAATGCGGGATAAAACCTTGTTTTGATTTTGAATTCACCTAAGGGATTAAGGGATTGTTATTAAAAGAGAGTGTTACACACCACAAAATCGGGTATATCTAGTTTGTTAATTTATCGTAACACTAAAACAACACTTCAAGGGAATAAACACAATTACCAAAAATCGACAAATAAAAGATTCAAAAAAGGCCTGGTCATTTTATTTGTTCCAGTGAATAGAGGGGTCCCATGATATTTATAGTTCATCAAACCACACTAGGGTTCCATATCTAGATTTATAATACGCCCATCAAAATGAATCGCCTACCCAAACACTCATTTTGCATGAAAATGTCAATGAACCTTGTTTCCTCTATTTATAAAAGATAATAGATAATTAAGAGGGTAACACGTGAAAATCAAAACTGCCTTTATTTCAAAATGGATGAAAAGAGGGGAAGGAGAAAAGGCATGAGACTCCAAGGGTTTCACCGCCTGAAAGGACTGTTTCCCTTATCTAACATTACGACATCCGCTAAGAAGGGGAGAAAATACAGAGTCCACCAATGAAAGTCAATCATCGTGTAGTTTTGTCAGTTTTTTTTAGTGTTTTTAATAGTATTTAGAGGAGTATTACATGGTTTGAAGATTAATTTTGGTTTTATTTGAGACAAAGAAGAAAGTTGTGAATTTTCTGCACGTTTTACATTACCACATATGTTAAAATAATTTTATCATATCTAGAGCTTTGTAACTCTGATAGAGGTGATACCAACGACAAATGAGAGCTAAAAAGAGAGATAGCTACGGAAAAAAATGTGGCACAATTTGGACAGTTTTATGCCTTTTATAAAAGGAAAAATATGCATAATATTTAGTAGTTGGAGGTTTTTTATAGTAATTTGAGACCCAATAGAATTTAGGAGCAATGATTGAAAGTTTTTTTTCCCGTTGAAGACTGATTTCCATCTCCAAATTCATATATTTTTCTTCTAAGCTTATTGTTATAAATAATTTTATTATGAGTAACTAAGTTTTCTTAAATTAGACCTTTTGAGATGACTTTATTTTGATCTATTTGAACCATGTAATTGGCTGAGTATTGTTTTATTAATTTGTAATTCTAGTATTATTCAGTTATATTTGTTCTTAATGCTTTTTTTATGTTTACGAATGTACAAATTTATCTAGGTTTTGAATGATTATTGACCCTAACTTTTGAAACCTGACTTAATATATCTGTTTATAATTAGTAATTACTTTAGGAATAGAGAATTATAATCTTGTGATATAGGAATTAACACGCGATAAAATATGTTTTGATTTCAAATTCTTCTAAGGGGTTATGGTTTTTTTATTAAAAGAGAGGGTTATACATCAAATAATTGGGTATACCTATTTTGTTAATTCATCTTAATACTATAAGAACACTTTAAAGAAATCGACGCAATTAGAAAACAATTAGGGTTGACAATAAACCGAACAAACTCTGATATAGTTCGGAACTCGATTCAACAATTAAATCGTTGAACTAGGTTCATGAAGCAAATGAGCTGAATATGAATAAAAAATTAAGTTCGTTAACTAAATGAGCTGAACTTGAACTATACATAATTTGACTCGTTAGGTTCATGAATCAACTCAATTATATATAAGAACAATTACATTATCTTTAAGAGTATATTTAAAGATGTACTGAAAATCTTAACCTTACATTTTCTTTTAATGTAACAGTTTTAATTGATAATATATATATTCTCAATTAAGAAAAATATTTCTAAAAATAATTATACAAATAAAATCAACATCATATAAATGACGTTTTTCAAAAAAAAAATTTAAAAATTAACAAACATATATTTTCTAATTTAAAAAATATCTTTTTAAAAAATATACTTAATATATAAAAAAAGTATCTTTAAATTAAAAAAAATTTAAATTTCCTTTAATTTTTAAAAAATATCTTTTTAAAAAATATCTTCTTAATTTAAGAAAAACAAATAATATTCTAGATTTCCTTTAATTTTAAAATATATATTTTTAAAAAATATACTTCATATAAAAATATCTTTAAATTTAAAAAAAAAACATATATCTTTAATTTGTTTTAAATTATCTTTAGGAAATTTTTAATGAGTCCAGTCGAGCTAAGGCGAGTTCGACTCGACTCGACTCATTTTCATCCTTACAAACAATGACAAATAAAGGATTCGAGAAAGCCCTGGTTATTTTAATCTCTATTAACTTTCATCTTTTTATTTTCTTTTAGGTAAAAAACCAAACTTTTTTGGAAACACCATGACTTAGTAATTTAAGTATAATGATATTGTCATGCTGCAACTTAGCAATATTTGTGGAGACAAACTTATTATAAATATTATTACTTGGCAATGATTTAGTACAGTTGCTAAATATTCCATCAAGTTTTTGGCGCTGTTTTCAGTGGTTATTGATTAATTTAAACAAATCAATTAAATTATGCTTATGATTTATTTTTATTTTTTAAAAAATTTAGTTTTTATTTTAGTTTTTTATTTTATTCTACTTTTCAAATTTTTTCTGTTATTAATTTTAGTTATTTTCAATTACTATTTCATGTTAGTATTTTTTAATTGTGTCGTGCTAATGATATGGTTTTCTTTCTAATTGTGTATGTGAGGTAAAGTATCTATCAAATTGCTTTATATTCAGATGACAACACAAAAAGTGAAATAGCTCCGAGGAAGAAATGTGAATGTATGATGGAACTTGATTTTTAACTTGGTCTATTAGCATAAATCAAAGTTGTATCAAATAAATTGGTTTCCTCAACTCTAGCTCAAAAAAATGTTAATCAAGTCAGGGTATTACGATGTGATTTATGTGGTGACGGTCATGCCAATGATTGTGTACTAAAGGGATATGCTGAAGAGACTCATTATATTGTAAATTTTCAAAAACTAAGTCCTTACACAGTGGGAAGATCATCCAAATTTCAAATAGAATAATAATCAATGTCAAAGCTTTAATAAAAAAATCATCGAGATCCACCACCAAGAAAGCCATATCCTCTAGAAGAGGCCGTGCAACAATTCATGAAGATGACTCAAAACATTTTTGAAACAATGAAGTCAATTCAAGATACATCCATCAAGATCCATGAAATATCTCTTAAGAATATTGATATGCAAATTGGGAAGTTTTACAAACAATTGGAGAGTTTAATGGATATATATATATAACTTCCTTCTGCGCTCGCGAAGGAGACAACCTGAAAGATACTGAAGAGGATACGAGTATGCTAGGAATGTGAACAAATGTCTTACCCTTTCGGAGATCATACTATCCTTGGGAGTGCACTGAAGATATCCCAATTATCCGTTTTTTGTCATTGTGAATGTTCACTTTGTTTAAAAAACAAATTATGAAAATTTTATTTATTTAAAAAATATATATCTTTAAATTTTAAAAAAAACATATATCTTTAATTTATTTTAAATTATCTTTAGGAAATTTTTAATGAGTCCAGTCGAGCTAAGGCGAGTTCGACTCGACTCGACTCATTTTCATCCTTACAAACAATGACAAATAAAGGATTCGAGAAAGCCCTGGTTATTTTAATCTCTATTAACTTTCATCTTTTTATTTTCTTTTAGGTAAAAAACCAAACTTTTTTGGAAACACCATGACTTAGTAATTTAAGTATAATGATATTGTCATGCTGCAACTTAGCAATATTTGTGGAGACAAACTTATCATAAATATTATTACTTGGCAATGATTTAGTACACTTGCTAAATATTCCATCAAGTTTTTGGCGCTGTTTTCAGTGGTTATTGATTAATTTAAACAAATCAATTAAATTATGCTTATGATTTATTTTTATTTTTAAAAAATTTTAGCTTTTATTTTATTCTACTTTTCAAATTTTTTCTGTTATTAATTTTAGTTATTTTCAATTACTATTTCATGTTAGTATTTTTTTAATTGTGTCGTGCTAATGATATGTTTTTCTTTCTAATTGTGTATGTGAGGTAAAGTATCTATCAAATTGCTTTATATTCAGATGACAACACAAAAAGTGAAATAGCTCTGAGGAAGAAATGTGAATATATGATGGAACTTGATTTTTAACTTGGTCTATTAGCATAAATCAAAGTTGTATCAAATAAATTGGTTTCCTCAACTCTAGCTCAAAAAAATGTTAATCAAGTCAGGGTATTACGATGTGATTTATGTGGTGAAGGTCATGCCAATGATTGTGTACTAAAGGGATATGCTGAAGAGACTCATTATATTGTAAATTTTCAAAAACTAAGTCCTTACACAGTGGGAAGATCATCCAAATTTCAAATAGAGTAATAATCAATGTCAAAGCTTTAATAAAAAAATCATCGAGATCCACCACCAAGAAAGCCATATCCTCTAGAAGAGGCCGTGCAACAATTCATGAAGATGACTCAAAACATTTTTGAAACAATGAAGTCAATTCAAGATACATCCATCAAGATCCATGAAATATCTCTTAAGAATATTGAAATGCAAATTGGGAACTTTTACAAACAATTGGAGAGTTTAATGGATATATAGTGGTTAATCCAAGAAATGATAAAGTTGAGAGAGAAGTCTAAGATGAATGGAAGGTAGTAGATGAAGGATGAGTTGAAAAATAACAAGACGAATAAAAATGCATGCCATCAAATAGAAGAATTTGAGGTGAAAATAAATTTGAGAAAAGAGAAAGAATGTTAAGTGAGGATGATCTAGTTTTGGATTCAACAATTTGTCTAGATGTAAATATCCAACTAGAAAACATTTAACAAAAGATTATACCTAAAAATCAATTTAGAAACAAAGTACCTGAAAGTAACAAAAAAATTGATGAAGTATAGAATGTCATTTATGCTTTGTTCTCTACTATCAAATTGAAGAAGATCTGGAAGGAACCTTATAAACCCTCAATTTCATAAGATTCTTACCCCAAGAAAAGGAGGAAAAATGATATATTGTTTGTGTCATATATGTCTCCCTATAAAAGAATCAAACGGTCAAGCTAATGATCATAAAGAAGCGTTATGTGGGAGGCAAACCACAAAATAGTGTTACTTAATTTTTTATTTTATTTTTCTTTCCTTTTGAGTATTTGTGTTGTTATTTAAAATGATTGAACTTCCTTTCTTTATAAATTTTTATTTTAAAATCATTACCCACATATCAATGACTACCACAAGTGAAAAGAAAAATATTTAAAAAAACTGTAATGAGGATGCTCAGTTGTTATGGTAGTTATAAATGTGGATTGAAAAATAAAGAAGATGAATAATATCTAAATATTGTATACTCAACTTCAAGGCACCTAAACAAGTAAGGTTTGAGCCCAAATATATCATTTTTTTTTAACTTTTTCCTTACTGTTGAGAGTATCCAGGCAATTGCTTATTTCTAGAAGTTAGAACTTTTCTAAGTAGTTGATTGGTCTAATTTTTTATACATACTGAGACACTTATTTGTTTAAACTATGAGTATTTTCAAGTCATCCTTTAATTTAATCATCTATTGTTAAACCTTTAGAGCCTTGGTCACTTCTTTCCATTCTCTTGGGAGTTAGGTAAAATTGAATTTTCCTTGTTAATGTAAAATACTAAGTTAGGGGTTGCTCTTGAAACTATCAAAATTTTAAGTATGTGTGGGGGGGTACTAAAGAACATTTAATAAAAATAAAGAAGTTCAAATGTCTTTTTTTTAAACAAAGTGAAAAAATAAACAAGAAAAGTTATTCTCTAATTAATGAATTCGTACTTAATATTATGTTAAGAATTTTTGTGGAACAAGTAAAACAAGGAAAATATCTAGTTAATTCCAAATTTTAAACCTATTATCCAAAAAAATATCACATTGACATAAGCTCCGTTATAACCTGAAAAGACCTCAAAAGCGTGTATTCAAATTCCGAGTTTTAATGATTTTTGGAAAATTTGCAAGCTTATGATAATATAACTATTGTATATTTAGTCAGTGATTACCATATTAGTCCACTTGAGCGAAAATATGAGAAAATGATACAAGTTGGTTGTATCTGAGCATTAGAAGAATTATTTGAACTTTTATTAATTGAAGAAAACAGCATAGGTGACATTTGACCCAAGAAGGTGTGGTGATAATTGGTTGGGTACGAATGCCATTTTAGTGTTAAAATTTTTAGTTTGCAAATTTGTTCCTTCAGGACAAGTAACAAATCAATTTTGGGTTGTGATGATAGTCAGTCATCATGTAGTTTTAATAATTGTTTTTAGGGTCTTTAATAGTATTTAGAGGATAATTACATGGTTTGAAGATGAATTTTGGAGATAATGAAAAAAGCTGTGAATTTTCAGCACATTTTACATAATGATGTCGGTCAAGTAATTTGATCATATCTAGAGCGCTTCATAACTCCTATTGAGGTGACACCAACAGAAAATGAAAGCTAACAAAAAGAAATAGCAAGAATTATAAAAGGAAAAGTATGCAAAAAAATTTAAGCTTTTCAGTTTTTTTAGAGAAAATTGACAGTGAAACAGATTTTAGGAGCAAGGATTGAATTTTTTTTCTCCAATGAAGACCAATTTTCATTTCCAATTTCATGTATTTTTCTTTCAAACTTGTTGCTATGAATAATTTTAGTATGGGTAGCTTAGTTTTCTTAAATTAGGTCTTTTGATATGAATTTATTTTAATCTATTTAACCACATATTGGATTAATACTATTTTATTAATTTGCAATTCCAATATTATTTAGTTATATTTGTGAAAGTGAAGTCACATTATCGTATGGTGTCATATTCTTTGTTTTGATGTTTTTGTCAATTTGAGTGTATATGATTGTGTTTATTCACTTATTTGTAAATTTCTTTTTATTTAAATATTCACATATTTGTAATTCATTTGCAATTTGATTTGTATGATTTTTAGTTCGACTATTTATCATTATACAATTAAGACCCCTCAGTAATCAATAAAATTATAGTTTTAATCCATTATATTTTGCCTTTTTAGCAAAGCAAGTTGGTGTTTTTGTTTTATCTAATGTTGTTTGAATCCCAAGTTATAACACTTAAATCAAAGTGGCCAAATATTTGAATAGAATCACGTGCAATGTGTGACTCGAATCAAGACTCTTGTGAAAATTGGAATTTTCCTTTAGAGGATTTGACTGGAATCATAAAATTAACTTGACTCGAATCACAACCTAATGTGACTCAAGTCATGTTTAAAGTTTTAATAGAATCATAGCTCTCCATTATCACAACCCGATTTTGACCCTTAATCATCGATTCAATAGATTCATCATTGCTATTGCATCCTGTCGCGGCTGGAAAAATGACAGAGTCGCCACCATTCTTAATTGTTCCTAAGGAACAAGGAAATAATGATAAAACCTATTAACTAAATGTGAGATACTGGGTTCGGGAGTTGGTTAAGTAAGGGGAAGGTGTTAGGCACCCCTTACCTCCATTGTACTCAATGGGATCCTCCTCTAATTTTAGGGCTAATGTATGTTTCTAAGGTGTTTGCTTGATTTCTAATTAACTATTGATTATTCATTTATTTACATAAGGTATTCCATTTAAATGGACGAGAGACCCAAAAAGTTTTTTTTTATAATTGTACTCGTTAGAGTTTACATCTCTATGCCTACGTACCTCCGCATTAGGAGAGGGATCAGAGTACCGTAGTTCTTCTTAAAAATGTTGATTGGTTGGTTGTTTTATCCCTTGAAAATTCTCACGGATCGGGGGTGGAGAAACGATTTTAGAAAATGCCTCAATACACTAGGGTAGAGGTCTTATGGTTTGAAGTGGATTTGAACTGATTTTAACCCTTTATCTCTTGTAAAAAATATTGATTTAATTTATTTAAGAAAATAAATTAGAAGTCATAGTTATGTGTTAGGTGTAACCCTTAATCCCAGTTTCAACTCTCAATTTAACCCTTGAAAATCCCATATTTTTATCCCCAAATAGTATCCCATGTCTTAGTCCCATTTTTTATTTTTGAAAATATCATTAAATTTAATTAATAAGAATATATTAAATATGATGTAATAATATAATACAAAATGAATAAAATTAAATAATTTAAATTAGATTCCACGAGATATATCCCCTATCCCTATTTTGTCCCATCTTTATACCCCTTAAGACCCTAAGAATTATTCGTGATTCTATCCCCTAATTCCTGATTTAATTAACTTTAATATAAATAATATAAATCTCTAATCAATTAAAATATTACTATCATAATTAATTAATTAAATAAAAATGTCATAAATAAAAAAAATAACAAAAAATTAATTTTAATTTTAGTTGAATTAATCCTAAATATTAAATGGATAAATCTTAATTAATAGTTAATTAAGTAATTATTTAAGTAAAATTAATAAAACGAGGGGGTGGTATTTTGAACTGGTAAGCAAATGGGCCATTAGGAAGGGGTCAACTGAAGCTTCAAATACATTGGATTCAGAGTTGGTGGAGAAATGGTCATTATGTTCAATGTAGCCCTTTTCCTATATATATCACCAATTTCAAATTTGTAAAGATCCCTGGAGTCTTGCCATTTGCAGACTACCATTCCATCAAATAAATTTGAGCCTTTATCCAATTCTTTGCACTCTTATTTGTTTCTGTTCAACAAATATTTTGCATGTTTTAATTGATAAATATCATTGTTTTAAATAAATAAAATTTTCATAATTTGTTTTTTAAACAAAGTGAACATTCACAATGACAAAAAAGGGATAATTGGGATATCTTCAGTGCACTCCCAAGGATAGTATGATCTTCGAAAGGGTAAGACATTTGTTCATATTCCTAGCATACTCGTATCCTCTTCAGTATCTTTCAGGTTGTTTCCTTCGCGAGCGCAGAAGGAAGTTATGCCCCACCAAATCCCCAAAGAGTCTGGAGTTTGGTCTCAGTTTTCTAGCTCCCCAGTTGAGGCTGGATCTAGCATCCGTGTTATCAATTATATGGTTGTCATCACTTGTGTGGATGGACTTAAAATCCCTTATAAGTTGGTAAATTTGGCATGCTATCTTTTCGAGGAAGTTGATCTTCCCTCATTCAGATTGGAATTCTCCCGGAGAGTGAGCAGAAAATCCCTAGCATGAGTGGAATTCTCAACATTTGGTTTGCAGCTTACCCCCCGTGGATTCGCCTACATTAATATCCAGCAGGTTCGGCTTTGTTCATCCTCAGCAGGGTTGATCCCATTTTAACTTCCCAGTACGGTCGTCAGCAGTCCTTCCCCAGTGGAGTTGTCTGATCAAAGCCTGTTTGTTATTTCCTCCTGAGCGGGGTGAGTGTTGAAAATGTTTATTTTCTATCCTCAGCGGAGCGGTGTTCCTCTTCTCCTCGACAAAGATTGTTTCTCCAGCAGTGCGAGGAAATTTGTAAGTTTTGGAACTTTTGATTGGTGGTTATTCCCCACAGAGTTTCATCTATCTCCTTGACAATTTCCCCAGTAGAGTTGCTTCTACGGCAGATTTTATCCATGTCCAAATTCCCCAACCGAGACTTTGCCTCATTGTGGTTTGGCGTTGGAACTTATGAGGAAGAGGTGTTGATTCCTTCCTCAGCAAAGTGACTAGTTCTCCTTCTCCTTAGCAGAGATATTTCTTTCCGTGGTTAAAAGTGAACTGTGTTTGATGTGCTTCTGTTGTTTGGTTGTTCCCCACATAATTCTACATCACTTCCTGATAAGATCCCCAGTGGTTGCTTCTCTGACTGATCTTATCCTTATCCCTGCGTACTGTTGGAGGATCCCCAACTTTGGTGATTGTGATCCCTTGCCTATCCCCAACAGTAATCTCTGATTCTCTGTAATCCTACTCGTATCCCCTATCAGTGATCTTTGTCCCTGGAAGTGATTGTTTGATCCTCAACATTGGCCTTTGTTCCCCTGCAGTGATTGGTGTTTCCTGGTATCTGTTGCCCCCCATCAGATTGGGAGTTTCCCCAGTGGGCCTGGCTTTCTCTTTTGAGACGTAGTACCGGATGTTTGTCCATTGATTCCTGGACCGGTTTGTGTTATATATGTCTGTTTGTCAGCATTAATCATACATAAACTACGCATATACATGCATAATTATAACATTCAGATATTCATGTCGCATTCTTTGCCATATATCTTTGTTTGTTGTCTCCTGCTATTCGGCGATATATATTTCCCCAAGCAGATGTTTGTGTCTGATCTCTCCACATAGAGTCAGCCCCATAGGCAGAAAGCATTTATCCTTTCTTCCATATTCCCCACTGAGTTATGTCCTCGTGGATGATCATTATTTCTGTATCCTTCCAAAATATGTATTGGGAGGGAGTTACTCCCCTGGGTTATGTCCTTAACTGGGTTGAGTCTTATTCAATGTGTCTCTCTAGTTCGATCCTAGATTGACCACTCTTGTTATTTCCAATTGCGCTTCCCCGTAGTTTAGATAGATGATTGCTCAGTAACCAGTAATTGTCCATCTTTTCCCCGGCTGAATCTGTGGCCTTCTACCCAGTAACCGGTAGTCATAAGTCCTATCTGTGTGGTTTTCTACCCTCATACCAGTAGATGTAATCCCCTCTTTATTGGTTATCTTTATCCAATATTCGGTATTGATATTCCTTCCCTTTTAAGTGTATCTCCCAGTAACTGGTGATATATCTCTTGGATGATTGCTCTGATAAAGCAATGTATCCCCGGCGAGTCATCTTTCATTTACCCCTTTTGTTGGTAATGATCGTTTTCCCCTTTGATTGGTCATCATTTTATACCTAGTAGTCGGTATCCCGATGTCCTTTCTTTTCGATCGATTTATCCTTTATTAACCCAGTAACCGGTTGTGGATAATCTTCCATGAGAGTATGTTATCTATGTTCTGACGGCAATAGATAATATATCTCATGCGCTCTACAGTCGAAGTCTTTCTTCCCCGGTCGAGTAAGATTCGTATTTCCTCATGGAATCGAATGCCCATCCTGTAATCGAGTTTGCTTTTTCAACCCTCCTTTTGGATGATGAGTGTTTTGGGAATATTCCCCAATTCACGCCTTGGTTGGTCACCTATTATATGCCCAGTAACCGGTATCCCTGGTGTTCCTTCCTTTCTGCTCCCTATTATGACTTTTTATCCCCCGCGGAGTTAGATTTCCCTGAGTCAAAATATACCTCTTTAGGTCTTCCTCAGATGTTTTGGATGATTGATATCTCTCACCCTTATACCGGTCTTAGATATTTACTTTCCCCGAGCATGTTGTACTCTCGCCCTTATACCGGTGTTTTGATCACATGTCTCTTCGAGCTTATTACCCAGTAACCAGTAATACCTCATTTTGTTGTTTCCTCAGCTGAGTCCTCTTTGGGCATTCCCCATTGGAGTCCTTTAGTGGATTTTCCCAGCCTGAGTTCGGATTTTTATCCGAGGAATCCTTTGTGGATAGTTTCGCTGTATTGACATATTCCCCAATACATGCATCTTTGCGTCAGCTCGAGTCTTTCCATTGATTTATTTTCATGGAACCCCTTCGTGTCTCTCAGCAATTTCCAAGTCGTGATCTGCTCACGCATTTTATTCCATTTACTCCCTAGAGTCTCTGTCCCATTTATGAGTGTATTACTCATATGGATTTTCAGTTTCTCCGGATTTCTTTTCCTTTGTGGACACATATCCCCACAGAGTATTAACCTTTTTCATACATACATTTGCATCATGAGGTCTCTTAGGGATCAAAATTCGTCTCTTTGTTATTATTTAAGCCCATTCTACCTCGTCGAGACGAAGATTTTAACCTTCATATCTCCGGCTAGAATGACCTTAAATAGGGGCATCTGTAAGACCCCAATTTTGACCCTAAGATCCCTCATGGCATCATATCATTGCATTTGCACCTTGCCTCAAGGATCATATCATCTTGGCTCCTTAACCTTTGGGGTGGGAACTTATGAGAGTTGGTTTGAGAACACCAAGCATGCTTGAATTGTATATTATTGCTTTTCTTATTTTGTTTACTAACCAAAAGCACAAAAATATATCACTAACTTCTTTTGTTTTGTAGCTTGAGCAATCATAAGATCCAAGGCTCCTAGGAGGCCGTATGCTCAAAGATATGGCCAGATGAAGTGAAAGTAAGCATGACAATGGTTCACAAATCTCTAATTCATCATATATGCCTCCCAAGTATCTCAATTTGTCAATTTGATCAAAGCAAACCAAAGGGCTTGAGGATTGTTTCCCAAGGAAGCCCTAATTCATATGTTCATCAACTGTGCCTTGCTCATGAAGCAACCTCAACCCATGATCAAATAAAATCAAGGGAATTTCTTTCACTCATATTTTCATGCATATTTGAGCTTATTTGAGTTCCCTCAATCATCAATTCATCAAGATTTGAGGTTTGGACTTGAGAAGTTGATCAGTCAATTCATCTGACTATTTTTGAAATACACTGAAACCCTAATTTTGGGTCAACTTCCCAAGGATATAACTCATTCATTTTTCATGATTTTGGGATGGGATCAAATTAATTGGAAATTTTAAGATGTATACTTCAATTGTTATGTTGAACAAATTTTCATAATCCTAAAATAAATACATTTGATAATGAAAAACATTATAGGTCACTTTTGACCAAAGTTATTGAAATGTGAAAAAGTCCAACTTCAGGTGCCCATAACTTTCTCATAAAAAATCCAAATGATGCAACATTTGAGTCCAAATTTATTTTATTGAAACTATATACAACTTTGATGTTGAAGGTTTTGTCATTTGAGGCTTGCATCATTGAAACAAAAGGGCTTGAAATTGGTCTATTTTGGAAATTTTCACATACACATGTTTTGCACTTTGAACTTTATGACCAATTTTCACTAATTTCCCAATTTCAATTGAAGTTTTGTTCAACATAACAATTGATCCTCATGTCAAGAACTTTCCAACGATTACCCACAAGGACATGTTTTATTTTTGGAAGAGGCATTTTCGAAGAGGGGAATATTTTGGTGCAATTTTGGAAACTTGATTGAAACTCATTGCATATTCCAATTACCTCACATTTGCACGTCCATTTCAGATCAAAATGACTTCAGCTTGCCATTCAAATTAGATTTGGGCCCTCCATGCGCCTGTACAGGCCCATGCATGGAGGCCCTTATCATTCATGCACACGAAAATTCACCTTGCTTGCAGCTTGTTTTGCTATAAATAGAAGGGTTCAGCTCCATTATTCTCCAACCTGAAGGCGCCTGATATGCTACACAATTGAATCCATAACCATACCTAAAGGAATTCTCTCTTTCATTTCAAAATTTCAGATCTAATTTTCAACTTCATTGGTTGATTATTAGACTTAAAATTCCCTGGCCTTGCTTCATCTTCACCTCAAGAGTACACTACAATCAATAGCTGTGAAGAATTGTGCTCCATATATCTACATTTCAGAGGTGGATGTTCAAACTTTTCTTCTTCGAAACTCACTGATTACTGCTTGTTTCTTGTGTTTATTGGTTTGGCTGAAGTCCTCTCATCAGAGGCATTTGAATTGTGCTTTTAATTTTGCAAAATCATCAAGTTCAGTTTGAACTCCATCATTTTCCTCTTCTGATTTCTCTTACTATGGGGATCTAGAAGGAAAACCAATGGTACAGGGGTGATGTACATCACCCCAGCTTTCCAATGATATGAGGATCGCTTCATTTGGTTAAGATGTTTTGTCTGCAACTTTGGCCGGAAAATACAAGCTCGCCGGAGAAGACGGTGGTGTACACCACTGTCTGTTTTCCAGATCAAATGTGAGTCGTACGATGTGTTTTCCAGATTTAATCTCGTCCTTCCTTTATTATGACTTTTTTAAAGGCCTCGTGTGTCTCAGTTGACTAAGGCATTTGGTAGGCGCGCGCTGATAGCCCTTGGATGTGCCAGCTCAATTAATGAGACTGGATCCAACGCGCCACATATTTTCCCATTTTTCATTTTCTGATTTAATCCTCTTTTATTTTCTTTTATTTCATTTTATTTCAAAAAATCATAACTCTTTCATTTTAATTCCAAAAAACATGGGAACAATTGCATTATTTCTCTTTTAATTTCTAGTTTCTAAAAATGATTTTTAATATTTTTTTTATCATTTGATATTTTTTGTGAATTTTCTCTTTTTTGGTTATTTTTAATTCATTTTAAATAGTTTTCAATATCCAAAAAATACAAAAATATTTTCTTAACCTCTTTGAATGATGATAGATCTATGAGAAATATTCTCATCAATTTATTAATTGATTTGAGATTTTAGTTCAATTAGGTTATTTTTTATTCATTTTTAAGTGATTAAAAATAGTTTCTGGTTTCTAAAAATGCTGAAATTTTTTGTCAAACTTTGTTTGACCTTGTTGAACTTAGGATGATCCATTTGGACTTTTCAAAGTTGATTTGAAATGGATTTGAAGTTCAACCTTAAATTGTTTATTCTAATTCAAGTATTATTTTAATTTTGAAAAAATACCAAAAATATTTTATTTGTTTCTTGACTTCTAAGTTTCATTTTGCTTTTGTTTACTAGTGTTTGACTTTGATTCTAATCATCTTTGGTCAATGCACTCTACTTACTTCATTTGAATTCCATTAATGTACATTCTTATTCATATTCTTCTTCATCTTTTTTCTTTTTGATCAATGAGTTAAAGATTTGTGGTTAGCCTTGATGTATAGGAGGTTTAACCTTCCTTGATTCAAATCTAATTCATCTTGATCAAAGATCAAGTGAATGGCTTTGCATTAAGGATAGGTTGCTTCTTAATCAAGCAAAAAACCTAAATCAATACAAGATCATTCTCATTTTCTTTTGGCATGGCAAGTTGTAGGAGCTTAGCTTACTAGTCAAGGTCTCTAACTTGTGTTTGTTGCCTACATTTTTATTGACCGGCCTCAGATAGGTGTGACTACTACATTAGTCCACTTACGATTGCTTAACATAGCACTAAATTGCCTTATGGCACACTAACTCTAACTATTAACCATTAACTTTTAATTCTTGCACTTTACATTAATGCAAATTTAATATTCCTGTACATATTATTCATTTGCTTTTGCCCTTTGCTCACTTGAGCACATGTTTATGTTAATGCAATTTGCCTTTTGCTCACTTGAGCACATAATTGTGTATATACTATTTTGCTTGTGTTTTGTTTTGATTGTTGTGAACCAAATGCAAATGGACAAAAGGACTTAGATTCTAGGACATTCCCTATGCAAAATGGAGTCAAAGAGCAACTAGGCCTCATGCCTTTAGAGTGCTATAAATGCCAAAGATCAACTAGGCCTCATGCCTTTAGAATGCTTAATGTTGAAGACTTTGAAAGGACCTAATCTCTAAACTCACTCTTGTCCATTCTTTATTTGCATTGTGGAACATTTTTTTATATGTGTTTTCTTGTGCTAGGGATTCCAATTTGAGCCTAATTGAAGAACCATTGTCATAAGCATCCAAAGTGAGAGATATAAAAGCCATTGAAAGATTCCTAGGAGCTTTTTTTGAATGTGTGCTTGATTGCTTGAGTATTTTCTTATTTGCTTGCTTATTACAAAGGATGGGAGCTACTTGGATCATCACTATGATCTCAATAAGGGAACTCCATTTGTGGTTTTACTTCTCTTCCTTCATCTTTGTATGTTTAGGACTCAGCCATTCTTCTTCTTCCCTCCACTCTAACCCAAGCCAAAACTTTTGTGCAAATATTAACATTTGTTTTCAAAATTAGAAACCTAAGCATTATGCTTTTGATTTTTCAAACTTTCTTTTCATAACACTTATTTTGAATTGAATCCTAAGTTAACTTTGATCATATTTTATAAATACTTTTCATTGGTAAATACAACTCACTCAATTGTTTTTCTGGTTTCAATGGCCACTTCTTGCCAAAGTTTTTTTTTCATAAACCATAGCTATTAGGTTTGAGTTATCCTTGAGGTTGATATAATACTCACCTATATCCTTAGTGATGAACAATTAGTCTTCCATGCTTATTATAGGGTTAACCCCTCACTAGCATGTTGAAGTTATCCTCACATGGTGGATTTGTGGTTTTAGGTTGAGTTTTCTCCCTTGGATAACAAAAGACCTTAAGGCTTTTGGACCAATTAATTCACCCACTTTTTTGAGATTTTTTACCCTGAACTACGATGTTTTGATCCTAATCTTTTTTAAGATGGTATGTAGGCAATGGGTTTATCCATTCAAACACAAAAATTGTAAACAATTTGTATATTCTCTTCTCATCCCCCCAATCATGTTTGCACAAATAATTTTTTCACAAATATCAACCTACCTTACAACAAATTGTGAAAAGGGCTCCCTAGGAGTACCTAGGATGTTTTGGGTGCTTAAAACCATCCCATTGCATAACCAACCCCCTTATCCAGATCTCTGACATTTTTATTAGTTTTTGATTTGATAAAACTTCTCGGTTTTTGTTCTCTTTCTAACCTTTCCTTTGGATAAATAAAAGTGCGGTGGCGACTCGATTTGTATGATTTACTTTTGATTTAGTCAATAAATCTAAAGGTAACGAATACCCCACTACACACAGGAGCTCTAATTGTTCCAACTGACAAAAGATAGAGCACATAGAGATATTACAAAAGCCATTTAAGGGAATATGAGATATTATAAGAGCCATGAATCCATCCAGATTAATTGGCTTAGAATTTAAGAAATAAATAAAATCATTCCAAAAATAGACAAATCTCATTCAATTTTTGACCTAATTCTTATTTATAAATAGCACAAGTTTTCTACACTTTTTTCCATCCACAATTCACAAATTCAATCCCAAAAGTTGTTGTTATTCACACGGAAGAAGAACAACAACTAAACCTTAAACCTTCAACATCTATCCAAGTAAAAAAAGAGATGGAATCTCGCGTCAAAGGAGAACAAGAAGAGGAGTTAGAGGAGGTTCTAGGCAGAAAGGGGAAAGAAGGGGTTCTAGTTAGAAGGGGTTCTACCTAGAACTCACCTCTAACACATGGAGATGATGAAGATGATGAGTAGAAAATGGTGATGATAAGCTTCCATGATTCTTCATGAGCTTTTCCTTCTTCTTCCTCTTCCTCTTTCTTTCTTTCTTTTCTCTTCTCCCACTTTCTGATAACACTCTCTCTCTCTCTTTCTCCAATCTTATCTCTTCCCTTTCTCTTACCACCACACAACATATATATATAACATGTAATTAATTTATATTATGATATTAGTTAGTAATAAAATATTTCAATTGATATTTTATCTTCCAGTACCAATTGACCAATTATTAATGTTACCAAAAATGTCCTCTCTTGTACATATTAATATTAGTTTGTCCCTTTTATTAATAATTAATCTCTTCAGAGTTCACTTGTTACTCTATTGGTTCCAACTGACAATATTTAGAACTCATAGGAGCTCTAATTGTTCCAACTGACAAAAGATAGAGTACATAGGAGATATTACAAAAGCCATTTAAGGGAATATGAGATATTACAAAAGCCATGAATCCATGCAGATTAATTGGCTTATCCTTTAAGAAATAAATAAAATCATTCCAAAAATAGACAAATCTCATTCAATTTTTTACCTAATTCTTATTTATAAATAGCACAAGTTTTCTACATTTTTTTCCATCCACAATTCACAAATTCAATCCCAAAAGTTGTTGTTATTCACACTCAAGAAGAACAACAACTAAACCTTAAACCTTCAACATCTATCCAAGTAAGAAAAAGAGAAGGAATCTCGCGTCAAAGGAGAACAAGAAGAGGAGTTAGAAGGGGTTCTAGGCAGAAAGAGGAAAGAAGGAGAAAAGAGCATGCACCTTTACTAAAAACCAGTTAAAATAGCATGCAACTTTTAATCAATTTTTCTTAAATTAACTTTGTAACTAACATAAAAAAAATCAATTTTTTAAGCAACATTTAGCTAATATAAAAAAAATCAATTTTTAAATCAATTTTTTAAATAAACTTTTTTAAAGAAAGTTCTAAAGTAATCAATTTTTTAAATAAACTTCTTTAAAAAATTTCTAAAAGCAATCAATTTTTTAAATCAACTATTTTTAAAGAAATTATTTTCTAACTAATATCATGAAACAAATTTCTAAGAAAGTATTCTAAATTAACTTTCTTTTTTAGTAATATCACAAATCCCTTTTTTACTAATATAAAAAATCTTTAACACTAATGTCCTGAATCCTTTTATATAATCAAAACTCAAAACCATGATTAAAATTCAACATTCCACAAATTTCTTCTTCGCTTTTATTATCCAACAACAACAATCTTGTTTCCTTATTAAAAAACAAAAATACCAAAAAAGCTTACCCTTTTATTATTAGATTACTATATAGTCTTGGTAACTTAACTCAGTTTTAAATTCAAAATACCAAAGTATTAAGTTCATTTAGACATTTTCTCATTTTACTAGTTTAGACTCCATAGATTGTTAATATATAAAAATACAAAAAATTATGTCTTAAAAAATCAAAACAACAAAAATAATCATGTATATATGATCACACTTTATTTTCTAAATAAATTAAAAAATATTTTCGCAAAAATCAATTAGAGATCCATCTAAAATCAAATTCAACTCACTCAAACATATGTTCTCTGCCCTTGTGCATTAAGACCTTTTTATCAAACCTTTCGCCATCCCCGATGCGTTGAGAACTTTTCTAAACTAAAATCAACAAACACACACACATTTGCTCTGATCCTTCATCAAACATGAAGGTATGTAGGCATAGACTCGTAGTACTCAAGCGAGTACAATAATCAAAAATATTTTTTGTGTCCTTCTTTATTAATCAAATATTTTCTCTAAATAATAATATTTCCATTGTAAATAAATAAATTAAGTAAGAATAAGTAACTTAAGCAAAATTTTCCTTAGAAACACACACTAACCCTATAATTAGAGGAGGATCTCATTGAGTATAATGGAAGTATGGGGTACCTAATACCTTCTCATTGCTTAACCCACTCCCGAGCCCTAGTCTCTCCCCTTAACTTTAGGTTTTATCATTATTTATCTGTTTCTTAGGAACGAATAAAAAATGACGGTGACTTTGTGATTTTTCCAGCCACAACAAATCTCACAACAATATAGAACTAGATAAAGACCCGCACGATGTGCGGGGCTGAGATGAATTTTTATGTAGTATTATAAAACTTAGATTTTTATTTTATTTATTATAAAAAAATTATAATTAAGACGATAATATAAACTTTATAAAAAGAGAGAGTAAAAATTTAGGTGAAAAGAAATATGTTTGAATCATAGATATGCAAATAAGATATCTTTTTTATGGCCTTTGGATTTTTATGGTCCTCCGACTAGGATAATTTATTTCTAATACTTTTTTTAATGATGATTAGGATGATTTATTATTTAATATTTTTTTACATAATTAATTAATATTAATAGTTTTAATTAAGTTTTTTTAGAAATTAATTAATTAAGTTTTTTTAGAAATTAATTAATTAAAATTTTAAAAAATACTTTGCACCTTAAGCCCATCTCATTTAAGCACTAGCCCAATATTCAAAATTGTAAATGATAATACTAATGAGATATATAAATACTAACTATATTTACTAAAAAATCAATGTAAAATTTTAATGAGAAACCGAACTCACACTACACCTGCAATCTTTGTTCATAATTTTAGAGCAAAATTTCAATTGAATGAACAGACATACATATTTTGTTAAATGGGATAGTTATTTTGCAAAATTCCTATTAAACTATATTTGAACAAGTATTATTAATGTCTTCAACCTCATTATTCATCTTACAACGATCGTCTCTTTTGATATCAGAATCCAGGGTCAGTCCAAACAATTAAGTGGTTGAATTTTAAAATTGAATAATTAATAATTAAAAATACTTTTTTTATTTTTCTATTCATATTAAGTAAAATTATAAATAAATGAAACAACATAACAAATTTTAAAGTAGTAAAAAAAAGTGCAATTCATTAATGAAGAATTTAGATAATGTAGTTAGAAACCATTGCAATTGCATATAATTTGCTGCTTCTTTTTAAGCATTTACAGAAAATAATACTATATAAAATAAATAAATATATGGAATAGTTATTTTGATGATTGACATTAGAAAAGTAAAAAAATGAATACTTTAAAATTGAACCTCGCTAGTGTTTTGAGCATGATGATGCAATGTTGTGTGAGATACTTCAAAATTCAATTTTTTTAAACCCAAAACTACCATAAAGTATTACTATTATGATGTTTGTTAATATAGAAATATATACATCCCACATCGTAAGTTGATTAAGATTGATTACCAAAATTATCTAATTAAATAAAACTTTTATCAATTAATTAATCTAGACTTGGTCCCTGTAAGTTAGCGAGTTTTTGAATTTGGTCCCTGTATCTTTTTTTTGGTCTAGGTCCCTATATCTCATTTTTGTGTTGGCGTTAGTCCCTAGAGTTAAAATTCTATTAAAAAGAATAGATTGGACTAACAGTGCACACGTGGAACTGATGAGTAGATTAACATCGCTGACGTCGCAGACATTGCATTGACACGAAAGCATGTTATCACTAGACCAAACTACACATTTGTGTAGCTCGTTGCAACAAATATATATATATATATATATATATATATATATATATATATATATATATATATATATATATATATATATATATATATATATATATATATATATATATATATATATATATATATATATATATATATATATATATATAGATATATATATATATATATATATATATATATATAATTGATTAATTAGCTTAATTATTTAATATTTCAATAGTTTGTTTCAATTATTTAGTTCATTAAATTATTCATTTATTTAATATTTCAATTATTTAATATTTTAATATTAAAAATTTTAAATTAGTTTAAAATTTAATATTTCATATTTCAACTATTAAAATTTAAAATTTACTCAGCAGTTCCATGTGTGCACCGTTAGTCCAATCAACTTTTTTTTAAATATAATTTTCACTCCAGGGACTAACGCTAACAAAAAAGTGAGATATAGGGACCCAGATAAAGAAAAGATACAGGGACCAAATTTAAAATCTTGCTAACTTACAGGGACCAATAGACTATTTAAGCCATTAATTTAATTAAAATGGTCGAAGCGATTTAACCATAATGTGCTCAAAACCAGTTTGTGTGTAATGGCAACAAGAGTAATATCATACGCAAGATCATAACACGACGAAAATATCCTATCAATGTATTGAAATTTTGGCGGCATAACCACACAGAAAAGTCGAATCCACGGATTTAATCCAATTTAACGCAATGGAATCAAATAGCAACAACAATATTATATTTACAATATTCATAATTTATGAGAGTGTCATGATCAACGAGCCTAATGCACATAATAAAACCCAATACTTATCCTAAATTCAATTTTATAATAATAATAATAATAATAATAATAATAATAAAAAATAAACAAAAAGAATATTGCAAGGGGGGAGCAGCGCCCCTACTTCTTGATTCCATATAGTCTGACTTTTTTTCAGCAAAATTAACGACGGTCATTGATATTATGACATGTGGCATCAAAAAAAGAAGAAGAAGAAAGAAACAAATTAAATGCCAAAACGTTAGAACGCAAAAACATAACAAAATCCAACCATTCCTCCTCACTTTTCTTCTTAATTTCAACACTTATTCCAAAAATAAAAACAAAATAAAAATATACTCTAGGATCAAACCAACCTATATCAACCATTAGTTCTAGTCTCAATCTCAATGTTAAATGAAAACAATAATAAAATAGAAGGATTACCCAAATCGCGGTGGACAGATCGGCATTATAGCGTGAAGATATGTTGATATCATAGTTCAACCTTAATGTAATGAATCATTAACAACACTATATTTCCATCTATGTAGCAACCTCTTAAAATTAAACATTGCATACTGTTTCTCGATCTCAAACATCTGATCTAACCAATTTGGCATAAATGGTTATGTCCACATACACATAACCTGAAAGTTCTAACGCCCAATTTACCAAATTTCCTCCAATCTGTTACAAAGAAACAAAATTACACAACAAACATATTAAGAATCAAAACAGAGGAACATACTATATTCTATTCTAGTCCAATAATTCATCGAAGTAGCTCGTAGTTCATTCACTTTGTATGGTTCGTTGGGTGACTTTGGGTTTGGAATGAAAGCTCTGAATATTATTGAAGGCTCTCAACAACGGATTTGTGGTGATTTTAGGGATCAGTGAGAGTAGCGGATGGTGGTATTCAAGGTGTTTATTTTTTTGAGTTATTAGGGGTTGTGAGTAGTGTCGGAGAAGAAGGAATGATGTTGTGCTACATGTGGTCGCGACTGCGATTTGTAAGGAGGAGAGAGAAGATCTCGTGGTGTCACAGTATTGCGGAGAGAGAGAGTGTTGAGGTTTGTATGAGACTGAAACCGGCGACGAGGAGAGTGAGGTAGATGTTTTGTGCCAGTTGTTATTGTTTGGATGTTTTCCAACGATGATGGTGAAAAGCGGTAAGTTTGTGGTGGTGTAAGTGAGATTTAAAGATAGTGATGAGATTTGGCTAGAGGAAGGTTGAAGAGCGTGGTAGGGAAGACTTCACGCATCAGAGAAAAAGATGAACTTTTTTATTTTCTTATGATTGAGAGAAAGTGTTCTCTATTTCAGTCAGTGGAGAGAATCATCCGTTGGGAATTTTTTAAGTAGTGGCTCGCGTGACAGCAGTGAAGGAGGGAGGAAATCCTCTCAATTTGGGCCATCTTTCTGCTAAGAGAGAGTATCCAGGATAAAGTTAATTTTGTCTTTATTCGCTCTTTGTTAGCTGGTGTGTGTGATTTATGAGTGGTCCAAAATTTATTCCTTCTTTTCATTTTTATTGCTGAATTTTGAATGAAAGATATAAAGATGTCGCATGTCATTTGCTTATTGGAGGGATAAGTCATTTTTCAATTCTCCTTATCCGCTGCTATGAGAGACGTTGGGGAGACAATCCAAAACCAATATCATCTTTTTTCTTTCTCTTTATTAATTCCTTTTAAACTTATTTGTTTGAACAATAAAAATACACATGGATAATGTTTGCTAACCCTTGATTAAATGAACCTAATGGTCATGATTGAAATAAAGAAATACAAATTAATTTAAAATGTCAATGTTGCCCCTTCTAGAAGTTTTAAAAGATTTAAAATAAATTAAATCAATTAAATAAAATAGAATTCACATCCTTTAAAATAAATATGATAAAATCAAAATAATGATATAGAAAATTCTATTTAATTATTTTGAACACTTTGAAAAAAGAATAAAAATAAAAGGACTAAATATGAATAAAAATTGAGCGCAAAAGTGCTTGAAAAATTAAAATGAATGCACTAAAATGGTTAGCGTGAAATAAACTTCTCGAAAACTTATAACTTTGATCAAATTTTGAAGTGAAAAATACTCGACTGAAAAGGTTCAGGTTGATGAAAATGCAACTGAAAAAGTAGTCGAAAAAGAAAAACGAGTACGCCAAGTTAAACTACGCAAACTGGAGATTAACAAGAATGAAGTCTGCAAGCTCTATTTCAAAACTTTTCGTCCGCTAATTTTATGTACATTTTGAGAAACGAATCGTATGGTATCATATTCTTTGTTTTGATGTTTTCGTCAATTAGAGTGTATATGATTGTGTTTATTTGCTTATTTGTAATTTGCGTTTTATTCAAATATTTGCGTGCTTGTAATTCATTTGCAATTTGATTTGTACGGTTTTTGCTTCGGCTTTTAGCATTATACAATTAAGACCTCTCACTAATCAATAAAATTAGAGTTTTTATCCATTAGTGTTCTTTTTTTAGCATTGTGAGTTGGTGTTTGTCGTTTTATCTGTTGTTGCTTGAATCACAAGTTAGAATACTTAAATCAATGTGACCAATAATTTAATTAGAATCATGTGCAATTTGTGACTCGAAAAGAGTTTTGAGAAACTTGGAATTTGTCTCTTGACGATTTGACTTGAATCATAAAATTAACTTGACTCGAATCACAACCTAATGTGACTCAAATCATGTTTAAAGCTTCGCTACAATCATAACTCTCCATGAAATCTATAATTGGCCTCTTCTTAATTTGACTCGAATCATGAATTGAACATGATACAAATTTCAAAATTTTCATAAATAAAGTCATGAATATTCAACAATTTCATAAAAAAAGTCATGAATATTCAACAATTTCGTAAATAAAATCATAGGTCATATACACTTGGAGTGATAACAATGATTTTAAATTGCAGTTGGATTGTGGACATTGGGGGATACAGAAATATTTGGAAGTGGGGGCAAATACATCATCTATTATATTCATTAAAATTTATATTTTATAAAACTAAGAGTTTGATGAACAACCTTATATTCATATTTTTGACGTACATAAGTCATTTCTTAAAACAACAACATAGGTAATCAACACCTAGAGTATATTTTTGAGGAACAGAAGTCATTACTTAAAACAACAACATAGGTAATCAACACCTAGAGTATCACAAAATCCACCAAATGAAAATCCCTTGCCCTTACAGTCTTGATCGCAGGTAGGAGAACAAAGCCCAGAACAACACTGTGCATCTGGCGACCCCGGGGCGCATGATTCATCTAAAACTATTGCTGGAGTCCCCAAACTAGTAACCAATCCTGAAATAATATAACATAACATATTTTCAATTTAAGTTAGTAAATTGTTTACGAAATATACAACTCTAAAATATTAAAACAAAAACTTTCTCCTCACTTGAAAACAAGACCAAAGCAATGCATGAAACAAAGAGAAGATAGGATCGATAGTTGTTAAATGCCATTTTTTCTGTGGAATTTGTATATCTTTAATTTTAGACTTATCTCATTTCCATTACGTATATATAGACTTGGAAAATGTAGTATTTAGAATAATATTAATATTTGTATTGACTAAAGTTTTATAAAAATTTATAAAAGAAAAGTGTAAGGAATATCTTTTAAATATAATAACATTTCCTTTATTTCTTGTAAATAATTTACATTATATTTAACCAAAGAAAATATATTAATTTAAGCAAATGTTGATTCAAAATCATGAAAGTATTATGTGGATTACATTCACACCTATAAATGGTAAACATTTGAAGATTATAAGGATTTATTATTTTTCAATATTAATTGTTAGTGTTTGATCATTGTAACAAAATATCACTAGTAATTCATGTTATTGTCTAAAGAATTGACATGAATGATGCACTTGGTATTTTAATGTGTATATTTTTTTGTTCTCTATAAACTAATATAGTTTTTGTATTTGCAACATAAGTTAGATATTGATTCTCAAAATTTCTAACTTTTAGGAATAAAATAGGAACATTATGTTTTTGGATCTAGACCTTACATAACGATGGAGAAACTCAAATTCTCTCAAAATTTAGTATATTTAAAGTGAGACTCGAGTTTAAAAGTGAGTACACTCCAAATTGCACAGTTCTATATTTACTATTTACTAGTGATATTTTGTTATCAATTACTAATGCAATAAATGGAAAGACAAACTCTCGTTAGAGTGATGACTTTTCATTAAGATTATTAAGCAAAGAAAATATCAGAAGTGCATTATGAAACTATTTAATTTTGCTAAAGAGTTATAGTTTTGTCAATTAGGTGATTTTGTCGAAAATTTAACGTATGATATTCTCTTTGCAAAATTAAGTTTGTAACTATTAAAGTTAGAAATTATTCTTTAATAGAATAAATTCATAAATTATGCAATAAGGAAAAGATTGAAGATAGAGAAAATAAAATAGTGCTCATTCAGTAAATACCTCAAAGGATGAGGAAAAATAAAGAATAATAGGAAAATATAATCTAAAGTAACAAATGTTCAATGGCGTTAAAAGATACATCAATTTAAAGGTGACAAATTTGGTGAAGATTGATAATCTTTTATTTGTTTTTAACTATTTTAGATTGTCATTAGAAGCTTAATATCTAATGGAAAATTTGGTGAATGAATAAATTTAAGTTTTAATATAATAATTTTTTTTAAATCATGGATTCAATTTATCTTTGAAATTCAAATATTATTATATTTAATCCAGTCATAATTTGTGACAATCTAGAATTGTTGAATATTTTAAGAAATACAAACTTTAGTCTCAAGTTAAACATTACTTTGAGACAAATATTGTAATGTGTCTTGAGAATATTAAGTTTGGGGAGAGATATGGTCAACGAATAAAATTGAGTGGGAAATAATTGGCTCTAACTCATATTTTAGACATAACGCATTTCCATTATATATATATATATATATATATATATATATATATATATATATATATATATATATATATATATATATATATATATATATATATATATATATATATATATATATATATATATATATATATATATATATATATATATATATATATATATATATATATATATATATATATATATAGAGAGAGAGAGAGAGAGAGAGAGAGAGAGAGAGAGAGATTCATATGTTTCCATACAATGTGAATATCATTTAGATGCTTAAGTCTTGATTTTTTTCTGTAAGTCATACACAAGTAATGAGAGATAAAGACTTGAGTTAAGAATCATTGAGAAATTCCTTAGAGCCGAGTGAACCCGTAAGATATAGGAACTCGCTGAGATTATTGTATCACACCACTATTGTTATTGTTTTTCAGGTGTTTATTTGCAGGTTAGGGGAAGGAAGATATTGTCCGATGATGTTTCAAAGACTTTCATTATGTGATCTTCCACTGTGGATATTTTTGCAATGAGAATATTGTACATATATCTTATTTTTTATTTACGAACTATTGTATGTCATATGCCATACATTGTATTTTTCGTGATGGACATGTATCTAATGATGCCATTAGGCACTTGTATTGTATTTGTACCAATTAATATTTCATTTAATGTATTTTCTAGATGTATATTATATGGAGTGTTACAGTTGATCTAGGTTTTAAATGATTACTGATCCCAAATTTTGAAACCTAACTTAATTTTACTAATTAAAATTAGTAATACTTTAGGAATAGAGAATTACAATTTTGTGATATGGGAACTAATGCGGGATAAAACCTTGTTTTGATTTTGAATTCACCTAAGGGATTAAGGGATTGTTATTAAAAGAGAGTGTTACACACCACAAAATCGGGTATATCTAGTTTGTTAATTTATCGTAACACTAAAACAACACTTCAAGGGAATAAACACAATTACCAAAAATCGACAAATAAAAGATTCAAAAAAGGCCTGGTCATTTTATTTGTTCCAGTGAATAGAGGGGTCCCATGATATTTATAGTTCATCAAACCACACTAGGGTTCCATATCTAGATTTATAATACGCCCATCAAAATGAATCGCCTACCCAAACACTCATTTTGCATGAAAATGTCAATGAACCTTGTTTCCTCTATTTATAAAAGATAATAGATAATTAAGAGGGTAACACGTGAAAATCAAAACTGCCTTTATTTCAAAATGGATGAAAAGAGGGGAAGGAGAAAAGGCATGAGACTCCAAGGGTTTCACCGCCTGAAAGGACTGTTTCCCTTATCTAACATTACGACATCCGCTAAGAAGGGGAGAAAATACAGAGTCCACCAATGAAAGTCAATCATCGTGTAGTTTTGTCAGTTTTTTTTAGTGTTTTTAATAGTATTTAGAGGAGTATTACATGGTTTGAAGATTAATTTTGGTTTTATTTGAGACAAAGAAGAAAGTTGTGAATTTTCTGCACGTTTTACATTACCACATATGTTAAAATAATTTTATCATATCTAGAGCTTTGTAACTCTGATAGAGGTGATACCAACGACAAATGAGAGCTAAAAAGAGAGATAGCTACGGAAAAAAATGTGGCACAATTTGGACAGTTTTATGCCTTTTATAAAAGGAAAAATATGCATAATATTTAGTAGTTGGAGGTTTTTTATAGTAATTTGAGACCCAATAGAATTTAGGAGCAATGATTGAAAGTTTTTTTTCCCGTTGAAGACTGATTTCCATCTCCAAATTCATATATTTTTCTTCTAAGCTTATTGTTATAAATAATTTTATTATGAGTAACTAAGTTTTCTTAAATTAGACCTTTTGAGATGACTTTATTTTGATCTATTTGAACCATGTAATTGGCTGAGTATTGTTTTATTAATTTGTAATTCTAGTATTATTCAGTTATATTTGTTCTTAATGCTTTTTTTATGTTTACGAATGTACAAATTTATCTAGGTTTTGAATGATTATTGACCCTAACTTTTGAAACCTGACTTAATATATCTGTTTATAATTAGTAATTACTTTAGGAATAGAGAATTATAATCTTGTGATATAGGAATTAACACGCGATAAAATATGTTTTGATTTCAAATTCTTCTAAGGGGTTATGGTTTTTTTATTAAAAGAGAGGGTTATACATCAAATAATTGGGTATACCTATTTTGTTAATTCATCTTAATACTATAAGAACACTTTAAAGAAATCGACGCAATTAGAAAACAATTAGGGTTGACAATAAACCGAACAAACTCTGATATAGTTCGGAACTCGATTCAACAATTAAATCGTTGAACTAGGTTCATGAAGCAAATGAGCTGAATATGAATAAAAAATTAAGTTCGTTAACTAAATGAGCTGAACTTGAACTATACATAATTTGACTCGTTAGGTTCATGAATCAACTCAATTATATATAAGAACAATTACATTATCTTTAAGAGTATATTTAAAGATGTACTGAAAATCTTAACCTTACATTTTCTTTTAATGTAACAGTTTTAATTGATAATATATATATTCTCAATTAAGAAAAATATTTCTAAAAATAATTATACAAATAAAATCAACATCATATAAATGACGTTTTTCAAAAAAAAAATTTAAAAATTAACAAACATATATTTTCTAATTTAAAAAATATCTTTTTAAAAAATATACTTAATATATAAAAAAAGTATCTTGAAATTAAAAAAAAATTTAAATTTCCTTTAATTTTTAAAAAATATCTTTTTCAAAAATATCTTCTTAATTTAAGAAAAACAAATAATATTCTAGATTTCCTTTAATTTTAAAATATATATTTTTAAAAAATATACTTCATATAAAAATATCTTTAAATTTAAAAAAAAACATATATCTTTAATTTGTTTTAAATTATCTTTAGGAAATTTTTAATGAGTCCAGTCGAGCTAAGGCGAGTTCGACTCGACTCGACTCATTTTCATCCTTACAAACAATGACAAATAAAGGACTCGAGAAAGCCCTGGTTATTTTAATCTCTATTAACTTTCATCTTTTTATTTTCTTTTAGGTAAAAAACCAAACTTTTTTGGAAACACCATGACTTAGTAATTTAAGTATAATGATATTGTCATGCTGCAACTTAGCAATATTTGTGGAGACAAACTTATTATAAATATTATTACTTGGCAATGATTTAGTACAGTTGCTAAATATTCCATCAAGTTTTTGGCGCTGTTTTCAGTGGTTATTGATTAATTTAAACAAATCAATTAAATTATGCTTATGATTTATTTTTATTTTTTAAAAAATTTAGTTTTTATTTTAGTTTTTTATTTTATTCTACTTTTCAAATTTTTTCTGTTATTAATTTTAGTTATTTTCAATTACTATTTCATGTTAGTATTTTTTAATTGTGTCGTGCTAATGATATGGTTTTCTTTCTAATTGTGTATGTGAGGTAAAGTATCTATCAAATTGCTTTATATTCAGATGACAACACAAAAAGTGAAATAGCTCCGAGGAAGAAATGTGAATGTATGATGGAACTTGATTTTTAACTTGGTCTATTAGCATAAATCAAAGTTGTATCAAATAAATTGGTTTCCTCAACTCTAGCTCAAAAAAATGTTAATCAAGTCAGGGTATTACGATGTGATTTATGTGGTGACGGTCATGCCAATGATTGTGTACTAAAGGGATATGCTGAAGAGACTCATTATATTGTAAACTTTCAAAAACTAAGTCCTTACACAGTGGGAAGATCATCCAAATTTCAAATAGAGTAATAATCAATGTCAAAGCTTTAATAAAAAAATCATCGAGATCCACCACCAAGAAAGCCATATCCTCTAGAAGAGGCCGTGCAACAATTCATGAAGATGACTCAAAACATTTTTGAAACAATGAAGTCAATTCAAGATACATCCATCAAGATCCATGAAATATCTCTTAAGAATATTGATATGCAAATTGGGAAGTTTTACAAACAATTGGAGAGTTTAATGGATATATATATATATATAACTTCCTTCTGCGCTCGCGAAGGAGACAACCTGAAAGATACTGAAGAGGATACGAGTATGCTAGGAATGTGAACAAATGCCTTACCCTTTCGGAGATCATACTATCCTTGGGAGTGCACTGAAGATATCCCAATTATCCATTTTTTGTCATTGTGAATGTTCACTTTGTTTAAAAAACAAATTATGAAAATTTTATTTATTTAAAAAATATATATCTTTAAATTTTAAAAAAAACATATATCTTTAATTTATTTTAAATTATCTTTAGGAAATTTTTAATGAGTCCAGTCGAGCTAAGGCGAGTTCGACTCGACTCGACTCATTTTCATCCTTACAAACAATGACAAATAAAGGATTCGAGAAAGCCCTGGTTATTTTAATCTCTATTAACTTTCATCTTTTTATTTTCTTTTAGGTAAAAAACCAAACTTTTTTGGAAACACCATGACTTAGTAATTTAAGTATAATGATATTGTCATGCTGCAACTTAGCAATATTTGTGGAGACAAACTTATCATAAATATTATTACTTGGCAATGATTTAGTACACTTGCTAAATATTCCATCAAGTTTTTGGCGCTGTTTTCAGTGGTTATTGATTAATTTAAACAAATCAATTAAATTATGCTTATGATTTATTTTTATTTTTAAAAAATTTTAGCTTTTATTTTAGTTTTTTATTTTATTCTACTTTTCAAATTTTTTCTGTTATTAATTTTAGTTATTTTCAATTACTATTTCATGTTAGTATTTTTTAATTGTGTCGTGCTAATGATATGTTTTTCTTTCTAATTGTGTATGTGAGGTAAAGTATCTATCAAATTGCTTTATATTCAGATGACAACACAAAAAGTGAAATAGCTCTGAGGAAGAAATGTGAATATATGATGGAACTTGATTTTGAACTTGGTCTATTAGCATAAATCAAAGTTGTATCAAATAAATTGGTTTCCTCAACTCTAGCTCAAAAAAATGTTAATCAAGTCAGGGTATTACGATGTGATTTATGTGGTGAAGGTCATGCCAATGATTGTGTACTAAAGGGATATGCTGAAGAGACTCATTATATTGTAAATTTTCAAAAACTAAGTCCTTACACAGTGGGAAGATCATCCAAATTTCAAATAGAGTAATAATCAATGTCAAAGCTTTAATAAAAAAATCATCGAGATCCACCACCAAGAAAGCCATATCCTCTAGAAGAGGCCGTGCAACAATTCATGAAGATGACTCAAAACATTTTTGAAACAATGAAGTCAATTCAAGATACATCCATCAAGATCCATGAAATATCTCATAAGAATATTGAAATGCAAATTGGGAACTTTTACAAACAATTGGAGAGTTTAATGGATATATAGTGGTTAATCCAAGAAATGATAAAGTTGAGAGAGAAGTCTAAGATGAATGGAAGGTAGTAGATGAAGGATGAGTTGAAAAATAACAAGACGAATAAAAATGCATGCCATCAAATAGAAGAATTTGAGGTGAAAATAAATATGAGAAAAGAGAAAGAATGTTAAGTGAGGATGATCTAGTTTTGGATTCAACAATTTGTCTAGATGTAAATATCCAACTAGAAAACATTTAACAAAAGATTATACCTAAAAATCAATTTAGAAACAAAGTACCTGAAAGTAACAAAAAAATTGATGAAGTATAGAATGTCATTTATGCCTTGTTCTCTACTATCAAATTGAAGAAGATCTGGAAGGAACCTTATAAACCCTCAATTTCATAAGATTCTTACCCCAAGAAAAGGAGGAAAAATGATATATTGTTTGTGTCATATATGTCTCCCTATAAAAGAATCAAACGGTCAAGCTAATGATCATAAAGAAGCGTTATGTGGGAGGCAAACCACAAAATAGTGTTACTTAATTTTTTATTTTATTTTTCTTTCCTTTTGAGTATTTGTGTTGTTATTTAAAATGACTGAACTTCCTTTCTTTATAAATTTTTATTTTAAAATCATTACCCACATATCAATGACTACCACAAGTGAAAAGAAAAATATTTAAAAAAACTGTAATGAGGATGCTCAGTTGTTATGGTAGTTATAAATGTGGATTGAAAAATAAAGAAGATGAATAATATCTAAATATTGTATACTCAACTTCAAGGCACCTAAACAAGTAAGGTTTGAGCCCAAATATATCATTTTCTTTTTAACTTTTTCCTTACTGTTGAGAGTATCCAGGCTATTGCTTATTTCTAGAAGTTAGAACTTTTCTAAGTAGTTGATTGGTCTAATTTTTTATACATACTGAGACACTTATTTGTTTAAACTATGAGTATTTTCAAGTCATCCTTTAATTTAATCATCTATTGTTAAACCTTTAGAGCCTTGGTCACTTCTTTCCATTCTCTTGGGAGTTAGGTAAAATTGAATTTTCCTTGTTAATGTAAAATACTAAGTTAGGGGTTGCTCTTGAAACTATCAAAATTTTAAGTATGTGTGGAGGGGTACTAAAGAACATTTAATAAAAATAAAGAAGTTCAAATGTCTTTTTTTTAAACAAAGTGAAAAAATAAACAAGAAAAGTTATTCTCTAATTAATGAATTCGTACTTAATATTATGTTAAGAATTTTTGTGGAACAAGTAAAACAAGGAAAATATCTAGTTAATTCCAAATTTTAAACCTATTATCCAAAAAAATATCACATTGACATAAGCTCCGTTATAACCTGAAAAGACCTCAAAAGCGTGTATTCAAATTCCGAGTTTTAATGATTTTTGGAAATTTGCAAGCTTATGATAATATAACTATTGTATATTTAGTCAGTGATTACCATATTAGTCCACTTGAGCGAAAATATGAGAAAATGATACAAGTTGGTTGTATCTGAGCATTAGAAGAATTATTTGAACTTTTATTAATTGAAGAAAACAGCATAGGTGACATTTGACCCAAGAAGGTGTGGTGATAATTGGTTGGGTACGAATGCCATTTTAGTGTTAAAATTTTTAGTTTGCAAATTTGTTCCTTCAGGACAAGTAACAAATCAATTTTGGGTTGTGATGATAGTCAGTCATCATGTAGTTTTAATAATTGTTTTTAGGGTCTTTAATAGTATTTAGAGGATAATTACATGGTTTGAAGATGAATTTTGGAGATAATGAAAAAAGCTGTGAATTTTCAGCACATTTTACATAATGATGTCGGTCAAGTAATTTGATCATATCTAGAGCGCTTCATAACTCCTATTGAGGTGACACCAACAGAAAATGAAAGCTAACAAAAAGAAATAGCAAGAATTATAAAAGGAAAAGTATGCAAAAAAAATTAAGCTTTTCAGTTTTTTTAGACAAAATTGACAGTGAAACAGATTTTAGGAGCAAGGATTGAATTTTTTTCTCCAATGAAGACCAATTTTCATTTCCAATTTCATGTATTTTTCTTTCAAACTTGTTGCTATGAATAATTTTAGTATGGGTAGCTTAGTTTTCTTATATTAGGTCTTTTGATATGAATTTATTTTAATCTATTTAACCACATATTGGATTAATACTATTTTATTAATTTGCAATTCCAATATTATTTAGTTATATTTGTGAAAGTGAAGTCACATTATCGTATGGTGTCATATTCTTTGTTTTGATGTTTTTGTCAATTTGAGTGTATATGATTGTGTTTATTCACTTATTTGTAAATTTCTTTTTATTTAAATATTCACATATTTGTAATTCATTTGCAATTTGATTTGTACGATTTTTAGTTTGACTATTTATCATTATACAATTAAGACCCCTCAGTAATCAATAAAATTATAGTTTTAATCCATTATATTTTGCCTTTTTAGCAAAGCAAGTTGGTGTTTTTGTTTTATCTAATGTTGTTTGAATCCCAAGTTATAACACTTAAATCAAAGTGGCCAAATATTTGAATAGAATCACGTGCAATGTGTGACTCGAATCAAGACTCTTGTGAAAATTGGAATTTTCCTTTAGAGGATTTGACTGGAATCATAAAATTAACTTGACTCGAATCACAACCTAATGTGACTCAAGTCATGTTTAAAGTTTTAATAGAATCATAGCTCTCCATTATCACAACCCGATTTTGACCCTTAATCATCGATTCAATAGATTCATCATTGCTATTGCATCCTGTCGCGGCTGGAAAAATGACAGAGTCGCCACCATTCTTAATTGTTCCTAAGGAACAAGGAAATAATGATAAAACCTATTAACTAAATGTGAGATACTGGGTTCGGGAGTTGGTTAAGTAAGGGGAAGGTGTTAGGCACCCCTTACCTCCATTGTACTCAATGGGATCCTCCTCTAATTTTAGGGCTAATGTATGTTTCTAAGGTGTTTGCTTGATTTCTAATTAACTATTGATTATTCATTTATTTACAGAAGGTATTCCATTTAAATGGACGAGAGACCCAAAAAGTTTTTTTTTATAATTGTACTCGTTAGAGTTTACATCTCTATGCCTACGTACCTCCGCATTAGGAGAGGGATCAGAGTACCGTAGTTCTTCTTAAAAATGTTGATTGGTTGGTTGTTTTATCCCTTGAAAATTCTCACGGATCGGGGGTGGAGAAATGATTTTAGAAAATGCCTCAATACACTAGGGTAGAGGTCTTACGGTTTGAAGTGAATTTGAACTGATTTTAACCCTTTATCTCTTGTAAAAAATATTGATTTAATTTATTTAAGAAAATAAATTAGAAGTCATAGTTATGTGTTAGGTGTAACCCTTAATCCCAGTTTCAACTCTCAATTTAACCCTTGAAAATCCCATATTTTTATCCCCAAATAGTATCCCATGTCTTAGTCCCATTTTTTATTTTTGAAAATATAATTTAATTAATAAGAATATATTAAATATGATGTAATAATATAATACAAAATGAATAAAATTAAATAATTTAAATTAGATTCCACGAGATATATCCCCTATCCCTATTTTGTCCCATCTTTATACCCCTTAAGACCCTAAGAATTATTCGTGATTCTATCCCCTAATTCCTGATTTAATTAACTTTAATATAAATAATATAAATCTCTAATCAATTAAAATATTACTATCATAATTAATTAATTAAATAAAAATGTCATAAATAAAAAAAATAACAAAAAATTAATTTTAATTTTAGTTGAATTAATCCTAAATATTAAATGGATAAATCTTAATTAATAGTTAATTAAGTAATTATTTAAGTAAAATTAATAAAACGAGGGGGTGGTATTTTGAACTGGTAAGCAAATGGGCCATTAGGAAGGGGTCAACTGAAGCTTCAAATACATTGGATTCAGAGTTGGTGGAGAAATGGTCATTATGTTCAATGTAGCCCTTTTCCAATATATATCACCAATTTCAAATTTGTAAAGATCCCTGGAGTCTTGCCATTTGCAGACTACCATTCCATCAAATAAATTTGAGCCTTTATCCAATTCTTTGCACTCTTATTTGTTTCTGTTCAACAAATATTTTGCATATTTTAATTGATAAATATCATTGTTTTAAATAAATAAAATTTTCATAATTTGTTTTTTAAACAAAGTGAACATTCACAATGACAAAAAAGGGATAATTGGGATATCTTCAGTGCACTCCCAAGGATAGTATGATTTCCGAAAGGGTAAGACATTTGTTCATATTCCTAGCATACTCGTATCCTCTTCAGTATCTTTCAGGTTGTTTCCTTCGCGAGCGCAGAAGGAAGTTATGCCCCACCAAATCCCCAAAGAGTCTGGAGTTTGGTCTCAGTTTTCTAGCTCCCCAGTTGAGGCTGGATCTAGCATCCGTGTTATCAATTATATGGTTGTCATCACTTGTGTGGATGGACTTAAAATCCCTTATAAGTTGGTAAATTTGGCATGCTATCTTTTCGAGGAAGTTGATCTTCCCTCATTCAGATTGGAATTCTCCCGGAGAGTGAGCAGAAAATCCCTAGCATGAGTGGAATTCTCAACATTTGGTTTGCAGCTTACCCCCCGTGGATTCGCCTACATTAATATCCAGCAGGCTCGGCTTTGTTCATCCTCAGCAGGGTTGATCCCATTTTAACTTCCCAGTACGGTCGTCAGCAGTCCTTCCCCAGTGGAGTTGTCTGATCAAAGCCTGTTTGTTATTTCCTCCTGAGCGGGGTGAGTGTTGAAAATGTTTATTTTCTATCCTCAGCGGAGCGGTGTTCCTCTTCTCCTCGACAGAGATTGTTTCTCCAGCAGTGCGAGGAAATTTGTAAGTTTTGGAACTTTTGATTGGTGGTTATTCCCCACAGAGTTTCATCTATCTCCTTGATAATTTCCCCAGTAGAGTTGCTTCTACGGCAGATTTTATCCATGTCCAAATTCCCCAACCGAGACTTTGCCTCATTGCGGTTTGGCGTTGGAACTTATGAGGAAGAGGTGTTGATTCCTTCCTTAGCAAAGTGACTAGTTCTCCTTCTCCTTAGCAGAGATATTTCTTTCCGTGGTTAAAAGTGAACCGTGTTTGATGTGCTTCTGTTGTTTGGTTGTTCCCCACATAATTCTACATCACTTCCTGATAAGATCCCCAGTGGTTGCTTCTCTGACTGATCTTATCCTTATCCCTGCGTACTGTTGGAGGATCCCCAACTTTGGTGATTGTGATCCCTTGCCTATCCCCAACAGTAATCTCTGATTCTCTGTAATCCTACTCGTATCCCCTATCAGTGATCTTTGTCCCTGGAAGTGATTGTTTGATCCTCAACATTGGCCTTTGTTCCCCTGCAGTGATTGGTGTTTCCTGGTATCTGTTGCCCCCCATCAGATTGGGAGTTTCCCCAGTGGGCCTGGCTTTCTCTTTTGAGACGTAGTACCGGATGTTTGTCCATTGATTCCTGGACCGGTTTGTGTTATATATGTCTGTTTGTCAGCATTAATCATACATAAACTACGCATATACATGCATAATTATAACATTCAGATATTCATGTCGCATTCTTTGCCATATATCTTTGTTTGTTGTCTCCTGCTATTCGGCGATATATATTTCCCCAAGCAGATGTTTGTGTCTGATCTCTCCACATAGAGTCAGCCCCATAGGCAGAAAGCATTTATCCTTTCTTCCATATTCCCCACTGAGTTATGTCCTCGTGGATGATCATTATTTCTGTATCCTTCCAAAATATGTATTGGGAGGGAGTTACTCCCCTGGGTTATGTCCTTAACTGGGTTGAGTCTTATTCAATGTGTCTCTCTAGTTCGATCCTAGATTGACCACTCTTGTTATTTCCAATTGCGCTTCCCCGTAGTTTAGATAGATGATTGCTCAGTAACCAGTAATTGTCCATCTTTTCCCCGGCTGAATCTGTGGCCTTCTACCCAGTAACCGGTAGTCATAAGTCCTATCTGTGTGGTTTTCTACCCTCATACCAGTAGATGTAATCCCCTCTTTATTGGTTATCTTTATCCAATATTCGGTATTGATATTCCTTCCCTTTTAAGTGTATCTCCCAGTAACTGGTGATATATCTCTTGGATGATTGCTCTGATAAAGCAATGTATCCCCGGCGAGTCATCTTTCATTTACCCCTTTTGTTGGTAATGATCGTTTTTCCCCTTTGATTGGTCATCATTTTATACCTAGTAGTCGGTATCCCGATGTCCTTTCTTTTTGATCGATTTATCCTTTATTAACCCAGTAACCGGTTGTGGATAATCTTCCATGAGAGTATGTTATCTATGTTCTGACGGCAATAGATAATATATCTCATGCGCTCTACAGTCGAAGTCTTTCTTCCCCGGTCGAGTAAGATTCGTATTTCCTCATGGAATCGAATGCCCATCCTGTAATCGAGTTTGCTTTTTTAACCCTCCTTTTGGATGATGAGTGTTTTGGGAATATTCCCCAATTCACGCCTTGGTTGGTCACCTATTATATGCCCAGTAACCGGTATCCCTGGTGTTCCTTCCTTTCTGCTCCCTATTATGACTTTTTATCCCCCGCGGAGTTAGATTTCCCTGAGTCAAAATATACCTCTTTAGGTCTTCCTCAGATGTTTTGGATGATTGATATCTCTCACCCTTATACCGGTCTTAGATATTTACTTTCCCCGAGCATGTTGTACTCTCGCCCTTATACCGGTGTTTTGATCACATGTCTCTTCGAGCTTATTACCCAGTAACCGGTAATACCTCATTTTGTTGTTTCCTCAGCTGAGTCCTCTTTGGGCATTCCCCATTGGAGTCCTTTAGTGGATTTTCCCAGCCTGAGTTCGGATTTTTATCCGAGGAATCCTTTGTGGATAGTTTCGCTGTATTGGCATATTCCCCAATACATGCATCTTTGCGTCAGCTCGAGTCTTTCCATTGATTTATTTTCATGGAACCCCTTCGTGTCTCTCAGCAATTTCCAAGTCGTGATCTGCTCACGCATTTTATTCCATTTACTCCCCAGAGTCTCTGTCCCATTTATGAGTGTATTACTCATATGGATTTTCAGTTTCTCCGGATTTCTTTTCCTTTGTGGACACATATCCCCACAGAGTATTAACCTTTTTCATACATACATTTGCATCATGAGGTCTCTTAGGGATCAAAATTCGTCTCTTTGTTATTATTTAAGCCCATTCTACCTCGTCGAGACGAAGATTTTAACCTTCATATCTCCAGCTAGAATGACCTTAAATAGGGGCATCTGTAAGACCCCAATTTTGACCCTAAGATCCCTCATGGCATCATATCATTGCATTTGCACCTTGCCTCAAGGATCATATCATCTTGGCTCTTTAACCTTTGGGGTGGGAACTTATGAGAGTTGGTTTGAGAACACCAAGCATGCTTGAATTGTATATTATTTCTTTTCTTATTTTGTTTACTAACCAAAAGCACAAAAATATATCACTAACTTCTTTTGTTTTGTAGCTTGAGCAATCAAAAGATCCAAGGTTCCTAGGAGGCCGTATGCTCAAAGATATGGCCAGATGAAGTGAAAGTAAGCATGACAATGGTTCACAAATCTCTCATTCATCATATATGCCTCCCAAGTATCTCAATTTGTCAATTTGATCAAAGCAAACCAAAGGGCTTGAGGATTGTTTCCCAAGGAAGCCCTAATTCATATGTTCATCAACTGTGCCTTGCTCATGAAGCAACCTCAACCCATGATCAAATAAAATCAATGGAATTTCTTTCACTCATATTTTCATGCATATTTGAGCTTATTTGAGTTCCCTCAATCATCAATTCATCAAGATTTGAGGTTTGGACTTGAGAAGTTGATCAGTCAATTCATCTGACTATTTTGAAATACACTGAGACCTAAATTTTAATGTGTTTGTCAAATGGAGATGACCCCAAGGGAAAAAAATTTCTTAAGAACCATATGAACAACTTTCATGTTCATCAAAAGTTTATTTGAAGCTTGGAAGATCATCATCCATTTCAAAACATTATAGGTCATTTTGACTGAAACCCTAATTTTGGGTCAACTTCCCAAGGACATAACTCATTCATTTTTCATGATTTTGGGATGGGATCAAATTAATTGGAAATTTTAAGATGTATACTTCAATTGTTATGTTGAACAAATTTTCATAATCCTAAAATAAATACATTTGATAATGAAAAACATTATAGGTCACTTTTGACCAAAGTTATTGAAATGTGAAAAAGTCCAACTTCAGGTGCCCATAACTTTCTCATAAAAAATCCAAATGATGCAACATTTGAGTCCAAATTTATTTTATTGAAACTATATACAACTTTGATGTTGAAGGTTTTGTCATTTGAGGCTTGCATCATTGAAACAAAAGGGCTTGAAATTGGTCTATTTTGGAAATTTTCACATACACATGTTTTGCACTTTGAACTTTATGACCAATTTTCACTAATTTCCCAATTTCAATTGAAGTTTTGTTCAACATAACAATTGATCCTCATGTCAAGAACTTTCCAACGATTACCCACAAGGACATGTTTTATTTTTGGAAGAGGCATTTTCGAAGAGGGGAATATTTTGGTGCAATTTTGGAAACTTGATTGAAACTCATTGCATATTCCAATTACCTCACATTTGCACGTCCATTTCAGATCAAAATGACTTCAGCTTGCCATTCAAATTAGATTTGGGCCCTCCATGCGCCTGTACAGGCCCATGCATGGAGGCCCTTATCATTCATGCACACGAAAATTCACCTTGCTTGCAGCTTGTTTTGCTATAAATAGAAGGGTTCAGCTCCATTATTCTCCAACCTGAAGGCGCCTGATATGCTACACAATTGAATCCATAACCATACCTAAAGGAATTCTCTCTTTCATTTCAAAATTTCAGATCTAATTTTCAACTTCATTGGTTGATTATTAGACTTAAAATTCCCTGGCCTTGCTTCATCTTCACCTCAAGAGTACACTACAATCAATAGCTGTGAAGAATTGTGCTCCATATATCTACATTTCAGAGGTGGATGTTCAAACTTTTCTTCTTCGAAACTCACTGATTACTGCTTGTTTCTTGTGTTTATTGGTTTGGCTGAAGTCCTCTCATCAGAGGCATTTGAATTGTGCTTTTAATTTTGCAAAATCATCAAGTTCAATTTGAACTCCATCATTTTCCTCTTCTGATTTCTCTTACTATGGGGATCTAGAAGGAAAACCAATGGTACAGGGATGATGTACATCACCCCAGCTTTCCAATGATATGAGGATCGCTTCATTTGGTTAAGATGTTTTGTCTGCAACTTTGGCCGGAAAATACAAGCTCGCCGGAGAAGACGGTGGTGTACACCACTGTCTGTTTTCCAGATCAAATGTGAGTCGTACGATGTGTTTTCCAGATTTAATCTCGTCCTTCCTTTATTATGACTTTTTTAAAGGCCTCGTCTGTCTCAGTTGACTAAGGCATTTGGTAGGCGCGCGCTGATAGCCCTTGGATGTGTCAGCTCAATTAATGAGACTGGATCCAACGCGCCACATATTTTCCCATTTTTCATTTTCTGATTTAATCCTCTTTTATTTTCTTTTATTTCATTTTATTTCAAAAAATCATAACTCTTTCATTTTAATTCCAAAAAACATGGGAACAATTGCATTATTTCTCTTTTAATTTCTAGTTTCTAAAAATGATTTTTAATATTTTTTTTTATCATTTGATATTTTTTGTGAATTTTCTCTTTTTTGGTTATTTTTAATTCATTTTAAATAGTTTCCAATATCCAAAAAATACAAAAATATTTTCTTAACCTCTTTGAATGATGATAGATCTATGAGAAATATTCTCATCAATTTATTAATTGATTTGAGATTTTAGTTCAATTAGGTTATTTTTTATTCATTTTTAAGTGATTAAAAATAGTTTCTGGTTTCTAAAAATGCTGAAATTTTTTGTCAAACTTTGTTTGACCTTGTTGAACTTAGGATGATCCATTTGGACTTTTCAAAGTTGATTTGAAATGGATTTGAAGTTTAACCTTAAATTGTTTATTTTAATTCAAGTATTATTTTAATTTTGAAAAAATACCAAAAATATTTTATTTGTTTCTTGACTTCTAAGTTCCATTTTGCTTTTATTTACAAGTGTTTGACTTTGATTCTAATCATCTTTGGTCAATGCACTCTACTTACTTCATTTGAATTCCATTAATGTACATTCTTATTCATATTCTTCTTCATCTTTTTTCTTTTTGATCAATGAGTTAAAGATTGGTGGTTAGCCTTGATGTATAGGAGGTTTAACCTTCCTTGATTCAAATCTAATTCATCTTGATCAAAGATCAAGTGAATGGCTTTGCATTAAGGATGGGTTGCTTCTTAATCAAGCAAAAAACCTAAATCAATACAAGATCATTCTCATTTTCTTTTGGCATGGCAAGTTGTAGGAGCTTAGCTTACTAGTCAAGGTCTCTAACTTGTGTTTGTTGCCTACATTTTTATTGACCGGCCTCAGATAGGTGTGACTACTACATTAGTCCACTTACGATTGCTTAACATAGCACTAAATTGCCTTATGGCACACTAACTCTAACTATTAACCATTAACTTTTAATTCTTGCACTTTACATTAATGCAAATTTAATATTCCTGTACATATTATTCATTTGCTTTTGCCCTTTGCTCACTTGAGCACATGTTTATGTTAATGCAATTTGCCTTTTGCTCACTTGAGCACATAATTGTGTATATACTATTTTGCTTGTGTTTTGTTTTGATTGTTGTGAACCAAATGCAAATGGACAAAAGGACTTAGATTCTAGGACATTCCCTATGCAAAATGGAGTCAAAGAGCAACTAGGCCTCATGCCTTTAGAGTGCTATAAATGCCAAAGATCAACTAGGCCTCATGCCTTTAGAATGCTTAATGTTGAAGACTTTGAAAGGACCTAATCTCTAAACTCACTCTTGTCCATTCTTTATTTGCATTGTGGAACATTTTTTTATGTGTGTTTTCTTGTGCTAGGGATTCCAATTTGAGCCTAATTGAAGAACCATTGTCATAAGCATCCAAAGTGAGAGATATAAAAGCCATTGAAAGATTCCTAGGAGCTTTGTTTGATTGTGTGCTTGATTGCTTGAGTATTTTCTTATTTGCTTGCTTATTACAAAGGATGGGAGCTACTTGGATCATCACTATGATCTCAATAAGGGAACTCCATTTGTGGTTTTACTTCTCTTCCTTCATCTTTGTATGTTTAGGACTCAGCCATTCTTCTTCTTCCCTCCACTCTAACCCAAGCCAAAACTTTTGTGCAAATATTAACATTTGTTTTCAAAATTAGAAACCTAAGCATTATGCTTTTGATTTTTCAAACTTTCTTTTCATAACACTTATTTTGAATTGAATCCTAAGTTAACTTTGACCATATTTTATAAATACTTTTCATTGGTAAATACAACTCACTCAATTGTTTTTCTGGTTTCAATGGCCACTTCTTGCCAAAGTTTTTTTTTCATAAACCATAGCTATTAGGTTTGAGTTATCCTTGAGGTTGATATAATACTCACCTATATTCTTAGTGATGAACAATTAGTCTTCCATGCTTATTATAGGGTTAACCCCTCACTAGCATGTTGAAGTTATCCTCACATGGTGGATTTGTGGTTTTAGGTTGAGTTTTCTCCCTTGGATAACAAAAGACCTTAAGGCTTTTGGACCAATTAATTCACCCACTTGTTTTGAGATTTTTTACCCCGAACTACGAGGTTTTGATCCTAATCTTTTTTAAGATGGTACGTAGGCAATGGGTTTATCCATTCAAACACAAAAATTGTAAACAATTTGTATATTCTCTTCTCATCCCCCCAATCATGTTTGCACAAATAATTTTTTCACAAATATCAACCTACCTTACAACAAATTGTGAAAAGGGCTCCCTAGGAGTACCTAGGATGTTTTGGGTGCTTAAAACCATCCCATTGCATAACCAACCCCCTTATCCAGATCTCTGACATTTTTATTAGTTTTTGATTTGATAAAACTTCTCGGTTTTTGTTCTCTTTCTAACCTTTCCTTTGGATAAATAAAAGTGCGGTGGCGACTCGATTTGTATGATTTACTTTTGATTTAGTCAATAAATCTAAAGGTAACGAATACCCCACTACACACAGGAGCTCTAATTGTTCCAACTGACAAAAGATAGAGCACATAAGAGATATTACAAAAGCCATTTAAGGGAATATGAGATATTATAAGAGCCATGAATCCATCCAGATTAATTGGCTTAGAATTTAAGAAATAAATAAAATCATTCCAAAAATAGACAAATCTCATTCAATTTTTGACCTAATTCTTATTTATAAATAGCACAAGTTTTCTACACTTTTTTCCATCCACAATTCACAAATTCAATCCCAAAAGTTGTTGTTATTCACACGGAAGAAGAACAACAACTAAACCTTAAACCTTCAACATCTATCCAAGTAAAAAAAGAGATGGAATCTCGCGTCAAAGGAGAACAAGAAGAGGAGTTAGAGGAGGTTCTAGGCAGAAAGGGGAAAGAAGGGGTTCTAGTTAGAAGGGGTTCTACCTAGAACTCACCTCTAACACATGGAGATGATGAAGATGATGAGTAGAAAATGGTGATGATAAGCTTCCATGATTCTTCATGAGCTTTTCCTTCTTCTTCCTCTTCCTCTTTCTTTCTTTCTTTTCTCTTCTCCCACTTTCTGATAACACTCTCTCTCTCTTTCTCCAATCTTATCTCTTCCCTTTCTCTTACCACCACACAACATATATATATATATAACATGTAATTAATTTATATTATGATATTAGTTAGTAATAAAATATTTCAATTGATATTTGATCTTGCAGTACCAATTGACCAATTATTAATGTTACCAAAAATGTCCTCTCTTGTACATATTAATATTAGTTTGTCCCTTTTATTAATAATTAATCTCTTCAGAGTTCACTTGTTACTCTATTGGTTCCAACTGACAATATTTAGAACTCATAGGAGCTCTAATTGTTCCAACTGACAAAAGATAGAGTACATAGGAGATATTACAAAAGTCATTTAAGGGAATATGAGATATTACAAAAGCCATGAATCCATGCAGATTAATTGGCTTATCCTTTAAGAAATAAATAAAATCATTCCAAAAATAGACAAATCTCATTCAATTTTTTACCTAATTCTTATTTATAAATAGCACAAGTTTTCTACATTTTTTTCCATCCACAATTCACAAATTCAATCCCAAAAGTTGTTGTTATTCACACTCAAGAAGAACAACAACTAAACCTTAAACCTTCAACATCTATCCAAGTAAGAAAAAGAGAAGGAATCTCGCGTCAAAGGAGAACAAGAAGAGGAGTTAGAAGGGGTTCTAGGCAGAAAGAGGAAAGAAGGAGAAAAGAGCATGCACCTTTACTAAAAACCAGTTAAAATAGCATGCAACTTTTAATCAATTTTTCTTAAATTAACTTTGTAACTAACATAAAAAAAATCAATTTTTTAAGCAACATTTAGCTAATATAAAAAAAATCAATTTTTAAATCAATTTTTTAAATAAACTTTTTTAAAGAAAGTTCTAAAGTAATCAATTTTTAAAATAAACTTCTTTAAAAAATTTCTAAAAGCAATCAATTTTTTAAATCAACTATTTTTAAAGAAATTATTTTCTAACTAATATCATGAAACAAATTTCTAAGAAAGTATTCTAAATTAACTTTCTTTTTTAGTAATATCACAAATCCCTTTTTTACTAATATAAAAAATCTTTAACACTAATGTCCTGAATCCTTTTATATAATCAAAACTCAAAACCATGATTAAAATTCAACATTCCACAAATTTCTTCTTCGCTTTTATTATCCAACAACAACAATCTTGTTTCCTTATTAAAAAACAAAAATACCAAAAAAGCTTACCCTTTTATTATTAGATTACTATATAGTCTTGGTAACTTAACTCAGTTTTAAATTCAAAATACCAAAGTATTAAGTTCATTTAGACATTTTCTCATTTTACTAGTTTAGACTCCATAGATTGTTAATATATAAAAATACAAAAAATTATGTCTTAAAAAATCAAAACAACAAAAATAATCATGTATATATGACCATTTTCGCAAAAATCAATTAGAGATCCATCTAAAATCAAATTCAACTCACTCAAACATATGTTCTCTGCCCTTGTGCATTAAGACCTTTTTATCAAACCTTTCGCCATCCCCGATGCGTTGAGAACTTTTCTAAACTAAAATCAACAAACACACACACATTTGCTCTGATCCTTCATCAAACATGAAGGTATGTAGGCATAGACTCGTAGTACTCAAGCGAGTACAATAATCAAAAATATTTTTTGTGTCCTTCTTTATTAATCAAATATTTTCTCTAAATAATAATATTTCCATTGTAAATAAATAAATTAAGTAAGAATAAGTAACTTAAGCAAAATTTTCCTTAGAAACACACACTAACCCTATAATTAGAGGAGGATCTCATTGAGTATAATGGAAGTATGGGGTACCTAATACCTTCTCATTGCTTAACCCACTCCCGAGCCCTAGTCTCTCCCCTTAACTTTAGGTTTTATCATTATTTATCTGTTTCTTAGGAACGAATAAAAAATGACGGTGACTTTGTGATTTTTCCAGCCACAACAAATCTCACAACAATATAGAACTAGATAAAGACCCGCACGAAGTGCGGGGCTGAGATGAATTTTTATGTAGTATTATAAAACTTAGATTTTTATTTTATTTATTATAAAAAAATTATAATTAAGACGATAATATAAACTTTATAAAAAGAGTGAGTAAAAATTTAGGTGAAAAGAAATATGTTTGAATCATAGATATGCAAATAAGATATATTTTTTATGGCCTTTGGATTTTTATGGTCCTCCGACTAGGATAATTTATTTCTAATACTTTTTTTAATGATGATTAGGATGATTTATTATTTAATATTTTTTTACATAATTAATTAATATTAATAGTTTTAATTAAGTTTTTTTAGAAATTAATTAATTAAATTTTTTTAGAAATTAATTAATTAAAATTTTAAAAAATACTTTGCACCTTAAGCCCATCTCATTTAAGCACTAGCCCAATATTCAAAATTGTAAATGATAATACTAATGAGATATATAAATACTAACTATATTTATTAAAAAAATCAATGTAAAATTTTAATGAGAAACCGAACTCACACTACACCTGCAATCTTTGTTCATAATTTTAGAGCAAAATTTCAATTGAATGAACAGACATACATATTTTGTTAAATGGGATAGTTATTTTGCAAAAGTCCTATTAAACTATATTTGAACAAGTATTATTAATGTCTTCAACCTCATTGTTCATCTTACAACGATCGTCTCTTTTGATATCAGAATCCAGGGTCAGTCCAAACAATTAAGTGGTTGAATTTTAAAATTGAATAATTAATAATTAAAAATACTTTTTTTATTTTTCTATTCATATTAAGTAAAATTATAAATAAATGAAACAACATAACAAATTTTAAAGTAGTAAAAAAAAGTGCAATTCATTAATGAAGAATTTAGATAATGTAGTTAGAAACCAATGCAATTGCATATAATTTGCTGCTTCTTTTTAAGCATTTACAGAAAATAATACTATATAAAATAAATAAATATATGGAATAGTTATTTTGATGATTGACATTAGAAAAGTAAAAAAATGAATACTTTAAAATTGAACCTCGCTAGTGTTTTGAGCATGATGATGCAATGTTGTGTGAGATACTTCAAAATTCAATTTTTTAAAACCCAAAACTACCATAAAGTATTAGAATTACGATGTTTGTTAATATAGAAATATATACATCCCACATCGTAAGTTGATTAAGATTGATTACCAAAATTATCTAATTAAATAAAACTTTTATCAATTAAATAGACTTAAATAGTCTGTTGGTCCCGGTAAGTTAGCGAGTTTTTGAATTTGGTTCCTGTATCTTTTTTTTGATCTAGGTCCCTATATCTCATTTTTGTGTTGGCGTTAGTCCCTAGAGTTAAAATTCTATTAAAAAAAATAGATTTGACTAACAGTGCACACGTGGAACTGATGAGTAGATTAACATCGCTGACGTCGCAGACATTGCATTGACACGAAAGCATGTTATCACTAGACCAAACTACACATTTGTGTAGCTAGTTGCAACAAATATATATATATATATATATATATATATATATATATATATATATATATATATATATATATATATATATATATATATTATATATATATATATATATATATATATATATATATATATATATATATATATATATATATATTATATATATATATAATTGGTTAATTAGCTTAATTATTTAATATTTCAATAGTTTGTTTCAATTATTTAGTTCATTAAATTATTCATTTATTTAATATTTCAATTATTTAATATTTTAATATTAAAAATTTTAAATTAGTTTAAAATTTAATATTTCATATTTCAACTATTAAAATTTACTCAGCAGTTCCATGTGTGCACCGTTAGTCCAATCAAATTTTTTTAAAATATAATTTTCATTCCAGGGACTAACGCTAACAAAAAAGTGAGATATAGGGACCCAGATAAAGAAAAGATACAGGGACCAAATTTAAAATCTTGCTAACTTACAGGGACCAATAGACTATTTAAGTCATTAATTTAATTAAAATGGTCGAAGCGATTTAACCATAATGTGCTCAAAATCAGTTTGTGTGTAATGGCAACAAGAGTAATATCATACGCAAGATCATAACACGACGAAAATATCCTATCAATGTATTGAAATTTTGGCGGCATAACCACACAGAAAAGTCGAATCCACGGATTTAATCCAATTTAACGCAATGGAATCAAATAGCAACAACAATATTATATTTACAATATTTATAATTTATGAGAGTGTCATGATCAACGAGCCTAATGCACATAATAAAACCCAATACTTATCCTAAATTCAATTTTATAATAATAATAATAATAATAATAATAATAATAATAATAATAATAATAATAAATAAACAAAAAGAATATTGCAAGGGGGGAGCAGCGCCCCTACTTCTTGATTCCATATAGTCTGACTTTTTTTCAGCAAAATTAACCACGGTCATTGATATTATGACATGTGGCATCAAAAAAAGAAGAAGAAGAAAGAAACAAATTAAATGCCAAAACGTTAGAACACAAAAACATAACAAAATCCAACCATTCCTCCTCACTTTTCTTCTTAATTTCAACACTTATTCCAAAAATAAAAACAAAATAAAAATATACTCTAGGATCAAACCAACCTATATCAACCATTAGTTCTAGTCTCAATCTCAATGTTAAATGAAAACAATAATAAAATAGAAGGATTACCCAAATCGCGGTGGACAGATCGGCGGTATAGCGTGAAGATATGTTGGTATTGTAGTTCAACCTTAATGTAATGAATCATTAACAACACTATATTTCCATCTATGCAGCAACCTCTTAAAATTAAACATTGCATACTGTTTCTCGATCTCAAACATCTGATCTAACCAATTTGGCATAAATGGTTATGTCCACATACACATAACCTGAAAGTTCTAACGCCCAATTTACCGAATTTCCTCCAATCTGTTACAAAGAAACAAAATTACACAACAAACATATTAAGAATCAAAACAGAGGAACATACTATATTCTATTCTAGTCCAATAATTCATCGAAGTAGCTCGTAGTTCATTCACTTTGTATGGTTCGTTGGATGACTTTGGGTTTGGAATGAAAGCTCTGAATATTATTGAAGGCTCTCAACAACGGATTTGTGGTGATTTTAGGGATCAGTGAGAGTAGCGGATGGTGGTATTCAAGGTGTTTATTTTTTTGAGTTATTAGGGGTTGTGAGTAGTGTCGGAGAAGAAGGAATGGTGTTGTGCTACATGTGGTCGCGAGTGCGATTTGTAAGGAGGAGAGGGAAGATCTCGTGGTGTCACAGTATTGCGGAGAGAGTGTTGAGGTTTGTATGAGAGTGAAACCGACGGCGAGGAGAGTGAGGTAGATAATTTGTGCCAGTTGTTATTGTTTGGATGTTTTCCAACGATGATGGTGATAAGCGGTAAGTTTGTGGTGGTGTAAGTGAGATTTAAAGATAGTGATGAGATTTGGCTAGAGGAAGGTTGAAGAGCGTGGTAGGGAAGACTTCACGCATCAGAGAAAAAGATGAACTTTTTTATTTTCTTATGATTGAGAGAAAGCGTTCTCTATTTCAGTCAGTGGAGAGAATCATCCGTTGGGAATTTTTTAAGTAGTGGCTCGCGTGACAGCAGTGAAGGAGGGAGGAAATCCTCTCAATTTGGGCCATCTTTCTGCTAAGAGAGAGTATCCAGGATAAAGTTAATTTTGTCTTTATTCTCTCTTTGTTAGCTGGTGTGTGTGATTTATGAGTGGTCCAAAATTTATTCCTTCTTTTCATTTTTATTGCTGAATTTTGAATGAAAGATATAAAGATGTCGCATGTCATTTGCTTATTGGAGGGATAAGTCATTTTTCAATTCTCCTTATCCGCTGCTATGAGAGACGTTGGGGAGACAATCCAAAACCAATATCATCTTTTTTCTTTCTCTTTATTAATTCCTTTTAAACTTATTTGTTTGAACAATAAAAATACACATGGATAATGTTTGCTAACCCTTGATTAAATGAACCTAATGGTCATGATTGAAATAAAGAAATACAAATTAATTTAAAATGTCAATGTTGCCCCTTCTAGAAGTTTTAAAAGATTTAAAATAAATTAAATTAATTAAATAAAATAGAATTCACATCCTTTAAAATAAATATGATAAAATCAAAATAATGATATAGAAAATTCTATTTAATTATCTTGAACACTTTGAAAAAAGAATAAAAATAAAAGGACTAAATATGAATAAAAATCGAGCGCAAAAATGCTTGAAAAATTAAAATGAATGCACTAAAATGGTTAGCGTGAAATAAATTTCTCGAAAACTTACAACTTTGATCAAATTTTGAAGTGAAAAATACTCGACTGAAAAGGTTCAGGTTGATGAAAATGCAACTGAAAAAGTAGTCGAAAAAGAAAAACGAGTACGCCAAGTTAAACTACGCAAACTGGAGATTAACAAGAATGAAGTCTGCAAGCTCTATTTCAAAACTTTTCGTCCGCTAATTTTATGTACATTTTGAGAAACGAATCGTATGGTATCATATTCTTTGTTTTGATGTTTTCGTCAATTAGAGTGTATATGATTGTGTTTATTTGCTTATTTGTAATTTGCGTTTTATTCAAATATTTGCGTGCTTGTAATTCATTTGCAATTTGATTTGTACGGTTTTTGCTTCGGCTTTTAGCATTATACAATTAAGACCTCTCACTAATCAATAAAATTAGAGTTTTTATCCATTAGTGTTCTTTTTTTAGCATTGTGAGTTGGTGTTTGTCGTTTTATCTGTTGTTGCTTGAATCACAAGTTAGAATACTTAAATCAATGTGACCAATAATTTAATTAGAATCATGTGCAATTTGTGACTCGAAAAGAGTTTTGAGAAACTTGGAATTTGTCTCTTGACGATTTGACTTGAATCATAAAATTAACTTGACTCGAATCACAACCTAATGTGACTCAAATCATGTTTAAAGCTTCGCTACAATCATAACTCTCCATGAAATCTAGAATTGGCCTCTTCTTAATTTGACTCGAATCATGAATTGAACATGATACAAATTTCAAAATTTTCATAAATAAAGTCGTGAATATTCAACAATTTCATAAATAAAGTCATGAATATTCAACAATTTTGTAAATAAAATCATAGGTCATATACACTTGGAGTGATAACAATGATTTTAAATTGCAGTTGGATTGTGGACATTGGGGGATACAGAAATATTCGGAAGTGGGGGCAAATACATCATCTATTATATTCATTAAAATTTATATTTTATAAAACTAAGAGTTTGATGAACAACCTTATATTCATATTTTTGACGTACATAAGTCATTTCTTAAAACAACAACATAGGTAATCAACACCTAGAGTATATTTTGAGGAACAGAAGTCATTGCTTAAAACAACAACATAGGTAATCAACACCTAGAGTATCACAAAATCCACCAAATGAAAATCCCTTGCCCTTACAGTCTTGATCGCAGGTAGGAGAACAAAGTCCAGAACAACACTGTGCATCTGGCGACCCGGGGGCGCATGATTCATCTAAAACTATTGCTGGAGTCCCCAAACTAGTAACCAATCCTGAAATAATATAACATAACATATTTTCAATTTAAGTTAGTAAATTGTTTACGAAATATACAACTCTAAAATATTAAAACAAAAACTTTCTCCTCACTTGAAAACAAGACCAAAGCAATGCATGAAACAAAGAGAAGATAGGATCGATAGTTGTTAAATGCCATTTTTTCTGTGGAATTTGTATATCTTTAATTTTAGACTTATCTCATTTCCATTACGTATATATAGACTTGGAAAATGTAGTATTTAGAATAATATTAATATTTGTATTGACTAAAGTTTTATAAAAATTTATAAAAGAAAAGTGTAAGGAATATCTTTTAAATATAATAACATTTCCTTTATTTCTTGTAAATAATTTACATTATATTTAACCAAAGAAAATATATTAATTTAAGCAAATGTTGATTCAAAATCATGAAAGTATTATGTGGATTACATTCACACCTATAAATGGTAAACATTTGAAGATTATAAGGATTTATTATTTTTCAATATTAATTGTTAGTGTTTGATCATTGTAATAAAATATCACTAGTAATTCATGTTATTGTCTAAAGAATTGACATGAATGATGCACTTGGTATTTTAATGTGTATATTTTTTTTGTTCTCTATAAACTAATATAGTTTTTGTATCTAGACCTTACATAACGATGGAGAAACTCAAATTCTCTCAAAATTTAGTATATTTAAAGTGAGACTCAAGTTTAAAAGTGAGTACACTCCAAATTGCACAGTTCTATATCTACTATTTACTAGTGATATTTTGTTATCAATTACTAATGCAATAAATGGAAAGACAAACTCTCGTTAGAGTGATGACTTTTCATTAAGATTATTAAGCAAAGAAAATATCAGAAGTGCATTATGAAACTATTTAATTTTGCTAAAGAGTTATAGTTTTGTCAATTAGGTGATTTTGTCGAAAATTTAACGTATGATATTCTGTTTGCAAAATTAAGTTTGTAACTATTAAAGTTAGAAATTATTCTTTAATAGAATAAATTCATAAATTATGCAATAAAGAAAAGATTGAAGATAGAGAAAATAAAATAGTGCTCATTCAGTAAATACCTCAAAGGATGAGGAAAAATAAAGAATAATAGGAAAATATAATCTAAAGTAACAAATGTTCAATGGTGTTAAAAGATACATCAATTTAAAGGTGACAAATTTGGTGAAGATTGATAATCTTTTATTTGTTTTAACTATTTTAGATTGTCATTAGAAGCTTAATATCTAATGGAAAATTTGGTGAATGAATAAATTTAAGTTTTAATATAATAATTTTTTTTAAATCATGGATTCAATTTATCTTTTAAATTCAAATATTATTATATTTAATCCAGTCATAATTTGTGACAATCTAGAATTGTTGAATATTTTAAGAAATACAAACTTTAGTCTCAAGTTAAACATTACTTTGAGACAAATATTGTAATGTGTCTTGAGAATATTAAGTTTGGGGAGAGATATGGTCAACGAATAAAATTGAGTGGGAAATAATTGGCTCTAACTCATATTTTAGACATAACGCATTTCCATTATATATATATATATATATATATATATATATATATATATATATATATATATATATATATATATATATATATATATATATATATATATATATATATATTTATTATATATATATATATATATATATGTATATATATATATATAAAATATATATATATATATATATATATATATATAGAGAGAGAGAGAGAGAGAGAGAGAGAGAGAGAGAGATTCATATGTTTCCATACAATGTGAATATCATTTAGATGCTTAAGTCTTGATTTTTTTCTGTAAGTCATACACAAGTAATGAGAGATAAAGACTTGAGTTAAGAATCATTGAGAAATTCCTTAGAGCCGAGTGAACCCGTAAGATATAGGAACTCGCTGAGATTATTGTATCACACCACTATTGTTATTGTTTTTCAGGTGTTTATTTGCAGGTTAGGGGAAGGAAGATATTGTCCGATGATGTTTCAAAGACTTTCATTACGTGATCTTCCATTGTGGATATTTGTGCAATGAGAATATTGTACATATATCTTATTTTTTATTTACGAACTATTGTATGTCATATGCCATACATTGTATTTTTCGTGATGGACATGTATCTAATGATGCCATTAGGCACTTATATTGTATTTGTACCAATTAATATTTCATTTAATGTATTTTCTAGATGTATATTATATGGAGTGTTACAGTTGATCTAGGTTTTAAATGATTACTGATCCCAAATTTTGAAACCTAACTTAATTTTACTAATCAAAATTAGTAATACTTTAGGAATAGAGAATTACAATTTTGAGATATGGGAACTAATGCGGGATAAAACCTTGTTTTGATTTTGAATTCACCTAAGGGATTAAGGGATTGTTATTAAAAGAGAGTGTTACACACCACAAAATCGGGTATATCTAGTTTGTTAATTTATCGTAACACTAAAATAACACTTCAAGGGAATAAACACAATTACCAAAAATCGACAAATAAAAGATTCAAAAAAGGCCTAGTCATTTTATTTGTTCCAGTGTATAGAGGGGTCCCATGATATTTATAGTTCATCAAACCACACTAGGGTTCCATCTCTAGATTTATAATACGCCCATCAAAATGAATCGCCTACCCAAACACTCATTTTGCATGAAAATGTCAATGAACCTTGTTTCCTCTATTTATAAAAGATAATAGATAATTAAGAGGGTAACACGTGAAAATTAAAACTGCCTTTATTTCAAAATGGATGAAAAGAGGGGAAGGAGAAAAGGCATGAGACTCCAAGGGTTTCACCGCCTGAAAGGACTGTTTCCCTTATCTAACATTACGACATCCGCTAAGAAGGGGAGAAAATACAGAGTCCACTAATGAAAGTCAATCATCGTGTAGTTTTGTCAGTTTTTTTTAGTGTTTTTAATAGTATTTAGAGGAGTATTACATGGTTTGAAGATTAATTTTGGTTTTATTTGAGACAAAGAAGAAAGTTGTGAATTTTCTACACATTTTACATTACCACATATGTTAAAATAATTTTATCATATCTAGAGCTTTGTAACTCTGATAGAGGTGATACCAACGACAAATGAGAGCTAAAAAGAGAGATAGCTACGGAAAAAAATGTGGCACAATTTGGACAGTTTTATGCCTTTTATAAAAGGAAAAATATGCATAATATTTAGTAGTTGGAGGTTTTTTATAGTAATTTGAGACCCAATAGAATTTAGGAGCAATGATTGAAAGTTTTTTTTCCCGTTGAAGACTGATTTCCATCTCCAAATTCATATATTTTTCTTCTAAGCTTATTGTTATAAATAATTTTATTATGAGTAACTAAGTTTTCTTAAATTAGACCTTTTGAGATGACTTTATTTTGATCTATTTGAACCATGTAATTGGTTGAGTATTGTTTTATTAATTTGCAATTCTAGTATTATTCAGTTATATTTGTTCTTAATGCTTTTTTTATGTTTACGAATGTACAAATTTATCTAGGTTTTGAATGATTACTGACCCTAACTTTTGAAACCTGACTTAATATATCTGTTTATAATTAGTAATTACTTTAGGAATAGAGAATTATAATCTTGTGATATAGGAATTAACACGCGATAAAATATGTTTTGATTTCAAATTCTTCTAAGAGGTTATGGTTTTTTTATTAAAAGAGAGGGTTATACATCAAATAATTGGGTATACCTATTTTGTTAATTCATCTTAATACTATAAGAACACTTTAAAGAAATCGACGCAATTAGAAAACAATTAGGGTTGACAATAAACCGAACAAACTCTGATATAGTTCGGAACTCGATTCAACAATTAAATCGTTGAACTAGGTTCATGAAGCAAATGAGCTGAATATGAATAAAAAATTAAGTTCGTTAACTAAATGAGCTGAACTTGAACTATACATAATTTGACTCGTTAGGTTCATGAATCAACTCAATTATATATAAGAACAATTACATTATCTTTAAGAGTATATTTAAAGATGTACTGAAAATCTTAACCTTATATTTTCTTTTAATGTAACAGTTTTAATTGATAATATATATATTCTCAATTAAGAAAAATATTTCTAAAAATAATTATACAAATAAAATCAACATCATATAAATGACGTTTTTCAAAAAAAAAAATTAAAAATTAACAAACATATATTTTCTAATTTAAAAAATATCTTTTTAAAAAATATACTTAATATATAAAAAAAGTATCTTTAAATTAAAAAAAAATTCTAAATTTCCTTTAATTTTTAAAAAATATCTTCTTAATTTAAGAAAAACAAATAATATTCTAGATTTCCTTTAATTTAAAAATATATATTTTTAAAAAATATACTTCATATAAAAATATCTTTAAATTAAAAAAAAAACATATATCTTTAATTTGTTTTAAATTATCTTTAGGAAATTTTTAATGAGTCCAGTCGAGCTAAGGCGAGTTCGACTCGACTCGACTCATTTTCATCCTTACAAACAATGACAAATAAAGGATTCGAGAAAGCCCTGGTTATTTTAATCTCAATTAACTTTCATCTTTTTATTTTCTTTTAGGTAAAAAACCAAACTTTTTTGGAAACACCATGACTTAGTAATTTAAGTATAATGATATTGTCATGCTGCAACTTAGCAATATTTGTGGAGACAAACTTATTATAAATATTATTACTTGGCAATGATTTAGTACAGTTGCTAAATATTCCATCAAGTTTTTGGCGCTGTTTTCAGTGCTTATTGATTAATTTAAACAAATCAATTAAATTATGCTTATGATTTATTTTTATTTTTTAAAAATTTTAGTTTTTATTTTAGTTTTTTATTTTATTCTACTTTTCAAATTTTTTCTGTTATTAATTTTAGTTATTTATTTTATTCTACTTTTCAAATTTTTTCTGTTATTAATTTTAGTTATTTTCAATTACTATTTCATGTTAGTATTTTTTAATTGTGTCGTGCTAATGATATGGTTTTCTTTCTAATTGTGTATGTGAGGTAAAGTATCTATCAAATTGCTTTATATTCAGATGACAACACAAAAAGTGAAATAGCTCTTAGGAAGAAATGTGAATGTATGATGGAACTTGATTTTTAACTTGGTCTATTAGCATAAATCAAAGTTGTATCAAATAAATTGGTTTCCTCAACTCTAGCTCAAAAAAATGTTAATCAAGTCAGGGTATTACAATGTGATTTATGTGGTGACGGTCATGCCAATGATTGTGTACTAAAGGGATATGCTGAAGAGACTCGTTATATTGTAAATTTTCAAAAACTAAGTCCTTACACAGTGGGAAGATCATCCAAATTTCAAATAGAGTAATAATCAATGTCAAGCTTTAATAAAAAAATCGTCGAGATCCACCACCAAGAAAGCCATATCCTCTAGAAGAGGCCGTGCAACAATTCATGAAGATGACTCAAAACATTTTTGAAACAATGAAGTCAATTCAAGATACATCCATCAAGATCCATGAAATATCTCTTAAGAATATTGAAATGCAAATTGGGAAGTTTTACAAACAATTGGAGAGTGTAATGGATATATAGTGGTTAATCCAAGAAATGATAAAGTTGAGAGAGAAGTCTAAGATGAATGGAAGGTAGTAGATTAACGATGAGTTGAAAAATAACAAGACGAATAAAAATGCATGCCACTAAATAGAAGAATTTGAGGTGAAAATAAATATGAGAAAAGAGAAAGAATGTTAAGTGAGGATGATCTAGTTTTGGATTCAACAATTTGTCTAGATGTAAATATCCAACTAGAAAACATTTAACAAAAGATTATCCCTAAAAATCAGTTTAGAAACAAAGTACATGAAAGTAACAAAAAAATTGATGAAGTATAGAATGTCATTTATGCCTTGTTCTCTACTATCAAATTGAAGAAGATCTGGAAGGAACCTTATAAACCCTCAATTTCATAAGATTCTTACCCCAAGAAAAGGAGGAAAAATGATATATTGTTTGTGTCATATATGTCTCCCTATAAAAGAATCAAACGGTCAAGCTAATGATCATAAAGAAGCGTTATGTGGGAGGCAATCCACAAAATAGTGTTACTTAATTTTTTATTTTATTTTTCTTTCCTTTTGAGTATTTGTGTTGTTATTTAAAATGACTGAACTTCCTTTCTTTATAAATTTTTATTTTAAAATCATTACCCACATATCAATGACTACCACAAGTGAAAGGAAAAATATTTAAAAAAACTGTGATGAGGATGCTCAGTTGTTATGGTAGTTATAAATGTGGATTGAAAAATAAAGAAGATGAATAATATCTAAATATTGTATACTCAACTTCAAGGCACCTAAACAAGTAAGGTTTGAGCCCAAATATATCATTTTTTTAACTTTTTCCTTACTATTGAGAGTATCCAGGCAATTGCTTATTTCTAGAAGTGAGAACTTTTCTAAGTAGTTGATTGGTCTAATTTTTTATACATACTGAGACACTTATTTGTTTAAACTATGAGTATTTTCAAGTCATCCTTTAATTTAATCATCTATTGTTAAACCTTTAGAGCCTTGGTCACTTCTTTTGGAGACATAGTCATATTATAAGTCAATTAACTTGAAAGATTAATCTTTCCATTCTCTTGGGAGTTAGGTAAAATTGAATTTTCCTTGTTAATGTAAAATACTAAGTTAGGGGTTGCTCTTGAAACTATCAAAATTTTAAGTTTGTGGGGGGGGGGGGGGGGGGGGGGGGGGGGTACTAAAGAACATTTAATAAAAATAAAGAAGTTCAAATGTCTTTTTTTTAAACAAAGAGAAAAAATAAACAAGAAAAGTTATTCTCTAATTAATGAATTCGTAATTAATATTATGTTAAGAATTTTTGTGGAACAAGTAAAACAAGGAAAATATCTAGTTAATTCCAAATTTTAAACCTATTATCCAAAAAAATATCCCATTGACATAAGCTCTGTTATAACCTGAAAAGACCTCAAAAGCATGTATTCAAATTCCGAGTTTTAATGATTTTTGGAAAATTTGCAAGCTTATGATAAAATAACTATTGTATATTTAGTCAGTGATTACCATATTAGTCCACTTAAGCGAAAATATGAGAAAATGATACAAGTTGGTTGTATCTGAGCATTAGAAGAATTATTTGGACTTTTATTAATTGAAGAAAACAGCATAGGTGACATTTGACCCAAGAAGGTGTGGTGATAATTGGTTGGGTACGAATGCCATTTTAGTGTTAAAATTTTTAGTTTGCAAATTTGTTCCTTCAGGACAAGTAACAAATCAATTTTGGGTTGTGATGATAGTCAGTCATCATGTAGTTTTAATAATTGTTTTTAGGGTTTTTAATAGTATTTAGAGGATAATTACATGGTTTGAAGATGAATTTTGGAGATAATGAAAAAAGCTGTGAATTTTCAGCACATTTTACATAATGATGTCGGTCAAGTAATTTGATCATATCTAGAGCGCTTCATAACTCCTATTGAGGTGACACCAACAGAAAATGAAAGCTAACAAAAAGAAATAGCAAGAATTATAAAAGGAAAAGTATGCAAAAAAAATTAAGCTTTTCAGTTTTTTTAGAGAAAATTGACAGTGAAACAGATTTTAGGAGCAAGGATTGAATTCTTTTTCTCCAATGAAGACCAATTTTCATTTCCAATTTCATGTATTTTTCTTTCAAACTTATTGCTATGAATAATTTTAGTATGGGTAGCTTAGTTTTCTTATATTAGGTCTTTTGATATGAATTTATTTTAATCTATTTAACCATATATTGGATTAATACTATTTTATTAATTTGCAATTCCTATATTATTTAGTTATATTTGTGAAAGTGAAGTCACATTATCGTATGGTGTCATATTCTTTGTTTTGATGTTTTTGTCAATTTGAGTGTATATGATTGTGTTTATTCACTTATTTGTAAATTTCTTTTTATTTAAATATTCACATATTTGTAATTCATTTGCAATTTCATTTGTACGATTTTTAGTTCGACTATTTATCATTATACAATTAAGACCCCTCAGTAATCAATAAAATTATAGTTTTAATCCATTATATTTTGCCTTTTTAGCAAAGCAAGTTGGTGTTTTTGTTTTATCTAATGTTGTTTGAATCCCAAGTTATAACACTTAAATCAAAGTGGCCAAATATTTGAATAGAATCACGTGCAATGTGTGACTCGAATCAAGACTCTTGTGAAAATTGGAATTTTCCTTTAGAGGATTTGACTGGAATCATAAAATTAACTTGACTCGAATCACAACCTAATGTGACTCAAGTCATGTTTAAAGTTTCAATAGAATCATAGCTCTCCATTATCACAACCCGATTTTGACCCTTAATCATCGATTCAATAGATTCATCATTGCTATTGCATCCTGTCGCGGCTGGAAAAATGACACAGTCACCACCATTCTTAATTGTTCCTAAGGAACAAGGAAATAATGATAAAACCTATTAACTAAATGTGAGATACTGGGTTCGGGAGTTGGTTAAGTAAGGGAAAGGTGTTAGGCACCCCTTACCTCCATTGTACTCAATGGGATCCTCCTCTAATTTGAGGGCTAATGTATGTTTCTAAGGTGTTTGCTTGATTTCTAATTAACTATTGATTATTCATTTATTTATAGAAGGTATTCCATTTAAATGGACGAGAGACCCAAAAAATTTTTTTTATAATTGTACTCGTTAGAGTTTACATCTCTATGCCTACGTACCTCCGCATTAGGAGAGGGATCAGAGTACCGTAGTTCTTCTTAAAAATGTTGATTGGTTGGTTGTTTTATCCCTTGAAAATTCTCACGGATCGGGGGCGGAGAAATGATTTTAGAAAATGCCTCAATACACTAGGGTAGAGGTCTTACGGTTTGAAGTGAATTTGAACTGTTTTTAACCCTTTATCTCATGTAAAAAATATTGATTTAATTTATTTAAGAAAATAAATTAGAAGTCATAGTTATGTGTTAGGTGTAACCCTTAATCCCAGTTTCAACTCTCAATTTAACCCTTGAAAATCCCATATTTTTATCCCCAAATAGTATCCCATGTCTTAGTCCCATTTTTTATTTTTGAAAATATCATTTAATTTAATTAATAAGAATATATTAAATATGATGTAATAATATAATACAAAATGAATAAAATTAAATAATTTAAATTAGATTCCACGAGATATATCCCCTATCCCTATTTTGTCCCATCTTTATACCCCTTAAGACCCTAAGAATTATTCGTGATTCTATCCCCTAATTCCTGATTTAATTAACTTTAATATAAATAATATAAATCTCTAATCAATTAAAATATTACTATCATAATTAATTAATTAAATAAAAATGTCATAAATAAAAAAAATAACAAAATATTAATTTTAATTTTAGTTGAATTAATCCTAAATATTAAATGGATAAATCTTAATTAATAGTTAACTAAGTAATTATTTAAGTAAAATTAATAAAACGAGGGGGTGGTATTTTGAACTGGTAAGCAAATGGGCCATTAGGAAGCGGTCAACTGAAGCTTCAAATACATTGGATTCAGAGTTGGTGGAGAAATGGTCATTATGTTCAATGTAGCCCTTTTCCAATATATATCACCAATTTCAAATTTGTAAAGATCCCTGGAGTCTTGCCATTTGCAGACTACCATTCCATCAAATAAATTTGAGCCTTTATCCAATTCTTTGCACTCTTATTTGTTTTTGTTCAACAAATATTTTGCATGTTTTAATTGATAAATATCATTGTTTTAAATAAATAAAATTTTCATAATTTGTTTTTTAAACAAAGTGAACATTCACAATGACAAAAAAGGGATAATTGGGATATCTTCAGTGCACTCCCAAGGATAGTGTAGCACCTCAAATTTGCACCCTACCATTGTTTACATTCATTTCATATTAGGTCATAGCATAACAATGTCCACTGCATAACATTGCATTGTCCATTTGCCCAAGTGCAAGCTCAATTGATGAATCAGGTCTAACTGATCAGGAGAATCAGTCAGTCAAACAAGCAAGTGCCATTTTCATTGAGACAAAGCCCTAGGGTTGATTTTTCAAGCTCATATGGTCCAAGGATCATTTTGAAGTGGTTTGGCCAAAGATTGGATGCTCAGAAGTCACCAGTCATTGTTCAGTCAACCAGAAACCCTAGAAAGTCGACTGTGGTCAACTGTGGTCAACTGTGCCTGATTTTATGGATTGGAAGATGGGAAATGGTTTGAAAGGCCTCATTCATGTCCATATGAGTCTCATTTGACATACCAAAGACCAAGGTTGAAGATTTGGAGGTCAGACAGAAAGTTTCCAAAAATAGCAGGTGACTTATAATTTCAGCTGCCCAAAATGGAAAGTTTTTCCCCACAAAATAACTTCATCATACAAGCTTCAAATGGAATTTTGTCCAACATGAAAGTTGAAGATCTTGATTTCACCTTTCCAAAAAGTCCAAGAACTTGAAAATCCAATGCATGGTTGGAAAATTAGGGCTCAGTGAATTTCAAAAATGACCCGTAATCAGGAGGCCATAACTTCCACATGGTTTGTCCAAATTGCAAGTTCTTTATATGCACAAACTCCATTTGACATGTACTTCAAGGGTGCATCATTGGATTTTTCCAAAAGTGGCCAATGCAAAAAGTCACTTTTCAACTGGACAGTTAAATTGGATCAGGGGCAAAATTGTCCAAATGTCAAAATATTTGGAATTTTGAGATGGGACTTTTTGCTACACCTCATAAATGGCATTTGTAATGTGTTTGAATCATCATTTCATGCATAGGCTTCATGGTTTGAGATTTGGTTTGAAAAATGGAAGTGCAAAATTGGACATTTTTCTACCATATGGTGAAATTGCAAAATACATGACCAATGGAAATGGGACTTGTTTCTACACATCACATGTGATATTTTGGACTTGCTTGAATCAAATTTGAGCTGATATATGGGCTGATTTAGAGGAAGGGTGTTTTGGCCATTTTGAGTGAAAATGCAATTTGCTTAACATTCCAATTTGGTTAATTACCTTGATTAAGTATGGATTATGATATCATATATAAGCTTAATCATCTTCTAAACATAACAGAATTTTTCATTTCATCAAAAAATCAGATCAAAATCATCACAATTCTCCAAGATTTTTCAAGAACTCAAAAAACCAAAATCCACCAAAATTCCATCAATCTTTGGTCAATTGGAAAAATTCTTGTTGCATCAATTTTGTATCACTATATGCTGCATCTGTTTGTGCTTTTCAGCTTCAAAAACCAGGCCAAACGCGACTGCATCTTCAAGATTCGTCCATGATGAATGGTGATTCCGAGCAATAGGAGCAAAATTGAGCAAACCTGAGCTTCGCATCCTGCTTCCTCTAGTCCATGCTGCTTCTGTTTCGCTGAATCGAGCGCGAAGAACACATACACGCTACTGCAATTTCCAGGTATCATCGAAATTCGATCGTCATGCTTTGCCAAATAATTGTGTGCGTGCTGTAGTTCATGTTACGTAGAGCATCGTGATACTTTTAGAATTGCAAATGGATAACTGTAGCGTAAGAAATCGCGACTCGAAGTTTGGATCTAAAACCCTAGATCGATCGATTTGTGTGATTTAGCAATTGTTAGGTTGATTGGAGTTCGTATTCGTGTTCTACTCGCTCGTGCGGTTCTAACGACTATAAGATTGCTCGTTTTGGTGCTGATTTGTGAATTTCATGTTCTTGAGCCTTGGTTGTGTTTCTGGAAAATCTGTGAGTTGAAGAGGATGATGAACGCGTGCTAGATCCAAATTCTGATTTGAAAATTTGAATTCCAAGTTTACCGCCCCCGCCTCTAGAATTACCAAACTGCCATTGTGTTAATTTAATTAATTTCAATTAATTCTAAAAAATTCATAAAAATACTTTAGCCCCTTAAAAAATTCATAAAAAATTGTAGAAAATTCAGAAAAATGTGAGAGTTGTTGTGTTGACTTCCTTGACTTGTGTAGAATTTTTTTGACCTATTGGTCAAAGTTGTGCTTGGTGTAAATAGTATTTGACCTAGGGTTCTTCCATACATGTCCATTTTTGCTACCTTTGACTAATTCCATTGTGAAATGCACATGATGTAAAATAAATTCTTGCCAATTTTTGTGATGATTCTTGACTGGATGAGGTTTATTTCCATGTAAATTTCATGCATTTTTGATTCCTGGACATAGAGATATGAATTTTGGAACTTAGGTGTGACAATTTGTGTCACACCTCTTGATGTCAATTTGCTGGATTTAATTGAGTGGTCTATGCATGTTGAAATGAAATGAAATTTTGCATGGTGGTTGATTGACATGTTAGGAAGCTATGATAATTTTTGTGGAATTTTACATTGCATTTTCAATTTGATTGTGATTTTTCATTTCTGTTAGACAAATTTGCAAGCTCATATGACACATGTTGGTAGATTGATTGAGAAATGCTCATGTGGTATTGTATGATCATGAAATTTGACATGCTTGTAGTAGACACATGTTAGGACCTCCATGTTTTGGTCTCATCCATTTCTTTTTTGTTTTCATTGAGTTATGAATTTGTGAAGTGGAAGCATGTATTGATGTTGTGATTTGGAGCCTATAATTGTGTCTGTTTTTGTTGATTTTCATTGACATGGTTCCATTTGCCCAATTGAGCTCAAATTTGACATGGTAGACCTTGAATACCCCCTGTTTAGGTGTAATTTATTTGAGAATTTTTGGGATTGTGTTGATGTGGATATGAATGCAATAATTCTGTTTGTAGGCTTAGTGCTTCCTTTGAACTAGTTTGCCTTATTTTGTGCATAGAATGAGCATGATGAATGATATGACCATGAAATTTGGTAGAATAGTTCCTGACATGTGTAGCTTTCATTTGGCTTTGGTCCTACTAATTTCCCATGTAATGTCACTGTTTACCATTGAATCGAAGTTAATGTACATTTTGTAGCTTCATTTGATTGTGTTTTTGCATGCTTAGACATGTTGAATTAATTCCCATTGTTCCATTAGTCCAAATTGCTTGAAAATTGACATGTAGCTTGTTGAAGGTCCTCTGTTTAGGATACAATTTTTGTGGAATTTTCCATGCTGTTTTGGTATTTACTTGAGTTTGATCTTGCTGGTTGCTCTTATATGATCCATGTTTGTTCACTTTGCCTTACATGTTGCATAGATTGAGATGTGTACATAGTTTGGATATGGGACCAATTGGGATCCCTTTGTTATTGAAATAGCCTGACTTTGATCATGAATTGGTTGCTGTTTTAGGATTTTTCCTTCTTTTGGACCCTAGGCTAGTCCTAGTGGTCTTGTCACTTACATTTGAACTTGTCTTTGGCTTTTCAGGTTAAGAGGTTAAGGCTTAAGGATATTGTTTCACATTTGGGATATTTTGCTTGATACTTGTAAACTAATGTGGCTGTTTTGTAGGATGTTGGTCCACATGGACTTGTGCTATGCACATCATTGGGATTGTTAATTGGTCATTATATTGTTGTCTGATTATGAATGGGATGCTGATTCTGTTTGACTTTTGTACAGGTACGCTTAGTTGCTCAGTTCTCTTAAGAACTTGCATTGCTTTGCTTATAAGCAATTGGCATTGAGGTATGGAACTTTCTTCTTCATGTAGTCTGGAGACCCGGCTGTTACCGGGCCGGGCAAACTGTCTGAAGTCCTCCTTAAGAGGCAATGCTTGTGTATGTTTATATTTGTCCCAAGCAGGAAAAGTCCTCATTTGAGGCAATTGGTGGAAGGTAGGGATAAGCAATCTATCCCCCACTATTCTGTGAGTCTTCTCCTTGCTCCCATTACATGGTTGTAGCATTGAGATCCAAGCCCAAGATCTTGTACATTGTACAGTCGAGTCTATGTCCTGAGCGTAGAAGGGTCCCCCCATTCTGGACCCACGCTCCCTTGTCTGCTGCTCTCTCTGACCAGAGATAGAAGCAATGAGGCACACCCCTCATCACCTTTCATCAGCTTCACCTTAGCCCCTCAATGGCAAGGTTAAGAGCTAACCTGACCCCGATACAGAGGCTTGTTTGTTGAGGTTGATATGACCCCTCGACTAAAGCCTAACCCTGATGTTTGAGCCCCTTGTTGGTGTGTTTATTTCATGCTGTATGTGTCTGTGTGGTGTGATTGTATCCCCTAGGTTTGCTAGACTCCGCGTAGTCTCGTTTGCATGTCAATTAAGGTAGCACGGTTCCTTCGTATAGGACTTCCTTTCTTGCTTGAGCTTTCCTAAAACACAAACAAACATTATCCCCTCTTAAGGATACGTCAACTCCTTCTACCACAGGTGAGTAAGTCTCCAAAGGTCGAGCATCCGGTAGATTGCGTAGTGACGTTGTCCACTTAAAAAACACAAACCAACAGGAATAGTTTAGCCGAACTACGGCAACTCTGATTCTCATATCCAGATGAGATACGTAGGCACGAGACGCGATGTCTTGCCGAGTTTGACTAACGACTAACACTAATTCTTTTCTCTCGCCCTCGTTGCGATTGAGACCTCCCCTTTCTCTTGCCCTAGTTGCAATCGAGACCTTTCTTCTGCCTGTGTCTTCGTTTTGTGTTGTTGTGTGCTTGGAAGCTGATGTAAGTCCATCGAGTGGCATTCGGGTTCCAGTGTTAGCGTGATTTTGGTTCGGATGCTGATGTAAGCCCAGTGATTGGCATTCAGGCTCCACGTTTGCCTCCTTGTGTGTGTTTTGGTTCGGATGCTGATGTAAGCCCATTGATTGGCATTCAGGCTCCACGTTTGCCTTTGCCTGTATTTGTTGGTGTGCGTGTCAGCCGAGCTACGAATGCTCTGATTCTCCTTCGTCCAAAGGAGATACGTATGCATAGGATGCGATATCCTAGCGAGCATGTGTCGTTTCCCCAGTTCGAACTACTTTGACTCTGATGTCTATGCTTGATAGACTAAGTAGGCCCAGGATGCGATATCTTGCCGAGTCAGTCTTGTTTGCTTCCTGTGTCTCTTTCAGCCGATGTTTGTGTGTGTGTGAGCAGTATTTTTAGCAACCATTTTCCTTCCTATTGTGCGTGGATCCCGTCGAGTACGACGGATGCGTAGGGGTGCTAATACCTTCCCTTCGCATAACCGACTCCCGATCCCATTCTCTTTGGTCGCGAGACCATGTCTTTTCCAGGTTTACTCTGAGCGTTTCCTTTCCCTCTTTTGGGATAAATAACGCACGGTGGCGGCTCTGTTGTTCTGTTTTCCCGCCGGTTTTTCGCGTAATGCGACAGCTGGCGACTCTGCTGGGGATTGTAGAGAAGTTGACCTGTGCTGGTCCTTCTTCCCTAAGCGAGTCTCTCCTAGCGCTCTCTAGGTTAGGGCTTTGGTTGTTATATGCTGCTTTATTTATTGCATTCATGTCGTTTACTGTTTGCTTTCAATGTGTGCATTAATGTTTGCATTCATTCATTTTATCTGCTGTGCTGGCTGTGTTTCTCTGTTTGGGGTGGGAGTTACTCGAGGTAAAAGGCCCAATACCCAGGCTATGAGTGCAATCTAGGAAACTTAGGAATAGAGTGATTCATGGGAAGCGGGTGGTATGGCGCCACTTAGAGGAACATTGATATCACGAGCAGTTCAGACCCTGGTGGGATACTGTCGTTACATACTTCGGGTGTGTATATGATAGTATTTCTGCGAAAGGTTATTTATGCTGCGTTTCTCTCAGCTTTACCCTGGCCTAGACTACACCCGTGAGTGGGGAAGGGTTATTTCATTACAGGTACCGTTGGTGACTCGGTTCTGTTGGTGACTTGGTTCTGTTGGTGACTCTAGTTCAGACAACAGTTTTCAGTTGACCTTAAGTTGGATTTATGTTCTGATTTTGACTGAAGCTTTGACCTAATCAGAGTTTGCACAACCAGCCAGTCCAGTCTGCATCATGTGCATCATATCATATTTATTTTTTCAAAAGAAACGCAATGAAAAAAAAATTTGAAAAAAAATCAATCAAAAAAAAAAAAGAAAAAAAAAAGAAAAAAAGAAGAGAAAAAGAAAAAACTAATCTCTGCATGCATATCATTTCTCAGGTACATTCCAGGGTCTGTCTACTGATAGAGATGACAACGGTCCCCGAGCCGAAGCGGAAGACCTGTTCCTACAGTTTCCACCGTGAGCCGTTGACTCCGCTAGTTGAGTTGGGTAGCCTCGTGACAGACGACCGACTGAAGAGTTTTGCTGGGCGGTATGGTGATATCTTGACAGTGCTGAAGACAGTAGTAGATCCAGTGCCTCTGCAGACACTACTTCAGTTTTATGACCCAGAGCTCAGGTGCTTCACTTTCCAGGATTATCAGCTTGCACCTACTCTCGAAGAGTATTCTATCCTATTGAGTATCCCTATTCAGCATCAGACTCCCTTCTTGGACGTCCCGAAGAAGGTTGATTTCAGATTGATTGCCAGAGCTCTCCGGTTGAGTGACAAGGAGGTCGGTGAGAATTGGAAGCCCTGTGGAGAGGTTGTAGGTCTGCCATTGAAGTTCCTGTTGAGAGTAGCCCGAGTTGAAGCAGAAAAGGGAAATTGGGAAGTTTTTCACGCACAGCTAGCTGCCATGATCTATGGGATCATCCTATTTCCCAGTATGCCAAATTTCATTGACTTCACTGCTATCAGCATTTTCATCAGAGGGAATCCAATCCCTACTCTTCTAGCAGATACTTACTATGCCATTCACAGCAGGCATGGTAAGGGAGGAGCCATCAGGTGCTGCCTGCCTCTCCTATTCAAATGGTTCATGTCTCTTCTGCCAGCCAGTGGACCATTTGTGGATACCCAGAGCACTCTGAAGTGGACTCAGAGAGTCATGTCGCTCACTTCCTACGACATCAGGTGGCAGTCATACCGGATGGATGTGAAGGATGTCATCATAGGTTGTGGTGAATTCCGGAGCGTGCCACTCATAGGGACCAAAGGTTGCATCAACTACAACCCAGTTCTTTCTCTTCGCCAGCTAGGGTTTGTTATGAGTGAAAGACCGCTCGAAGCTGAGATAGCTGAGAGTTTTTGTTTTGAGAAAAAGGATGACCCTGCTAAGTTGGAGCAGATAGGGAAAGCCTGGAGAGATGTAGGAGTGAAGGATGGATCCGTCTTAGGGAAGAAGTTTGCCATTGCGATGCCCGATTACACCGATTGGGTAAAGAAGAGAGTGGAAACTTTGCTGCTACCCTATGATAGGATGGAGCCGTTGCAAGAGCAACCACCTTTGGTACTTGCTGATAGTGTGCCTGTTGGGCACTATAAGCAAGCCCTGATGGAGAGTCGTCGTCTGAGAGAGAAAGAGCAAGACACTCAGATGGAACTGTACAAAGCTAAAGCTGACAAGCTGCACTTGGCCCATCAACTCAGGGAAGTGCAAGGAGAAGATGCTAGTAGAGCGAGAGGGAAGAAAAGATCATGTGAGGAGATGGAATCCCTGATGGATGCAAAGCATAGGGAGTGTTTGAGACTGCAGAGAGCAGAAGTCAACTACCAAAAGAAGATCAGAGACTTGGAGAAGCAACTCAGAGACAAAGATATCCAGATGAAGAAGGAAGTCGACCAGAGACTTGCATCAGAGACCCAGCTTGGGGCAGAGGTCATTGAGCTTAGAAGATAGTTGAAGGAGAAGATCACTCCCTTGCCAGAATGTTCAGAGTGCGAACTGTTGATAGACCAGTGTCACTACTTGAAGACGCTCATTCCTGGAAGTAGCTTGTCTTAGCTTGTATTTTCCTGATGTTATGTTGTGAATCACCCCCAGGCTTGTTGGGTGGGATTCATTTGTTGTACTTTGTTGGATATTTGGATCTTTGTTGTATGATCCAGTTGCTCATTTATAGATGAGATTTTGGTTTCACTCTGTATTCATTACTCAGTTGTATGATGTCTCTATATCTCCCTGTTGCTTTTGCGTTGTTGCAGGTTGTCATTTCTTGAGATGAATCAGGCTCTTTGAATGCCTGAGAGATGATCATTATCATGTGCATCATATGCATTAGCATCATACACATAACATTTGCATAACAGGTGTTCTTAAGCCGACTTCTCACTCTGGTTCCTGTGTCAGGCAGGATAGCTGATCAGCGACCACACCGGTACTCCACAAGACTCAATCAGCGAAGAAGCATGGATCAGGTTCAGGCTGAGATGGCTGAGATGAGGGCGAACATGGCCCAATTTTTGACGATGATGCAAGGGGTTGCTCAGGGTCAGGAGGAGCTCTGTGCTTTGGTTCAGAGACAGGAAACGGTTATTCAGGCGTCTAACCATGGTTCACCCATTGCTCCACCTGGTTTCGAAAATGCCAACGTTGCTGCTGCTCCTGTTTATGGTTACGCCACTGGAGAAGAACTCAGGGGTATAAGGGTTGATGGTCAGCCTCTTGCTGCAGAGGTTAATGCCAGAGCTACCAGGGCTCCGGCGCGTCATCCAGCTCCTTTTGTTGATAGACAAGAGGACATGTTCACAATGATGGGTGAGGACGATGGTGATGTTGCTAGAAATGAAGATAGGGATCGTAAGGTCGATGCCCTGGCTGAAAAGATAAGGGCGATGGAATGCCAGAGCTCTCTGGGGTTCGATGTCACGAATATGGGGTTGGTCGAAGGTCTGAAGATTCCCCACAAATTCAAAGCGCCCACCTTCGACAAGTACAACGATACTTCTTGCCCTCGCACCCACGTGCAGGCTTACTATCGGAAGATCTCGGCATATACAGACGACGAGAAGATGTGGATGTACTTCTTTCAAGATAGCCTATCTGGGGCATCTTTAGATTGGTACATGGAACTCAAACGAGACTCTATCCGATGCTGGAGGGATCTGGGAGAAGCTTTTCTCAGACAATATAAACACAATATGGATATGGCACCGAGCAGGACTCAGCTGCAGAGTCTGTGCCAGAAGAATAATGAAAGCTTCAAAGAATACGCCCAGAGGTGGTGTGAGCTTGCTGCCAGAGTTCAACCCCCTATGCTGGAGAGGGAGTTGACTGATATGTTCATTGGCACACTGCAGGGAGTGTTCATGGACCGAATGGGGAGTTGCCCATTCGGAAGCTTCTCTGATGTGGTAATTTGTGGTGAAAGAACCGAGAGTTTGATCAAGGCCGGGAAGATCAACGATGTGGGTTCCTCTCCATCAAAGAAACCTTTCTCTGGGGCACCTCGCCGTAGAGAAGGGGAAACTAATGTTGTTCAGCACCGCCGAGGTCAGAGCAGCAATCAGCATCAGTACAGGCAGGTTGCTGCAGTGACCATTCCTGCACCGCAACAACGTCAACCTCCGCAACAACCAAGACAACAACAACAACAGCAACAACGTCCCTATCAGCCAAGGCAGAGGCTGCAGCCTGATAGAAGGTTTGACCCGTTACCCATGTCGTATGCTGAGCTTCTACCTGAGTTGCTTAAGTTGGGTTTCGTAGAATTGAGAACTATGGCTCCACCAACTGTCTTGCCACCTGGGTATGACGCAAATGTCCGGTGCGATTTCCATTCTGGAGCACCCGGGCATAATATAGAGAAGTGTCGGGCTTTCCAGCACAAAGTCCAAGATTTGATCGATTCTAAGACGATCAATTTCTCCCCTGTGCCGAATGTTGTGAACAACCCTATGCCCGCGCATGGTGCTCATAGGGTAAATTATATTGAAGGGGCTGAATCTGAAGATCTGGTGATCAGTGTGGATGAGATTCAGACTTCTCTGTTGGTTGTCAAAGACCGTCTGCTGAGAGCTGGTGTTCATCCGGGTTGTGCTGAAACTTGTTTGGGCTGTGCAGAGTCAGAGAATGGGTGTGAACTACTGAGGGCTGGTATCCAGGGCTTGATGGATCGAGGCTGTATTCAGTTTGGTAGGGCCGATAACAGAGATCATGGGGCAGTGTCTACTGTCACCATCTTTTTCAAACCATCTGAAGGGCGTGCACCTACAACCAGTGGTAATCCAGTTACCATATCCGCACCAGTCGCTGCTAACACTCCTACAACAATCGTCGCTCCGGTCAGAAGAGCCGAGAATAATAATGCTGTGCCTTGGAGGTATGATAATGCCTACCGAAGCAATAGGAGGGCTGAGAACAGGGTCAAGCCTTCGAATCAAGCGCCCGTGACAATTTATGCACCTGCTAGTAAAGCTCCGGTCGTTGCGAGTCCTGCTGTGGACAACGTGGGTGGACCCGGAGGCTTTACCCGTAGCGGTAGGCTGTTTGCGCCTCAGCAGTTGAGGGATGCCAATGCTGAGGCATCTGCTAAAGCTAAGGGCAAACAGGCCGTTGTTGATGAAGTTCCTGCTCAAACGAATGTGCCTGGGGGCTCGTTTGAAAAGGACGTGGAGGAATTCATGAGGATAATAAAGAAGAGTGACTACAAGATTGTAGATCAGCTCAATCAAACCCCCTCCAAAATCTCCATTCTTTCTCTGCTGTTGTGCTCTGAGGCACATAGAGACGCCTTGCTGAAGATGTTAAATATGGCGTATGTACCTCAGGAGATTTCGGTCAATCAACTTGAAGGTGTAATTGCTAATGTGAGTACCCGACACGGCGTAGGGTTCACAGATCTTGATTTGACACCTGAGGGGCGGAATCACAACAAGGCCTTGCACATCACCATGGAGTGCAAGGGGGCTGTACTATCTCATGTCTTGGTGGACACCGGATCTTCGTTGAACGTGCTGCCGAAGCAGATCTTGAAGAAGATACCGATTGAAGGGGTTGTGCTGACGCCGAGTGACCTAGTGGTTCGTGCATTTGATGGATCCAAGCGTTCTGTCTTTGGTGAAATCACTTTGCCTATAAGGATAGGTCCGGAGGAGTTTGACATTGTCTTCTATGTCATGGACATCCAACCTGCTTACAGTTGTCTTCTGGGACGTCCGTGGATCCATGCGGCAGGAGCAGTCTCATCGACTCTCCATCAGAAGCTCAAATACGTCTGGAACGGTCAGATTGTGACCGTGTGCGGTGAAGAGGACATCCTGGTGAGTCATCTGTCCTCGTTTAAATATGTCGAGGTGGATGGCGAGATCCACGAAACATTGTGCCAGGCGTTCGAGACGGTGGCTCTGGAGAAGGTGGCCTACGCTGAGCAGAAGAAGCCAGGTGCCTCTATCACTTCCTACAAGCAAGCTAAGGAGGTTGTGGACTCTGGTAAGGCCGAAGGCTGGGGCAAGATGGTGGACTTGCCTGTCAAAGAAGACAAATTTGGCATTGGTTATGAGCCTCTCCGAGCAGATCAGGGGGCAGCAGGTCCCAGTACCTTTACCAGCGCTGGGCTGATGAATCATGGAGATGTCTTTGCTACTGAGGCTGAAGATGTCGACAGCGATTGTGATCTCGACTGCTGGGTCCGCCCGAGTGCACCAGGGGAAGTGATCAACAACTGGACTGCGGAGGATATAGTCCAAGTTACTCTTCGGACAGAGTAATTTTCTTTTGTTTTTTTTCATTCTGCACAAAACCCTACGTTCTGCCCAAGGCGTAGTGGTTCATTGTAGGGCCACATGTTTTCATTGTTTATCATTAATAAAGGACGTTTTGCAAACAATTTTGTGATCCCTGTCTTTCTATTTCTGTTTTTTCATTTTTCAAAAAAAAATAAAAATGGCAATGTTTTTGTTTTTGTGACTTTTTTGAACTCTTTTCTGAAACAAAGCATTAAACATGCAGAAATGATCTTATGGCATCCACTGTGAACAAATCTGTTATGGCTCAGTATGGTTTCGACAATCCCATCCACCAAGCTGAAGAGGAGAGTGATGAAGACAGTGAACTCCCGAAAGAATTGGCTAGATTGTTGAAGCAGGAGGAAAGGGTCATCCAACCTCATCAGGAGGAATTGGAGATTGTGAATCTTGGTACTGAGGACGCCAGAAGGGAGATCAAGATTGGGGCTGCTTTGAAACCTGAGGTCAAGAGCAGGTTGATTGAGATGCTGAGAGAGTACATGGAGATATTTGCCTGGTCTTATCAAGATATGCCTGGGCTGAATACTGATATTGTGGTTCACAGACTACCTCTCAGAGATGATTGTCCTTCGGTCAAACAGAAGCTTCGTAGAACAAGTCCTGATATGGCAGTGAAAATCAAGGAAGAGGTTCAGAAGCAGTTCGGTGTTGGTTTCTTGTCAGTAACAACTTACCCGCAGTGGGTAGCCAACATCGTTCCTGTGCCGAAGAAGGATGGCAAAGTCAGAATGTGTGTCGATTACCGGGATTTGAATAGGGCGAGTCCGAAAGATGATTTCCCATTACCTCACATTGATGTGTTGGTTGATAACACGGCTCAATCCTCGGTATTCTCTTTCATGGATGGTTTCTCGGGCTATAATCAGATCAAGATGGCGCCTGAGGACATGGAAAAGACGACATTCATTACACCTTGGGGCACGTTCTGCTATAAAGTGATGCCATTTGGGCTGAAGAATGCCGGTGCTACCTATCAGAGGGCTATGACGACTCTCTTTCATGACATGATGCACAAAGAGATTGAAGTGTACGTGGATGATATGATTGCAAAGTCGCAGACAGAAGAGGAGCACCTGGTAAATCTGCAGAAGTTGTTTGACAGGTTGGTCAAGTTCAAACTGAGGCTGAATCCAAACAAGTGTACGTTTGGTGTGAGATCAGGGAAGCTGTTAGGCTTCATTGTCAGTGAGAAAGGGATTGAGGTAGATCCAGCAAAAGTCAAAGCTATTCAGGAGATGCCTGAACCGAGAACAGAGAAGCAGGTTCGTGGGTTTTTAGGGAGATTGAATTACATCGCAAGGTTCGTATCTCACCTAACTGCCACGTGTGAACCTATATTCAAATTGCTTAGAAAGAATCAGGCCATCAAATGGAATGATGATTGTCAGAAAGCTTTTGACAAGATTAAAGAGTATTTACAGAAACCTCCAATCCTGATCCCTCCGGTTCCAGGGAGACCGTTGATAATGTACCTGTCAGTTACCGAGAACTCGATGGGGTGTGTATTGGGTCAGCATGACGAGTCTGGTCGAAAAGAGCATGCCATATACTACCTTAGCAAAAAGTTTACTGACTGTGAAATCAAATATTCACAGCTTGAGAAAACTTGCTGTGCTTTGGCCTGGGCTGCTCGCCGACTGAGGCAGTATATGCTGAACCATACTACCTTATTGATTTCTAAGATGGATCCAGTCAAATACATCTTTGAGAAGCCGGCTCTCACCGGACGTGTTGCCCGTTGGCAGATGATCTTAACTGAGTATGATATCCAGTACACGTCTCAGAAGGCTATCAAAGGTAGTGTTTTGTCAGACTATCTCGCCGAACAACCGATCGACGACTATCAGCCTATGATGTTTGAATTCCCTGATGAAGACATCATGTATCTTAAGATGAAAGATTGTGACGAGCCTCTTGTCGAGGAAGGGCCGGATCCTGATGACAAGTGGACACTGATGTTTGATGGGGCTGTGAATGTGAATGGTAATGGTGTTGGTGCAGTGCTGATCAATCCCAAAGGTGCTCATATACCTTTTTCTGCCAGATTGACCTTTGATGTCACCAACAACGAAGCTGAGTACGAGGCTTGTATCATGGGAATAGAAGAAGCCATTGATTTAAGAATCAAAACACTTGACATATTTGGAGATTCTGCTCTAGTGATCAATCAGGTCAATGGAGATTGGAATACGAACCAGCCGCATTTGATTCCGTATAGAGATTACACCAGAAGAATACTGACGTTCTTCAAGAAGGTGAAATTGTATCATGTCCCCCGGGATGAGAATCAGATGGCTGACGCTTTGGCTACTTTATCTTCCATGATAAAAGTTCATTGGTGGAATCATGTGCCACACATTGCTGTGAATCGACTCGAGAGGCCTGCGTATGTGTTTGCAGCCGAGTCTGTTGTTGCTATTGATGAGAAACCGTGGTATTATGACATCAAGAACTTCCTCAAGACTCAAGAGTACCCTGAAGGTGCATCGAAGAATGACAAGAAAACCCTGAGAAGGCTGTCTGGAAGCTTTTATTTGAATCAGGATGATGTGCTGTACAAGCGGAACTTTGACATGGTCTTGCTCAGATGCGTGGATAGACATGAAGCAGACATGTTGATGCAAGAAGTGCACGAGGGTTCGTTTGGTACCCATGCTGGTGGTCATGCAATGTCAAAGAAATTGTTGAGAGCCGGCTATTACTGGATGACTATGGAATCCGATTGCTTCAAGTACGCTCGGAAATGCCATAAATGCCAGATCTATGCTGATAAGGTGCATGTACCACCAAGCCCGTTGAATGTCATGAACTCGCCTTGGCCGTTTGCTATGTGGGGCATTGATATGATCGGGAAGATTGAGCCTACTGCTTCGAATGGACATCGCTTCATCTTGGTCGCGATCGATTACTTCACCAAATGGGTAGAAGCAGCTTCCTATGCCAACGTTACCAAACAAGTGGTTGCCCGGTTCATCAAGAAAGAAATCATCTATCGTTACGGAGTTCCTGAGAGAATCATCACTGACAATGGTTCGAATCTCAATAACAAGATGATGAAAGAGCTTTGCAGAGATTTCAAGATCGAACATCACAATTCTTCTCCTTACAGACCAAAGATGAATGGTGCTGTAGAGGCAGCTAATAAGAACATCAAGAAGATTGTGCAAAAGATGGTCGTCACGTACAAGGATTGGCATGAGATGCTACCTTTCGCTTTGCATGGGTACCGTACCTCAGTGCGTACGTCGACCGGGGCAACCCCTTACTCCCTTGTGTATGGTATGGAAGCGGTCCTACCAGTTGAGGTGGAGATCCCTTCTCTGAGGGTTTTATTGGATGTCAAGCTGGACGAAGCCGAGTGGATTCGTACAAGGTTTAACGAGTTAAGCCTTATCGAAGAGAGATGGCTAGCAGCTGTGTGCCATGGGCAGTTATATCAGAGAAGGATGAAGCGAGCCTTTGATCAGAAAGTGCGTCCTCGGACATTTCAAACTGGAGATCTAGTTTTGAAGAGGATCCTTCCTCCCGGTACCGACAACAGGGGCAAGTGGACTCCTAATTACGAAGGTCCATATGTTGTGAAGAAGGTTTTCTCCGGTGGAGCCTTGATGCTTACAACAATGGACGGTGAAGATTTTCCGTCCCCTGTTAACTCAGATGTAGTCAAAAAATACTTCGCGTAAATTGACCCGCTGGATAAAAAGAACAAAAGAGTCCAGGCAAAAAAGGGCATCCCGGCGAACCAAAAACAGAAAGAAAAGGTTCGGGCAAAAATTAGGGATATAAATGAAAAGAATTTGTACACCCGATAAGTCGAAAACCCGCAAGGGCGGCTTAGGCAAAAATGGGTATCCCGGTGGATTGAAAACCCGAAAGGGCGATCCAGCCAAAAGAGGGATCAAAGCGAAGACTACAGTCTGAGTTATCTGTACTTCATTGCGCTTCGTCAGCTGCCATCTTGAAAGATGTGATCGGTCCAGTCATTCTTCTCAGAAAGCAAGGAGTTGGGAGGAAAACTGATGATCTGTGGGTTATAACAAAATTGGGAAATAGTGGAGGCCGTATTCACATTGCCATTAGGATAGTTTATTTTCCTTTTGTGCGCAATTACCTCCTTCTAGGAATTGCTTCCCAATGTACTCGCCTTTTCAGACGCATTTTCAATCAATAAAAGTCGTTATTCAGATAAATAGCTCTCTTGTTTTTATTTTTACTGTTTTGTTTGCAAAAACGTCCGAATTTTTGATAAACATTGCATATAATAAAACATGAAGGCTTAACAATAACTTGCAGAAGGATAAAACATTTGAAAATCACTTTGAATGTTGAGGGCACTTGAGCATATCTTGTCCATGTACCCCTGGAGCATTGTGTTTTGCTGTTTTACAGGTCGACATCTGTAAGCTTTTCCCCAGCAAGTTCTTCTCGGAGCAAGTTTGATATCTGTCAGAGTTGTATTCCCCTGCAGAGGTGTCTGTGGATGGTATCTTCTTTCCTCAGCAGATGTAAGGACTGCATATCCCCAGCAGGCCTGTGTTGGCAGATTTCCCCCAGTTGAGATCCCCACTGAGTGCCTGGTAGACGTTTCCCCAGGAGTTCCCCCGGCGGAGTTTGTCATGAGAATGTTGTTCCCCAGCAGTTGGGTTTGTGATATGTTATCCCCAGCACGGCCGTGAGTGTTTCTCCCAGCAGGGTTGTGAAGGTCTATCTCCAGTATGACATGATGTGTTATCATCCCCACCAGAGTTGTTTCGCCCCAGCAGAGTAGTGTGGGTTTGTTCTTCAGCAAGTTCCCCGAGTGGAGCGGGTTTCATGAAATATTTCTCCAGCAGAGTTCATCCTACTTGTGGATTGGACGGGTTCCCGTGGCAGATCAGTATTGGCATCCCCAACTGAGTTTAGTCTACCTGTGGATTGGGTGGGTCGTCCCCAGTGGAGTAGTGGTTATTCCCCGAAGCAGAGCTGTTCTACCTAAGGTTTGGTGGAATCTTCCCCAGTGAAGTTGCTTTATCAATCTCTGGTAAAGATGTCTTGTTACTCCCTGGCGAGTACTATCCCTGAAGAGTTGCCTGGTCTACTTCCCCAGCGGAGTATTGTTTATTTGCTTCCCAAGTGGAGTCCCCGAGTGGATTGGATCCTGTGAAGGATATCCCCAGCGAAGTCTATCTTATTCCCGGCAACAGTTTTGGTTCTCTAGCATGGGTGAGAAGTCGGTGCTTTCTCCGCAAAGCATTCCCAGATGAAGGCTCTCCCTGCAGAGTATTCCTCAGTCAGAGTCTCTCCGCCAGGTTGGAGTACCTGATCTTTTGGCTCCGTAGCCAGGTGCATTTGCATTTTGCATGTAGTAATCATTGCATCCTCAAAACGCGTAGCATTTCCATTCAATGTGGAGCATTACGCCATAGAAAAATTCAAACATATGCATTCATGTGTTCCAAAACCTGTCAGACCGTATCCCCGGCAGAGGCGGATGTTCGTTTAACTTGTACAGCACGTTTGCTACAGTTGCTCCTGACAGCATTCAGGATTAATGATCCCCACAGAGGTTTATTTCCTCATCCGTTGGTGAAAGGAAGGCATATTTCTCCCCAGCGAGATCCCCTGCCAGCACGTGGTCTTGCCCAGACATGAAGATGTCGGTATCCTGTCAGCGCCCGCGTGTGTCGTTTCTTTGGTGTCGGTAAACACCATCTTTCGGTGATTTCCCAGTCATGCGTAGTGTCTGGTCTTCTTTTGATGTCGGTAAACATCCTCTTTCGATGTTCATAACGTCGCTATCCCTTCCCTAGTGAAGATTTCTCCTCTCCGTTGGTGTCGATAAACGTCGAGTTTTTCCCGATCATCCGTTGATGATTTGGTTGTGTTCACTCTCCCTAGTGAAGATTCCTCCTCTCCGTTGGTGTCGATAAACGTCGAGTTTTTCCTATGCGTCCGTTGGCGTATAGTTGGTATCTTTCCCCACAGGGTCGTCCCCAGAAGTTTACTCCTCTCCGTTGGTGTCGATAAACGTCGAGTTTTTCCTGTACGTCCTATGACGTCTGGTTGCTTATTCCCCGCAGATCATTTGGTAATGCCTTATGATTCCCCTCAGAGTACTCCTCTCCGTTGGTGTCGATAAACGTCGAGTTTTTCCTATTCGTCCTATGACGTCTAGTTGTACCTATCCCCAAGTGGATTTACCTCCCCGTTGGTTTCGATAAACGTTGTGTTTTTCTCATTCGTCCGATGACGTCTGATTGTGTACCCTATTCCCATTCATTCATTAATGTATGGTTGATTTCCCAACCAGAATTCCCAGTAGACGTCCTATTCGGTTTCCGGTTGTGGCGCCTTTCCCTCGTGAAGTGGCTTTCTCCTTCTCCCTTTCGTCCTATGACGTTTGGCTGAGTTTTCTCCTTCTCCCTTTCGTCCGATGACGTCTGGTTGAGTCTCCCTTTCGTCCTATGACGTCTGGCTGAGCTTTCTCCTTCTCCCTTTCGTCCTATGACGTCTGGCTGAGTTTTCTCCTTCTCCCTTTCGTCCGATGACGTCTGGTTGAGTCTCCCTTTCGTCCTATGACGTCTGGCTGAGTTTTCTCCTTCTCCCTTTCGTCCGATGACGTCTGGTTGAGTCTCCCTTTCGTCCTATGACATCTGGCTGAGTTTTCTCCTTCTCCCTTTCGTCCGATGACGTCTGGTTGAGTCTCCCTTTCGTCCTATGACGTCTGGCTGAGCTTTCTCCTTCTCCCTTTCGTCCTATGACGTCTGGTCGAGTCTTCCCATTCATCCTATGATGTCTGGTTACCTCTCCGTTGGTCTTGGTAAACGTTGAGTTTTTCCCCATTACGTCCGCTGACGTATGGTTGTATCTCTCTTTCCATTCATTCATTAATGATTGGTTACCTCTCCGTTGGTCTTGGTAAACGTTGAGTTTTTCCCCATTTCGTCCGTTGGCGTCTGGTTGAGTTTTCTCCCTCTCTGTTGGTCTTGGAAAACGTTGAGTTTTTCCCCATTACGTCCGCTGACGTATGGTTGTATCCTTTCCTGGTTATCCCCAGTAGAGTTGATTTACCTCTCCGTTGGTCTTGGTAAACGTTGAGTTTTTCCTAGTTGTCCGCTGGCATCTAGTTGAGATTTCTGTTCCCATTCATCCTGTGTCGATGTCTGGATGTGCTTTACCTCTGAAAGAAAAAAACAACAAAAACAAGAAAACAGAAAGAAATTTCCCAGCAGTGTGCAAATTCTACGGTACTTGGTATTCAATCCCTGTTTACCCTGAAAGTCTGACAGCCGTTGCTCTCATCCATTCGGGTTCCCAGTTGATTGAATAGGGGCAGCTGTAGCACCTCAAATTTGCACCCTACCATTGTTTACATTCATTTCATATTAGGTCATAGCATAACAATGTCCACTGCATAACATTGCATTGTCCATTTGCCCAAGTGCAAGCTCAATTGATGAATCAGGTCTAACTGATCAGGAGAATCAGTCAGTCAAACAAGCAAGTGCCATTTTCATTGAGACAAAGCCCTAGGGTTGATTTTTCAAGCTCATATGGTCCAAGGATCATTTTGAAGTGGTTTGGCCAAAGATTGGATGCTCAGAAGTCACCAGTCATTGTTCAGTCAACCAGAAACCCTAGAAAGTCGACTGTGGTCAACTGTGCCTGATTTTATGGATTGGAAGATGGGAAATGGTTTTAAAGGCCTCATTCATGTCCATATGAGTCTCATTTGACATACCAAAGACCAAGGTTGAAGATTTGGAGGTCAGACAGAAAGTTTCCAAAAATAGCAGGTGACTTGTAATTTCAGCTGCCCAAAATGGAAAGTTTTTCCCCTCAAAATAACTTCATCATACAAGCTTCAAATGGAATTTTGTCCAACATGAAAGTTGAAGATCTTGATTTCACCTTTCCAAAAAGTCCAAGAACTTGAAAATCCAATGCATGGTTGGAAAATTAGGGCTCAGTGAATTTCAAAAATGACCCGTAATCAGGAGGCCATAACTTCCACATGGTTTGTCCAAATTGCAAGTTCTTTATATGCACAAACTCCAGTTGACATGTACTTCAAGGGTGCATCATTGGATTTTTCCAAAAGTGGCCAATGCAAAAAGTCACTTTTCAACTGGACAGTTAAATTGGATAAGGGGCAAAATTGTCCAAATGTCAAAATATTTGGAATTTTGAGATGGGACTTTTTGCTACACCTCATAAATGGCATTTGGAATGTGTTTGAATCATCATTTCATGCATAGGCTTCATGGTTTGAGATTTGGTTTGAAAAATGGAAGTGCAAAATTGGACATTTTTCTACCATATGGTGAAATTGCAAAATACATGACCAATGGAAATGGGACTTGTTTCTACACATCACATGTGATATTTTGGACTTGCTTGAATCAAATTTGAGCTGATATATGGGCTGATTTAGAGGAAGGGTGTTTTGGCCATTTTGAGTGAAAATGCAATTTGCTTAACATTCCAATTTGGTTAATTACCTTGATTAAGTATGGATTATGATATCATATATAAGCTTAATCATCTTCTAAACATAACAGAATTTTTCATTTCATCAAAAAATCAGATCAAAATCATCACAATTCTCCAAGATTTTTCAAGAACTCAAAAAACCAAAATCCACCAAAATTCCATCAATCTTTGGTCAATTGGAAAAATTCTTGTTGCATCAATTTTGTATCACTATATGCTGCATCTGTTTGTGCTTTTCAGCTTCAAAAACCAGGCCAAACGCGACTGCATCTTCAAGATTCGTCCATGGTGAATGGTGATTCCGAGCAATAGGAGCAAAATTGAGCAAACCTGAGCTTCGCATCCTGCTTCCTCTAGTCCATGTTGCTTCTGTTTCGCTGAATCGAGCGCGAAGAACACATACACGCTACTGCAATTTCCAGGTATCATCGAAATTCGATCGTCATGCTTTGCCAAATAATTGTGTGCGTGCTGTAGTTCATGTTACGTAGAGCATCGTGATACTTTTAGAATTGCAAATGGATAACTGTAGCGTAAGAAATCGCGACTCGAAGTTTGGATCTAAAACCCTAGATCGATCGATTTGTGTGATTTAGCAATTGTTAGGTTGATTGGAGTTCGTATTCGTGTTCTACTCGCTCGTGCGGTTCTAACGACTATAAGATTGCTCGTTTTGGTGCTGATTTGTGAATTTCATGTTCTTGAGCCTTGGTTGTGTTTCTGGAAAATCTGTGAGTTGAAGAGGATGATGAACGCGTGCTAGATCCAAATTCTGATTTGAAAATTTGAATTCCAAGTTTACCGCCCCCGCCTCTAGAATTACCAAACTGCCATTGTGTTAATTTAATTAATTTCAATTAATTCTAAAAAATTCATAAAAATACTTTAGCACCTTAAAAAATTCATAAAAAATTGTAGAAAATTCAGAAAAATGTGAGAGTTGTTGTGTTGACTTCCTTGACTTGTGTAGAATTTTTTTGACCTATTGGTCAAAGTTGTGCTTGGTGTAAATAGTATTTGACCTAGGGTTCTTCCATACATGTCCATTTTTGCTACCTTTGACTAATTCCATTGTGAAATGCACATGATGTAAAATAAATTCTTGCCAATTTTTGTGATGATTCTTGACTGGATGAGGTTTATTTCCATGTAAATTTCATGCATTTTTGATTCCTGGCCATAGAGATATGAATTTTGGAACTTAGGTGTGACAATTTGTGTCACACCTCTTGATGTCAATTTGCTGGATTTAATTGAGTGGTCTATGCATGTTGAAATGAAATGAAATTTTGCATGGTGGTTGATTGACATGTTAGGAAGCTATGATAATTTTTGTGGAATTTTACATTGCATTTTCAATTTGATTGTGATTTTTCATTTCTGTTAGACAAATTTGCAAGCTCATATGACACATGTTGGTAGATTGATTGAGAAATGCTCATGTGGTATTGTATGATCATGAAATTTGACATGCTTGTAGTAGACACATGTTAGGACCTCCATGTTTTGGTCTCATCCATTTCTTTTTTGTTTTCATTGAGTTATGAATTTGTGAAGTGGAAGCATGTATTGATGTTGTGATTTGGAGCCTATAATTGTGTCTGTTTTGTTGATTTTCATTGACATGGTTCCATTTGCCCAATTGAGCTCAAATTTGACATGGTAGACCTTGAATACCCCCTGTTTAGGTGTAATTTATTTGAGAATTTTTGGGATTGTGTTGATGTGGATATGAATGCAATAATTCTGTTTGTAGGCTTAGTGCTTCCTTTGAACTAGTTTGCCTTATTTTGTGCATAGAATGAGCATGATGAATGATATGACCATGAAATTTGATAGAATAGTTCCTGACATGTGTAGCTTTCATTTGGCTTTGGTCCTACTAATTTCCCATGTAATGTCACTGTTTACCATTGAATCGAAGTTAATGTACATTTTGTAGCTTCATTTGATTGTGTTTTTGCATGCTTAGACATGTTGAATTAATTCCCATTGTTCCATTAGTCCAAATTGCTTGAAAATTGACATGTAGCTTGTTGAAGGTCCTCTGTTTAGGATACAATTTTTGTGGAATTTTCCATGTTGTTTTGGTATTTACTTGAGTTTGATCTTGCTGGTTGCTCTTATATGATCCATGTTTGTTCACTTTGCCTTACATGTTGCATAGATTGAGATGTGTACATAGTTTGGATATGGGACCAATTGGGATCCCTTTGTTATTGAAATAGCCTGACTTTGATCATGAATTGGTTGTTGTTTTAGGATTTTTCCTTCTTTTGGACCCTAGGCTAGTCCTAGTGGTCTTGTCACTTACATTTGAACTTGTCTTTGGCTTTTCAGGTTAAGAGGTTAAGGCTTAAGGATATTGTTTCACATTTGGGATATTTTGCTTGATACTTGTAAACTAATGTGGTTGTTTTGTAGGATGTTGGTCCACATGGACTTGTGCTATGCACATCATTGGGATTGTTAATTGGTCATTATATTGTTGTCTGATTATGAATGGGATGCTGATTCTGTTTGACTTTTGTACAGGTACGCTTAGTTGCTCAGTTCTCTTAAGAACTTGCATTGCTTTGCTTATAAGCAATTGGCATTGAGGTATGGAACTTTCTTCTTCATGTAGTCTGGAGACCCGGCTGTTACCGGGCCGGGCAAACTGTCTGAAGTCCTCCTTAAGAGGCAATGCTTGTGTATGTTTATATTTGTCCCAAGCAGGAAAAGTCCTCATTTGAGGCAATTGGTGGAAGGTAGGGATAAGCAATCTATCCCCCACTATTCTGTGAGTCTTCTCCTTGCTCCCATTACATGGTTGTAGCATTGAGATCCAAGCCCAAGATCTTGTACATTGTACAGTCGAGTCTATGTCCTGAGCGTAGAAGGGTCCCCCCATTCTGGACCCACGCTCCCTTGTCTGATGCTCTCTCTGACCAGAGATAGAAGCAATGAGGCACACCCCTCATCACCTTTCATCAGCTTCACCTTAGCCCCTCAATGGCAAGGTTAAGAGCTAACCTGACCCCGATACAGAGGCTTGTTTGTTGAGGTTGATATGACCCCTCGACTAAAGCCTAACCCTGATGTTTGAGCCCCTTGTTGGTGTGTTTATTTCATGCTGTATGTGTCTGTGTGGTGTGATTGTATCCCCTAGGTTTGCTAGACTCCGCGTAGTCTCGTTTGCATGTCAATTAAGGTAGCACGGTTCCTTCGTATAGGACTTCCTTTCTTGCTTGAGCTTTCCTAAAACACAAACAAACATTATCCCCTCTTAAGGATACGTCAACTCCTTCTACCACAGGTGAGTAAGTCTCCAAAGGTCGAGCATCCGGTAGATTGCGTAGTGACGTTGTCCACTTAAAAAACACAAACCAACAGGAATAGTTTAGCCGAACTACGGCAACTCTGATTCTCATATCCAGATGAGATACGTAGGCACGAGACGCGATGTCTTGCCGAGTTTGACTAACGACTAACACTAATTCTTTTCTCTCGCCCTCGTTGCGATTGAGACCTCCCCTTTCTCTTGCCCTAGTTGCAATCGAGACCTTTCTTCTGTCTGTGTCTTCGTTTTGTGTTGTTGTGTGCTTGGAAGCTGATGTAAGTCCATCGAGTGGCATTCGGGTTCCAGTGTTAGCGTGATTTTGGTTCGGATGCTGATGTAAGCCCAGTGATTGGCATTCAGGCTCCACGTTTGCCTCCTTGTGTGTGTTTTGGTTCGGATGCTGATGTAAGCCCATTGATTGGCATTCAGGCTCCACGTTTGCCTTTGCCTGTATTTGTTGGTGTGCGTGTCAGCCGAGCTACGAATGCTCTGATTCTCCTTCGTCCAAAGGAGATACGTATGCATAGGATGCGATATCCTAGCGAGCATGTGTCGTTTCCCCAGTTCGAACTACTTTGACTCTGATGTCTATGCTTGATAGACTAAGTAGGCCCAGGATGCGATATCTTGCCGAGTCAGTCTTGTTTGCTTCCTGTGTCTCTTTCAGCCGATGTTTGTGTGTGTGTGAGCAGTATTTTTAGCAACCATTTTCCTTCCTATTGTGCGTGGATCCCGTCGAGTACGACGGATGCGTAGGGGTGCTAATACCTTCCCTTCGCATAACCGACTCCCGATCCCATTCTCTTTGGTCGCGAGACCATGTCTTTTCCAGGTTTACTCTGAGCATTTCCTTTCCCTCTTTTGGGATAAATAACGCACGGTGGCGGCTCTGTTGTTCTGTTTTCCCGCCGGTTTTTCGCGTAATGCGACAGATAGTATGATCTCCGAAAGGGTAAGATATTTGTTCATATTCCTAGCATACTTGTATCCTCTTCAGTATCTTTCAGGTTGTCTCCTTCGCGAGCGCAAAAGGAAGTTATGCCCCACCAAATCCCCAAAGAGTCTGGAGTTTGGTCTCAGTTTTCTAGCTCCCCAGTTGAGGCTGGATCTAGCATCCGTGTTATCAATTATATGGTTGTCATCACTTGTGTGGATGAACTTAAAATCCCTTATAAGTTGGTAAATTTGGCATGTTATCTTTTCGAGGAAGTTGATCTTCCCTCATTCAGATCGGAATTCTCCCGGAGAGTGAGCAGAAAATCCCTAGCATGAGTGGAATTCTCAACATTTGGTTTGCAGCTTACCTCCCGTGGATTCGCCTACATTAATATCCAGCAGGTTCGGCTTTGTTCATCCTGAGCAGGGTTGATCCCATTTTAACTTCCCAGTACGGTCGTCAGCAGTCTTTCCCCAGTGGAGTTGTCTGATCAAAGCCTGTTTGTTATTTCCTCTTGAGCGGGGTGAGTGTTGAAAATGTTTATTTTCTATCCTCAGCGGAGCGGTGTTCCTCTTCTCCTCGGCAGAGATTATTTCTCCAGCAGTGCAAGAAAATTTGTAAGTTTTGGAACTTTTGATTGGTGGTTATTCCCCACAGAGTTTCATATATCTCCTTGATAATTTCCCCAGTAGAGTTGCTTCTACGGCAGATTTTATCTATGTCCAAATTCCCCAGCCGAGACTTTGCCTCATTAAGGTTTGGCGTTGGAACTTATGAGGAAGAGGTGTTGATTCCTTCCTCAGCAAAGTGACTAGTTCTCCTTCTCCTTAGCAGAGATATTTCTTTCCGTGGTTAAAAGTGAACTGTGTTTGATGTGCTTCTGTTGTTTGGTTGTTCCCCACAGAATTCTACATCACTTCCTGATAAGATCCCCAGTGGTTGCTTCTCTGACTGATCTTATCCTTATCCCTGCGTACTGTTGGAGGATCCCCAACTTTGGTGATTGTGATCCCTTGCCTATCCCCAACAGTAATCTCTGATTCTCTGTAATCCTACTCGTATCCCCTATCAGTGATCTTTGTCCCTGGAAGTGATTGTTTGATCCTCAACATTGGCCTTTGTTCCCCTGCAGAGATTGGTGTTTTCTGGTATCTGTTGCCCCCCATCAGATTGGGAGTTTCCCCAGTGGGCCTGGCTTTCTCTTTTGAGACGTAGTACCGGATGTTTGTCCATTGATTCCTGGACCGGTTTGTGTTATATATGTCTGTTTGTCAGCATTAATCATACATAAACTACGCATATACATGCATAATTATAACATTCAGATATTCATGTCGCATTCTTTGCCATATATCTTTGTTTGTTGTCTCCTGCTATTTGGCGATATATATTTCCCCAAGCAGATGTTTGTGTCTGATCTCTCCACATAGAGTCAGCCCCATAGGCAGAAAGCATTTATCCTTTCTTCCATATTCCCCACTGAGTTATGTCCTCGTGGATGATCATTATTTATGTATCCTCCCAAAATATGTATTGGGAGGGAGTTACTCCCCTGGGTTATGTCCTTAACTGGGTTGAGTCTTATTCAATGTGTCTCTCTAGTTCGATCCTAGATTGACCATTCTTGTTATTTCCAATTGCGCTTCCCCGTAGTTTAGATAGATGATTGCTCAGTAACCAGTAATTGTCCATCTTTTCCCCGACTGAATCTGTGGCCTTCTACCCAGTAACCGGTAGTCATAAGTCCTATCTGTGTGGTTTTCTACCCTCATACCAGTAGATGTAATCCCCTCTTTATTGGTTATCTTTATCCAATATTCGGTATTGATATTCCTTCCCTTTTGAGTGTATCTCCCAGTAACTGGTGATATATCTCTTGGATAATTGCTCTGATAAAGCAATGTATCCCCGGTGAGTTATCTTTCATTTACCCCTTTTGTTGGTAATGATCGTTTTTCCCCTTTGATTGGTCATCATTTTATACCTAGTAGTCGGTATCCCGATGTCCTTTCTTTTCGGTCGATTTATCCTTTATTAACCCAGTAACCGATTGTGGATAATCTTCCATGAGAGTATGTTATCTATGTTCTGACGGCAATAGATAATATATCTCATGCGCTCTACAGTCGAAGTCTTTCTTCCCCGGTCGAGTAAGATTCGTATTTCCTCATGGAATCGAATGCCCATCCTGCAATCGAGTTTGCTTTTTCAACCCTCCTTTTGGATGATGAGTGTTTTGGGAATATTCCCCAATTCACGCCTTGGTTGGTCACCTATTATATGCCCAGTAACCGGTATCCCTAGTGTTCCTTCCTTTTTGCTCCCTATTATGACTTTTTATCCCCTGCGGAGTTAGATTTCCCTGAGTCGAAATATACCTCTTTAGGTCTTCCTCAGATGTTTTGGATGATTGATATCTCTCACCCTTATACCGGTCTTAGATATTTACTTTCCCCGAGCATGTTGTACTCTCGCCCTTATACCGGTGTTTTGATCACATGTCTCTTCGAGCTTATTACCCAGTAACCGGTAATACCTCATTTTGTTGTTTCCTCAGCTGATTCCTCTTTGGGCTTTCCCCATTGGAGTCCTTTAATGGATTTTCCCAGCTTGAGTCCGGATTTTTATCCGAGGAATCCTTTGTGGATAGTTTCGCTGTATTGGCATATTCCCTAATACATGCATCTTTGCGTCAGCTCGAGTCTTTCCATTGATTTATTTTCATGGAATCCCTTCGTGTCTCTCAGCAATTTCCAAGTCGTGACCTGCTCACGCATTTTATTCCATTTACTCCCCAGAGCCTCTGTCCCATTTATGAATGTATTACTCATATGGATTTTTAGTTTCTCCGGATTTCTTTTCCTTTGTGGACACATATCCCCACAGAGTATTAACCTTTTGCATACATACATTTGCATCATGAGGTCTCTTAGGGATCAAAATTCATCTCTTTGTTATTATTTAAGCCCATTCTACCTCGTCGAGACGAAGATTTTAACCTTCATATCTCCGGCTAGAATGACCTTAAATAGGGGCATCTGTAAGACCCCAATTTTGACCCTAAGATCCCTCCTGGCATCATATCATTGCATTTGCACCTTGCCTCAAGGATCATATCATCTTGGCTCCTTAACCTTTGGGGTGGGAACTTATGAGAGTTGGTTTGAGAACACCAAGCATGCTTGAATTGTATATTATTGCTTTTCTTATTTTGTTTACTAACCAAAAGCACAAAAATATGTCACTAACTTCTTTTGTTTTGTAGCTTGAGCAATCATAAGATCCAAGGCTCCTAGGAGGCCCTATGCTCAAAGATATGGCCAGATGAAGTGAAAGTAAGCATGAAAATGGTTCACAAATCTCTCATTTATCATATATGCCTCCCAAGTATCTCAATTTGTCAATTTGATCAAAGCAAACCAAAGGGCTTGAGGATTGTTTCCCAAGGAAGCCCTAATTCATATGTTCATAAACTGTGCCTTGCTCATGAAGCAACCTCAACCCATGATCAAATAAAATCAAGGGAAGTTCTTTCAATCATAATTTCATGCATATTTGAGCTTATTTGAGTGCCCTCAATCATCAATTCATCAAGAATTGCGGTTTGGACTTGAGAAGTTGATCAGTCAATTCATCTGACCATTTTGAAATACACTGAGACCAAAATTTTAATGTGTTTGTCAAATGGAGATGACCCCAAGGGAAACAATGTTCTTAAGAACCATATGAGCAACTTTCTTGTTCATAAAAAATTTATTTGAAGCTTGGAAGGTCATCATCCATTTCAAAACATTATAGGTCATTTTGACTGAAACCCTAATTTTGGGTCAACTTCCCAAGGATATAACTCATTCATTTTTCATGATTTTGGGATGGGATAAAATGAATTGGAAAGTTTAAGATGTATACTTCAATTGCTATGTTGAACAAATTTTCATAATCCTAAAATAAATACATTTGATAATGAAAAACATTATAGGTCACTTTTGACCAAAGTTATTGAAATGTGAAAAAGTCCAACTTCAGGTGCCCATAACTTTCTCATAAAAAATCCAAATGATGCAAATTTTGAGTCCAAATTTATTTTCTTGAAAAGATGTACAACTTTGATGTTGAAGGTTTTGTCATTTGAGGCTTTCATCATTGAAACAGAAGGGCTTGAAATTGGTCTATTTTGGAAATTTTCACATACACATGTTTTGCACCTTGAACTTTATGACCAATTTTCACTAATTTCCCAATTCCAATTGAAGTTTTGTTCAACATAACAATTGATCCTCATGTCAAGACCTTTCCAACGATTACCCACAAGGCCATGTTTTATTTTTGGAAGAGGCATTTTCGAAGAGGGGAATATTTTGGTGCAATTTTGGAAACTTGATTGAAACTCATTGCATATTCCAATTACCTCACATTTACACGTCCATTTCAGATCAAAATGACTTCAGCTTGCCATTCAAATTAGATTTGGGCCCTCCATGCGCCTGTACAGGCCCATGCATGGAGGCCCTTATCATTCATGCACACGAAAATTCACCTTGCTTGCAGCTTGTTTTGCTATAAATAGAAGGGTTCAGCTCCATTATTCTCCAACCTGAAGGCGCCTGATATGCTGCACAATTGAATCCATAACCATACCTAAAGGAATTCTCTCTTTTATTTCAAAATTTCAGATCTAATTTTCAACTTCATTGGTTGATTATTAGACTTAAAATTCCCTGGCCTTGCTTCACCTCAAGAGTACACTACAATCAATAGCTGTGAAGAATTGTGCTCCATATATCTACATTTCAGAGGTGGATGTTCAAACTTTTCTTCTTCGAAACTCACTGATTATTGCTTGTTTCTTGTGTTTATTGGTTTGGCTGAAGTCCTCTCATCAGAGGCATTTGAATTGTGCTTTTAATTTTGAAAAATCATCATGTTCAATTTGAACTCCATCATTTTCCTCTTCTGATTTCTCTTACTATGGGGATCTAGAAGGAAAACCAATGGTACAGGGGTGATGTACATCACCCCAGCTTTCCAATGATATGAGGATCGCTTCATTTGGTTAAGATGTTTTGTCTGCAACTTTGGCCGGAAAATACAAGCTCGCTGGAGAAGACGGTGGTGTACACCACTGTCTGTTTTCCAGATCAAATGTGAGTCGTACGATGTGTTTTCCAGATTTAATCTCGTCCTTCCTTTATTATGACTTTTTTAAAGGCCTCGTGTGACTCAGTTGACTAAGGCATTTGGTAGGCGCGCGCTGATAGCCCTTGGATGTGCCAGCTCAATTAATGAGACTGGATCCAACGCGCCACATATTTTCCCATTTTTCATTTTCTGATTTAATCCTCTTTTATTTTCTTTTATTTCATTTTATTTCAAAAAATCACAACTCTTTCATTTTAATTCCAAAAAATATGGGACCAATTGCATTATTTCTCTTTTAATTTCTAGTTTCTAAAAATGATTTTTAATATATTTTTTTATCATTTGATATTTTTTGTGAATTTTCTCTTTTTTGGTTATTTTTAATTCATTTTAAATAGTTTCCAATATCCAAAAAATACAAAAATATTTTCTTAACCTCTTTGAATGATGATAGATCTATGAGAAATATTCTCATCAATTTATTAATTGATTTGAGATTTTAGTTCAATTAGGTTATTTTTTATTCATTTTTAAGTGATTAAAAATAGTTTCTGGTTTCTAAAAATGCTGAAATTTTTTGTCAAACTTTGTTTGACCTTGTTGAACTTAGGATGATCCATTTGGACTTTTCAAAGTTGATTTGAAATGGATTTGAAGTTTAACCTTAAATTGTTTATTTTAATTCAAGTATTATTTTAATTTTGAAAAAATACCAAAAATATTTTATTTGTTTCTTGACTTCTAAGTTTCATTTTGCTTTTGTTTACTAGTGTTTGACTTTGATTCTAATCTTCTTTGGTCAATGCACTATACTTACTTCATTTGAATTCCATTAATGTACATTCTTATTCATATTCTTCTTCATCTTTTTTCTTTTTGATCAATGAGTTAAAGATTGATGGTTAGCCTTGATGTATAGGAGGTTTAACCTTCCTTGATTCAAATCTAATTCATCTTGATCAAAGATCAAGTGAATGGCTTTGCATTAAGGATAGGTTGCTTCTTAATCAAGCAAAAAACCTAAATCAATACAAGATCATTCTCATTTTCTTTTGGCATGGCAAGTTGTAGGAGCTTGGCTTACTAGTCAAGGTCTCTAACTTGTGTTTGTTGCCTACATTTTTATTGACCGGCCTCAGATAGGTGTGACTACTATATTAGTCCACTTACGATTGCTTAACATAGCACTAAATTGCCTTATGGCACACTAACTCTAACTATTAACCATTAACTTTTAATTCTTGCACTTTACATTAATGCAAATTTAATATTCCTGTACATATTATTCATTTGCTTTTGCCCTTTGCTCACTTGAGCACATGTTTATGTTAATGCAATTTGCCTTTTGCTCACTTGAGCACATAATTGTGTATATACTATTGTGCTTGTGTTTTGTTTTGATTGTTGTGAACCAAATGCAAATGGACAAAAGGACTTAGATTCTAGGACATTCCCTATGCAAAATGGAGTCAAAGAGCAACTAGACCTCATGCCTTTAGAGTGCTATAAATGCCAAAGAGCAACTAGGCCTCATGCCTTTAGAATGCTTAATGTTGAAGACTTTGAAAGGACCTAATCTCTAAACTCACTCTTGTCCATTCTTTATTTGCATTGTGGAACTTTTTGATGTGTGTTTTCTTGTGCTAGGGATTCCAATTTGAGCCTTATTGAAGAACCATTGTCATAAGCATCCAAAGTGAGAGATATAAAAGCCATTGAAAGATTCCTAGGAGCTTTGTTTGATTGTGTGCTTGATTGCTTGAGTATTTTCTTATTTGCTTGCTTATTACAAAGGATGGGAGCTACTTGGATCATCACTATGATCTCAATAAGGGAACTCCATTTGTGGTTTTACTTCTCTTCCTTCATCTTTGTATGTTTAGGACTTAGCCATTCTTCTTCTTCCCTCCACTCTAACCCAAGCCAAAACTTTTGTGCAAATATTAACATTTGTTTTCAAAATTAGAAACCTAAGCATTATGCTTTTGATTTTTCAAACTTTCTTTTCATAACACTTATTTTGAATTGAATCCTAAGTTAACTTTGACCATATTTAATAAATACTTTTCATTGGTAAATACAACTCACTCAATTGTTTTTCTGGTTTCAATGGCCACTTCTTGCCAAAGTTTTTTTTTCATAAACCATAGCTATTAGGTTTGAGTTATCCTTGAGGTTGATATAATACTCACCTATATCCTTAGTGATGAACAATTAGTCTTCCATGCTTATTATAGGGTTAACCCCTCACTAGCATGTTGAAGTTATCCTCACATGGTGGATTTGTGGTTTTAGGTTGAGTTTTCTCCCTTGGATAACAAAAGACCTTAAGGCTTTTGGACCAATTAATTCACCCACTTGTTTTGAGATTTTTTACCCTGAACTACGAGGTTTTGATCCTAATCTTTTTTAAGATGGTACGTAGGCAATGGGTTTATCCATTCAAACACAAAAATTGTAAACAATTTGTATATTCTCTTCATCCCCCCAATCATGTTTGCACAAATAATTTTTTCACAAATATCAACCTACCTTACAACAAATTGTGAAAAGGGCTCCCTAGGAGTACCTAGGATGTTTTGGGTGCTTAAAACCATCCCATTGCATAACCAACCCCCTTATCCAGATCTCTGACATTTTTATTAGTTTTTGATTTGATAAAACTTCTCGGTTTTTGTTCTCTTTCTAACCTTTCCTTTGGATAAATAAAAGTGCGGTAGCGACTCGATTTGTATGATTTACTTTTGATTTAGTCAATAAATCTAAAGGTAACGAATACCCCACTACACACAGGAGCTCTAATTGTTCCAACTGACAAAAGATAGAGCACATAGGAGATATTACAAAAGCCATTTAAGGGAATATGAGATATTATAAGAGCCATGAATCCATCCAGATTAATTGGCTTAGAATTTATGAAATAAATAAAATCATTCCAAAAATAGACAAATCTCATTCAATTTTTGACCTAATTCTTATTTATAAATAGCACAAGTTTTCTACACTTTTTTCCATCCACAATTCACAAATTCAATCCCAAAAGTTGTTGTTATTCACACGGAAGAAGAACAACAACTAAACCTTAAACCTTCAACATCTATCCAAGTAAAAAAAGAGATGGAATCTCGCGTCAAAGGAGAACAAGAAGAGGAGTTAGAGGAGGTTCTAGGCAGAAAGGGGAAAGAAGGGGTTCTAGTTAGAAGGGGTTCTACCTAGAACTCACCTCTAACACATGGAGATGATGAAGATGATGAGTAGAAAATGGTGATGATAAGCTTCCATGATTCTTCATGAGCTTTTCCTTCTTCTTCCTCTTCCTCTTTCTTTCTTTCTTTTCTCTTCTCCCACTTTCTGATAACACTCTCTCTCTCTTTCTCCAATCTTATCTCTTCCCTTTCTCTTACCACCACACAACATATATATATATAACATGTAATTAATATATATTATGATATTAGTTAGTAATAAAATATTCCAATTGATATTTTATCTTTCAGTACCAATTGACCAATTATTAATGTTACCAAAAATGTCCTCTCTTGTACATATTAATATTAGTTTGTCCCTTTTATTAATAATTAATCTCTTCAGAGTTCACTTGTTACTCTATTGGTTCCAACTGACAATATTTAGAGCTCATAGGAGCTCTAATTGTTTCAACTGACAAAAGATAGAGTACATAGGAGATATTACAAAAGCCATTTAAGGGAATATGAGATATTACAAAAGCCATGAATCCATGCAGATTAATTGGCTTATCCTTTAAGAAATAAATAAAATCATTCCAAAAATAGACAAATCTCATTCAATTTTTTACCTAATTCTTATTTATAAATAGCACAAGTTTTCTACATTTTTTTCCATCCACAATTCACAAATTCAATCCCAAAAGTTGTTGTTATTCACACTCAAGAAGAACAACAACTAAACCTTAAACCTTCAACATCTATCCAAGTAAGAAAAAGAGAAGGAATCTCGCGTCAAAGGAGAACAAGAAGAGGAGTTAGAAGGGGTTCTAGGCAGAAAGAGGAAAGAAGGAGAAAAGAGCATGCACCTTTACTAAAAACCAGTTAAAATAGCATGCAACTTTTAATCAATTTTTCTTAAATTAACTTTGTAACTAACATAAAAAAAATCAATTTTTTAAGCAACATTTAGCTAATATAAAAAAAATCAATTTTTAAATCAATTTTTTAAATAAACTTTTTTAAAGAAAGTTCTAAAGTAATCAATTTTTTAAATAAACTTCTTTAAAAAATTTCTAAAAGCAATCAATTTTTTAAATCAACTATTTTTAAAGAAATTATTTTCTAACTAATATCATGAAACAAATTTCTAAGAAAGTATTCTAAATTAACTTTCTTTTTTAGTAATATCACAAATCCGTTTTTTACTAATATAAAAAATCTTTAACACTAATGTCCTGAATCCTTTTATATAATCAAAACTCAAAACCATGATTAAAATTCAACATTCCACAAATTTCTTCTTCGCTTTTATTATCCAACAACAACAATCTTGTTTCCTTATTAAAAAACAAAAATACCAAAAAAGCTTACCCTTTTATTATTAGATTACTATATAGTCTTGGTAACTTAACTCAGTTTTAAAATCAAAATACCAAAGTATTAAGTTCATTTAGACATTTTCTCATTTTACTAGTTTAGACTCCATAGATTGTTAATATATAAAAATACAAAAAATTATGTCTTAAAAAATCAAAACAACAAAAATAATCATGTATATATGACCACACTTTATTTTCTAAATAAATTAAAAAATATTTTCGCAAAAATCAATTAGAGATCCATCTAAAATCAAATTCAACTCACTCAAACATATGTTCTCTGCCCTTGTGCATTAAGACCTTTTTATCAAACCTTTCGCCATCCCCGATGCGTTGAGAACTTTTCTAAACTAAAATCAACAAACACACACACATTTGCTCTGATCCTTCATCAAATATGAAGGTATGTAGACATAGAGTCGTAGTACTCAAGCGAGTACAATAATCAAAAATATTTTTTGTGTCCTTCTTTATTAATCAAATATTTTCTCTAAATAATAATATTTCCATTGTAAATAAATAAATTAAGTAAGAATAAGTAACCTAAGCAAATTTTTCCTTAGAAACACACACTAACCCTATAATTAGAGGAGGATCTCATTGAGTATAATGGAAGTATGGGGTACCTAATACCTTCTCATTGCTTAACCCACTCCCGAGCCCTAGTCTCTCTCCTTAACTTTAGGTTTTATCATTATTTACCTGTTTCTTAGGAACGAATAAAAAATGACGGTGACTTTGTGATTTTTCCAGCCACGACAAATCTCACAACAATATAGAACTAGACAAAGACCCGCACGATGTGCGGGGTTGAGATGAATTTTTATGTAGTATTATAAAACTTAGATTTTTATTTTATTTATTATAAAAAAATTATAATTAAGACGATAATATAAACTTTATAAAAAGAGGAAGTAAAAATTTAGGTGAAAAGAAATATGTTTGAATCATAGATATGCAAATAAGATATATTTTTTATGGCCTTTGGATTTTTATGGTCCTCCGACTAGGATAATTTATTTCTAATACTTTTTTTAATGATGATTAGGATGATTTATTATTTAATATTTTTTTACATAATTAATTAATATTAATAGTTTTAATTAAGTTTTTTTAGAAATTAATTAATTAAGTTTTTTTAGAAATTAATTAATTAAAATTTTAAAAAATACTTTGCACCTTAAGCCCATCTCATTTAAGCACTAGCCCAATATTCAAAATTGTAAATGGTAATACTAATGAGATATATAAATACTAACTATATTTACTAAAAAAATCAATGTAAAATTTTAATGAGAAACCGAACTCACACTACACCTGCAATCTTTGTTCATAATTTTATAGCAAAATTTCAATTGAATGAACAAACATACATATTTTGTTAAATGGGATAGTTATTTTGCAAAAGTCCTATTAAACTATATTTGAACAAGTATTATTAATGTTTTCAACCTCATTGTTCATCTTTAAACCATAGTCTCTTTTGATATTAGAATCCAGGGTCAGTCCAATATTAAGTGGTTGAATTTTAAAAAAGAATAATTAATAATTAAAAATACTTTTTTTATTTTTCTATTCAGATTAAGTAAAATTATAAATAAATGAAACAACATAACAAATTTTAAAGTAGTAAAAAAAAGTGCAATTCGTTAATGAAGAATTTAGATAATGTAGTTAGAAACCATTGCAATTGCATATAATTTGCTTCTTTTTTTTAAGCATTTACAGAAAATAATACTATATAAAATAAATAAATATATGGAATAGTTATTTTGATGATTGACATTAGAAAAGTAAAAAAATGAATACTTTAAAATTGAACCTCGCTAGTGTTGAGCATGATGATGCAATGTTGTGTGAGATACTTCAAAATTCAATTTTTTTAAACCCAAAACTACCATAAAGTATTACTATTATGATGTTTGTTAATATAGAAATATATACATCCCACATCGTAAGTTGATTAAGATTGATTACAAAAATTATCTAATTAAATAAAACTTTTATCAATTAATTAATCTAGACTTAAATAGTTTGTTGGTCCCTGTAAGTTAGCGAGTTTTTGAATTTGGTCCCTGTATCTTTTTTTTGGTCTAGGTCCCTATATCTCATTTTTGTGTTGGCGTTAGTCCCTAGAGTTAAAATTCTATTAACAAAAATAGATTGGACTAACAGTGCACACGTGGAACTGATGAGTAGATTAACATCGCTGACGTCGCAGACATTGCATTGACCCGAAAGCATGTTATCACTAGACCAAACTACACATTTGTGTAGCTGGTTGCAACAAATATATATATATATATATATATATATATATATATATATATATATATATATATATATATATATATATATATATATATATATATATATATATATATATATATATATAATTGATTAATTAGCTTAATTATTTAATATATCAATAATTTGTTTCAATTATTTAGTTTATTAAATTATTCATTTATTTAATATTTCAATTATTTAATATTTCAATTATTTAATATTTTAATATTAAAAATTTTAAATTAGTTAAAATTTAATATTTCATATTTCAACTATTAAAATTTAAAATTTACTCAGCAGTTCCATGTGTGCACCGTTAGTCCAATCAACTTTTTTTTTAAACATAATTTTCACTCCAGAGACTAACGCTAACAAAAAAGTGAGATATAGGGACTCAGATAAAGAAAAGATACAGGGACCAAATTCAAAACCTTGCTAACTTACAGGGACCAATAGACTATTTAAGCCATTAATTTAATTAAAATGGTTGAAGCGATTTAACCATAATGTGCTCAAAACCAGTTTGTGTGTAATGGCAACAAGAGTAATATCATACGCAAGATCATAACACGACGAAAATATCCTATCAATGTATTGAAATTTTGGCGGCATAACGACACATAAAAGTCGAACCCACAGATTTAATCCAATTTAACGCAATGGAATCAAATAGCAACAACAATATTATATTTACAATATTTATAATTTATGAGAGTGTCATGATCAACGAGCCTAATGCACATAATAAAACCCAATACTTATCCTAAATTCAATTTTATAATGATAATAATAATAAAAAATAAACAAAAAGAATATTGCAAGGGGGAAGCAGCGCCCCTACTTCTTGATTCCATATAGTCTGACTTTTTTTCGGCAAAATTAACCACGGTCATTGATATTATGACATGTGGCATCAAAAAAAGAAGAAGAAGAAAGAAACAAATTAAATGCCAAAACGTTAGAACGCAAAAACATAACAAAATCCAACCATTCCTCCTCACTTTTCTTCTTAATTTCAACACTTATTCCAAAAATAAAAATAAAATAAAAATATACTCTAGGATCAAACCAACCTATATCAACCATTAGTTCTAGTCTCAATCTTAATGTTAAATGAAAACAATAATAAAATAGAAGGATTACCCAAATCGCGGTGGACAGATCGGCGGTATAGCGTGAAGATATGTTGGTATCGTAGTTCAACCTTAATGTAATGAATCATTAACAACACTATATTTCCATCTATGCAGCAACCTCTTAAAATTAAACATTGCATACTGTTTCTCGATCTCAAACATCTGATCTAACCAATTTGGCATAAATGGTTATGTCCACATACACATAACCTGAAAGTTCTAACGCCCAATTTACCAAATTTCCTCCAATCTGTTACAAAGAAACAAAATTACACAACAAACATATTAAGAATCAAAACAGAGGAACATACTATATTCTATTCTAGTCCAATAATTCATCGAAGTAGCTCGTAGTTCATTCACTTTGTATGGTTCGTTGGGTGACTTTGGGTTTGGAATGAAAGCTCTGAATATTATTGAAGGCTCTCAACAACGGATTTGTGGTGATTTTAGGGATCAGTGAGAGTAGCGGATGGTGGTATTCAAGGTGTTTATTTTTTTGAGTTATTAGGGGTTGTGAGTAGTGTCGGAGAAGAAGGAATGGTGTTGTGCTACATGTGGTCGCGACTGTGATTTGTAAGGAGGAGAGGGAAGATCTCGTGGTGTCACAGTATTGCGGAGAGAGTGTTGAGGTTTGTATGAGAGTGAAACCGGCGGAGAGGAGAGTGAGGTAGATGATTTGTGCCAGTTGTTATTGTTTGGATGTTTTCCAACGATGATGGTGAAAAGCGGTAAGTTTGTGGTGGTGTAAGTGAGATTTAAAGATAGTGATGAGATGTGGCTAGAGGAAGGTTGAAGAGCGTGGTAGGGAAGACTTCACGCATCAGAGAAAAAGATGAACTTTTTTATTTCCTTATGATTGAGAGAAAGTGTTCTCTATTTCAGTCAGTGGAGAGAATCATCCGTTGGGAATTTTTTAAGTAGTGGCTCGCGTGACAGCAGTGAAGGAGGGAGGAAATCCTCTCAATTTGGGCCATCTTTCTGCTAAGAGAGAGTATCCAGGATAAAGTTAATTTTGTCTTTATTTGCTCTTTGTTAGCTGGTGTGTGTGAATTATGAGTGGTCCAAAATTTATTCCTTCTTTTCATTTTTATTGCTGAATTTTGAATGAAAGATATAAAGATGTCGCATGTCATTTGCTTATTGGAGGGATAAGTCATTTTTCAATTCTCCTTATCCGCTGCTATGAGAGACGTTGGGGAGACAATCCAAAACCAATATCATCTTTTTTCTTTCTCTTTATTAATTCCTTTTAAACTTATTTGTTTGAACAATAAAAATACACATGGATAATGTTTGCTAACCCTTGATTAAATGAACCTAATGGTCATGATTGAAATAAAGAAATACAAATTAATTTAAAATGTCAATGTTGCCCCTTCTAGAAGTTTTAAAAGATTTAAAATAAATTAAATCAATTAAATAAAATAGAACTCACATCCTTTAAAATAAATATGATAAAATCAAAATAATGATATAGAAAATTCTATTTAGTTATTTTGAACACTTTGAAAAAAGAATAAAAATAAAAGGACTAAATATGAATAAAAATCGAGCGCAAAAGTGTTTGAAAAATTAAAATGAATGCACTAAAATGGTTAGCGTGAAATAAACTTCTCGAAAACTTACAACTTTGATCAAATTTTGAAGTGAAATATACTCGACTGAAAAGGTTCAGGTTGATGAAAATGCAACTGAAAAAGTAGTCGAAAAAGAAAAACGAGTACGCCAAGTTAAACTACGCAAACTGGAGATTAACAAGAATGAAGTCTGCAAGCTCTATTTCAAAACTTTTCGTCCGCTAATTTTATGTACATTTTGAGAAACGAATCGTATGGTATCATATTCTTTGTTTTGATGTTTTCGTCAATTAGAGTGTATATGATTGTGTTTATTTGCTTATTTGTAATTTGCGTTTTATTCAAATATTTGCGTGCTTGTAATTCATTTGCAATTTGATTTGTACGGTTTTTGCTTCGGCTTTTAGCATTATACAATTAAGACCTCTCACTAATCAATAAAATTAGAGTTTTTATCCATTAGTGTTCTTTTTTTAGCATTGTGAGTTGGTGTTTGTCGTTTTATCTGTTGTTGCTTGAATCACAAGTTAGAATACTTAAATCAATGTGACCAATAATTTAATTAGAATCATGTGCAATTTGTGACTCGAAAAGAGTTTTGAGAAACTTGGAATTTGTCTCTTGACGATTTGACTTGAATCATGAAATTAACTTGACTCGAATCACAACCTAATGTGACTCAAATCATGTTTAAAGTTTCGCTACAATCATAACTCTCCATGAAATCTAGAATTGGCCTCTTCTTAATTTGACTCGAATCATGAATTGAACATGATACAAATTTCAAAATTTTCATAAATAAAGTCGTGAATATTCAACAATTTCATAAATAAAGTCATGAATATTCAACAATTTTGTAAATAAAATCATAGGTCATATACACTTGGAGTGATAACAATGATTTTAAATTGCAGTTGGATTGTGGACATTGGGGGATACAGAAATATTTGGAAGTGGGGGCAAATACATCATCTATTATATTCATTAAAATTTATATTTTATAAAACTAAGAGTTTGATGAACAACCTTATATTCATATTTTTGACGTACATAAGTCATTTCTTAAAACAACAACATAGGTAATCAACACCTAGAGTATATTTTTGAGGAACAGAAGTCATTGCTTAAAACAACAACATAGGTAATCAACACCTAGAGTATCACAAAATCCACCAAATGAAAATCCCTTGCCCTTACAGTCTTGATCGCAGGTAGGAGAACAAAGTCCAGAACAACACTGTGCATCTGGCGACCCCGGGGCGCATGATTCATCTAAAACTATTGCTGGAGTCCCCAAACTAGTAACCAATCCTGAAATAATATAACATAACATATTTTCAATTTAAGTTAGTAAATTGTTTATGAAATATACAACTCTAAAATATTAAAACAAAAACTTTCTCCTCACTTGAAAACAAGACCAAAGCAATGCATGAAACAAAGAGAAGATAGGATCGATAGTTGTTAAATGCCATTTTTTCTGTGGAATTTTTATATCTTATATTTTAGACTTATCTCATTTCCATTACGTATATATAGACTTGGAAAATGTAGTATTTAGAATAATATTAATATTTGTATTGACTAAAGTTTTATAAAAATTTATAAAAGAAAAGTGTAAGGAATATCTTTTAAATATAATAACATTTCCTTTATTTCTTGTAAATAATTTACATTATATTTAACCAAAGAAAATATATTAATTTAAGCAAATGTTGATTCAAAATCATGAAAGTATTATGTGGATTACATTCACACCTATAAATGGTAAACATTTGAAGATTATAAGGATTTATTATTTTTCAATATTAATTGTTAGTGTTTGATCATTGTAACAAAATATCACTAGTAATTCATGTTATTGTCTAAAGAATTGACATGAATGATGCACTTGGTATTTTAATGTGTATATTTTCTTTGTTCTCTATAAACTAATATAGTTTTTGTATCTGCAACATAAGTTAGATATTGATTCTCAAAATTTCTAACTTTTAGGAATAAAATAGGAACATTATGTTTTTGGATCTAGACCTTACATAACGATGGAGAAACTCAAATTCTCTCAAAATTTAAGTTTTAATATAATAATATTTTTTAAATGATGGATTCAATTTGTCTTTTAAATTCAAATATTATTATATTTATCCAGTCATAATTTGTGACAATCTAGAATTGTTGAAAATTTTAAGAAATACAAACTTTAGTCTCAAGTTAAACATTACTTTGAGACAAATATTGTAATGTGTCTTGAGAATATTAAGTTTGGGGAGAGATATGGTCAACGAATAAAATTGAGTGGGAAATAATTGGCTCTAACTCATATTTTAGACATAACGCATTTCCATTATATATATATATATATATATATATATATATATATATATATAATATATATATATATATATATAGAGAGAGAGAGAGAGAGAGAGAGAGAGAGAGAGAGAGAGAGAGAGAGAGAGAGAGAGAGAGAGAGAGAGAGAGAGAGAGAGAGAGAGAGAGAGAGAGAGAGAGAGAGAGAGAGAGAGAGAGAGAGAGAGAGAGATTCATATGTTTCCATACAATGTGAATATCCTTTAGATGCTTAAGTCTTGATTTTTTTCTGTAAGTCATACACAAGTAACGAGAGATAAAGACTTGAGTTAAGAATCATTGAGAAATTCCTTAGAGCCGAGTGAACCCGTAAGATATAGGAACTCGCTGAGATTATTGTATCACACCACTATTGTTATTGTTTTTCAGGTGTTTATTTGCAGGTTAGGGGAAGGAAGATATTGTCCGATGATGTTTCAAAGACTTTCATTACGTGATCTTCCACTGTGGATATTTGTGCAATGAGAATATTGTACATATATCTTATTTTTTATTTACGAACTATTGTATGTCATATGCCGTACATTGTATTTTTCGTGATGGACATGTATCTAATGATGCCATTAGGCACTTATATTGTATTTGTACCAATTAATATTTCATTTAATGTATTTTCTAGATGTATATTATATGGAGTGTTACAGTTGATCTAGGTTTTAAATGATTACTGATCCCAAATTTTGAAACCTAACTTAATTTTACTAATCAAAATTAGTAATACTTTAGGAATAGAGAATTACAATTTTGTGATATGGAAACTAATGCGGGATAAAACCTTGTTTTGATTTTGAATTCACCTAAGGGATTAAGGGATTGTTATTAAAAGAGAGTGTTACACACCACAAAATCGGGTATATCTAGTTTGTTAATTTATCGTAACACTAAAACAACACTTCAAGGGAATAAACACAATTACCAAAAATCGATAAATAAAAGATTCAAAAAAGGCCTGGTCATTTTATTTGTTCCAGTGAATAGAGGGGTCCCATGATATTTATAGTTCATCAAACCACACTAGGGTTCCATCTCTAGATTTATAATACGCCCATCAAAATGAATCGCCTACCCAAACACTCGTTTTGCATGAAAATGTCAATGAACCTTGTTTCCTCTATTTATAAAAGATAATAGATAATTAAGAGGGTAACACGTGAAAATCAAAACTGCCTTTATTTCAAAATGGATGAAAAGAGGGGAAGGAGAAAAGGCATGAGACTCCAAGGGTTTCACCGCCTGAAAGGATTGTTTCCCTTATCTAACATTACGACATCCGCTAAGAAGGGGAGAAAATACAGAGTCCACTAATGAAAGTCAATCATCGTGTAGTTTTGTTAGTTTTTTTTAGTGTTTTTAATAGTATTTAGAGGAGTATTACATGGTTTGAAGATTAATTTTGGTTTTATTTGAGACAAAGAAGAAAGTTGTGAATTTTCTACACGTTTTACATTACCACATATGTTAAAATAATTTTATCATATCTAGAGCTTTGTAACTCTGATAGAGGTGATACCAATGACAAATGAGAGCTAAAAAGAGAGATAGATACGAAAAAAATGTGGCACAATTTGGACAGTTTTATGCCTTTTATAAAAGGAAAAATATGCATAATATTTAGTAGTTGGAGGTTTTTTATAGTAATTTGAGACCCATTAGAATTTAGGAGCAATGATTGAAAGTTTTTTTTCCCGTTGAAGACTGATTTCCATCTTCAAATTCATATATTTTTCTTCTAAGCTTATTGTTATAAATAATTTTATAATGAGTAACTAAGTTTTCTTAAATTAGACCTTTTGAGATGGCTTTATTTTGATCTATTTGAACCATGTAATTGGCTGAGTATTATTTTATTAATTTGCAATTCTAGTATTATTCAGTTATATTTGTTCTTAATGCTTTTTTTATGTTTACGAATGTACAAATTTATCTAGGTTTTGAATGATTACTGACCCTAACTTTTGAAACCTGACTTAATTTATCTTTTTATAATTAGTAATTACTTTAGGAATAGAGAATTATAATCTTGTGATATAGGAATTAACACGCGATAAAATATGTTTTGATTTCAAATTCTTCTAAGGGGTTATGGATTTTTTATTAAAAGAGAGGGTTATACATCAAATAATTGGGTATACCTATTTTGTTAATTCATCTTAATACTATAAGAACACTTTAAAGAAATCGACGCAATTACAAAACAATTAGGATTGACAATAAACCGAACAAACTGTAATATAGTTCGGAACTCGATTCAACAATTAAATCGTTGAACTAGGTTCATGAAGCAAATGAGTTGAATATGAATAAAAAATTAAGTTCGTTAACTAAATGAGCTGAACTTGAACTATACATAATTTGACTCGTTAGGTTCATGAATCAACTCAATTATATATAAGAACAATTACATTATCTTTAAGAGTATATTTAAAGATGTACTGCAAATCTTAACCTTATATTTTCTTTTAATGTAACAGTTTTAATTGATAATATATATATTCTCAATTGAGAAAAATATTTCTAAAAATAATTATACAAATAAAATCAACATCATATAAATGACGTTTTTCAAAAAAATAATTTAAAAATTAACAAACATATATTTTCTAATTTAAAAAATATCTTTTTAAAAAATATACTTAATATATAAAAAAAGTATCTTTAAATTAAAAAAATTTTCTAAATTTCCTTTAATTTTTAAAAAATATCTTTTTAAAAAATATCTTCTTAATTTAAGAAAAACAAATAATATTCTAGATTTCCTTTAATTTAAAAATATATATTTTTAAAAAATATACTTCATATAAAAATATCTTTAAATTTAAAAAAAAACATATATCTTTAATTTGTTTTAAATTATCTTTAGGAAATTTTTAATGAGTCCAGTCGAGCTAAGGCGAGTTCGACTCGACTCGACTCATTTTCATCCTTACAAACAATGACAAATAAAGGATTCGAGAAAGCCCTGGTTATTTTAATCTCTATTAACTTTCATCTTTTTATTTTCTTTAGGTAAAAAACCAAACTTTTTTGGAAACACCATGACTTAGTAATTTAAGTATAATGATATTGTCATGCTGCAACTTAGCAATATTTGTGGAGACAAACTTATTATAAATATTATTACTTGGCAATGATTTAGTACACTTGCTAAATATTCCATCAAGTTTTTGGCGCTGTTTTCAGTGGTTATTGATTAATTTAAAAAAATCAATTAAGTTATGCTTATGATTTATTTTTATTTTTTAAAAAATTTAGTTTTTATTTTAGTTTTTTATTTTATTCTACTTTTCAAATTTTTTCTGTTATTAATTTTAGTTATTTTCAATTACTATTTCATGTTAGTATTTTTTAATTGTGTCGTACTAATGATATGTTTTTCTTTCTAATTGTTTATGTGAGGTAAAGTATCTATCAAATTGCTTTATATTCAGATGACAACACAAAAAGTGAAATAGCTCTGAGGAAGAAATGTGAATGTATGATGGAACTTGATTTTTAACTTGGTCTATTAGCATAAATCAAAGTTGTATCAAATAAATTGGTTTCCTCAACTCTAGCTCAAAAAAATGTTAATCAAGTCAGGGTATTACGATGTGACTTATGTGGTGAAGGTCATGTCAATGATTGTGTACTAAAGGGATATGCTAAAGAGACTCGTTATATTGTAAATTTTCAAAAACTAAGTCCTTACATAGTGGGAAGATCATCCAAATTTCAAATAGAGTAATAATCAATGTCAAAGCTTTAATAAAAAAATCATCGAGATCCACCACCAAGAAAGCCATATCCTCTAAAAGAGGCCGTGCAACAATTCATGAAGATGACTCAAAACATTTTTGAAACAATGAAGTCAATTCAAGATACATCCATCAAGATCCATGAAATATCTCTTAAGAATATTGAAATGCAAATTGGGAAGTTTTACAAACAATTGGAGAGTTTAATGGATATATAGTGGTTAATCCAAGAAATGATAAAGTTGAGAGAGAAGTCTAAGATGAATGGAAGGTAGTAGATGAAGGATGAGTTGAAAAAGAACAAGACGAATAAAAATGCATGCCATCAAATAGAAGAATTTGAGGTGAAAATAAATATGAGAAAAGAGAAAGAATGTTAAGTGAGGATGATCTAGTTTTGGATTCAACAATTTGTCTAGATGTAAATATCCAACTAGAAAACATTTAACAAAAGATTATCCCTAAAAATCAGTTTAGAAACAAAGTACATGAAAGTAACAAAAAAATTGATGAAGTATAGAATGTCATTTATGCCTTGTTCTCTACTATCAAATTGAAGAAGATCTGGAAGGAGCCTTATAAACCCTCAATTTCATAAGATTCTTACCCCAAGAAAAGGAGGAAAAATGATATATTGTTTGTGTCATATATGTCTCCCTATAAAAGAATCAAACTGTCAAGCTAATGATCATAAAGAAGCGTTATGTGGGAGGCAATCCACAAAATAGTGTTACTTAATTTTTTATTTTATTTTTCTTTCCTTTTGAGTATTTGTGTTGTTATTTAAAATGACTGAACTTCCTTTCTTTATAAATTTTTATTTTAAAATCATTACCCACATATCAATGACAACCACAAGTGAAAAGAAAAATATTTAAAAAAACTGTGATGAGGATGCTCAGTTGTTATGGTAGTTATAAATGTGGATTGAAAAATAAAGAAGATGAATAATATCTAAATATTGTATACTCAACTTCAAGCCACCTAAACAAGTAAGGTTTGAGCCCAAATATATCATTTTTTTTAACTTTTTTCTTACTATTGAGAGTATCCAGGCAATTGCTTATTTCTAGAAGTTAGAACTTTTCTAAGTAGTTGATTGGTCTAATTTTTTATACATACTGAGACACTTATTTGTTTAAACTATGAGTATTTTCAAGTCATCCTTTAATTTAATCATCTATTGTTAAACCTTTAGAGCCTTGGTCACTTCTTTTGGAGACATAGTCATATTATAAGTCAATTAACTTGAAAGATTAATCTTTCCATTCTCTTGGGAGTTAGGTAAAATTGAATTTTCCTTGTTAATGTAAAATACTAAGTTAGGGGTTGCTCTTGAAACTATCAAAATTTTAAGTTTGTGTGGGGGGTACTAAAGAACATTTAATAAAAATAAAGAAGTTCAAATGTCTTTTTTTTAAACAAAGAGAAAAAATAAACAAGAAAAGTTATTCTCTAATTAATGAATTCGTAATTAATATTATGTTAAGAATTTTTGTGGAACAAGTAAAACAAGGAAAATATCTAGTTAATTCCAAATTTTAAACCTATTATCCAAAAAAATATCACATTGACATAAGCTCCGTTATAACCTGAAAAGACCTCAAAAGCGTGTATTCAAATTCCGAGTTTTAATGATTTTTGGAAAATTTGCAAGCTTATGATAAAATAACTATTGTATATTTAGTCAGTGATTACCATATTAGTCCACTTAAGCGAAAATATGAGAAAATGATACAAGTTGGTTGTATCTGAGCATTAGAAGAATTATTTGGACTTTTATTAATTGAAGAAAACAGCATAGGTGACATTTGACCCAAGAAGGTGTGGTGATAATTGGTTGGGTACGAATGCCATTTTAGTGTTAAAATTTTTAGTTTGCAAATGTGTTCCTTCAGGACAAGTAACAAATCAATTTTGGGTTGTGATGATAGTCGGTCATCATGTAGTTTTAATAATTGTTTTTAGGGTTTTTAATAGTATTTAGAGGATAATTACATGGTTTGAAGATGAATTTTGGAGATAATGAAAAAAGCTGTGAATTTTCAGCACATTTTACATAATGATGTCGGTCGAGTAATTTGATCATATCTAGAGCGCTTCATAACTCCTATTGAAGTGACACCAACAGAAAATGAAAGCTAACAAAAAGAAATAGCAAGAATTATAAAAGGAAAAGTATGCAAAAAAATTTAAGCTTTTCAGTTTTTTTAGAGAAAATTGACAGTGAAACAGATTTTAGGAGCAAGGATTGAATTTTTTTCTCCAATGAAGATTAATTTTCATTTCCAATTTCATGTATTTTTCTTTCAAACTTGTTGCTATGAATAATTTTAGTATGGGTAGCTTAGTTTTCTTATATTAGGTCTTTTGATATGAATTTATTTTAATCTATTTAACCATATATTGGATTAATACTATTTTATTAATTTGCAATTCCAATACTATTTAGTTATATTTGTGAAAGTGAAGTCACATTATCGTATGGTGTCATATTCTTTGTTTTGATGTTTTTGTCAATTTGAGTGTATATGATTGTGTTTATTCACTTAATTGTAAATTTCTTTTTATTTAAATATTCACATATTTGTAATTCATTTGCAATTTGATTTGTACGATTTTTAGTTCGACTATTTATCATTATACAATTAAGACCCCTCAGTAATCAATAAAATTATAGTTTTAATCCATTATATTTTGCCTTTTTAGCAAAGCAAGTTGGTGTTTTTGTTTTATCTAATGCTTTTTGAATCCCAAGTTATAACACTTAAATCAAAGTGGCCAAATATTTGAATAGAATCACGTGCAATGTGTGACTCGAATCAAGACTCTTGTGAAAATTGGAATTTTCCTTTAGAGGATTTGACTGGAATCATAAAATTAACTTGACTCGAATCACAACCTAATGTGACTCAAGTCATGTTTAAAGTTTCAATAGAATCATAGCTCTCCATTATCACAACCCGATTTTGACCCTTAATCATCGATTCAATAGATTCATCATAGCTATTGCATCCTGTCGCGACTGGAAAAATGACAGAGTCGCCACCATTCTTAATTGTTCCTAAGGAACAAGGAAATAATGATAAAACCTATTAACTAAATGTGAGATACTGGGTTCGGGAGTTGGTTAAGTAAGGGGAAGGTGTTAGGCACCCCTTACCTCCAGTGTACTCAATGGGATCCTCCTCTAATTTTAGGGCTAATGTATGTTTCTAAGGTGTTTGCTTGATTTCTAATTAACTATTGATTATTCATTTATTTACAGAAGGTATTCCATTTAAATGGACGAGAGACCCAAAAAGTTTTTTTTATAATTGTACTCGCTGGAGTTTACATCTCTATGCCTACGTACCTCCGCATTAGGTGAGGGATCAGAGTACCGTAGTTCTTCTTAAAAATGTTGATTGGTTGGTTGTTTTATCCCTTGAAAATTCTCACGGATCGGGGGCGGAGAAATGATTTTAGAAAATGCCTCAATACACTAGGGTAGAGGTCTTACGGTTTGAAGTGAATTTGAACTGATTTTAACACTTTATCTCTTGCAAAAAATATTGATTTAATTTATTTATGAAAATAACTTAGAAGTCATAGTTATGTGTTAGGCGTAACCCTTAATCCCAGTTTCAACTCTCAATTTAACCCTTGAAAATCCCATATTTTTATCCCCATATAGTATCCCATGTCTTAGTCCCATTTTTTATTTTTGAAAATATCATTTAATTTAATTAATAAGAATATATTAAATATGATGTAATAATATAATACAAAATGAATAAAATTAAATAATTTAAATTAGATTCCACGAGATATATCCCATATCCCTATTTTGTCCCATCTTTATACCCCTTAAGACCCTAAGAATTATTCGTGATTCTATCCCCTAATTCCTGATTTAATTAACTTTAATATAAATAATATAAATCTCTAATCAATTAAAATATTACTATCATAATTAATTAATTAAATAAAAATGTCATAAATAAAAAAATAACAAAAAATTAATTTTAATTTTAGTTGAATTAATCCTAAATATTAAATGGATAAATCTTAATTAATAGTTAATTAAGTAATTATTTAACTAAAATTAATAAAACGAGGGGGTGGTATTTTGAACTGGTAAGCAAATGGGCCATTAGGAAAGGGGTGCCACAAGAAATAGAGAGAGAGAGAGCCCAAAGGCCCACGCATGGGGGCTGACCACGGAAGGGGAGAGTCAACGGCTGACTTTCCCTGGATTTGCTAGATCAAGATCCCAAGGATCCCGTAACGCATGATCTTAGCCTTTGATCAGGTGGACCTGTCAAAGTATGCGAGATAAGGGGTTCAAATTCAAAGTCAACAGGGGACCATGATACACGGGCATGCACGGGATACTTAGTTGACCAGGGTGGTCAACTGATCCACGTTCCTCCGAGGCGCCACTTGGCAAACATCTGGGGAAGAACGAATGGGGTATATAAGCAAACTCCATTCACAAACTTTCATTTCCCCTTTCTTTCTCTCTCTACTTCTCTCCTTATCTTAATGCCCATTTCTACTCTCTGACCTCTCTCTAAAACGAACCCTCATCCGGCCTCCCTTCTCCGCCTTTCACCACCATCCAAAGCACCACCTTCCCCAGATTCTGGTTGATCTTCAACCGGTATCTTCAAATGTTCATCCATTATTTTCCAAAACGCCCTCAATCTCTAAACCTGGGTTCTTCAGATGAACCCTAACAACTTCTTCAACCTAGAAACCTCCCAAACCGAAGAATCCCAAATGGGTTCTCCTAAACCCGAAGAACCCTAACCTATGCCCAGATGAACCCTATGGTTCATCACATGAACCCTAACCCTAGCCATTACCTAAAAACTCCCTAAATCATGGCTGATCCACAAATCGGTCTTCCCTAACCCCAACCAAACCCTTAAATTCCCAAATCAAACCCCAAGGAAACAAAAACTTTTAACCCTAACCTTAATCCCCTTTTAATTCATTCATCAATTCAACCTATAAAACTGCAATAAACACAAATAGGCAAGCAACACAACAAATATATTATGCGAAAAGGGGGTCAACCTACGATATGGAGATGTATTCCGGTTCATGAAAGGTAATATCTGGTTCTTTTCCTTTCTCCTTTTGATCTGATTGTCTTCTTCTTACTTCTGACTTCTTCTTCTTCCTTGTTTCATGTTAGAGTTTAAATGTTAAACCTTAACCTCTGTTTAATGGGAGCTTTGGTGATGGTTTGGTGGATTGCGGAAGCAAGAATTTTGAGGATTCTTTTTTAGGGTTTTATTTTTTTCGTCCCTCATCCAGTCTTAGCATTAGGCTTTTATAGATTGATTTTAGGTTTTAGGATTTAATTTGATTGATTCAATCAGGTAACTTAGAATTTGATTCTGATTGTTTTGTGTTAGAAATGAAAACTATATTCAAATTGTAACTGAAATTATAATGTATTTGGTCCAATATTTGGTTTGTAATTCGTGATCGTATGAAATTAGAAAGTTTGGATTGAGTTAAAATTTTCAGTTTTTTTGATTTGCTTCTGTTTTCACTGTTGCGCGCCCTTGGGTTTTGAGGTTGAAGATGATGGACCTGGGTCACACTTGACCTGATTCAGGGAGTGGGTCCTCGATTTGACCTAGTTGACATTCGGGTTATCCAAATAACCCAGTTACGAAAATAAGTTTGGATCAGGCCCAACTCTAATTTCAAACAAAAAGACCCCAAACAGACCAAGAAAAAAAAAGATAAGAAGCCCAATAATAGTAACCCCAAGATACCAAAATGAATAAAACGTGATTAAATAAACTTAACTCTAATATTCATTAATTAATAATAATATTCTAATAATGACAAATGATAATAAATAATAATATCGATAGTAATAATAATAATGTTAATATTCATTAATTACTAATGTTAATATTTTAATAATGAATAATAATAAATAATAATATTGATAATAATGATAATAATATATAATAATGTTGATAATAATAATAATAATGTTAATAAATAATAATTTTAACCCTTGAAAGTATAACTACTAAAATTGAATAATTGACCAAAAATTAATTAATATTTAAAGGATCCAATTAAAATACCAAAATCAACCCAAACCCACAACTTAATATTCTAAGCGAAATTGCTAAAAAAATAGATTCAATTAATATTTAAACATTTATCAATAATCGAAGTCCATCCTAGCCCTAATGTTATACTTAAAACCTAATTTAAACCTAAACGAACAAACATAAAGCTAAATATTCTCATAAAAGGACAAATAGGTCCCCCCCCCCTTTGACTTTTTGTTATTGGGGTTGACATGGTGAAAGAGAAAGATTAAGTGGTCAAAATTTGATTTACGATAGCTGCCCCTATTTAATCAGCTCTAGACTGAGATGATGATGACGATGAGCTTTCATCTTCTCCAGGCGGAGATGGTTAAATATAGAGTGGAAGCCCCAATTTTGACCACAAAGTTAGTAGATCCTGGGGATGATCGAGGATTGGATGATCCATGATAATCGGTTGGTCTCTGAGCCAAATCATGATATAAGCCCTTATGACAAAAACCCTGATGAAACCCCATGGTAAAACCCTTTATAAAATTATGATGAAACCCCTTTGATCAGGTTCTGATTGAACACCTTGATAAAATTCCAATAGAACTCTTTGATCGACTTATGGTAGAATTCCTTTGATAGAATTCTCTGATGAAACCTATTGGTGCAGTCCTTTGATAAAATCCCTTGTGCTGGTGAAGAAAAGCTTGATGCAATCCCGATGAAATTCTTTTGACAAAACCCTTGGTTGAAACCCCTCGCTAAAAATTGTATAGAACCCTATGATACCCTTGATGGACCCTTATGTTAAATTCCCCTGATGCAAAACCTTGATATAATTCGTGGTGTTCTTGATGGAACGTATCATGTATGTGTGATAGGTTGATAAGCTAGGGATGTGAGAGGTGAAACCTTGTTCACTAGTTAATAATGACCATTTAGGGATGCTCTCCAATTGGATAGACTCCTAAAGACTCATGGTGGATGAGCTTGCTGGGGAAGTTCTTTATTAAAAAGGTGTTTATAGGAGTGTTACTTACTGGAGAAGGCCAATAAGTATTCCCACTCGAGGAAGTGTATTGGTATAACTGGGGATTGGACCTCTAAGAGTAGTCACACTTCATATGCCATGTATTATGTATGCATGTTTATGCGTATGCATATTTTGAATGGATGAATGATGCGGTGTTCGGGATAACGCCTCTTTTATGATATGTGTATGTGATGCATGACTTTGTGGTAACCGATGTTTTCGTGATATTTTGACTCCCTGACCCCTTGAGATCTTGATATGTCCTTGGAACAGGCCATGATACTCTTGATATTCAGGAATATGTAGTGCTCTTTTTTTGAAAATAGAGAAACTTTCGTACTGGTGTGACTGTTAATTTATGAACCCCGTGTTTTATTTGAGAAACAATGTTGGAAGAATATGATCCCTTTGCCATTTCAAAATCAAATTAAAATATGTTTTCTCTTGCAAGCCTTTTTTTATTATGCCCAATGTTTCAATGCTTTATTCACAAATAATTGTTATTTTGTAATCAAGCAGAAAAAATTATAAAGCAAAGGAAGTGATTCAAAAAACAAATTTCATTAATTGAGATTTGGCCCGTAAATGGGCGATATTGCATAAAGAAGTAATTCCTGTAAGGAGAAATTACCAAAAATCTAAGAAGATGTAAAAATGGCAATGAAAAACAACTTTATTCATGTCCCTGTTTAACCCAACACGTTCTATTATCCCTATCTCTTTGAGGTCACAATACTTTGCTTTCGAAGGTGATGATTGAATTGATTACTCCCATCTAAATTCTTGTTGTAGGAAGAAATAAATGATGAGGTCATATGCCTTTTGGATATCTCTATTTTTTGCCTGGACTGCTCTTTTCGAGTCTTAGTCCACCAGGATGATATACCCTATTTCTCCTAAGCCTCCCTTTTGTGTTTTCGACTTATCGGGTTTTATTTTTATACTAGTCCCTAATTTTTGACAGGATTGCTCTTTCAAGTTTTCAATCCACCAGTGAAGCGCCGCGAAAAATACAGAGGCGCCACCGGATTTTATTTATTCCAAAGTAAAGGGAAAATAGCGATAAAACCCCAAATGAGAGAAATGGTCTCGCAACAAAGAGCGAATTCGGAAGTCGGTTATGCGAGGGGAAGGTATTATCACCCCTCACATCCATGGTACTCCATGGGAACCACTTGCTCATATCAATTGCGTATGGATGTTTATTTATCTGTTAATTGCTTACTATCGGGAGTGAGATAAAAGAATAAGGTGGGAGAGAAAATAAGTTTTAATTTAGTGTGCTCGACAAGGAGTTGGGCCCTCGTGCCTACGTATCCCCATACGTGCAATAGGGAAGTCAGAGCTTCGTAGTTCGGCTCAAAAATGGCGTATTTGTTTGGTTGTTTTTACTAAACAGTATTGACGTTCTTGTGCTACTGTTCACTTGCTTGTATACTCTGTCATGGGAGCGGAAAGAAAAAAATCATTAGGCGAGATACGGATCAAAAATGGAAAATTACCTAAAGAAAAAAAATCATGGTAAAAATATACCCTTAGCCATATTAATCAAAACATGAATAAAATCAATAATATGAATTAACATAACCTAATGGCCAATTATGATCCAAGCAAGGTTAACTAGAATGAGATTAATTCTGAAAAAAAACTAAAATCCAATTAAAACAATATAACCTATTTTCTAAATCAAATTTCCTAAATCCTAATTAACTATGAATTACCCTAATTACTAGAATATTACTTCCTAGTATTTCTAAAACCAAAAATTAATCCTAATTTTAACCTAACAAGAAAAAATCAGCGGCAACACTAACCAACGAGAATTCAATAAGATCATCATGGTTAATCATGGACTAACTGAGATTAATAACTAATGCAATGGGCCTTGGGGGTGATAATTGGAGGGGAAGTGTATGGGATGGGAGAACTTGGGCCATGAATTCGTTATAAGGACGAGGCCCAACATCAGTTCACCACAAAAACCTCTAAGAACCGGGTTTAATGCCAGACCCGCAACTCACCCTCAGGTTCATTCAAAGGAAATGAAAGTGGAACGAATGCGAGGAATCTCGACCGAAACCAAGACGAAGCAGCTTGCACATCAACCATACACCGTCGCCGTCTTAGTCCTGTGTATCATCTCCGACAGCCATCACCTTCGAGAAGGATCAAAGACCCACTTCCTCAATGTTCAATCGAAGAATCGAGGATGCAAGACTAAGTTTTCATTCCAGCTCAATCAAATCAACATCGTTGAATGCATGTTCTCGCACAAAAATGGAAAGAAAACGTAGGGAGAAGAAACCTACCGATTTATTCCGATGCAGCGGTTCAGAGGAGATATACGCTCGTTGTTGATTCACGTTGATAATCGTTCTTACTCTGAAGAATGAAAAGAATCTCCTTTTGAACCCTTTTTGGTGAATCCCACTAGTCGAAGGTGAAGCCCTCCGAATTGCCGTGAGTTTTCTCTCTGTTTCACCCTTCTTCTCCGCTTCTGTTATGAGCTTTTGCTTCTTTTGGATTTCTTCTGCGAAAACATGTTGAAGGTTCCTCCTTTCCTATTATTTATTTGCAGAATTTTTTTCTGAAAATTGGTTGTTCCTTTTTGCGCCTTCTGTCGATGAAAGTGAATTAGAGGTTGGTGAAGGTTGGAGAGTTCTTGGATATGTCTTTGGTTCTTGCAAAATCGTGAGTTATTGAAGGTTCTCAGAGAAGAAGATGCAGGGTTCGGTGGTGAAGAAGTTGCTAGATAATGGAGAAGAAGTTGGTTGAAGTTTTGTTTTAGGTTGGTGCGGAGAGGGTTGAAGAAGAAAAAAGGGAGAGTTTGTTATCTTGATTTTTTCTCCGAGGAAAAGGAAGGAGAAGAAGTCCTGTTAATCCTGTACTTATAGAAATTACGGTTTGCGTTTTGGTAATTTGCACTGCAGTTTCTATTTGGATGCGTCTTCAGCGTTTGTTCTGGTGCTTTCGGCGTATGTGACGCGTTCATTTGTTCCTCGCCTTGGCCTGTGTTTGATGTCGTTTTTATATTCGCAGTTCACTGCGTTTGATTTTGTTTTTATATTCGCGTTTCACTGCGTTTGTAATTATGAGCTACAATGAACTTCTTTTCAGCTGGTGTACTTTTAATCTTTCTGCAATTCCACTGTTCAAGTCCCATTTGGATAGGTTGGCCATGTAAGGTGCTTAATTAAAGAGTGAAAAAACTGGATTAATTGGATTAGAATTAATTGGATATGGTTTTGATTTTGGGTACTAAGAATTGGATTAAATAAAAAGGGGTTAACTGGACAATGGATATAAAAATTGGAAAATGGATAACAATTGGATATTGGATATCTGGATATGGTTTTTGTTGGATTTAATAAAATGTAATGGGCCTTAATGGATAATTGGATGGATAATTTGGTTTGGTATGGTTAATGAACAAAAAATGGATTTAAAAAATGGATTTAAAATATGGATAAATGGTTTATGGATATTTGGTTTTAAAATGTAGATATGGGTTATGGGTTATAAAAATGAATAATTGTTGAAATGGGCTTCAAACGGGTTTGGCCCACTAACAAAATAAAAATGCAATTGGATGTGAATGAGTATTGAGATTCGATTGAATTGGATATGCATATGAAGTGGATTTAAAAGGTATGAAGATGGTTAAAAGTCGATTTTGGTTAGATGGTTGACCAAAAAGTCAACAGTTGACCAAAAGTCAACATAGGTAAAAATGTGTATTTTTGAGTGGAAAATGAAAAATGGACCATGATGACAATGCAACGCATAGATGAACTGGGACTATTGTGAACCGATTATCCAAGGAACCAAACATAAACCAGGGTCCCAACCAACTGTTAACATGAATGCACCATGATTGAATATGGATATGATTGAAAGCCCAATGTTCTTAAACAAAATGAAACATGTCAATCCAAACAAACACAACCAAGCAAATGAATACTCAACCAAGCAACTGACTGTAGCACCTTGAATGAATCCTAACCAATGAACTAGAACCATGCATCTTGAGCAAAGAACTGAATCATTTATAATGAACCAGACGAATCAGATGCAACCTCCCTGAATTAGGGTTTCCACTATGCTCCCTGATGAATACCTATAATATTAAAAGTTCCAACACAACCAAGTCCATCACATGAACCCTAGCCTGGAGACTTAACCTTCATTCCATGCCTTGTGCGACAAAACCCTTGAACCCATGATTTTTTATGTTTTTTTTTCAATGCAAGTGGAATGTACTATGATATTATGCCTATGTAGATGAGATGAATGCAAATGCTTAGGGTTAGTGACCTAGATGAACTTGTGACGGGTAGGGTGAATTTTGGGGTATGACAGCTGCCCCTATTTAATCTTCTCAAACATGAATGTATGGATAGTAACAGCTCCTGGCATTCAAGGTAAGAGAGGATTAAACACTAAAATATCGAAAAATTTGCCCATCAAGAACAAATGAAATGTGAAGATAGGTCATGAATAAATTCTCCATTGAGGTATGGGGTGAGCAAGATGTCTTTTGTGCAAGGCAGCTGCTGGGGATTTAAATGTATTATCTGGTCAATGGTTATTTATGAAAGGTTAGGGATGCATGACATATGCGAGATGCTGATGCAACACGATTGACTCTCCCCTTTTTTTTCCAACAAGCTCTCTGTATTTTTATGAACAAGTTTTTCTTTTTATTTTTGTTTCTCAGAACTCTCCGGCAAGCACTGAGAAAAAATTTCGTTGGGGAGAAAGGGGTGAAAGATTTGGGAAGGAATGATTTTCCAGGTGGAACCTGGACTTTGACGCGATGGTCGGGGTATTTAGACTTTCTTAACCAATGGGTTAAGCAGCAAAATGAGGTCTACACAAACGAGTGATGGATACCGACACAAACGAGTATCAAAAGGGGTTAGCATGGCTGAAAGCGGGAGATCGGTATGAACGAATACAGGCAATGAGCCAAAATGAAGGAAGGTTAAAATCTCAATACGATGAGTATTGGAAAAAGAATTGACATGCAATAGGGAATCAATACGGATGATTTTATTTTGCAAGAAGGATGAACACAAACGACTGTTGAGAATCAATACAGACGAGTATTGAGAAGCACATAAGCACAAACGAGTGTTGATGACCGATACAGACGAGTATTGAGAAATGGGTTAACACAAACGAGCGTACCAATAGAGACGAGTACCGAAAAAGGTTTTAACACAAACGAGTGTTAGAGGCCAATACAAACGAATATCGGGAAAAGGTAACACAAACGAGTGGCGGAGACCAATACAAACGAGTATCAAACAAAAGTTTAGCACAAACTAGTGTCGGGGACCAATACAAACGAGTATTGGGAAAGAGTTTAACACAAACGAGTGTTAGAGACCAATACAAACGAGTATCGGAAAAAGGTAACACAAACGAGTGGTGGAGATCAATATAAACGAGTATTGGGAAAAGTTTAACACAAACGAGTGTCGGGGACCAATACAAACGAGTATCGGGAAAAGGTAACACAAACGAGTGTCGGAGACCAATACAAATGAGTATCGGAAAAAAGTTTAACACAAACAAGTGTCGGGGACCAATACAAACGAGTATCGGGGAAAGGTAACACAAACGAGTGTCGGGGACCAATACAAACGAGTATCGGGAAAAGGTAACACAGGCGAGCGTTGAAAAAAATGGTTTAACACAAACGAGCGTTGGAGACTAATACAAACGAGTATCGGGAAATGTTTAATACAAACGAGTGTTGGAGTCCAATACAAACGAGTATCGGAAAAAGGTTTTAACACAAACGAGTGTTGGAGACCAATACAAACGAGTATCGGGAAAAGGTAACACAAACGAGTGTATCAATACAGAAGAATATTGGGAAAATAGGAACTGACATGGACGAGTGGGATATCAATATAGACGAGTATTGAAAAAAGGTGATACACATTGACGAGTGAAGGGATATCAATACTAACGGGTATTGAAAAAATTGATAGACACTGGTGATTGCTTAACTGGTTTCTCGGGTTCGAGAGATAAAGATTACCGGGTTAAAAAGGGTTTTGCCAATGGGGATTGGACTTTGCAAGATTTTTGTCAAACAAGGTCCGGGCTTTGAAAGACTATGTCAATTGGGCACTTTGCTGTAGGTGTAACACCCCAAATAAAGAAAAAAAAAGAATTATTTAATTAAGTTGATAATATAATTATTAATTTAATTAAATAAATTGGATTATTATTATTATTATTATTATTATTATTATTATTATTATTATTTTGGAATAATAATAATTGGAATATATATATAAGTGGGAATAAAGAAAAGGGTTTCATTCTTAACAAAGAAATTTCACGTGAAACTCAGAGAAGCTGCAGAGAAGAGGAAAAAGGGCAAAGAGCCGAAAAGCACGGTTGAGGAACGGAAAAGCTAAAGCTTAGAGAATTGCCGGATTATCTCAGGTAAGGGGGGTTTATCGTCGGTTAATGGGTATTATAGATTAACATGTCATGGGTAGTGATAAGCCGTTGATTTAACCCTAATTGGGACTGTATATGCTGAAAATTTACGTTGGATAAACCGTGTTAAAAACTGCAAATTGAATTGATAGTTGTGTGAGTCGTAAATGTTAGACTATAGCACGGATCACAATTAAAAACTTGATTCGGCACTACTAAATTAGAGACAAATTAGGTTTTCTGAGAAAGGGTTTAGATGCAGAAGCGGCCGGAAAAACCTGATCTGCGTGAAGCTAACAGAACTTTGGGATAACTCAGAAAAACTGAGTCTGCGCGCGAGCGGTCGACCATAGGGTCGGCGTGCGCTGACCCGTGGGGCATGCGCCGACTGCATGCGTCGACGCAAGGCATTTTGGCGCCGACCCGTGAGTTAAGCGTCGACCCCATGCGTCGACGCAAGGGGCCTTTGCGCCGACTCCCTCCAGTTGAGCAGAGTCTTTGCAGTATGGAAAAATAGTTGATTTTATGTTGTGAATGCAATTGGTAGCTGGCCTATCATAGTTAATTGTGATGAATGAATTTATTAGGTTTATGGTTGTGAAACGTTGATGCAATTATGTTGAAAAGTTAAATTTTAAGTTGCTTTGTTGAAAAATACTGAGTTGTAGGCTGATGAGCCAAAGTTGATTTTAAGTTGCTTTGTTGAAAAATACTGAGTTGTAGGCTGATGAGCCAAAGTTGATTTAAGTTGTTTTGGTTGAAAAGCTGTTGTGTTGCTGTTGCTATTATGTTGTTAAAGTTTCAAGTCGTACGTGTCATATACATCCATATGCATTAAGTCGGAGCTTCGTCTCACACCACGTTGGCCTGGATTGGCAAAAATATGGGGCTTTTGCTCACACCACGTTGGCCTGGATTGGCAAAAATATGGGGCTTTTGCTCACACCACGTTGGCCTGGATTGGCAAAATTTTAAGTTGAAAGTTGAAGGCTTATGCCTTGATGCCCACTAAACTGGCAATGATTTTAAGTTGGGAGTTTTGCTCCAAATGGTACCACATGCATGCAGAGTCGAGTCTCATTGAGTTGCATTTTATGTTGTTATTGAGTTGCCTTTACGTTGTGTTTGAATATGATAATTGAGTTGACTGTGCCGTTGCCTAATGCATGATATAATTAGGGTGATTAACGTGTAGAATTACTTAACATAACATGATAAATTATAATATTTGTTATATCGATTGAGGAACTCACCCTTACAGCTATATTTTTCAGGTAACGAGCAGTGAGTCGAATAGAAGCTAGTGCTTGAAGTCTAGTGTGGTTAGAGGGTCATGCTCTGATAGATGTAACATCGGGACGGGATGTTTTATCTGTTGAATAAATGTTAATTTTGATGAATTACAGATGTTGAATATTTTATCCGCTGCGTATTGTTAAAGAAGTTTTATGTTGAATAAAATTGAGCATGACTGATTTTATATTGACTTTTGTGAAGAAGTTGTTGTGTGACACCCTTGAGATGTATGATTACTCTGATATGTATGATTTAATTGTCGTTATTTTATTATTAAACATTTGGGGTATTTTAGAAGGGTGTTACATTAGTGGTATCAGAGCAGGTCGGTCCGTCCGGCCAGTTGTCGTGTCGTTTTGTCTAACAATTGTGTATTGTTACCAATCTAACTTTAAGTTGTGTTGTATTGATAAGTTGAAATGGCTGGAAGGAATGACGCTGCGATGGCTGCCGCAATGCAAGCAATGGCACAAGCTGTGCAGAACTTGCCAAATGCTGGTGGAGATGCTGGATCACGTAGCTTGGCGACTTTTCAGAGAGAGAATCCGCCGGTGTTTAAAGGAAAGCATGATCCAGATGCAGCCTTGGGATGGTTGAAAGAGATTGAGAGAATCTTCCGTGTTATGGATTGTACTCCAGCTCAGAAGGTTCGGTATGGTACTCACATGCTAGCAGTCGAAGCTGATGACTGGTGGCTAGAGACTCACGAGAGGTTGACCGTGGCGGGCGAAGACGTTACTTGGGATGTATTCCGTAGGGAATTCCTGAGAAAGTATTATCCGGAAGATGTCCGTGGTAAGAAGGAAATTGAATTCCTTGAGCTGAAGCAAGGAAACATGTCTGTCACCGATTATGCTGCGAAATTTGTGGAGCTGTCCAAATTTTATCCTCATTACACTGGTGCGGGTGCTGAATTTTCAAAGTGCATCAAGTTTGAAAACGGATTGCGCTCTGAAATTAAGAAAGCTGTTGGGTATCAGAAGATACGCATTTTTACTGAATTGGTTGATAGCTGCAGGATATTTGAAGAGGACAATAATGCTCATTACAAGATTGTCAGTGATCGCAGAGGCAAGCAACATCAAAACCGTGGCAAGCCGTATGATGTTCCAGCTGGAAAAAGGGAAACAAGTAGCTGCTCCGGCTCAGAGGACTAGTAGGGGAGGTGCTCCTACTGGTATAGTTTGCTTCAAATGTGGTCAGGCTGGTCATAAGAGTAATGTATGTACTGCTGAAGTGAAGAGGTGTTTTCGCTGTGGTAAGACTGGGCATGCAATAGCTGATTGCAAGCACAAGGAAGTGATTTGTTTTAATTGTGGCGAAGAAGGGCATATTGGAAGTCAGTGTCGGAAGCCGAAGAAAGGGAATCAGTCAGGAGGCAAGGTCTTTGCTTTATCGGGTTCTGAGACTTCTGCAGATGATCGTTTGATCCGAGGTACGTGTTATATTAATGGCTTTCCTCTTGTAGCTATTATTGACACAGGTGCGACTCATTCCTTTATATCTTTGGATTGTGCTGTGAAACTTAAGTTAGAGATATCTGAGATGTTTGGAAGTATGGTAATTGATACTCCTGCGAAGGGTTCAGTGACTACTACTTCGGTTTGTTTAAATTGTCCTTTGAGTATTTTTGGTAGAGACTTTGGGATGGACCTAGTGTGTCTTCCCCTAGTGCAGATTGATGTTATTCTGGGTATGAACTGGTTGGTGTTTAACCGAGTTTCTATCAATTGTTTTGATAAGACGGTAGTCTTTCCTGAGATTGAGGAAGGAAAGAGTTTGTTTCTATCAGCAAGGCAGGTGAATGAAGAAGTAGCTGATGGGGCAGAGTTGTTTATGCTGTTAGCAACTTTGGAGGCCAAGGATAAGATGGTGATTTGTGATCTAGCCGTGGTGCGTGATTTTCCTGATGTGTTTCCTGAAGAGGTGAATGAATTACCACCAGAACGCGAAGTGGAGTTCTCGATTGATTTGGTACCTGGTACTAGACCGATATCGATGGCTCCGTACCGTATGTCTGCTGTTGAGTTAACTGAATTGAAGAGTCAGTTGGAAGATCTGTTGGATAAGAAATTTATTCGTCCGAGTGTGTCACCGTGGGGTGCGCCAGTGCTATTGGTTAAGAAGAAAGAAGGTACTATGAGGTTGTGTGTGGACTACAGGCAACTGAATAAAGTGACGATCAAAAATCGGTATCCTTTGCCGAGGATTGATGATTTGATGGATCAGTTGGTTGGTGCAAGTGTGTTCAGCAAGATAGATTTGAGATCTGGGTATCATCAGATACGTGTGAAGACTGAGGATATTCAGAAGACTGCTTTCAGGACAAGGTATGGACATTATGAGTATTCTGTAATGCCTTTTGGTGTGACTAATGCACCTGGAGTATTTATGGAGTATATGAATAGGATTTTCCATCCATACCTAGACAAGTTTGTTGTGGTATTTATTGATGATATTTTGGTGTATTCGAAATCGGAAGAAGAGCATGCTGAGCATTTGAGAGTGGTTTTGGAAGTTCTACGAGGAAAGAAATTATTTGCTAAATTGTCCAAGTGTGAATTTTGGTTAGAAGAGGTAAGTTTTCTTGGTCATGTGATTTCAAGAGGTGGTGTTGCTGTTGATCCTTCTAAGATAGAAGCGGTATCTAAGTGGGAAGCCCCGAAGTCTGTTGCTGAGATTCGAAGTTTTCTTGGTTTGGCTGGTTATTATAGGAAGTTCATTGAGGGATTTTCTAAGTTGGCGTTACCGTTGACGATGTTGACTAGAAAGGGGCAAGCATTTGTTTGGGACTCAAAATGTGAAGAAGGTTTCCAAGAGTTAAAGAGAAGGTTAACTACTGCTCCTATTCTGACATTACCGAGTTCGTCGGAACCATTTGAAGTTTACTGTGATGCTTCATTGTTGGGTTTGGGTGGCGTGTTGATGCAGAATAAGCAGGTTATAGCTTATGCTTCAAGACAGCTGAGGATTCATGAGAGGAATTATCCGACGCACGATTTAGAGTTGGCGGCTGTGGTGTTTGTCCTGAAGTTATGGAGACATTACTTGTATGGGTCAAGATTTGAAGTTTTCAGTGACCATAAAAGTTTAAAGTATTTGTTTGATCAGAAAGAGCTGAATATGAGACAGAGGAGATGGTTAGAGTTTCTGAAGGATTATGACTTTGGTTTGAATTACCATCCGGGTAAAGCAAATGTAGTGGCTGATGCGTTGAGTCGGAAATCATTGCATATGTCTATGCTAATGGTTAAGGAGTTGGATTTAATTGAACAGTTTAGAGATTTGAGTTTGGTGTGTGAGAGTACTCACAATAGTGTTAAATTGGGAATGTTGAAGTTAACAAGTGGTATTCTGGATGAGATCAGAGAGGGTCAGAAATCTGATGTGCTTTTGGTTGATAAGTTGACTCTAGTGAGTCAAGGTCAAGGTGGCGAATTCAGAATTGATGAGAATGGTATTTTGAAATTTGGTAGTCGGGTGTGTGTTCCGGATGTTACAGAACTTAAGAAGGGTATTCTTGAAGAAGGACATCGTAGTGGGTTGAGTATTCATCCTGGAGCTACGAAGATGTATCATGATTTGAAGAAGTTATTTTGGTGGCCGGGAATGAAAAGAGAAATTGCGAGTTTTGTCTATTCTTGTTTGACTTGTCAGAAGTCAAAGATTGAGCATCAGAAGCCGTCTGGGCTAATGCAACCGTTGGCTATTCCAGAGTGGAAGTGGGATAGTATCAGTATGGACTTTGTTTCTGGTTTACCGAGAACAAGTAAGAATTTTGAGGCTATTTGGGTGATTGTTGATAGATTGACGAAGTCGGCTCATTTCATTCCGATCAGAATGGATTATCCGTTAGAGAAATTGGCTGAGTTGTATATTGAGAAGATTGTAAGTCTGCATGGTATTCCGTCGAGTATTGTTTCGGACAGAGATCCTAGGTTTACATCGAAATTCTGGGAAGGTTTGCAGAAGGCTTTGGGAACTAAGCTGAGATTGAGTTCTGCATATCATCCGCAGACTGATGGTCAGACGGAGAGGACGATTCAGTCATTAGAGGATCTTTTGAGAGCTTGTGTTTTGGAAAAGGGAGGTGCTTGGGATTGTTATTTGCCTTTGATTGAGTTTACCTACAACAATAGTTTTCATTCGAGTATTGGTATGGCACCGTTTGAAGCTTTGTATGGTAGGAGATGTCGGACACCGTTATGTTGGTATGAGTCCGGTGAGAGTGCTGTGATGGGACCGGAGATTATTCAACAAACTACGGAAAAGATTAAGATGATTCAGGAGAAGATGAGAATTGCTCAGAGTCGTCAGAAGAGTTATCATGATAAGAGGAGGAAGTCACTTGAGTTCCAAGAGGGGGATCATGTGTTTCTTCGTGTCACTCCGATAACTGGTGTTGGTCGAGCTTTGAAGTCGAAGAAGTTGACACCGCGATTTATTGGTCCTTATCAGATTTTGGAGAGGATAGGAGAAGTAGCCTATCGTATCGCTTTACCGCCGTCACTTGCGAATTTGCATGAGGTTTTTCATGTGTCTCAGTTGAGGAGGTATATTCATGATCCGTCGCATGTGATCCAAGTAGATGATGTACAGGTGAGAGATAACCTGACTGTTGAAACATCGCCGATGAGGATTGAGGATCGAGAGTTGAAGCAGTTGCGGGGTAAAGAGATTGCCTTAGTGAAGGTAGCTTGGGGAGGACCAGCAGGTGGCAATGTGACTTGGGAGCTGGAGAGTCAGATGAAAGAGTCCTATCCAGAGTTATTTGCTTGAGGTATGTTTTCGAGGACGAAAACTCTTTTAGTGGGGGAGAGTTGTAACACCCCAAATAAAGAAAAAAAAAGAACTATTTAATTAAGTTGATAATATAATTATTAATTTAATTAAATAAATTGGATTATTATTATTATTATTATTATTATTATTATTATTATTATTTTGGAATAATAATAATTGGAATATATATATAAGTGGGAATAAAGAAAAGGGTTTCATTCTTAACAAAGAAATTTCACGTGAAACTCAGAGAAGCTGCAGAGAAGAGGAAAAAGGGCAAAGAGCCGAAAAGCACGGTTGAGGAACGGAAAAGCTAAAGCTTAGAGAATTGCCGGATTATCTCAGGTAAGGGGGGTTTATCGTCGGTTAATGGGTATTATAGATTAACATGTCATGGGTAGTGATAAGCCGTTGATTTAACCCTAATTGGGACTGTATATGCTGAAAATTTACGTTGGATAAACCGTGTTAAAAACTGCAAATTGAATTGATAGTTGTGTGAGTCGTAAATGTTAGACTATAGCACGGATCACAATTAAAAACTTGATTCGGCACTACTAAATTAGAGACAAATTAGGTTTTCTGAGAAAGGGTTTAGATGCAGAAGCGGCCGGAAAAACCTGATCTGCGTGAAGCTAACAGAACTTTGGGATAACTCAGAAAAACTGAGTCTGCGCGCGAGCGGTCGACCATAGGGTCGGCGTGCGCTGACCCGTGGGGCATGCGCCGACTGCATGCGTCGACGCAAGGCATTTTGGCGCCGACCCGTGAGTTAAGCGTCGACCCCATGCGTCGACGCAAGGGGCCTTTGCGCCGACTCCCTCCAGTTGAGCAGAGTCTTTGCAGTATGGAAAAATAGTTGATTTTATGTTGTGAATGCAATTGGTAGCTGGCCTATCATAGTTAATTGTGATGAATGAATTTATTAGGTTTATGGTTGTGAAACGTTGATGCAATTATGTTGAAAAGTTAAATTTTAAGTTGCTTTGTTGAAAAATACTGAGTTGTAGGCTGATGAGCCAAAGTTGATTTTAAGTTGCTTTGTTGAAAAATACTGAGTTGTAGGCTGATGAGCCAAAGTTGATTTAAGTTGTTTTGGTTGAAAAGCTGTTGTGTTGCTGTTGCTATTATGTTGTTAAAGTTTCAAGTCGTACGTGTCATATACATCCATATGCATTAAGTCGGAGCTTCGTCTCACACCACGTTGGCCTGGATTGGCAAAAATATGGGGCTTTTGCTCACACCACGTTGGCCTGGATTGGCAAAAATATGGGGCTTTTGCTCACACCACGTTGGCCTGGATTGGCAAAATTTTAAGTTGAAAGTTGAAGGCTTATGCCTTGATGCCCACTAAACTGGCAATGATTTTAAGTTGGGAGTTTTGCTCCAAATGGTACCACATGCATGCAGAGTCGAGTCTCATTGAGTTGCATTTTATGTTGTTATTGAGTTGCCTTTACGTTGTGTTTGAATATGATAATTGAGTTGACTGTGCCGTTGCCTAATGCATGATATAATTAGGGTGATTAACGTGTAGAATTACTTAACATAACATGATAAATTATAATATTTGTTATATCGATTGAGGAACTCACCCTTACAGCTATATTTTTCAGGTAACGAGCAGTGAGTCGAATAGAAGCTAGTGCTTGAAGTCTAGTGTGGTTAGAGGGTCATGCTCTGATAGATGTAACATCGGGACGGGATGTTTTATCTGTTGAATAAATGTTAATTTTGATGAATTACAGATGTTGAATATTTTATCCGCTGCGTATTGTTAAAGAAGTTTTATGTTGAATAAAATTGAGCATGACTGATTTTATATTGACTTTTGTGAAGAAGTTGTTGTGTGACACCCTTGAGATGTATGATTACTCTGATATGTATGATTTAATTGTCGTTATTTTATTATTAAACATTTGGGGTATTTTAGAAGGGTGTTACAGTAGGCGTGAAAACCTCAGGGGTCCCACAGGCACAATGGTGGGGATGAAGTTTTCTAAACATGGCTACCTTTCCCGGGACTCACCAAACCTACATTGGGTATTTCGAAGCAAATCAAAAGGCAAATTCTTGATAGAGACAATCCTTCTCGTGCAACAGGAAACAAGGGGGAGACGTGATTTCGCGCACCAAGCAATGAAGTAAACTCACGAAAAGAGAGTTATCTCAATGAAATCATCTCCATGAAGGAGGCAACAGGCTTACGGCAGGTAAGCTAAAAAGGAATGACTTCAAAAAATCCCATTGGGGTTTCCGACTAGGAGCTCTTCAAGGATCAAACAAACATGTCCTATATTTATATTTTGTAATGCCAACTGGGTGGATTATGGTAAGATGCCAATAGAAATGGGCCGTTGAATAGTGCCAAGGGAGTTTTGGGCTTGCTTCTTTCTTGTTAGAGAGCTTCATGCTATGTTGCATGAATGGAATGATATGAATTATGCATGACAGGTTTATGTAATGATATGAGGGTTTACGAATGCCCCAATCTTGGGTACTGTGTAATGAATACTGAGGAAAATTAGCTTGGGTTGCAAGGCTTCTGATTTATAGGGTATGGGTTGCGTCTTGCGTGACTTCTCAACATATGACTTCTTGATATTGCTGGAGGAGGAATCTGACCTGAACCTTCTAATGCCCCAGTATGGGTCTGATAAGCTTTCACAGGCAGGGAGAGAACCTTCCTCTCTTTGGATGGTCTTGCCCCAGTCTGTTGGGTCTCTGCATGGATTGCCCCAGTCACTAGTTATGCAGCGGCTTCGTCGTAGATTATCTTAATCCGAAGTGCCCCAGTGTTTTGGGACTTCATTCCTCTAATTAACCGTTTCGGGGAGATTAACTTCTTGTGCTCTTGGGGTGGCCTGCCCCAGTGTGATCCTTGAAGAAATTTTTCTTCTGGATGAGTGATCTTTGCGGGAGTGCCCCAGTCTAACTGGTCTTCAGAGAGATTTATCGAATCTTGATGTGACTGCTTCTAATTTATTGGATCTTGTAGAGATTTCTCGACGTGACTGCCTCTGATTGATTGGATCTTGAAGCAGTTTTGTCTTTCTACTCAACAGTGTCTTCAGAATTCTGCCTTGGTATGATCAAGAGAAGTGGCTTGCCCCTTCTCAATGGAGGTCTCAGGCATCCTACACTTTTGAATCATCAAGTTCCTCAATTCATGTTCATTATGGAAGATTTCCGAATGTCAGATGCTTATTCACGAGTAAAACAAATTCATTTTAGAAATGATAATGCAAATGTCATGTTTATGCTGGTTTTGAAATGCCATTACGTTCACTGAAGTTATGACATATAGTGAATGAATCACAAATGAGAATGCCATATTGATACCAACACAAGTGATAAGAAAATCGTTAAGGAGTCAGTTTCAACACGATCATACTAACTGTAGTGCGCTTTCAAACTAAACCCCACTTCAATTAGGTCTTTTGAGGGTTAGAACGTGGCCTGGTTCACGGTTTTCAGAAAAAATGATTTATGGCTCAAAACCTATTCTAACCCACCCACTCTTCGTGATGTTCTCCAGTCCTACGTTCAGCTAGTTTGATACAAGCGCTCGTCTTCCAAAAGGGATTTGGGAGTGAAAATGAACCCACAAGGTTCTTAGAGTGGCGGTCATGCACCTTCTATTTGGTTTGTAGCCACACAATTTTGTTCTTGCTGAGGATTTTCTTATGATTCCCCATTTGTCTTGTTTTTTGTTTCCTTACTTTTGCTGGATTACTCTGATTTTCAATCCACAGGGATGCCCTAATTTTTGCCTAAGTCACTTGTTCTCAAGTTTCGACTTAGCGGGCTTTCATTTCTTTTCTTTTGATCTTGATTTTTTTTACGGAACAAATTGTGTGACATTTGTTCAATTGATTAGAGGGGTTGTGACTGCCTCGTGCCTCTGTGGGTGAGGGACAACCAATGTGGATTTATCGTTTCCTACCTCTTTTGAGGGATAAGATGGGGTTGATCCTCAGATAGAACACCCCTTTTTTGAAGTTTGAACGCCTGGTCCAACTAACTGACGGCTACCCTGCCCCGGGTTAAGATTGAGGGTTTTATATTTAGAAAGAAACTCCTACTCCTTGGCTCGAAGGTTTGACTAGGGATTATCTCCTTATATCTCCGGTGTTTGGGGATTTGAAATAATGCCTTACATCATCAGCAAGGTTCTATTCAAAAGTGTACGTGCAGTGATATCCTGTTTTCAATTTCATCATTCTCCTTTTGATTTCGCTTAACAAAAGTTTGATATTGATGGAAGATATGAGTGGACACGAATGGATTTATTCAAAACAATGCATATTTATTTCAATGTCATTATTATTCAAAAACAAACGAGTTTATTACAAGTGAATGTTACAAATGACAAACAAGAAAAATTACACATGAAAAATGATTGAACAAACTAATGATTGCAGGAGTGATCAACATTATTCCTCCCACGGCTTGGGGTCTTGGTTCCGGAAGAAGCTGACAGGATTGTCCCACAGACACAACTTCTTCAAATTTACCACTGCTCTGACTATGACATTGCAAATGTACTGGCCTGCACGGGATTGTTCGTTACATTTGGAAAAGTTGGTGCAAACGATATAGCTTTAGAGTCAATCAAGTCTTGGACCTTATGCTTCAAGGCTCTACAGTTCTCGACAGTATGTCTAGGTGCTCCAGAATGGAATTCATACCTAGCATTGGCATCATATCCTTGAGGGAGAGGTGTTGGAGGAGGTCTTAACTCTCTATATTTCACCAAGGAGTCTCGAAGCAAGTGAGCAAGCAACTAACTGTATGACATCGGGATCGGGTCTATCTTCCTCTTTGGCTTCCTCAGTTTCTGACGCCCCTACTGATAAGGGTTTTATCTATGCAGAGCATAAGGTTATTGATACTCCATCGATGGGGGACCAGTTGGGATAACATACGTTAGTTGCTGATACGAATTTGGTGCTACTGCTGCCACTGGATAGTATGGAATTTGGTAGGCTCCAACTTCTATTTTGGCTATCATGGTAGCATTGGCCTCCCCTCCTTCTTTTTGGGAAATCCGGAATGGGATTTATTTGCTCCACTGGCTGCAGATGTTGTATCTTGTATCTTGTCGGTCTTTATGTCGTTCTCAATTTGTTCCCCAACGGTGACCAAGTTTGAGAATCCTAAGGTAGTGCTTCCAATCAGCCTATCAAGGTATGGCCCTTGAAGGGTGTCCATGAACATACCTACCAGTTCTTTTTTGAGAAGAGGAGGTTGGACCCTGGTAGCTAGATCTCTCCACCGTTGGGCGTATTCTTGGAACGATTCGTCCGGCTTCTGAGCAAGGCTTTGAAGTTGAGTCTGATTGGGAACCATGTCTGAATTGTACTGATAATGCTTTAGGAAGGCTTCACCAAGTTCCCTCCAGGTTCATATATGTGTGCGCTCAAGATGCATATACCATTCCAGAGAAGCCCCACTAAGACTGTCCTGGAAAAAGTGCATTAAGATTTTTCATCGTCAGAATAAGCAGCCATCTTTCTGCAAAAACCTCAGATGTGAGTCTTAGGACAGGTGATTGCTTGATAGTTTTCAAAGTTTGGAACCTTGAACTTCGGAGGAATCTTCACACCTTGCACTAGGCACATATCGGCGACATCTAACCCAAAGGTATCGGGACCTTCTATTGCCTTTAATTTGTCCTCCATCATACGAAATCTTCGTTCGAAGTCAGCCAGAGAAGGACCGAAAGCGTCATAAATTGAATCAACCCTTGTAGTGAAGAAAGCATCCCGATGATCGTCAATATCAGGTTGAGCTCTCCCATTGACAGGGACGTTGAATATCTGAGCAACATTTTGATACACTAGGACTCTCTCGGGAGGTGGTTGAGTTACGACAGGAGTATCGCTCCTCTTGGGGGATTCACTGGTATTGTCACAACAATAGGATTGGCAGCGACATCTCTCAGATTAGTCTGACACATTTCCTCTTGTCTTCTAGCCAAAGCTTGGATGGCTTCAACAAGCTAACCCATCTGAGCTTTCACAACGGTCATATCTTCCCTCATAACAGCTTAATTCTGCTCCCACTGATCCATGAGAAGCTTCTGATTATGGCTCATGTTGTATGAATGTCGGGAAGTCAGCTTGACTGTGGCGGGTTCTGGACAAAGGCCAAACAACAGTGAGTCTTCTTGAATAGGTCTGATGAAATGCAATTATGAATGCAACATGCTTTTATGTTCCCAAAGGAATGCATATGCTGAATGATGTGATGATATGGCATGTAACATCATGGATCCAAGGGTTTATAGCATCTTGGAAAATCTGATCGTGAAGCTCAAGGTACGTTGAAGGTTTATTTCCCGGCAAGAAATAACCATGTCTCCTCACAAGGCGAGTACTAAGACTTATGAAGATGCTTAGATTCATGGATCATGAGGCGAAAGTATCGTTATCGCCACAAGATGACTTGTGAGTTAACAATACCTTCGGGATGATCTCTTCTAAGTGAGGTTTCCCTCAACTTCGAATGCCAGGGGTCGTCTAAGGTCCTTGGAGTCACGAACTCTCTTTGGAAGAATGGATGTCAGCGTGAACGTGACTCACGTGCCAGCAAAACTCCAAAAAAGAATCTATTCCAAGTGGGATGTTCGTGTCTCCCTCTCAAGACAACTACGTCCGATAGGTCAACACGAAGTCCCTCCTATCTTATGTATACTCTCTAAGTGTGTGTATTGGGTTTTTCACTCAAACAATAGATCTAATCCCACAACATCACAACAAGATACATATAACCGGAATATATAACAGGAATGGATAAATAAAGCAAATGATAACAAAAGTAAACATCCAAGGGAAAGGATACAGGCAAGCTAGGCTTGACTCGCTTATGAGAACTCCATATTATCCCCAGCAGAGTCGTCAGCTAAAGCGCCATGAAAAATACAGAGTCGCCACCGGATTTTATTTATTCCAAAGAAAAGAGAAAATAGCGATAAAACCCCAAATAAGAGAAATGGTCTCGCAACCAAGAGCGGATTCGGAAGTCGGTTATGCGAGGGGAAGGTATTAGCATCCCTCACATCCATGGTACTCCATGGGAACCAATTGCTCGTATCAATTGTGTATGGATGTTTATTTATCTGTAAATTGCTTACTATCGGGAATGAGATGAAAGAATAAGCTGGGAGAGAAAATAAGTTTTAATTTAGTGTGCTCGGCAAGGATTCAGGCCCTCGTGCCTACGTATCCCCATACGTGCAATAGGGAAGTCAGAGCTTCGTAGTTCGGCTCGAAAATGGCGTATTTGTTTGGTTGTTTTTACTAAATAGATTGACGTTCGCGTGCTACTATTCACTTGCTTTTATACTCTATCATGGGAGCGGAAAGTATTTTCTTCTTTGCGGTAAAATGGATACGCTCGGTTCGCACTGTAGCAGTTAAACATTGCTTGCTCGCACATGGAGCCTTAAGCTTCGTTCACGGTAGAACGGAAGTAACACATCCTTATTGAAAGGTTTTGAAGAGAAAGCCCTAAGGCAAAAGGTGATTCAATTTGTTAGGGTTCATGTTATGTACGAAGACAAGCATTAGACCTTTGGCTAGATATAGTCAACGGTCCAATAACTCGGAAGTTGAGAGGACAATGTTGTCTTAACCATTCTTTTTCATCCAAAAAAGAGATTTGAATTGTAAAAATAATTTGACAAGTTTAATCGTTGGAACTTAAAGGGAGACAAGTCTCTAACCCTTGACTAAGTATGGTCAACGATTAAAGTACTTGGGAATCGAGAGGACAATGAAGTCCTAACTATTATTTTTCATCCTCATAGAACCTAGATCTAACTTGTTTGAATTATTAGATGTTTTAAGGGGGAAAGTCAAGTGTCGGGTCCTCAGACAAGTTACGACCGACAACCCAATTACTTGAATGTTGTGTACAAACACGTACACCCCATTTGGCATTCCAATTCGTTATGAAACTGGTTTTAAAAAAGGGACTTGATGTTGAATCAAGCATTTGAATTTATTATGAAACTAGTGAGTGAATAATGAAGGTGATAGATAGAATGAAGATTGAGAGGAGAATAGAGAAGAGATGTTAGAATGGATCATGGAGTGGATGAGGGATACTTGATATTGGATCAAGTATTCACGTTGTAATGGTGTGAGTTTTATTTGGAAAATAACTTGACATTGAATCAAGTACCTTTTGTTTCTTTTGAAATGCTCTGATTTATCGTTTTGTATTTTATCTTGGTTATTAACATGCATAGTAAAATAACTAGGAAGCAATAAATCTAAGCTATTACATGATTAAGGGGAGGGTAACATTTAACCCATAATGGGGGGGGGGGGGGGGGAGGGTGGATCTTCACAATACAATGGAAAGGGAATGAAAGGAAATTACAAGTTATAAACTACTAAACTATGTACCATAGTCACTAGTCAACGCGTAACACAAGTGGTATTTACAAGCAAGGCACGAGATTAAAACATTATGAATCGATCATGTGGCTCAGAACCAGTCCAACACATCACCGACGCTAAACCTCCAGTCACCTTCTCAGGCGAACCTTGCCGGACTGGTTCAGTCATCACCATCACATAAATGAATAGGATGACATGATCTGAAAGAAAAAATGACGTAGAGCATGAATCTGACCTCAATTTCAACTAACTCCAAATATATAGAAAGATATGAGGAGTTGAATTTTGAGGTGTGTCAACTGAGTTGCTTCAATTTGTCCTCAAATCAACTCAATCTTCTTGCCTACATTGGTAGGACTTCAGACAACCAAAGATCCAAGAGAATTGATGAGAATTTAGTGAGAATCGAAGAGAAGAAAATTTTGAGAAAATACCTTCAATGCTGTGCAGAAATTGCTCTTCCTTGCTTCAATTCTTGTTTTATCTTGCTCCAATGATTTGCAAAAGTGGATTAGGAATGGAAAGAAGCTTTGGATCCTGGAGTTTTTGAATCTCCAAACAGTGAGATTCAAACCCAATTTTCAAGTGAAAATTATCAGGCTTTCCTTTGAATTGTGAGGGTTTGAAGAGAGGGGGCAAAGTTGGCGCGCAAGGATCCCTTCAAATGAGCTCAGAGGGTCCATATTTATAGCAATTGGGAGTGTTATTTGCACCCTTGAATTTTCTTCCAAATTTGGCAATGTCATGCACAAGCTTGCATGGGTGTGTACAGGCCCATGAAGCAATCCAATTAGGTCCAAATGCATCTGAAATGAGGTTGGAGTGAAGCTTGAATGGCAAGGCAATGTTATGTGATCATTTTAATTTTGATTTCCACCAATCATGCTTTCCTGTTAAAACCATGCGTAGCCCTAGCAAACTTGGTCCAAAATGAATGAATTAAGACTCTTTCGAAAGCTTAGATCAAGAGGAATAACACTTATGTTGAACACTTTTCCATTTGGAACTTGGATCAAGGTGAATTTAGAGGTGGAAGTTTGGAAATTTCAACATGTTGAAAAAAATTCTAAGTGTCAAGCCATATACATCAATGTTCCACCTTACTAAACTTTTTATGTGAGCTCCAAATGAGAAATGTGTCTTCATAAGAGTTTTAGATATTTCAAAAACCTTAAAAATGGTCACCAATTTAACATAATTTGGATTTAGAATGAGGAGTTATTCATTTTTGAATTTGAGGAAAATCACTTGTTCAATGGTATTGGTCCAAAATGACCTATAATGTATCCTCATATCACATGCTCATAAAAGTTGATTTAGCTTTCACTCCAAACATAAAAGTTGAAGTAGGCATCTTGAATTTGATTGTTAAACTTGGAAATCTTTCATATCATAAAAATTGAGCAAGTTATGGCCTTGGGAAGTTGACTTTCAAATTAGGGTTTAGACAAAATTACCTATAATGTTTCAACATAGAAAATGACTTTCCAAGAAAAATTAGCTCTATACTTTAACATGAAAGTTGTTTGGAATTTCATTTAGAGTAACTTTAATATTGGAATCATTTTCATATGGTGAAAATTGTAGGAGATAGGGTCTAGGGAGACCCAGTTTTGATTAGATAAATTCATCTGGCCAACCACCATCAACCAACTTGCTAACTTGCATTTCTCTTGACTTTTTAGGCTCATGGTAGATCACATATGCATAAGATGATGAATTTTAAAGTGTCCCTTGAGAAATTTTATCAATTGGTGAGGAAGCTTATTGAAGAAGTTACTCAGGATACCCAGACAAACTAGGGTTTCCAAGGCAAATCAACTCCAAACTCTTGAAGAAAACTTGATCAAAATAACATGTAGAGATCATGGGGACTCATATATGATTCTTAGAGACTTTGTGGATCAATCCTTGGTTGTGATCTTAAACATGAGGGTCTTAAACCCTATATATGAACTTGATAGACCAATGGGGACCATGCTCTACCTACAAAAGAGTTAAGAAAATACAAAGACATATTTTTGGTATTTTGGTTAGTAAAATGACAAATATACAGGTATGATACAATCACATGATGCTTGGTGATCTCTCCCAAAACAAACCCAATGAAAGAGGGGTAAGGAGGATGCCAAGTGTAAGACCCCAATTTTGACCCTAAGATCCCTCATGCAATTTCATCATAAGCATTAGCATTGGGATCATGTTTTGGCATCCTTCTTACCCCTTTTCATTGGGTTTGTTTTGGGAGAGATCACCAAGCACTTTGTGATTATATCATACTTGTATATTATCATTTTTACTAACTAAAATACCAAAAATATGTTTTTTTATCTATCTAACTCTTTTGTAGGAAGGGCATGATCTCATTGATTCATTGATCACATCTAGGGTTTGAGACCCTCATGAACAAAGAGCACAACCAATAATTGATTCAAGAATGGTTACAATCATCTTATATGAGTCCCAATGATCTCTACATGTTATATTGATCAAGTTTTCTTCAAGAGTTTGGAAGTGATTTGCCTTGGAAACCCTAGTTTGACTGGGTATCTTGAGTAACTTCTCCAACAAGCTATCTCACCTATTGATCAAAATTCTCAAGGGACACTTCAAATTTAATCATCTTATTCATATATGATCTACCATGAGCCAAGAAGTTCAAGGGAATTGAAGGTTAGCAAGTTGGTTGATGGTGGTTGGCCAGATGAATTCATCTGATCAAAACTGGGTCCCCCTAGACCTTATCTCCTACAATTTTCACCATATGAAAACGATTCCAAGAGCAAACTTACTCTAAATGACATTATAAACGACTTTCATGTTGAGACCTAGAGCCTGTTTTTCTTGGAAAATCATTTTCTATGTTGAAACATTATAGGTCATTTTGTCTAAACCCTAATTTGAAAGTCAACTTCCCAAGGCCATAACTTGCTCAATTTTTATGAGATGAAAGATTTCCAAGTTGCAAAATCAAATTCAATGTTTCTAATTCAACTTTGATGTTTGGAGTGGGAGATAATTCAACTTCTTTGAACATGTGATATGACGCTACATTATAGGTCACTTTTGACCTATACCATTGATCAAGTTATTTTGCCAAACTTCAAAAATGCCTAAATCAATCATTTCAAATCCAAATGACATGAAATTAGTGACCATTTTGAAGGTATTTGAGAGAGATACAACTTTTATGAAGACACTTTTCTCATTTGTGTAAGAACAGAATTAGTTCTACAATAGAATTCTAAGATTTTGATGATAACAAAGGATGAAACCAAAAAATGGCACTCTAACTGTCGCATTTGCGAAAAACAACCGGCAGGAAAAGGCACAGAGCCGCCACCGTGCGTTATTTATCCTAAAGGAGGGAAAGGAAACGCTCGAAGTAAACCTAAGAAAGGGAAAGGAATGGTCTTACGACCAGAGACTGTAAGGTACGGGAGTCGGTTAAGCGAAGGGAAGGTATTAGCACCCCTACGCATCCATCGTACTCGACGGAATCCACGCTCAAAAGAATAGAATAAGGTTGCTAAAAAGACTACTCAAAAACTGCACAAAACTGGAGCAAAACACAGCGAAAGAAGACGGAGAAAGCGGACTCGGCAGGATATCGCATCCTGGGCCTACGTAGTTTGTCAGACACAAACATCAGAGTCGACGTAGTTCGGGGATATGGGGAACGCGCTCGCTAGGATATTGCATCCTATGCATACGTATCTTCTCTAATCAGAGTAAGAATTTAGAGCACTCGTAGCTCGGCTAACGCACGCCGAAACAAAACACTGAAACGAGACGCTGAGACGTCTAACTAAACACACAACAGGAAACGGAATGCCAATCAATGGACTTACATCCAACTCCAAAAAAAACAACCCAATGGGAAACCGAATGCCAATCGCTGGACTTACATCAGACTCCAAACCAACAAACACAAACAGGAAACCAAACGCCAATCGCTGGACTTACATCAGACTCCAAACACGCACGCAAGAGGGTGGAAAAGGAAAAAGGGTGCCCGGAGAGATCAGCTCAATCTCCTGCCTACGTACCTCATCTGGTATGAGGATCAGGGCGACGTAGTTCCCCTTAACAGGGAAGAAACTCCTAACCAGAGACTAGGGAGATAACAAACTAATAGGGAGACTACGACTCAAGCCTAAAAGTTGTCATGCATACGATCCCTAAGTTGAGGTCTCTAAATCAGAACCTAACTCGCACAGGAAGCAAGTCAATCACACAGCAAGTAAGCAACACAGGTGAACAAGTATCACACACTATATGCAAACAAGTGGCTCATACAAGGCTGGGCTTTAGTCAAGGGGTCATATCAACCTCGACAAACAAGCCAATACTGGAAGGGTATGAAGGGCTCTTAACCACTGACATTGACCGTCAGGGTGAGCAGATGAAAGGATAATGAGGATAAGACCTCATAGCTCTTAACCCGGGCCTGGGTGAGCTTGAATCAATGAAAACGTGGGGATCCAGAATGTGGGACCCTACTCCACTTGACTGACTCTATGTACAAAGATCTTGGGTTAGGTTCAAGAGCATCAACACGTAGTGTGAGCATAATGAACGACTCAACGATTAACAGGGGATTGATTGCTAATCCCTTCTATCTGTCAATTGCCTCTTCACTTAGGAGGACTTGAAGTACATGGCACAAATATAAACAATCACAGTCATTGCCTCTTAAGGAGGACTTCAGCCAAATGCCTGCCAAAAGAAATGACAGGACTTCCAGACTACATGGAGTTAGAGAATTATTACCTAGGTGGTATGCCAACCACAAGCAAAGCAAAGCTCAAGCAATGAGCTAAAGCAACTAAAGTACCTGTAAGAAAATCAAACAAGTCAATATTCACATTCAGACAAACAACCAATAGTCAACAGTGTTACAACTTCCAATATGTACATAAAGCAAGTCCTAAAAGGCAATCACTCAAATGAGTCTACCACCAAAGGACCTATAACACAACAAAGGTTAGTTAAACAAAGTAAATTGCATCTCAAACAAGGAGATCACATCATCCATTAGCACTAATTGCTTGAACCTGAAATGCAAAGCTCAAAAGGTGAGTACAAACCACTAGTGCAAAGACTAGGGTCAAAGGTAAGGCAAAAAGTCAAAACAGCAACCAATATCCAACATGAAGTATATTTATTCAATCAAGAACATGTCCTAAAAAGGACCAAACCTAAACCATCAAGCAAAGTCATCACATGAGCAAGATATGGCAAAGGCAATTACAAAGCTCACAATTGGACATCAAGAATCAAAATTCCATATTAAAATAGAAATGAATCAAACAATCATGAAAATGTTTATGTGCATACAACATGTCAAACACAATCATCATGCCAAAAATTGGAATCAACAGAACTCAATTAACCTAGAAAGGAAAATGCACAAGTATAACATCAAATTGCGTGACACACATTGTCACACCATACATTCATGTGCCTAAAACAAAGATGGAAAATGATAAAAATGCACAACCAAGCCTCAAAAATCATGCAACATATTGGGAAGCAGAATACCAAATTTCAAATCAATTGGCCAATGTATGAGCATTCCACAAAAGAATTGGTATAACATGTCACATTTGCATACATGTTCAAAGAAGCCAACATAATTAAAATTCCAGAAATGATAAAATCATGAAATCAACACCACAAAATGATAGACACTTCAAGGAATATGTAGGAAAAAATTGGGAATTATTTGGACTTTTTTTATAATTTTAGTGATTTTTGAAGTTGGCATGAAATAATGAAAATAAAATGAATTAAGTACAAGATAATTAGAGGGAAATGAAATGGTTTGATTAATTTGAAAAATGCTGCCTGCTGGAGTCGAACCAGGTACATGAAAAAATAGAAGCGCTGGAGTAAAATAAATCACAAATGGCACCGCTGGGAATCGAAGGAGGTGTGGCGCAAGAGATCAAAACACGGTCGTTTTGGACTAAGGAAATAATGTGGAAATTAATTTACCTTCGCTGGGAATCGAATGGAGGATGCACAAGAGATCAAAACGATGCTGTTTCAGAGGGCGAGTCCTAGGGTTTTCAGACGGCGGCTGGCACTATTCCTGGCGGTGGTTTCCACCGTCTTCTTCGTGAAGACGGTGGTGCTACAGTAACTCATCAAATTTTTTTTTGCAGAATTTGTCATGGCTTATACCGTTGGAAAGCTTGTTTCACGAGGAACACGGATCGAGCATTGGTTTGGCTTAAATCTCCATGGATTAAGAGAATCGATCGAAAACATTTTCATGCATCAAACTTTAAACACTCATATCTCATCTAATATTATTCCATTTTCAACGAATTTTATATCAGAATTTTCAGCATGAAAAGCTCTACCTAAACATGGCAATGGTTTGAAGAATTATGAGATTCGAAATTTCACCTTCTTGAAGAGCAGTCAATGGAAACAGTGGATTCAAGGCCTATCAATCTCCAGATTCACTCCTATATTGATGTTATGAAGCTTGATGTAGAAATTGAGGCTTGACACGACCTGGATCTTGATTAATTTGCCACTTCCATCTTCATGTTCTTGAACTCAATGTGCTTGAATCTTGATGAAATTCTTCAATCCAACACTCAATTCCTACTATATGATGATCCAGGAACAAGATTATGCAATAAAAATCAAGTGTTATGTGAAGAATTTTTGAATTTTGATTGAGAGAAATTTTTGGAGGGAACTTGAATCTAGATCTAGAATGTGATGTTATGAACAATTCTGTTATGATTAAGGCTTTATATGACATGTTAATCACTCTGCTAATGATGCTTATGCATGGCTAATGAAAGTTTAATGAGATATGAGGTGTTATGCACAAAATAGAAAAGTGAGGTGCATGGCAGATTGTACACGTGAACAGTACCATATGGATGCTCAAATTCACTTAAAATCATCTCATGCACATGTTGGAATTGGAATTAAGTTCATATGATGCACCAAATTTGAATTTCCAAATTTCCCTCCAAAATGAACATGCATGGGCATATGATCATATGAGATAATTTCATGCAATGCAATGATGTATTTGGAAAATATATGTCATGAGTAGCATAATGCAAAAAGAGGCACTCAAATTGGAAATTTAGAACAAAAGTTACGGCTCTTGGAAGTTCCATGCACACTTTGCAATCATTTGGCCATAACTCCTCAACCATTCATCAGATGCTCTTGATCTTGGATTTTTTGGAAATGAGAGAGAAAGATATTCAACTTTCATGTTGACCAAAATTTCATTTGAAGCTTATTTGATGTTGGAAAGTCAAGTTGAAAGTGGTCTAAAAACTTGCCATTTTTGGAAACTTGAAATTACAGGTCACTTTCCATTTTTGGAAACTTTTGATCTGACTTCAAAATCTTCAATGTAGATGTTTTACATGATGAATAAACCTCTTTTGGACATGAATGAAGTGTCTTAGACCATTTCTTCACCTCATAGCCCTCAGTTGACTTTCATGGGCCTCAGATGACCTGGACATGTACTGATGACTTTTGAGCCTCTACCACTTGGCCAAGTTGCTTCAAAATGAACCTTGGTTCATATAAGCTCTCTAGAACAACCATAGGGCCTTCATCTCAAGGAAATGCTTGCTCTCTCTGCACAGATGAATTCTCTTGATGCCAGTCTTGACTGATAAGATGCAATGTACTATGCAATGTTAATGACCTAAAAAAATGAAATGAATGCATGAATGGGGGGTGCAAATTTGAGGTGCTACAGCTGCCCCTATTCAATCAACTGAGAACCTGAACGAATGAGAGCAACGACTGTCAGACCTTCAAGATAAACAGGGATTGAATACCAAAGAACCGTAGAATTTGCACTCTGCGGGGGATGACGTGAAGAAAGCGAGGCCATTTACCGATGGCGGCTTCAAAACAGTCGACTTGATATACATTGATATCAAGGAAAGCGGGGCCATTTACCGATGGCGGCTTCAACGGGGAATTCGATATTAGAAGGAAACGAGACCATTTACCGATGGTGGCTTCAAAACAACATTTGATATTTACCGACATCAAAGTCAGCGATGCCATTTACAGATGGCGGTTGGGGAACGAATATCACAGATAGCGGGGCCATTTACCGATGGCGGCTAAACTGGGCACTCGATATTTACCGATATCGAAGGGAGCGAGACCATTTACCAATGGTAGCTTCGAAACAACATTTGATATTTACCGATATCAAAGTCAGCGATGCCATTTACCGATGGCACCTGGGAAGCAGGAAAGCAAGGCCATTTACCGATGGCGGCTTCCACTGGGGAGGAAAAATATATTTACAACAGGAACCAGACAAGACGTTTAACGACGACTCTACTGGGGATTTTGAAAAGATTCATGACCAGACATTTACCGATGACTGGGAAGGTACTCGATGTTTACCGACATCGAAGGATGATGTTTACCGATATCAAAAAGGGTGACCAGACATTTACCGATGACTGGGACGAAACTCGATGTTTACCGACATCGAAAGATGATGTTTACCGACATCAAAAAAGGACGACCAAGCATTTTCCGATGACTGGGAAAAGAAGAATTACCACCAGACATTTACCGATGACTGGGAAAAAATGAATCACGACCAGACATTTACCGATGACTGGAAAAAAAAGAAATCATGACCAGACATTTACCGATGACTGGGGAAAAGACTCGATGTTTACCGACACCGAAACAATGGCGTTTACCGACACTAAGGAAAGAATACCCTCATGATACGAAACCATTTACCGATGGCTGATATCCACAGATACTAAATCTGCTGGGGATTTGAAACAACAAAACCATTTACTGATGGTTAACAAACGACTGATGTTTACCGACATCGAACGATGATGTTTACGGACACCAAAAAACAGACCTTACGGGGGTCGACATGACACTTACCGGTATCGCAAGGATGACATCCACCTGTGTCACAACAAGGCCGACACCTGCCGGGGACCACACTGGGGAGAATCAAATTTTCCTTTCACGGATGGGTGAGGACATAAACCTCTCTGGGGATTGACAATTCTGAATGCTGTCAGGAGCACCTACAGCAAATGTGTCGTACAGATGCTGAAAAATGATCCGCTACTGGGGATATGATCCAATCCGGTTCAACACATGTATGCATATGTTTGAGTTTTTCTATGGCGTAATGCTCCATACCGACTGGAAATGCTACGCGATTTGAGGATGCAAATGCAAATGATGATTACTATATGCAAAATGCAAATGATAGAAACTCCTGCTGGGGAAAGCCCACGATCGCTCTGCTGAGCAAACGATTCTGATTCGGTCTTCCAACTCTGTGGGGAGACGCAACAATTCTGCTGCGGATACTTGCTGATCTGACATTCTCGAAATGACAGAGAAACCAACTCAATTGGGGAGTCATCTGTTGGGGAAAACACCAACCTTCCAATCATGCTGGGGGATAGCACTGCTGCTGGGGGAAAGGATAATCCTCACTGGGGTCGACCTCCACTGAACCCAATCCACTTGGGGACTCCGCTGGGGGAAAACAACTGATGCAAACCTCCGCTGGGGAAACTGCCAACTTCAGACTTGCTAGGGAAAAACATTCTCAACCCTGCTATGGATTACAGCGAACTCAACCCTACTGCTGAGGAACAAACTACCCACAGACACCTCCTCTGAGGAAATAACCATCTTCAGGCTCGCTGGGGAACTACCAGTCCTCAGACTTGCTGGGGAAAGGGTAGCCTTCAAACCTGGCTGGAAAAAAACATCTTCAACCCTGCCGGGGATTACAATCAACTTCAAACCTGACTGTCGCGGCAACACTGATCTTGGACTCGCTGGGGAGACAAGTTCTGAACTTGACTTGGACAACCCAACTTCTCACACTACTGGACAGTGTTGAAACACCTTTGAACAAACTGTGGCTCATCTGCTTTAGCCAGCAATCAAAGACAGTGACCTGCAAATCAGCAAGACATACATGCCCCAGGAGATTGTATGGACAAGATACACCCAAGTGTAATTAACATTCAAAATGATTTTCAAATGCTTTATCTTTCTGCACGTTATTGTCTAGCCTTCATGCTTTTTAGATGCAACGTTTATCAAAAATTCGGACGTTTTTGCAAACAAAACAGTAAAAATAAAAACAAGAGAGCAATTTTGACTGAATAACGACTTTTATTGATTGAAAAGGGCCTATAAAGGCAAATACATCAGGAAGCAATTCCTAGGAAGAGGTAATTGCGCCAAACAAAGGAAATAAACTATCCTATTGGCAATGTGAACACGACATCCACTATTTTCCAATTCTGTTATGACTCGTATATCCTCAATTTCCCCCGAATTCCTCGCTTTCTGAGAAGAACGATTGGACTGGTCACATCCTTCGAGATGGTAGACACTGTAGCGCGATGAAGTACAGATAACTCAGACTGTGGTCTTCGCTCTAATCCCTCTTTTGCTTGGATCTCCTTTTCAGGTTTTCAATCCACCGGGATACCCATTTTTGCCTAAGCCGCCCTTGCGGGTTTTCGACTTACCGGGTGTACATATTTTTTCATTCTTTATCCCTAACTTTTGCCCGAACCTTTTCTTTTTTTTCTTGGTTCGCCGGGATGCCCTTTTTTTCTTGGACTCTTTTATTCTTTTCGTCCAGCGGGTCAATTTATGCGAAGTATTTTTTGACTACATCTGAGTTCACAGGGGATGAAAAATCTTCACCATCCATAGTTGTAAGCATCAAGGCTCCACCGGAGAAGACCTTTTTAACAACATATGGACCTTCATAATTCGGAGTCCACTTGCCCCTGTTATCTGTACCGGGAGGAAGGATCCTCTTCAAAACTAAATCACTTGTCTGATAGCTTCGAGGACGCACTTTCTGATCAAAGGCCTTCTTCATCCTTCTCTGATACAGTTGCCCATGGCACACAGCTGCTAATCGCTTCTCTTCGATAAGGCTCAACTCATTAAACCTTGTCCGAATCCATTCAGCTTCATCTAGCTTGACATCCAACAAGACTCTTAGAGAAGGAATCTCCACTTCAACTGGTAGGACTGCTTCCATACCATACACAAGGGAGTAAGGGGTTGCCCCGGTCGACGTACGTACTGAGGTACGGTACCCATGCAAAGCGAAAGGCAACATCTCATGCCAATCCTTGTACGTCACGACCATCTTCTGCACAATCTTCTTGATGTTCTTGTTAGCCGCCTCTACAACACCATTCATCTTCGGTCTGTAAGGAGAAGAATTGTGATGCTCGATCTTGAAATATTTACAAAGCTCTTTCATCATCTTGTTATTGAGATTCAAACCATTATCAGTAATGATTCTCTCAGGAACCCCATAACGACAGATAATCTCCTTCTTAATGAATCGGGAAACCACTTGCTTGGTAACATTGGCATATGAAGCTGCTTCCACCCACTTGGTGAAGTAATCAATCGTGACCAGGATGAAGTGATGTCCATTGGAAGTAGTAGGTTCAATCTTCCCAATCATATCTATACCCCACATCGCGAATGGTCAAGGAGAATTCATGACATTCAGAGGGCTTGGTGGTACATGCACCTTATCCGCATAGATCTGACACTTGTGGCACTTCCGAGCGTATTTGAAACAATCGGATTCCATGGTTATCCAGTAATAACCGGTTCTTAACAACTTCTTGGACATTGCATGACCACCAGCATGGGTACCGAAAGACCCCTCGTGTACTTCTTGCATTAACATGTCTGTTTCGTGTCTATCCACGCATCTGAGCAGAACCATGTCAAAGTTCCTCTTGTACAACACGTCGTCCTGATTCAAATAAAAGCTTCCAGCTAGCCTTCTCAGGGTCTTCTTGTCATTCTTTGACGCTCCCTCAGGATACTCCTGGCATTTGAGAAATTTCTTAATATCATAGTACCACGGCTTCTCATCAACAACAAACTCGGCTGCAAACACATACGCAGGCCTCTCGAGTCGATTCACAGCAACGTGTGGCACATGATTCGGACAATGGACTTTGATCATAGAAGACAAAGTAGCCAAGGCATCAGCCATCTGATTTTCATCTCGGGGTACATGATACAACTTCACTGTCTTGAAGAAGGTCAGGATCCTTCTGGTGTAATCTCTGTAAGGAATCAAATGCGGCTGAGGAGTATTCCAGTCTCCATTAACTTGGTTAATCACTAGAGCGGAATCCCCATAGATGTCGAGAGTTTTGATCCTTAGATCGATGGCTTCCTCAATCCCCATGATACAAGCCTCATACTCAGCCTCATTGTTGGTTACCTTAAAAGTCAACCTGGTAGAAAAAGGTAAGTGTGCACCTTTAGGATTGATAAGTACTGCCCCAACACCGTTTCCATTCACATTAACTACCCCATCAAACATCAGGGTCCACTTGTCATCAGGATCCGGCCCTTCCTTGACAAGAGGCTCGTCACAATCTTTCATCTTTAGATACATGATGTCTTCATCAGGGAATTCAAATATCATCGGCTGATAGTCATCAATCGGTTGCTCGGCAAGATAATCAGACAGAATACTACCTTTGATGGCCTTTTGCGACGTGTACTGGATATCATACTCAGTCAAAATCATCTGCCAACGAGCCACACGCCCGGTGAGAGCCGACTTTTCAAAGATGTACTTTACTGGATCCATCTTAGAAATCAACAAGGTAGTATGGTTCAACATATACTGTCTCAGTCGGCGAGCAGCCCATGCCAAAGCACAACAAGTTTTCTTGAGCTGCGAATATCTTATTTCACAGTCGGTAAACTTTTTGTTAAGGTAGTATATTGCATGCTCTTTTCGACCAGACTCGTCATGTTGTCCCAATACACACCCCATCGAGTTCTCAGTCACTGAAAGGTACATTATCAGAGGCCTCCCAGGAACTAGAGATATAAGGATTGGAGGTTTCTGCAAATACTCTTTTATCTTATCAAAAGCTTTCTGACAATCATCGTTCCACCTGATTGCTTGATCTTTTCTTAGCAATTTGAAAATTGCTTCACACGTGGCAGTTAGGTGAGATACGAACCGTGCAATGTAGTTCAACCTCCCTAAAAACCCACGAAACTGCTTTTCAGTTCTTGGCCCAGGCATTTCTTGAATAGCTTTTACTTTCACTGGATCAACCTCAATCCCTTTCTCACTGACAATGAAGCCTAACAGCTTTCCGGATCTCACTCCAAACGTACACTTGTTTGGATTCAGCCTCAGTTTGAACTTTCTCAGTCTTTCAAACAACTTCTGCAAGTTTACCAAGTGCTCCTCTTCTGTCTGAGACTTCGCAATCATGTCATCCACGTACACTTTAATTTCTTTGTGCATCATGTCATGAAAGAGAGTCGTCATAGCCCTCTGATAGGTAGCACCGACATTCTTCAGCCCAAATGGCATCACCTTATAGCAGAACATGCCCCAAGGTGTAATGAATGTCGTCTTTTCCATGTCTTCTGGCGCCATCTTGATCTGATTATAGCCAGAAAATCCGTCCATGAAAGAGAAAACCGAGGATTGAGCAGTGTTATCAACCAATACATCAATGTGAGGTAATGGGAAGTCATCTTTCAGACTGACTCTGTTTAAATGTCGGTAATCGACACACATCCTGACTTTACCATCCTTCTTCGGCACGGGAACAATGTTGGCCACCCACGGGGGATAATTGGTAACTGCCAGAAAACCCGCGTCCAACTGCTTCTGAATCTCCTCTTTGATCTTGACAACCATATCAGGACTAGTTCTGTGAAGCTTTTGCTTTACCGAAGGACAATCTTCTCTAAGAGGTAGCCTGTGCACCACAATATCTGTATCCAACCCAGGCATATCTTGATACGACCATGCGAAGATTTCCACATATTCTCTCAGCATTTCAATCAACCCTCTCTTGAAAGATTCCTTTAAAGCAGCCCCGATCTTGATCTCTTTCCTGGCGTCCTCAGTACCAAGGTTAATAACTTCCAACTCTTCCTGATGCGGTTGGATGACCCTTTCCTCCTGTTTCAATAATCTGACCAATTCTTTGGGGAGTTCACAGTCTTCTTCACTTTCCTCTTCGGCTTGGTAAATGGGATTATTGAAATCATACTGAGCCATAACAGAACTGTTTTTAGTGGATTCCGCAAGATCGATTCTGCATGAACGATGTTTAATGCTTTGTTTTAGAAAAGAATTCAAGAAAGTCACAAAAACAAAAACATTTCCATTTTTATTATTTTGAAAGTGAAGATAAAAAAAAACAGAAAGACAGGGATCACAAATTTATTTGCAAAATGTCCTTTATTAATGATAATCATTTCAAAACATGATGTGGCCCTACAATGAACCACTACTCCTCGGGCAAAGCGCAGGGTTTTTGTGCACAATGAAAAACAAAAGAAAATTACTCTGTCTGAAGAGTAACTTGGACTATTTCTTCGGCTGTCCAATTGTTCACCATCTCCCCTGGAGCACACGGGCGCACCCAGTTGTCCAAATCACAGTCACTATCACTGTCTTCACTACCGGCTGCAAATACGTCACCATGATTCATCAACCCAGCGCTGATGAAGGTACACGGCCCTTTCTGAACACCCTGCTCTACCTGAAGAGGCTGATAACCAATACCAAATTTGTCTTCTTTGACGGGCATATCAACCATCTTGCCCCAGCCTTCTGCATTGCCTGAGTTGACAACCTCCAAAGCTTGCTTGTACGACGCCATTGAGACACCTGGCTTCTTCTGCTCAACAAAAGCCACCTTCTCAATCTCAATGGTCTCGAAAGCTTGGCACAGAGTTTCATGGATCTCGCAATCCATCTCCACATATTTGAAAGAGGATAAGTGGCTCACAAGAATGTCCTCCTCGCCACACACAGTCACAATCTGACTGTTCCATACGTACTTCAGCTTTTGATGGAGAGTTGACGAAACTGCCCCAGCCCCATGTATCCAGGGACGCCCCAATAGACAACTATACGCTGGTTGAATATCCATCACATGGAAGACAATGTCAAACACTTCTGGGCCGATCTTTACGGGTAATGTGACTTCACCGAAAACAGATCACTTGGATCCATCGAAAGCACGGACAATGAGATCACTCGGAGTGAGGACAACCCCTTCAACATCAAGCTTGCCCAGAACCTTCTTGGGCAACACATTCAACAAGGAGCCAGTATCAACCAACACATGCGACAACACTGCTCCTTTGCACTCCATAGTGATATGTAGAGCTCTGTTGTGATTACGACCTTCAGGTGTCAAATCCAAATCTGTGAACCCCAAACCATGTCTCGTGCTCACATTTGCAATAACACCCTCAAGCTGGTTCACCGAAATCTCTTGAGGCACGTAAGCCAGATTTAACATTTTCAACAAAGCATTACAGTGTGCCTCAGAACACAACAACAGAGAAAGAATAGAGATTTTAGACGGTGTTTGGTTCAGCTGGTCCACAATCTTATAATCACTTTTCTTAATGATCTTCATGAACTCCTCTACATCTTTCTCAAAAGACCCTTCAGGCACCTCCTTCTGCACAGGTCCTTCTTCAACCACAACTTGTTTCCCTTTTGCTTTAGCGAGAGCCTCAACATTGCCATCCCTCAGAGTCTGTGGTGCAAACAGACGACCACTTCTAGTAAACCCTCCAGGTCCTCCCACATTGTCCACAGTCGGACCAACAGTTACAGGAGTTCTATTTGGCACACCAATTATCACTGGAGCCTGATTCACCTGTCTGGTCTGATTCTCCGACCTTCTGTTACTGCGAAAAGCATTATCATACTTCCAAGGAACCGCCCTACTGTTCTCAACAGATCTTCCACCGGAAGCAACAATGGTGACAGGAGTACCAACCGTTGCTGGTGCTGATATGGTTACCGGAGTACCAACAGTTATGGGTGCATTGACAGTTCTTGGAGCACGTCCAGGACCCTCGGACGGTTTGAAGTAAATGGTGACAGTTGATACCACCCCACGATCTTTCACAACCCGATTAAACTGTAGGCAACCATCATCCATCAAACCCTAGATACCTCTTCTCAACTTCCCACAACCGTTCTCTTGATTGACACAATCTGAGCAGCCTTCATCACAACCCGGGAACACTCCCCCTTTCAACAAACGTTCTTTTACCACAAGCAACGACGTCTGAACCTCATCAACACTGACTACCAAATCCACAGCTTCCCCATCTTCCACATTGTTCACCCTAGGCCCACCATGCTGAGGCATGGGATTATTCACAACATTCGGAACAAGAGCAAAGTTGATTGTCTTGGCATCAATCAAATCCTGGACCTTATGATGGAAAGCCCAACAATATTCAATGTGATACCCCGGTGCACCGGAATGAAAGTCGCAACGGACATTGGCATCATACCCAGCAGGTATCTTCGTTAACAGAGCCATGATACGAAGTACAACAAACCCCAACCTGAGCAGCTCGGGAAGCAATTCAACATATGTCATCGGCAACGGGTCGAAACGATGATCCGGCATTCTCTGTCTTGGCTGAAATGGGCGTTGTTGTTGTTGTTGTTGTCTTGGATGTTGTTGTTGAGATTGAGGTGTTGGGATGGTCACAGCGGCAACCTGACGATATTGTCCTCTATCTACATTCCTCCGACTGTGCACAGCATTAGTCTCACCCTCCCTCCTTCGGGGTGCCCTAGAAAATGGCTTCTTCGAACTCGAAGATGAAGAACCAGAATCTTGAACCTTCCCTGCTTTGATGAGACTCTCAGTCCTCTCTCCGCAGATAACAACATCTGAAAAGCTACCGAACGGGCAACTTCCCATACGGTCCATGAACACACCCTGTAATGTTCCGATAAACATATCGGTCAGCTCTCTCTCCAACATCGAAGGTTGCACTCTTGCGGCCAATTCGCGCCACCTCTGGGCGTACTCTTTGAAGCTTTCACTAGACTTCTTATACAAACTCCGCAGTTGGGTTCTGCTTGGAGCCATATCCATGTTGTGCTTATACTGCCTCAGAAAGGCTTCACCCAAATCCTTCCAGCTTCTAACGGATTCTCTCCTCAGGTCCATGTACCAGTCCAAAGACGCTCCAGACAAGCTGTCTTGGAAAAAGTATATCCACATCTTCTCGTCATCAGTATATGCGGAGATCTTTCTGTAATAGGCCTGCACATAAGTGCGAGGACAAGAAGTGTCGTTGTATTTGTCAAAGGATGGCGCCTTGAATTTGTAAGGGATTCTCAACCCATCAACCAAGCCCATATTGGTTACATCAAATCCCAAAGAGTTCTGACACTCCATGGCACGGATTTTCTCAGCAAGGGCATCAACTTTTCTATCCCTCTCTTCAGTCCTTCCCACTTCATCATCATCCCTAAGGAGAGTGAACATATCCTCTTATCTATCAACCAAAGGAGCAGGATTGCGAGCTGGAGCACGGGCCGCTCTAGCATTAACAGTCTCAGGAGCGATAGGTTGTCCGTTGATTCTGATACCCCTCAACTAATCACCCACAACATAGTTGTTGACGGGAATGGTAGCAGCAACATTGTCATTAACAGGGACTCCCTCTAGCGAATTCCGGTTGACCGGTGGAATCACAACTTCCTGTCTCTGGGCCAAGGCTCGCAGCTCCTCTTGCCCTTGTACAACCCCTTGCATCATATTCATGAATTGAGCCATGTTAGCCCTCATCTCTGCCAATTCGGCCTGAACTTGATCCATGCTTCTCTATTGATTCAGTCTAGTCGCGTAGCGGTGCGGACGACGATCAACAATTCTGCCTAAAATAGGAACCAATATGAGAAACCTTGTCAAGAACACCTGTAATGCAAGAATGATATGTGTATGATGCGTATGATGTGTATGATGCATATGCTATGTTCATTTCTCAGGCATTCAAGAGCCCCGTCCATCTTTTGGAAAATGGCAACCTACACAAGGAACAACACAGAAGCAACCTACACAGGATGATGAGCACAAGGGAAACATCAACAATCTCATCTATAATCATGAGCAATAAGAATCATACAACATGGTTCAAGCAAAGATTCACATCATCAGAATAGAATAAGGAATCCCATTCAACAATCCTGGAGGTGATTCTCAAAATAAACAACAAGACAAACTAAGAACGTCGTCCTCCAGGAATGAGAGTCTTCAGGTACTAGCACTGATCCAACAACAGGTCACACTCTGAACATTCAGGTAAAGGAGTGAGCTTCTCCTTCAGTTGCACTTTGAGTTCCACAACTTCTTCTCTGAGCTGGTTCTCTATAGCTTGCCTTAGGTCTACTTCCTTCTTTAACTGAGCATCTTTGTCCTTAAGCTGCTTTTCCAAGTCTCGTATTTTCTTCTGGTAATTGGCTTCCGCTTTTTGTAACCTCAAGCGTTCATGGTGCTCTTCATTCAACATTGTCTCTATCTCCTCATAGGACCTCTTTTTGCCTTTCAATCTACTAGCACTTTCACCTTGTACTCCCTTGAGTTTATGAGCCAAGTTCAACTTATCAGTTCTGGCTTTGTAAAGCTCCATCTGGATTTCTTGTTCCTTCTCTTTCAAACTACGATTCTCCATCAAGGCTTGTTTGTACTGCTCAGCAGGCACATTCTCAGAATGTATCAAAGGTGGTTGCTCTTACAATGGTTCCATCCTATCAAATGGTAGCAACAAAGTCTCAACTCTATCCTTGACCCATTCAATGTAGGCAGGCATAGCAATAATAAACTTCTTCCCCAAAACTGACCCATCCTTGACACCAATATTCTCCCAAGCTTTTCCCAATTGCTCCAATCTAGCTGGGTCACTCCGCTTCTCAAAGTACACACTCTCAGCTATCTCAGCATCTAGCGGCCTTTCATTCATGACAAAACCCAACTGACGGAGAGAAAGAACCGGTTTGTAGTTGATGCAACCCTTAGTTCCTATGAGTGGAACATTACGAAACCCTCCACAACTCATAATGACATTGCACACATGAAGCCTATAAGCTTGCCACTTAATATCATAGGATGTGAGAGACATGATCCTATGAGTCCACTTACGAGTGCTCTGAGTATCCACAAAAGATCCACTGGTTGGTAGAAAGGACAAGAACCACTTGAGTAGCAACGGGAGACAACACCTGATAGCTCCACCCTTACCATGCCTGCTGTGTATAGCATAATAAGTGCCAGCTAACAAGGTAGGCACCGGGTTTCCTCCGATGAAAATAGTGATTGCTGCAAGGTCCACAAAATTAGGCATACTTGGGAACAAAACAACTCCATAAATCATGACAGCCAACTGAGCGTTGAAAGCTTCCCAATTTCCTTTCTTTGCTTCTTCCTTAGCCATCCTTACCAGGTACTTCAAGGACAAACCCACAACATCACCACTTGATTTCCAATTATCACTCACCTCCTTGTCACTCAAGCAGAGAGCCTTAGCAACAACCCTGAAATCCACCTCCTTTGGCACATCCAGGAAGGGTACTTGGTATCTGATTCGGACATTCATAAGGATGGAATACTCTTCAAGAGTAGGTGCTAACTGATAGTCCTGAAAAGTGAAGCAACAGAGCTCTGGATCATAGAACTGTAAGAGAGTCTACAGAGGTACTGGATCTACCACCATCTTTAACAATGTCAGAATATCCCCATACTGATCATCAAACACCTTCTGATTACAGCCGGTCACCAGATTACTCAACTCTTCCAGAGATGTCAACGGCTCACGGTAAAAACTGTAGGTGCAAGTCTTCCTCTTCAATTCTGGAATGGCTGCCATCTCTCGACGTGAACAGACTCCTGAATGAACCTGAGAAATGATATACATGTGCAAGTCAGCTTTTTTCTCTTTTCTCTTTTGTTTGTTTTTTTGAAAATAAACATGCTATGATGCAAATGATGAGACCATAACTGGTTGGCTGTGTATCACAAGGCACAGGATCAGAGCTTCGGCATGAACTCGGCATCAGAAACCACAAATCAAGGTCATCTGGAACCCATACTTCAGAACCAAGTCACCAACAGGACCCAAACAGAAGTCACCAACAGGACACGGTCACCAACAGATCAAGTCACCAACAGATCAAGTCACCAACGGTACCTGTAAATGATTCATTCCCTCCCCACTCACGGGTGTTATCTAGGCCAGGGTAAGGTCAAGAGAAACGCAGGATAAACGACCCTTTCAAGAATATCATCATATGCACATACTATCGCATTACGCGAAAAACCGACGGGAAAAGACACAGAGCCGCCACCGTGTGTTATTCATCCCAAAGGAGGGACATGAAACGCTCGAAGTAAACCTGGAAAGGAAATGGTCTTATGACCAGAGATTGCAAGGATCGGGAGTCGGTTATGCGAAGGGAAGGTATTAGCACCCCTACGCATCCGTCGTACTGGACGGGATCCACGCTCAAGAGAATAGAATAAGGTTGCTAATAAACTGCTCAAAAACTGCACAAAACTGGAATGAAACACAGACGAAAGACGGAAGAAGAGGACTCGGTAGGATGTCGCATCCTGGGCCTACGTAGTTTGTCAGACACAAACATCAGAGTCGACGTAGTTCGGGGAAATGGGGAACGTGCTCGCTAGGATATCGCATCCTATGCATACGTATCTTCTCTAACCAGAGTAAGAATCAGAGCACTCGTAGCTCGGCTAACGCACGCCAAACAAAGACACTGAAATGATACGCTGAGACGTCAAACGAAACACACAACAGGAAATGGAATGCCAATCAATGGACTTACATCCAACTCCGCACAAAAGCAAACAAGAAACCGAATGCCAATCACTGGACTTACATCAGACTCCAAACCAACAAACACACACTGGAAACCAAATGCCAATCGCTGGACTTACATCAGACTCCAAACAAAGAAACACCAACACGGGAAACTGAATCCCAATCGCTGGACTTACATCAGACTCCAAACAAGCACAAACAAAACAAAAAGGTTTCCTGGAGAGATCAGCTCAATCTCCTGCCTACGTACCTCATCTGGTATGAGGATCAGGGTGACGTAGTTCCCCTTAACAGGGAAAAAACTTCTATCCTAACCAGAGACTATGGAGATAACAGACTACTAGGGAGACTACGACTCGAGCCTAGAAGTTGTCAGAAATTGTCATGCATACGATCCCTAAGTTGGGGTCTCTAATCAGAACCTAACTCGCACAGGAAGTAAGCTAGCCTAAATAGCAAATAAGCAATCACAAGCACAGGTATCACACACTATATGCAAACAATTGGCTCATACAAGGCTGGGCTTTAGTCAAGGGGTCATGTCAACCTCGACAAACAAGCCAACTGGAAGGGGTATCTGATGAAGCTCTTAACCACTGACATTGATCGTCAGGGTGAGCAGATGAAAAGGTAATGAGGGTGAGACCTCATAGCTCTTATCCCTGGCCTGGGAGAGCTTGAATCAATGAAGGTGTGGGAGTCCAGAATGTGGGACTCTACTCCACTTGACTGACTCTATATACAAGGATCTTGGGTGTTTATTCAAAATGCATCAGCACGTAGTGCGAGCAAGATGAAAGACTCAACTGAGTAGCAGGGGATGGATTGCACATCCCTTCTATCTGCCAATTGCCTCTTCACTTAGGAGGACTTGAAGTACATGGCACAAAATTAAACAATAAAAAACATGGCCTCTTAAGGAGGGCTTCAGACAGGTTCCTGCCAAAATAGCAGGACTTCCAGACTACATGGGGTTAGAGGTCATTACCTAAGTGGTATGCCAACCACAAGCAAAACAACTCACACAATGAGTTAAAGCGGCTAAAGTACCTGTAAGAAAAGCTAAACAATCAGTACTATGTTCAGACAAACAATCAACAGATAACAACAGTCAGACAACCAATATACACAACATGTAGGCCATAAACTCAATTGAGTTCACCACCAAATACCTACAACACAATCAACATTAGTTAAACAAAGTGAATTGCATCTCAAGCAAGGAGATCACATCATTCATTAGAACTTATTGCTTGAACCTGAAATGCACAACTCAAAATGTGAGTACAAACCCCTAGGGCAAAGCCTAGGGTCAAAGGTGAGGAAAAAAGTCAAAACAACAACCAAAACTCAACATAAATCTCATTTAAACAAGCATGAAGATGTCCTAAAAAGGACCAAATCAAAAGCATTAAGCAAAGTCATTAATTGCACAAGATAAGGCAAAAGGTACACAAGGTGATCACAATTGGACATGAAGAATCAAAATTTCATATTAAAACAAAAATGACTCAAACAATCATGGAAATTTTTATGTGCATACAACATGTCAAACATAATCATCATGCCAAAAATTATAAACAGAGGAGCTCAATTGATAAGGCAATGAAAATGGAGAAGATCAACATCAAATTGTGTGACACACATTGTCACACCATATTAGCACGTGCCTAAAACATAAATGAAAAATGATAAAAATGTACAACCAAGCCTCAAAAATCACACAACATGTTGAGAATCAGCACACAAAATTTCATGGCAATTGGATCATTATTGAGCATTTCACATTAGTTTGAATGAAGCAATGTCACAAAAGCATACATGTCCAAAGGATCAAGCACATTTTAATTCCAGAGATGATAAAAATCATGAAACCACCACCAAAAAATAATAGGCAAACACATGAACATTTTGGAAAAAATTGGGAATTAATTGGAATCATTTTCAATTTGATATGATTTTTCAAAGTTTGGTAAAAATATTTGAAATAATGAACAAAACACATATGGAAATTGGAGGGAAAGGAGAATGCTGAATTAATTTGAAAACATGGCTCAGGCTGGAATCGAGCTCGGTACAAGGAGGCTACAGGCGCGCCTCAAAATGCATAGCTTAAGTAATTGACATGGCATCCCAGTCAGCCAGTCAATGCACACAAGGCTCAGTCAAAGGAGCCACAGCCTATGAACGCGCCAACGAAGCGCCATGCAAGCAACTAGCAAACAGAATTAAACAAAACAAATGCAAAACAGAAGGATCGAACACACGAGGCCTTGGTAACGGGTGCTTCTACAGTGCTTTTTAAAGCTTTGAACCAGCCAAACCCTAAGCCTGTACAGGCACGGTGGCGCACGGTGGAAACCACTGTCTTCCTCATGAAGACGGTGGTGAACAGTAACACCTCATAATTTTTTTTACAGAATTCGCTCATGAGTACAACATTTGAAAGCTTACAACATGAGGAGTTCAAATCCCCTATTATTTCATCCTAACTATTCGTGAATCATGCAAATCGATGAAAAGAAAATTTCACATCCAAACTTTAAACTCATATATCTCCATCAATACTCGTCCATTTTTCAAGAATTTTATATCAATAGAATCAGCAGAACACACACTATACAATTATGGCAAGTAAATAAAGAATTAAGAGATGCAAAATTCTGACCTCTTGAAGCTCCAACAGTGGCAGTAGTGGATTCTGGTGCCTAGCAATGTGTAGATCTCTTCTATCAACCTTGTTATCACTTCTGAAGCATGAATCAACTCTTGGAAAGGCTTGGATCTAGCTAAATCTTCAAAACTCCATGTTCATGTTCATGTATGGAATTGCTTGATTCTTCACCAATTTCTTCAATCAATAACTTGAATTCTACCAAATGATGATCAAGAAACCAGAATATGTGATAAAAATCAAGAGTTATGTGGAAAAAATTTGAATTATGGTGAAGAGAAATTTTGGAGGGAAAGTTTGGATCTAGATCTAGAGTTGTGTATATGAAAATTCTGTTAGGATTTACTATTTATATGCTGTGTTAATCCATTTGCTAATCATGCTTAAGCTTGGCTAATGAAATTTTAAGAAGAAAAGAGGTGCATGATCAAAATTGATTTTCCACCTCATGCATGGCAATCCCACGTGAACAGTAGACAATGCCCATGCAATTACTCTTAGAATCCTTTTATGAACACAATGGAATGATCAAAAGGCTCATGTGATGGACCAATTTCAAATTCATGATTTTCCCTCCAAAATGAGCATGAATGAGCAAATGGTTATGTGATGAAATTTCATGCAATGTGATGAATTATTTGGAAAATACATGTCATGAGAAGAAATATGGAAAAAGAGGCACTCATTTTGGAGTTTTAGATCAAAAGTTATGGCCTTTTGAAGTTCCATGCACACTTGGCAATGATTTGATCATATCTCCTCAACCATTCATGAGATGCTCATGATCTTGGACTTTTTGGAAATGGGAGAGAAAGATATTCAACTTTCATGTTGGACAAAATTTCATTTGAAGCTTCTTTGATATTGGAAAGTCAAGTTGAACTTGGTCCAAAAACTTGCCATTTTTGGAAACTTGAAATTACAGGTCACTTTCCATTTTGGGAAACTTTTGATCTGGCTTCAAATTCTTCAAGGTAGATGTTTGACATGATGAATAAACCTCTTTGGGACATGAATGAAGTGTCTCAAACCATTCCTCCACCTCCTAGCCCTCAGTTGACTTTCAATTGACTTTTATGGCCCCCAGATGACCTGAAACTGCATTGTGGACTTTTGAGCCTCTAGCACTTGGTCAAGTTGCCTCAAAATGAACCTTGGGATCATATAAGCTCTTGTGAATAATCATGTGGCCTCCATCTCAAGGAAAACTTGGTCTCCTGCACAAATGAATTCTCTTGATGCCAGTCTTGATTGATAAGATGCAATGTACTATGCAATGTGAATGTAATATCAATGACCTAAAATGAAATGAATGCATGAGTAAGGGGGTGCAAATTTGAGGTGCTACAGCTGCCCCTATTCAATCAACTGAGAACCTGAACGGATGAGAGCAACGACTGTCAGACCTTCAAGGTAAACAGGGATTGAATACCAAAAGAACCTGGAATTTGCACTCTGCGGGGGATGATGTGAAGAAAGCGAGGCCATTTATCGATGGCGGTTTCAAAGCAGGATCCGATATTAAACGGAAGCAAGACCATTTACCGATGGTGGCTTCAAAACAACATTTGATATTTACCGATATCAAAGTCAGCGAGACCATTTACCGATGGCTGCTGGGGAATAAATCACAGATAGTGGGGCCATTTACCGATGGCGGCTAAATTGAGCACTCGATATTTACCGATATCGAAGGAAGCAAGACCATTTACCGATGGTAGCTTCAAAGCAACATTTGATATTTACCGATATCAAAGTCAGCGATGCCATTTACCGATGGCAGCTGGGAAGCAGGAAAGCGAGGCCATTTACCGATGACGGCTTCCACTGGGGAGGAAAAATATATTTACAATGGGAACCAGACAAGACGTTTATCGACGACTCTACTGGGAATTTTGAAAAGATTCATGACCAGTCATTTACCGATGACTGGGAAGGAACTCGATGTTTACTGACATCAAAAAAGGACGACCAGACATTTACCGATGACTGGGAACAGAAAAATTACAACCAGACATTTACCGATGACTGGGAAAAGATCACCACCAGACGTCAATGGACGAATGGAAAAACTCGACGTTTATCGACGTCGAAAGATGACGTTTACCGACATAAAAAAAAACAACGACCAGGCATTTACCGATGACTGGGGAAAAAAGAGTCACAACCAGACATTTACCGGTGACTGGGAAAAAAGGAATCACAACTAGACATTTACCGATGACTGGGAAAAAAGGAATCACAACCAGACATTTACCGATGACTGGGAAAAACTCGATGTTTACCGACACCGAAACAATGGTGTTTACCGACACCAAGGAAAGAATACCTCATGATACGAAACCATTTACCGATGGCTGACATCCACAGATAATAAATTTGCTGGGGATTTGACACAACAAAACCATTTACCGATGGTTTACAAACGACTCGATGTTTACCGACATCGAAAGATGATGTTTACGGACACAAAAAAAACAGACCTTACGGGGGTCGACACGACACTTACTGGTATCGCAAGGATGACATCCACATGTGTCACAACAAAGCAGACACCTGCCGGGGACCTCACTGGGGATAATCAAGCTTTCCTTTCACGGACGGGTGAGGAAATAAACCTCTCTGGGGATTATCGATTCTGAATGCTGGCAGGAGCCACTGTAGCAAATATGCCGTACAGATGTTGAACAATGATCCGCCTCTGCTGGGAATATGATCCTATCTGGTTTAACACATGTATGCATATGTTTGAGCTTTTCTATGGCGTAATGCTCCATACCAAATGGAAATGCTACGTGATTTGAAGATGCAAATGCAAATGATTACTATATGCAAGATGCAAATGAGGAAAACTCCTGCTGAGCCAGCCCACGATCCTGATTCGGTCTTCCAACTCTGTGGGGAGACGCAACAATTCTACTGCTGCGGATACTCGCTGATCTGACACTCTGGGGACGGCAGGGAAACCAACTCAACCGGGGAGTCGTCTGTTGGGGAAAACACCAATCTCCCAATCATGCTGGGGGATAGCACCGCTGCTGAGGAAAGGATAAGTTCTTACTGAGAACGACCTCTGCTGAAACCCAATCCACTTGGGGACTCCGCTGGGGGAAACAACTGATGCAAACCTCCGCTGGGGAAACACTCTCAACCCTGCTGGGGAAACACTTCAACCCTCTGGGGATTACAGCACTTCAAACCTGGCTGCTGAGGAATAAACTACCCACAGACCCCTCCGCTAAGGAAATAACAATCTTCCGGCTTGCTGGGGAACAAACAGTCCTCAGACTTGCTAGGGAAAGGGTAGCCTTCAAACCTACTGGGGATACAAACATCCTCAACCCGCTGGGGATTGCAATCAACTTCAGGCCTGTCTGCCGAGGCAATACTGATCTTGGACTCGCTGGGGAGACAAGTTCTGAACTTGACTTGGACGACCCAACTTCTCACACAACTGGACAGTGTTGGAACACCTTTGAACAAACTGTAACTCATCTGTTTTAGCCAGCAATCAAAGATAAAAACCTGTAAAACAGCAAGACATACATGCCCCAGGGGATTGTATGGACAAGATACATCCGAGTGTACTCAACATTCAAAATGATTTTCAAATGTTTTATCCTTCTGCACGTTATTGTCAAGCCTTCATGTTTTTTATATGCAATGTTTATCAAAAATTCGGACGTTTTTGCAGACAAAACAGTAAAATAAAAACAAGAGAGCAATTTAACTGAATAACGACTTCTATTGATTGAAAATGGGCCTGAAAAGGCAAGTACATCAGGAAGCAATTCCTAGGAAGAGGTAACTGCGCCAAACAAGGAAATAAACTATCCTATTGGCAATGTGAATACGACATCCACTATTTCCAATTCCGTTATGACTCGTATATCCTCAATTTCTCCCAAATTCCTTGCCTTCTGAGAAGAATGATTGGACCGATCACATCCTTCGAGATGGTAGACACTGAAGTGCGATGAAGTACAGATAACTCAGACTGTAGTCTTCGCTCTAATCCCTCTTTTGCCTGGATCACCTTTTCAGGTTTTCAATCCACCGGGATACCCATTTTTGCCTAAGTCGCCCTTGCGGGTTTTCGACTTACCGGGTGTACATATTCTTTTCATTCTTTATCCCTAACTTTTGCCCGAACCTTTTCTTTTTTTCTGGTTCGCCGGGATACCCTTTTTTTCCTGGACTCTTTTATTCTTTTCGTCCAGCGGGTCAATTTATGCGAAGTATTTTTTGACTACATCTGAGTTCACAGGGGACGGAAAATCTTCACCATCCATAGTTGTTAGCATCAAGGCTCCACCTGAAAAGACCTTCTTAACAACATATGGACCTTCGTGATTCGGAGTCCACTTGCCCCTGTTATCTGTACCGGGAGGAAGGATCCTCTTCAAAACCAAATCACCTGTCTGATAGCTTCGAGGACGCACTTTCTGATCAAAGGCTTTCTTCATCCTTCTATGATACAGCTGCTAACCGCTTCTCTTCGATAAGGCTCAACTCATTAAACCTTGTCCGAATCCATTCAGCTTCGTCTAGCTTGACATCCAGCAAGACTCTCAAAGAAGGAATCTCCACTTCAACAGGTAGGACTGCCTCCATACCATACACAAGGGAGTAAGGGGTTGCCCTGGTCGACGTACGTACTGAGGTACGGTACTCATGCAAAGCGAAAGGCAACATCTCATGCCAATCCTTGTACGTAACGACCATATTCTGCACAATCTTCTTGATGTTCTTGTTTGCCGCCTCTACAACACCATTCATCTTTGGTCTGTAAGGAGAAGAGTTGTGATGTTCGATCTTAAAATCTCTGCAAAGCTCTTTGATCATCTTGTTATTAAGATTAGAACCATTATCCGTGATGATTCTCTCAGGAACCCCATAACGACAGATAATCTCCTTCTTGATGAATCGGGCAACCACTTGCTTGGTAACATTGGCATAGGAAGTTGCTTCCACCCACTTGGTGAAGTAATCAATCGCTACCAGGATGAAGCGATGTCCATTAGAAGCAGTAGGTTCAATCTTCCCAATCATATCGATGCCCCACATCGCGAATGGCCAAGGAGATTTCATGACATTCAGAGGGCTTGGTGGTACATGCACTTTATCTGCATAGATCTGGCATTTATGGCACTTCTGGGCGTATTTGAAACAATCGGATTCCATGTCATCCAGTAATAACTGGCTCTCAACAACTTCTTAGACATTTCATGACCACCAACATGGGTACCGAACGATCCCTCGTGCACTTCCTGCATTAACATGTCTGCTTCGTGTCTATCCACGCATCTGAGCAGAACCATGTCAAAGTTCCTCTTGTACAACACGTCATCCTAATTCAAATAAAAGCTTCCAGCTAGCCTTCTCAGGGTCTTCTTGTCATTCTTTGACGCTCCTTCAGGATACTCTTGGCTTTTGAGGAAATTCTTAATGTCATAGTACCACGGCTTCTCGTCAACAATAGACTCGGCTGCAAACACATACGCAGGCCTCTCGAGTCGATTCACAGCAACGTGTGGCACATGATTATGCCAATGGACTTTGATCATAGAAGACAAAGTAGCCAAGGCATCAGCCATCTGATTTTCATCACGGGGAACATGATACAACTTCACTGTCTTGAAGAAAGTCAGGATCCTTCTGGTGTAGTCTCTGTAAGGAATCAAATGCGGCTGATGAGTATTCCAGTCTCCGTTGACTTGGTTAATCACTAGAGCGGAATCTCCATAGATGTCCAGAGTTTTGATCCTTAGATCGATGGCTTCTTCAATCCCCATGATACAGGCTTCATACTCAACCTCATTGTTGGTTACCTCAAAAGTCAATATGGCAGAAAAAGGTAAGTGTGCACCTTTAGGATTGATAAGTACTGCCCCAACACCGTTTCCATTCACATTAACTACCCCATCAAACATCAGGGTCCACTTGTCATCAGGATCCGGTCCTTCCTCGACAAGAGGCTCTTCATAATCTTTCATCTTTAGATACATGATGTCTTCATCAGGGAATTCAAACATCATCGGCTGATAGTCATCAATCGGTTGCTCGGCAAGGTAGTCAGACAGAATACTACCTTCGATGGCCTTCTGCGACATGTACTGGATATCATACTCTGTTAAAATCATCTGCCAACGAGCCACACGTCCGGTGAGAGTCGGCTTCTCAAAGATGTATTTTACTGGATCCATCTTAGAAATCAACAAGGTAGTATGGTTCAGCATATACTGTCTCAGTCGGCGAGCAGCCCATGCCAAAGCACAGGAAGTTTTCTCAAGCTGTGAATATCTTATTTCATAGTCGGTAAACTTTTTGCTAAGGTAGTATATAGCATGCTCTTTTCGACCAGTCTCGTCATGCTGTCCCAATACACACCCCATCGAGTTCTCAGTCACTGAAAGGTACATTATCAGAGGCCTCCCACGAACTAGAGGGATAAGGATTGGAGGTTTCTGCAAATACTCTTTTATCTTATCAAAAGCTTTTTGACAGTCATTGTTCCACCTCATTGCTTGATCTTTTCTTAACAATTTGAATATCGGTTCACACGTGGCAGTTAGGTGAGATACGAACCGTGCAATGTAGTTCAATCTCCCTAAAAACCCACGAACCTGCTTTTCAGTTCTCGGTTCAGGCATTTCTTAAATAGCTTTTACTTTTGCTGGATTAACCTCAATCCCTTTCTCACTGACAATGAAGCCTAACAGCTTACCGGATCTCACCCCAAACGTACACTTGTTTGGATTCAGCCTCAGTTTGAACTTTCTCAGTCTGTCAAACAACTTCTGCAGGTTTACCAAATGCTCCTCTTCTGTTTGAGACTTCGCAATCATATCATCCACGTACACTTCAATTTCTTTGTGCATCATGTCATGAAAGAGAGTCGTCATAGCCCTCTGGTAGGTAGCACCGGCATTCTTCAGCCCAAATGGCATCACCTTATAGCAGAACATGCCCCCAAGGTATAATGAATGTCGTCTTTTCCATGTCTTCTGGCGCCATCTTGATCTGATTATAGCCAGAAAATCCATCCATGAAAGAGAAAACCGAGGATTGAGCAGTGTTATCGACCAATACATCAATATGAGGTAATGGGAAGTCATCTTTCGGACTGGCTCTGTTTAAATCCCGGTAATCGACACACATCTTGACTTTACCATCCTTCTTCGGCATGGGAACAATGTTGGCCACCCAAGGGGGATAATTGGTAATTGCAAGAAAACCGGCATCCAACTGCTTCTGAACCTCCTCTTTGATCTTGACATCCATATCAGGGCTAGTTCTGCGAAGCTTCTGCTTTACCGAAGGACAATCTTCTCTAAGAGGTAGCCTGTGCACCACAATATCTGTATCCAACCCAGGCATATCTTGATACGACCATGCGAATATCTCCACATATTCTCTCAGCATTTCAATCAGCCCTCTCTTGACATTTTCCTTCAAAGCAGCCCCGATCTTGATCTCTTTCCTGGCGTCCTCGGTACCAAGGTTAACAATCTCCAACTCTTCCTGATGAGGTTGGATGACCCTTTCCTCCTGTTTCAATAATCTGACCAATTCCTTGGGGAGTTCACAATCTTCTTCACTCTCCTCTTAAGCTTGGTAAATGAGATTATCGAAATCATACTGAGCCATAACAGAACTGTTTTTAGTGGAGTCCGCAAGATCGATTCTGCATGTTTAATGCTTTGTTTTAGAAAAGAGTCCAAGAAAGTCACAAAAAACAAAAAAAAACATTGCCATTTCTATTGTTTTGAAAATGAAAGTAAAAACGGAAAGACAATGAGCACAAATTTGTTTGCAAAACGTCCTTTATTAATGACAATCATTGAAAACATGATGTGGCCCTACAATGAACCACTACGCCTCGGGCAGAGCGCAGGGTTTTTGTGCAAAATGAAAAAACAAAAGAAAATTACTCTGTCTGAAGAGTAACTTGGACTATTTCTTCGGCTGTCCAATTATTCACCATCTCCACTGGAGCACACGGGCGCACCCAGTTGTCCACATCATAATCACTGTCACCGTCTTCACTACCGGCTGCAAAGACGTCACCATGATTCATCAACCCAATGCTGGTGAAGGAACTCGGCCCTTTCTGAACACCATGCTCTGCCTAGAGAGGCTGATAACCAATACCGAATTTGTCTTCTTTCACGGGCAAATCAATCATCTTGCCCCAGCCTTCTGCATTGCCAGAATTAACAACCTCCACAGCCTGCTTGTATGACGCAATCGAGGCACCTGCCTTCTTCTGTTCGACAAAAGCCACCTTTTCAATCTCAATGGTCTCGAATGCTTGGCACAGAGTTTCATGAATCTTACCATCCATCTCCACATACTTGAAAGAGGATAGATGACTCACAAGAATGTCCTCCTCGCAACACACAGTCACAACCTGACCATTCCATACATACTTCAGCTTCTGATGGAGAGTTGACGAAACTGCCCCAGCCCCATGTATCCAGGGACGCCCCAGTAGACAACTATATGCTGGCTGAATATCCATCCCATAGAAGATAATATCAAACACCTCCGGGCCAATCTTCACGGGCAATGTGACTTCACCAAAAACTGACCGCTTGGATCCATCAAAAGCACGGACGATGAGATCACTCAGAGTGAGAATAACCCCTTCAACGTCAATCTTGCTCAAAATCTTCTTCGGCAACACATTCAAAGAAGAGCCAGTATCCACTAACACATGTGACAGCACTGCGCCCTTGCATTCCATGGTGATGTGTAGGGCTTTGTTGTGATTACGACCTTCGGGCGTCAGATCCAGGTCTGTGAACCCCAACCCATATCGTGTGCTCACATTCGCAATAACACCCTCCAACTGGTTGACAAAAATCTCCTGAGGCACGTAAGCCAGATTCAACATTTTTCAGCAAGGCGTTACGGTGTGCCTCAGAACACAACAACAGAGAAAGGATAAAGATTTTGGACGGAGTTTGGTTCAGTTGATCCACAATCTTATAATCACTCTTCTTAATGATCTTCATGAACTCCTCCACATCTTTCTCAAAGGAGCCCTCAGGCGCTTCCTTCTTCACAGGTCCTTCTTCAACCACAGCTTGCTTCCCTTTGGCCTTAGCAAGAGCCTAGGCATTGCTATCTCTCAAAGTCTGTGGTGCAAACAGACGACCGCTTCTTGTGAACCCTCCAGGTCCTCCCATATTGTCTACAGCCGGACCAACAGTTACAGGAGCTTTAACCAGCACACCAATTGTCACTGGAGCCTGATTCACTGGCCTTCTGTTGCTGCGGAAAGCATTGTCATACTTCCAAGGAACCGTGCTACTATTCTCAACCGGTCTTCTATCAGAAGCAACAATGGTGACAGGAGTACCAACAGTTACTGGCGCAGATATGGTCACAAGAGCACCGACAGTTACTGGTGCACTAACAGTTCTTGGGGCATGTCCAGGACCCTCCGACGGTTTAAAATAAATGGTGACAGTTGATACCACCCCGCGATCTTTCACAGCCCGACCAAACTGCAGGCAACCCTCATCCATCAAACCCTGGATACCTCTTCTCAATTGCATACAACCATTCTCTTGATCAACATAATCTGAGCAGCCTTCCTCACAGCCCGGGAACACTCCCCCTTTCAACAGATGCTCTTTCACAACAAGCAGCGACGTCTGAACCTCATCAACACTGACCACCAAATCCACAGCTTCTCCATCTTCCACATTGTTCACCCTGGGCCCACCATGCTGAGGCATAGGGTTATTCACAACATTCGACACAGGAGCAAAGTTGACTGTTTTAGCATCAATCAAGTCCTGGACCTTGTGGTGAAAAGCCCGACAATTCTCGATATGATGTCCCGGTGCACCGGAATGAAAGTCGCAACGGACATTGGCATCGTACCCAGCAGGTATCTTTGTCAGCGGAGCCATGGTGCGAAGCTCAACAAACCCCAACCTGAGCAGTTCAGGCAGCAATTCAGCGTATGTCATTGGCAACGGGTCGAAACGACGATCCGGCATCCTCTGTCTCGGCTGAAATGGGTGTTGTTATTGTTGTTTTTGTTGTTGTTGTCTGGGATGTTGTTGTTGAGATTGAGGTGTTGGGATGGTCACGGCGGCAACCTGACGATACTGTCCTCTGTTTGTATTCCTCCGATGGTGTACAACATTAGTCTCACCCTCCCTCCTTCGGGGTGCCCCAGCAAATGGCTTCTTTGAACTCGAAGACGAAGAACCAGAATCCTGAATCTTTCCTGCTTTAATAAGGCTTTCAGTCCTCTCTCCACAGATAACCACATCAAAAAAGCTACCGAACGGGCAACTTCCCATACGGTCCATGAACACCCCCTGTAATGTTCCGATAAACATATCGGTCAGCTCTCGCTCCAACATAGGAGGTTGCACCCTGGCAGCTAATTCACGCCACCTCTGGGCGTACTCTTTGAAGCTCTCGCCAGACTTCTGACACAAGCTCTGCAGTTGGGTTCGGCTAGGAGCCATATCCATGTTGTGCTTATACTGCCTCAAGAAGGCTTCACCCAAATCTCTCCAACTTCTAACAGATTCTTTCCTCAGGTCCATGTACCAGTCCAAGGACGCTCCAGATAAGCTGTCCTGGAAAAAGTATATCCACATCTTTTCGTCATCTGTATATGCTGAGATTTTTCTGTAGTAGGCCTGCACATGGGTCCGAGGACAAGAAGTGCCATTGTATTTGTCAAAGGATGGCGCCTTGAATTTGTAAGGAATCCTCAGCCCATCAACCAATCCCATGTTGGTTACATCAAATCCCAAAGAGTTCTGACACTCCATGGCACGGATTTTCTCAGCTAGGGCATCAACCTTCCTATCCCTCTCTTCAGTCCTTACAACATCATCATCCTCACTGAGAACAGTGAACATATCCTCTTGTCTGTCAACCAACGGAGCAGGATGACGAACTGGAGCACGGGTTGCTCGAACATTAACAGTCTCGGCAGCAATAGGTTGTCCGTTGATTCTAATACCTCTCAACTCATCACCCACAGCATAGTTGTTGACGGGAATAGTAGCAGCAGCAACGTTATCATTAACAGGGACTCCCTCTGGCGATGCACGGTTAACAGGTGGAATCACAGCTTCCTGTCTCTGGGCCAGGGCTCGAAGTTCCTCTTGCCCTTGCGGAACCCCTTGCATCATGTTCATAAACTGGGCCATGTTAGCCCTCATCTCTGCCAACTCAGCCTGAACTTGATCCATACTTCTCTGTTGATTCAGTCTTGTAGTGTAACAGTGCGGACGACGATTGTCGCATCCGCGAAAAACAACCGGCGGGCTAAAACAAAACAACACAGAGCCGCCACCGTGCGTTATTTATCCCAAAGAGGGAAAGGAAACGCTCGAAGTAAACCTGGAAAAAGCATGGTCTCGCGACCAAAGAGAATGGGATCGGGAGTCGGTTACGCAAGGGGAAGGTATTAGCACCCCTCACGTCCGTCGTACTCGACGGGATCCATGCTCTAACGATAGAAAAAGGTTGCTAAAACAAACATCACACACACACACAAACTGAAGACAACACAGGTGGGAAAAGGGGGAAGAGGGCTCGCTAGGATATCGCATCCTATGCCTACGTATCTCGTCTGGAACGAGAATCAGAGCTGCCGTAGTTCGGCTCACGCACGCCAAACAAGACACACACAAACACAGGCAAACTTGGAACCCGAATGCCAATCGCTGGACTTACATCGGCTTCCGAACCAAACAAACACAATCAGGATACGGACAGCCAATCGCTGGGCTTACATCCATATCCTGACACACAAGAGGGTTAACAAGCAAACACACACAAAAAGAAAAAAAAGTGCCCGGAGAGACCTCGCACGGTCTCCTGCCTACGTGCCTCATCTGGTATGAGGGTCAGGGCGACGTAGTTCCCCTGAACGGGAAAGAAATTCTAACCAGATACAAAGGGAGACACACTACTAGGGAGCTGTACTCGAGCCTAGGTGTTATCATGCATCATTGCCCTATGTTATGGTTTCTATCCTAACTTGCTCAACAGCAAGCTAATCCTAACCAGGAAACACAAAACACACATGCTCAATCAAAATAAAGCAAACATTTCAAATAGCACACACTATATCCAGTCAAGTGAGGCTCAAACAAAGGTGAGACTGCCAAGGCAAGTCAACTGTACAGGGTAGTGTTCGCTCTTAACCCTGACATTGAGAGTCAGGGTGAAGCAGATGAAAGGTGAGTGAAGATGAGACTTCACAGCTCTTATCCCTGGCCAGGGAGAGCTTCAGACAAAGGAGCGTGGGTCCAGAAAGCGGGAACCCTTCTACACTCAAGACTCTGACTCAACTGTACAACAGTACAAGATCTTGGGTTAATGTCCCAATGCATCAACACAGTGGTGTGAGCAGAGGGACGACTCAACAGAATAGCGGGAGATAGATTGCATATCTCTCTTATCCGCCAATTGCCTTAATCAAGGTCTTTTCCTGCTTGGGGACAAAGTTAAACAATCACAAACATCGCCTTTTAAGGAGGACTTCAGACAGTTGCCTGGCCAAGTAACAGGCCAGGTCTTCCAGACTACATGGAGACAAGAGAGTCTACCTCAATTGGTTTACACAACCAAGCAGCAGCACAACAAGTTCTCAAAGAACTAAAGCGACTGTGGTACCTGAAATTAATCTAATTCAGTCAGTATACCAATCACACAGTCAAAACAAACAGCATAAGAACCAACAGACAATGTAATCAAACAATGCAATGTGCAAAGCACAATCAACTCAAGTGAGCCAAGCACAAGCTCAAAGCAAGTGAGCCAAGCATCCTACAAAACACACAAGTTAGTTCACAACAAGCATATAAACCAAATTCAATCAACTTGAATTAACATCCTCAAAGCATTTGCTGCTTAACCTGAAAAGCACATCCAAATGTGAGAAACAAGACCACTAGGACAAGCCTAGGGTCCAAAGGAGATGAAAAATTCAAAACAAAAAGTGAAAATTAATCAAAACCAAGATTTAACAATCTAGAAACAAATCCAATTGGTCCCCTGCTCATATCATTCATTATCATCATTTCATAAAAGAAAAGGCACAAAACATGCAATTTGCAACCTCAAAGGACAAAACAGAATGATCTCAATCAAATCAACATCAAAACATTTCAATAAATTCCACAAAAATTCAAGTCTAAACAAAACACATTCAATGAATAGCATATCAAGTTTCAGCTCATTTGGACAAGAGGAAGTAGGTCAATGAAAATCAAAAAGTCCTGACAAATTCAAGCAAGCCAACACAAGGCATCAAAACAAGCATCAACTTCCATCAATCATACAACAGTGACAAAACATGATAAATGAATGGGATCAAAACCACAATGACCTATAATGTGTCTAGAATTCACATGTCAAATTTCACATCCATCCAATTAATAACCAGAATTTCACAAAGCAAATACAAACATGTATCACAAAAAATCAACAAATGACCAAGCAAGGGAGAAAATTCCAATCAAATAGGAAATGCCATCAATATATCCAGAAAAATTCACCTGTATTCTCAACACCCATATGCTCAATCATGCAAAAGTTTAGCTCAATACAATGTCCACAAGCATGGAAAATAAAATCATGAAATTCACCAAGCATGGTGTGACACAAATTGTCACACCTCTAATAAAAAATTCATATCTCATCAACCAGGGGTCCAAAAATTGAAAACTATACACCAAAATCACCAGAAAAGAGTCCAGAACATGCACAAAAAATTTCAAGCATTTCTATGGAAGCATCATCATTTTATGAATGAAATGGCATGGCATACACAAAATGAACACATTCAATCAAACCCTAGGCAATTTATTTTTTCACACGTGCACAAAAATAATAAAAATCACCATAAAAAACTACACATCACAAGGAGAATAATGCAAAAAGTCTCATCAAATTTGGACTATTTTTTGAAGAACTTATTATTTTTTGAAGTTCATGAATCAAAATGAAATGGAAAAATGAAAAAGAAATGAAATAATACAAATAAATTGAAATAATGGCAATGTTGTAATATCAGCAACGAGAGCCAAAACGCGGTCGTTTAAATAAATGCAGTGGCGCGCTATGAGTGGTTGCTGGTAGCGGGAAACAAGAATTCGAAAAAAAGCCAGGCCAATCAGAATCAAAACGTGAATCTGGACGCGTTCTCCATCGTCTTCACCAAACAAATTCCAGAAAATTGACTATGAACATTTCTCAACCAAAACGAACAAATCATACATCAATGTGTTCGTCTAAGCTAGTACATCATGAATATGAAATTAGTTTCTCCTAATTCTACTCATGTTAACCGGATCGAGCGAAAATAGGTTTGCACATCAAACTTCCAATCAAGATTTCTCTCTCGATACTCAACCAAATTCAAAACCACGAGCAGCATGCTATCCTACGTTGAAAGATCTATCTAAGCCACATCTTAATTCAAGCAATGGTTGAGATTGAAAATTTACCTTATGGATGAAGCAGATGTTGAATCACGCGTTTCCAAGTCCAAGAAGGTGAAACAGATGAAGATCAACGTTGTGGAAGTTGAATGGAATGAATGCCTCAGCTCAAAACAGCTCCAGCTCAAAGATTCTTCAATTTGCCATGGTAGATCAAGCCTTCAACAGTCACGATTCAGCAACCTTTTGGCCTTGATTTGATGAAACAGTTCCTCAATGATGCATGTAGAAGGTGGATCCAACAAGAACGAGCCAAATTGATGAAGAATTCAATGAGAAATGATGAAAAAAGTTGGAAAAAGTTTGGGAGAAAAATGAGAGAATTTGGAGGGAAAGTTTGTTAGATCTTGGAGAATGAAATGTGATTATGATTTTCTGTTACAATTAACCCTTTATACCATTGTTCGCTGTGAAATTTGGCGAACAACCTCTGGTTTACCAAAACTTGTAGAATTGGGTCACTTGCAGGATCAACCACACAAATCCTAGGACATGTGCAGATTTAGATGGTCTTGAAGATGTCTAAAATCACTTTCATATCTTTCATTTCTGTTCTCTAAGTGTTTTACGTCGAAATATGTTGATTAAAATGTTAAGTAGATGTAGATTTAACAAGATAAAGTAAATGGCAGAATTTAACTGATGAAATGTAAAGTATCGAAAAGTAGAAAGTGCAGAAAGATAAATGACTGGAAAACATAAAAGGAATTGGTAAAGAACTTTGAACTTTATAAAATAAACTTTGAAAGAATTGGTGTTTGTTTACACATACATTTTCCAAATATGACTCTTTTCTCTCACACGGGTACTTTGAGTGTTTTCAGGAATTTTGTATAAGTAATTTTTCACACACTTTTTAGATAATAACTACCCTATATATACATAAATAACATAACTGTCATTAACGACTAAATCCTAAAACTACGACACATGGCTTTCCTCCTTTCGCCAGATGCTTCCACGCGTCTTCTGCCAAACGTCACAACTTTTTAAACTCAAATTTATACATTAAGTCGAAATGACGCCTTCCTTCAGGATTTTTGTCGAATTATCAACATACTGCAATGTCTTCCGTGTCTTGTCGAAAGTGCTTTTCTAGTTGCAAATATCTTTGTCGAAATATCAAAACTTCCATTTTGTCGAAGTGTCGAATCAACACTTATCAACCAAATCGTTCCAACCCATGTCATCATTTGTCGAAAAAATCATTTCTTACACCAAATCTCATGGCGTCGAAAACGCACGTATACAAATTGCCCCCCAGCAAAGACGTTTCGACTGTTTGTTCTTGGAGAAACAGTCATTTGTTGTCAATCAGTGCTTTGATGCCATGTCATTTAAACCTCATTAAATGCAAGTCTGATAATCTCAATTTCCAATGCAGATTCATCATTACACTTTCTCCACAATGTCACGTCTAGCCCACGTTCACAGCCTACTTCCATCACTTCCTCACGTCATGGTTTCTTTTCAACTTCTACCTCTTTTTCATTTCCATCAGAAATGGCCACGTGTCCCACTAACACCATTACCATCTAAAACGTTTCAACATCTTCTTCCTATAAATACCCATAAACCTTTTCTTTAAACCCTTTTACGTTTCAGATTTCCTTCTTCATACCCATTTCTCAAGCTTTTCACATTTTCTGAGAAATCTTCTTCAGCTTTCTTTCAGCAATGGCGCCTCAAAAACCCTCAAGCAGTAAACACTCCAAGAAGAAACAAGACTCATCTTTTCCTCCTGTGCATGATTTAAAAGGGCCAATGACCATTGGAAATCAACAGTATGTTCCGGAACCTCCAAATGAAAAGGAGAAAGACTGCATCTATAAATCTCAGGTATTAATCCCTGTTCTTATTTCTGGAAATTATCACGCTATGTTAGGTCCCCTTCCGAACCTAGAGATTAAACCAGAGCGTTTAAGAGAGTTTTTTCCCTCTTACTTTCACACAAAACCCATAGGCGCTGGAAGAAAACCTCAGCCTAAAGAGAAAGTTGTAGAACAGAAAGATTCATCAAGTTCGACAGATATTGGAGAGTTGGACTTAGCCTATTTGAATTTTCCCAGGATATTTAGAACCTGCCCATGGTCGAAAGATCCTTCTGACTACGTATCTTGGTTAGATAAAATAGAAAAGGTTAAAGGGTCTTTTTGGAAAGAAATAGGCATTTTCGACCTTATCCAGTTGTCGAGAGTAGGACCCAATATCTGCCCAAATATGCTTTTGGCTTCTCTCTACTTTTGGGACAGTACTTACAACACCTTTCACCTTCCTTGTGGGATGGTTACGCCTACCCTTTTTGACGCAGCAGCCATTGTTGGTCTTCTCCCCAATGGTATAGATTTCGACCCTACTGTCTTAAGTGAAGATACCATTGCCTTCGAGACTAGCCTTGCACCCTACTCCTTATTCATGTCCTATTACCATGATAAGAGTACCACTGAAGTTTTAGATGTCGAACATATAGCCTTTTTGACATTATGGCTGTCCAAATATGTGTTCTGTTCTCGCTCTCTTCAAGTTGCCAAGAGATTTATCACCATAGCCAATCAGCTTCATGCAGGCACGAAACTATGTTTGAGCGAAATGATTCTGGCGAATCTCTATGAATCTTTGAGCGAGAGCGTACATTTCTTAAAGAACACCAAAACCCAAGGGAAAATCAACTTGTCAGGACCTTTTTGGCTCTTGCAACTATGGCTCAATGCCACATTTGAAGCCAATCTGCCTGTAGCACCAGAAATAGATGAAGAAGAAGTAAGCGATAGGACTGTCGAATGGCCAAGATTAGTGCTACTAACGCCAACTGACGAAGGAATCAGCCTTCGACAAGCTTTTAAAAGCTATGTTATGATGTTTGCTAAAAGGTATCAATTTACTTCGACCATGGCACCTTTTGCTGATAGAAAGATTGGACCTAAGTGGTTTACCCAACAACTGCCTCTGGAGATGCAAAAGGATGAAAATACATTTCTGAATGTTTGGGAATCTTTCTTAACCCCTAGGCTCCTTTTTTCTTACCGTACCACCACTAAACATCAAATTGCTTTGATAGTTTATCAACCCAACCTTGTCTCTAGACAGTTTGGTCTAATCCAAATCAAACCTCAACCTATATTTCCCAAAAAGGGATCCATCATTTTTTATAACTCCCTTCACACTGAAGACGAAGGCAAAGAGCTGTCGAAGAAACTAGCTGATGCTTCTCTCGACATTCGACCAGTTATTTTTCGACCATCATTCCTATGCACTCCTGAGTTTGATGAATGGTGGAAGGATTATTATTCCAACAAATTTTTCGACGTAGCTGCTTTTGCTACACATTTGACAAATGCTTTCGCTTTTGTGCAGGATCGGACCAAAAAAGGTATTCAACGACATATTAAGGAAATACAGAAATTTCAAAAATATTTTGAAACTGCGTATAGACCTGATGATCTTAGTCGAACCATATGCGAAGCAGCGGCTGAATTAAAACGCAAATTGACAGAGAAGTTTAAAAAACTGTCATTGCCTTCCACTCTTTCACCAGAGGCGCGCTATGACCTTGCTTTCAATTGTCATCCACCAAAGTTTCCTCCTTTGCCAACTGCTGACTTTGGGGTGGCGTTTGGTTTTCCACTTCCAGACTGGTTCCTTTGTGGGGATTTTATGAAAATTCTTCGTCAAAAGTATCAAAAACCTGCTGAGCGTGTGGTTCCGACTAAGTATCATCTGGGCGAATATCCAGGACACCTTCATATTGGAATAGAACACGTTCGCGTGGAAGATACCATTCTTGAAGGTGTTCACAGAAAAATATGATTTTTTCTTCTGTTATTCTAACTGTCTTATCATGTATCTCTTATATTTGTTTCTGAATTTTATTTCTTTCCTTAGCCGTGAAGATCCCTGCTAAGAAAGCTGCTGTCGAAGCGTCGCCCAGTACTGCTAAAAAGCCTTCGACAAAGGTACAAAACTTTTTCTCTTCTTATTATTTTCCTTCCATTATTTGGAACTAACTGGCTTTGGCCTGTATGACTAGGTAAGTCGAAAACCCCCAACAATCCAAAAGAAAAAGAATGAAGAGGAGAAAGAAGAGGATAAAGTCCCTAATGAAGAGTCTGGTGATGAATCTCCAGAGTTAATTCCTCCCCCTCAGAAGAAAAAGAAACTCACGAAGGTCTCTTCCCAAAGGTCCATTGCTAACCCAATCAGGAAGGATCCTGCCAGTGCTTCTCCTGCCAAGCCTCAGTCGAAAGATATGGGGAGTGGGAAGTCCAGTTTTAATACTGAAATTCCTGAGGTAATTTTTATTTCGACAACATATGTTTTACCTTTCCTACATCTTTCCTTCTAAATCTTAGAATTTATTTTCAGGAACAAGTGGTTGTGGAAAAAACGCCTGAGAAAATTCTGGAGGAAATAGCCCCAGAGGAAGATGTCTCCATCAGTGACCATGATATGCAAACCGTAGGAGAGTTCGACACCACTGTGGGTGAAGCCTCTGAAGACGAATCTCCTCCTCATCCAGGATTACGTGCTGCACCTCAGGGTGATGATATTGAAATGGAGGTTGTGGTCGAAGATACTCCTGAAGATGAAGCTGCCAGAGATGGGGACAATCAGTCGAAACGAACAGAGGTCGAGCATACTTCGACGCGAAACACTCCACCTGCTCCTGGCCGGGTCCAAGGGAGTAGCAAATCAACTGGTTCGACCAGTTTCTCTCGCGAGGAGCTTGAAAATCTCAAAGTGCAAAGACCTTTGGAGTATCTGAAAGCCATGCTTAGCACCCGTTTCAATTTCCAGGATTCTTCTCAGAGTAGTTCGACCACTTCTGGGGCAACTTCTGAAGCACCATCACTTGGCAGCCTCCTGACCAAGATCAAAACGAAAATCCTTGATGTTGATTTGTTTAAAGTCTTGGAAGAGAATTCCCTTGCTCAAATTAGTCTTAAGAAACTCTTGAAGCAAGTGAATGTTTTGGAAACTTCTGCTGAGATTGGAAGTTTTGTGATGGAGTTGATGACTCTCATTGACTTAGCCACTGCGGATCTCCATCGTCAAAGGGATCTTACCGCTCAAATCTCCTCCAAGTCTGAAACTCAAACTGCTGAATGGGATGCCGTTTCGACTTCGACTGACAAAGTTTCAAAATTGCAAAAGCTTTCTGAAACGTACGTCGAAGAAGTTGCTGCTTGCAATGACAATATTCAAAAATGGAAAACACAGATAGCAGCCCTTCAAGAAAAAATCTCTCAAGAGGAGAAACGTAAGGCATCCATTCAGCAACCCAAACAGAGCGAGATTGACGAAGAATTGAGGGTGGGTATTCGACATGCAGAGAAAGCCCATCAACTTAGTCAAGAGATTGAGACTCTCTCTACTCACAAAAGTCTTTGTGATCATCGACTCCAACTCCAGAGGCAGAAGTTTGCCACTTTGAAGGATACTTTTGCCAATTTTAATTTTTAGTCGAATTTATTTTAGCAACTCTCAGCCCTGTGAGGCTTTCTTTGTAATAACTTTTGAATGCCATTTTTATTTGGCCCATCTTATCACAATTATGTTTTGCACTTATTCTGTTACTATTTTTATTTCCTACAATATAGGCTTATATTTTTTCAAATACTTGCCATTTATTCTTAGGATTCTCTTATCCTTCTCTATTTCTTCTATTTCATACGCGCCGTTTGAGAATGTTCTCAAAACCTGGAAAGGTCCTTCCCATTTAGGAGACCACTTTCCCATTAATTTATCTTTTCGATCCATAGGAAGGATTACTTTCCACACAAGATCACCTATTAAGAAGGTCTTGGATCTCACTCTCTTGTTGTAAAATCTTTCGACTCTCCTCTTTTGTCTTCTTATTAGGTCTAGCGCGCGCAGCCTTTCTTCGTCTAAGTCAACTAGTTCGTCCATCATCATACTCCAATATGTATCTGATGGGATTTCGTGATGCCTTTGCACTCTAACTGACTGCAGATATATTTCGACTGGCAAAACTGCATCATGTCCGTAAGTCAACTTGAATGGAGTCGAATTTGTTGCTTCTTTGGGGGACGTTCGACAAGCCCACAAGGCTTGATCCAAAGTTTTATGCCAATTTCTAGGCTTTTTTCCCACATGTTTCTTAATCAAGTTTATCACTACCTTGTTGGCTGCTTCAACCTGCCCATTTGCTTGAGCGTAGTAAGGCGTCGAAGTAAGGAGCTTAAAACCTGTTTCTTGTGCAAACTTCTGCATGTTTTTACCAGTGAACACAGATCCTTGATCTGTTGTTATTGTCTCAGGTATCCCAAATCTGTAAATTATGTATTTTTGGATAAAGTCTATGACTGCTTCTTGATCCACATTCGCCAATGGTATGGCTTCGGTCCATTTTGTAAAATAGTCTATCCCAACCAAAATGTACCTTTGCCCTTTTGAGGAAGCTGGTCGAATCTCCCCGATCAAGTCCAACGCCCATCCTCTGAATGGCCAAGGTTTTATAATTGAGTGCAACTCACTTGCAGGGACATGAGGTATGCCTGCATGTACTTGACATTCCTGACAACCTTTTGCGAATTCGACACAATCTTTCAGCATTGTTGGCCAATACATTCCTTGTCGAAATAAAAGCCACTTCATTTTGTGACCTGCTTGGTGCGCGCCACACGCTCCACTGTGTACATTTGACAAGGCCATGTAGGCTTCGTCCTCACTCAGGCATTTCAACAATACTTCTTCTGCAGTCTTTTTGAACAATTCATTTCCCAAAAGTACGTAACTCAAAGCTCTGTATTTTACCTTTCTTTCTGCTTTCTGATTTGGGTCTTGTAGATAATCTTTGACAGGCTTTCTCCAGTCTGTTATTCCTGAATCATCTATGTTGAATATCTCGAAGTTTTCTTCGTCACCGTATCCTAATCTTATTGACTCTAGGTCTGATGGGGACAACCTGGTGGATACGACTCTTCTTCTGACTTCGATGGCTTCTTCTAACTTTTCCTTCGACACCTTGTATCCGGACGCTAGTTGAGCAAGATCATTCGCTTCTTGATTCTCCAACCTAGGAATGTGCCTGAAGCTGACATTGTCGAATGCCTTGAGAAGTCTATTGGCTATTACAAAGTACATGATCAAATTCTCTTTCACGCACTTATACTCCTTCGTCAACTGCTTTATTACCAGTTCGGAATCACCCATTATTTCGACTTTTGTTGCCCCCAATTTCAACAAGATTTCAAGTCCAGCGATCAAAGCTTCGTATTCTGCTTCATTATTTGAACACAGGCTTTCAACTTTGTACTTGAATTTTGTTGGAATTTTTTCAGGAGAAATAATCAACATCCCAACGCCAGTTCCATTTTTATGACTGGAACCGTCGAAGTACAGTTTCCAAGGTTCCAGTTCGACGTATTCTACGTCTTCGTTTATAGAGTGGTCCGCTATGAAATCGGCGACCACTTGTCCTTTCACTGCTTTTAAAGGCAGGTATTTCAAGGAGTATTCTGTTAAAGCTAAAGCCCATTTTCCAATTCGACTATGTAAAATAGATTTAGATAACATATACTTTATTACGTCGAAATGGGAAGAAATATATACATCGACAGGTTTTATATAATGCTTTAGTTTAATACAAGAGAAATATACACATAGGCATAACTTTTCTATAATGCTATATCTAGTTTCGGCATCGTTCAGGACTCTACTGAGATAATAAATGGCCCTTTCGACGCCATTCTCATCTTCTTGACACAACATACTTCCTAATGTTTTGTCTGATGCCGAAATGTACAATCTCATATTTCTTTTTCTGCAAGGAGACATCAGGATTGGGGGATTAGCCAGGTACTCCTTGATCTTGTCGAAAGCCGCTTGCTGTTCTTGCCCCCATGCGAAGTCTTCTTTCTTTAGTCGAAGTAGAGGAGAGAAAGCTTGTGTCTTCCCACTGAGGTTGGAGATGAATCTTCTGAGAAAGTTGATTTTCCCTAGCAGAGACTGCAACCCCTTTTTGGTTGATGGCGCTTTCGCTTCCATTATGACCTTGGCTTTATTTTCGTTTATTTCGATCCCCTTCTTATGGACCACAAAGCCTAAGAAATCACCCGCCTGCACACCAAAAGCACATTTAAGTGGGTTCATTTTCAAACCAAACTTCCTCATCCTTTCAAAGGATTGTCGAAGATGATCTATATGATTTTTTCCTGAAACAGACTTAATCACAATGTCGTCAATATACACTTGCATAAAAGTTTCGATGAAATCATGAAAGATGGAATTCATGGCACGTTGGTAAGTTGCTCCAGCGTTCTTTAAACCAAAAGGCATTACTACCCATTCATACGTTCCTATGGCTCCAGGACAACGGAAAGCCGTTTTAGGAACGTCTTCTTCAGCGATAAAAATTTGGTTATAGCCAGAGTATCCGTCTAGCATACTTAAGTACTCATGGCCGGCTGCAGAATCTATGAGCATTTCTGCCACTGGCATAGGATATTCATCCTTTGGGGTAGCCGAGTTTAAGTCTCGAAAATCAATACATACCCTTAGTTTGCCATTTTTCTTAATTACTGGAACAATATTTGCAATCCATTCGACATACCTGGTTGTGCGGATGAACTTGCATTTTAGAAGTCTTTCGACCTCTTCTTTTATCTTCGACAGGATTTCTGGTGCGAAGCGTTTCGGAGTCTGCTTTACTGGCTTCTTCCCTTCCATTATTGGCAACTGCATTTCGACCAGACTTCTGTCAAGACCAGGCATTTCGTCATAATCCCATGCGAAGCAATCTTTGAATTCTTTCAGCAACTGGACTATTTCGACCTTGAACTGGGGGTTCATTTTTGCGCTTATGTACGTTGGTCTCTGTTCTGCCCCCACTCCTAAGTTTATTTCTTCTAAAGGATCCTGCGCCACCATCTTCTCGTTTGTTGACCCTGGATCTTTTTCGAACCCCAGAGGTTCGTCGTCGTAAATGGCGTCAAGCTTTTGGTGTTGCCATCCGCCCATTTGGTTGGTGACATGATCTTCCGCAACGTCCTCTTGGGGACATTGTTTGTTGGAGTTCTCTTGGTTGGCTTCGACAGCCATATTTTTTACTTCAGCCTCAAGGGCCTCTTTTAGTTTGTTTTCGGCTATGTAAGCCGTAATCTTTTCAATCGCTGATTGTTCACTCGTCATTGTCAAATTCACTCCCCCATCCCGTCGGCGCTATATGAGTGGTACCCCATATGTAAGTCTCGCCAATCACTTTTTTATCCCATTGGAATCCATGCGTTGGATGCAGGTACATGGAACAATAGGCATTGTCTGTCGTCTTCAAGTCGAATCCTGCCGGACTGCAAGGAGGTATATGAGCCAGGTTTTTGTCGAAGCTTTGGCTGTTGACGGTGTTTACCTCGGTCATGAAGTAGCTTTGGTCAGCCTCGATGTTTTCGACGATTCCATCTGGCCTCCATATGGCTATCCGCTGGTGCATTGAAGAGGGTACCGCTCCTACGCCGTGAATCCATTCCCTACCAAGCAGCAGGTTGTAGTTGGCTTTTGAAGCGATGACTATGAACATCGTAGGTCTTGTTATGGTTCCTACAGTTAAGTTCACTTGGATGACTCCCATAGTTGTTCCTATCTTCCCTTCGTAATTCGACGGCACCATGTTGTGGGGCTTCGCGTCCGAATCGTCTTTTCCAATCTTCTTCAGCATGTAGTGGGGCATCAAATTCACTGCCGCTCCCCCGTCCACCAGTATCTTATTCACGCCGACATTTTCCACCTTTCCTTTTATAAACAGAGGTTTCAAATGCGCTTTCATGGAGTCGTCTGGTCTTTCGAAAAAAGCGTTCTGCTCTTCGACGCATCCGTTGTTCATCACATAGTAGCAGACGGGCTTGTGTGCCATTGTTTCTTCCTCCATTTCGTCTCCTTCATCCTCAATTTCCATGACTCTATCATAGTCTCTAGGGAGAACAGAGACAACGTTGCAAATCACGTTGAAGGATGCCTCTGAGTCAGAGTTAAAACTGTCGGTTACTTCATCATCTTCCTGCATCTTCTCTTTCGACGCCACTGATTCGACAACTCTGCTAGGATTGATCTGGAGGGGAGTCTCTTTCCTGCTCCTTGTCTGACGATTGTTGCTAGATTCTGCTTCGTTTGGACCATTCATGTTCTTTTTCGCCATCTCCGTTTCTGCCCTCTTTTGCCTTTGGAACCTCCTCCATTGGGACCTGGACATGGGAATTTTGCCTTTGTAATTCTCTGATGGGTATGGTCTTGGCTTGTGTTTTTCCATTTCCTTCTTGCCCTCCATCGACGCGCCTCTCTGAACCTTGAACTTTCCCCATTTCTTCTGCCCCTGGGCGTCCCTAATGGGTTGAACCCATTTGTCGTCTGTGGCTTTGTCAGATGGTTTATAGGTGTTCTGGCGTCTCTCTCCGTGCCTCCACTGGTGGTGATTACTTCTCCTTGGGTCGTATCTCACTGTTCCCCAACTCTCTTTCCTTTTGGTCTTATCCACCGCTTCCAGGTTGGTTGCTTCCTTCCTGTCGAAGACTGCGCTGCAGCGTGGGCACAACATCACTTCGGTTTTCATCCTTTGGCACCTCTTGATGAATTCCATTAAGTTTTCCTCCTCTCTAGGGTACGCCAGCCTTTGGTATTCTTTCTGACGGCGATCTTCACCCTCTTCGACCTGGTCCTTCTGAGATATTTCTACCATATTTACCCCAACAGTTCGTTCGTCGGTGATGCTCAATTCGTTCATCTTCCTGATGAGCCTCTCTTCTTCGCCTTCGACGCCTTTTGGTGTCTGGTCGAACTCTTTCTCTGGGCAGCAGCACCAAGATATGGTCCTGGGACCATGTTTGCAACAGCATTTGTTCCAATTCTTTCTGGGGTCTTCCATTGTTCTACGCAGAATCCCACTGATCATGGGCTTCGAAGGACCGTCAGCGGCTTCTGCTTTGATTTTTGTGATTTCTTTACTGAAGGGCCCCATAGTGTTGACGCAGTTGGCGATATCACCATTCTTCGTTTTGGCAGAATCAAAGCCTTCAGCAGCCTTGTTTTCAATTGCTGGGTCTTCAGTAACCCTCTCCTTCGTATTAGGGGTATGCTCCGTTTCGTCGACTATTTCCTCATTGTTTTCTGAAGAAGCATCTCCCCAGCCGCTTGGTTGGATTGTGTCGATATCGATCTGAGAGCTTGCCGGCGCGTTGTACTTCACAAGAAAATCATATTTCCCACTTGGCTGTCCCAAGCGGTCCCAATTCTCCTCTTGTCGAAACTCCACATTCTCGACAGCATTGTCACCGTCCTTCTTGTCGAAACCTTCAGTAGTTTCTATTCTTTTCTGGCTTGCGAGATCATCAGTAATCTCGACCATGTTGACATTTGCGTCGAAGCTTCCAGGGGCTTCCACCATTTCCGAATTGCCATCAGGAGCAACTTCGGCCTCCACCATGTTTACGACGGATGGTTCAGCGTAGTGGGCTTGGACTGCTTGCATAGGATTCGAGTCGATCTTCATTTGTTGTTTTGGTTTGTCCCCAAACTTGAGCCTTCCGTCACGGATAGCATTCTGCACGAGATCCCTGAAAAGGAAACAACGAGACGTCTTATGGCCCAGAAAATTATGGTATTTACAAAAACCTCTCTTTTTCTGTTGTTCCACAGGCGGTTCTTTAGCGCCTGGTGGTTTTATTAATTGACCATCTTTAACCAACAGATCGAAGATTTCGTCACATTTAGTAATGTCGAACGTATAAGTCCTTTTGGGGAACTTATCGTTGGCTTCGACTGGGTTCCCGTTCGACGGCGTTAGTACTTTGCACGAATAAGGTGGGCCTTGCTTTAGTTCTGCTAGGTCGATCTCTTGTTCGTCGAAATTATTTAGTTCGTTTTCGTCGAACTCGTCATCTTGGCGAACCCCTACATAGGCTACCCTCTCTTTTTTATTTTTATTTGCCCTGAATTTTTCGTCCCTTAACCTTTCGACCTGTCTCACTCTATCCGCTAATTGTGCCATATCCCTCAGATACTGGGTATCTAGTTTCTTCCTTATGGAATAATCTAGTCCCCCTGCGGCCATTTCGACCAACTCATGTTCTGGCACTGGGGTGAAACATCTAGCCTTTAGCAATCTGAACCTATTTAAATAATCATCTATTGGTTCGGAGTGTTTTCTCTTGACACTGGCTAATTCTTTCAGGCTTATTTTCGTTTGTCCCATGTAGAATTGCTCATGGAACAACCTTTCTAATTGGGTCCACGTGTATACTGAGTTTGCAGGCAAAGATGTAAACCAAGTAAACGCGTTTTTTGTTAAGGAACTAGGGAAATATTTTATTTTCAAATTTTCGTTACGGGCTATCTCCCCTGCCTCGATCAGATAACGTGCCACATGTTCTATAGTGGACTCACTAGTGTCCCCTGAGAACTTTGTGAACTTAGGGACTTTCCACCTTGGTGGCAGTTCTTCTTGCAGAATGTATTCTGATAGTGGGGATGCGTAACTAGGCCTTTGCAAACCCATGTTCATCCCATTTTGTGCCATTATCGTTTCGACCATGGCTGCCAAGTTGTTTTCGACAGGCGGATTATTATACCGTATCCGTTGTTGCAATACAGCATCCGCGTCCTGGCCTCTCTGGATTACTATCCTTCTAGGCTCTTGTGGAATGGGGATTTCGACACGAGGCTGTTCGACTACATCCTCTTGGTTTCTGACGTTCGTTTGAGGATTGTCTAACGGTATCTGGTTTATCGTAGGCTCTTCCTGGACCGCTACCGCTGGGTTATGAATCACTTGTTCTCTGTGTCGAGTTTGAGGGACTCCAAAGAAATCAACAATGCGCGTCATTTGCGCTGCCAATACTTGGTTTGTTTGAGTGGTGTTTTGTATTAGTGGATTAAACACCGCTCCCATTTGTTGCGTCAACATTTGGACCATATCATGATTACTCTCGTCCATCTGCTGTCTAATCACTTGCGCAGAATTATTTGTTATCGGCGGCACGTAAAATGGTTGTTGATTCAGTCTACTCACGTTTCCAGCATATCCTGACCCTTGTAAGGGTGAAGACACGTTGGCCCTTGAATCTGAATATACTAACGGGGAATTATGTAAACTTGCCATCACCGAAGTTGGCATTCCGAAGGGCTGTTCCCTACTAGGCGGAGGCATGGTGAAATTCGTTACAAAAGGCCTGGAAGTGTTTCCCACAGGGGGGGTGTCCCAATGGGCATTTGTTGTGCCCTGAAGGACGAACTAGGCGCGTTTTGTGACATCGAAACCGCTGGTATTGACCCCGCTGACGAAGGTACAGCCTCTGACACAGGGACCGATCCTATATTGCATTCTGTCGAAGGGACAGGGTTAGATACTGGGATGGATTCGTTAGGATTATTTGGCTGGTTCGCCATTTTCCTTACTCTTGTTCTTTTAGGTATTTCTACTTCGGACACGGCTAATTTACCGCTTCTCAGTCTCATACAATGAAGAACAAATTTTGATTAGTGATTATCTAACTTTCTAAATTTTCTGCACAGTCCCACTGGGCGTGCCAATTTGTTCGCTGTGAAATTTGGCGAACAACCTCTGGTTTACCAAAACTTGTAGAATTGGGTCACTTGCAGGATCAACCACACAAATCCTAGGACATGTGCAGATTTAGATGGTCTTGAAGATGTCTAAAATCACTTTCATATCTTTCATTTCTGTTCTCTAAGTGTTTTACGTCGAAATATGTTGATTAAAATGTTAAGTAGATGTAGATTTAACAAGATAAAGTAAATGGCAGAATTTAACTGATGAAATGTAAAGTATCGAAAAGTAGAAAGTGCAGAAAGATAAATGACTGGAAAACATAAAAGGAATTGGTAAAGAACTTTGAACTTTATAAAATAAACTTTGAAAGAATTGGTGTTTGTTTACACATACATTTTCCAAATATGACTCTTTTCTCTCACACGGGTACTTTGAGTGTTTTCAGGAATTTTGTATAAGTAATTTTTCACACACTTTTTAGATAATAACTACCCTATATATACATAAATAATATAACTGTCATTAACGACTAAATCCTAAAACTACGACACATGGCTTTCCTCCTTTCGCCAGATGCTTCCACGCGTCTTCTGCCAAACGTCACAACTTTTTAAACTCAAATTTATACATTAAGTCGAAATGACGCCTTCCTTCAGGATTTTTGTCGAATTATCAACATACTGCAATGTCTTCCGTGTCTTGTCGAAAGTGCTTTTCTAGTTGCAAATATCTTTGTCGAAATATCAAAACTTCCATTTTGTCGAAGTGTCGAATCAACACTTATCAACCAAATCGTTCCAACCCATGTCATCATTTGTCGAAAAAATCATTTCTTACACCAAATCTCATGGCGTCGAAAACGCACGTATACAAATTGCCCCCCAGCAAAGACGTTTCGACTGTTTGTTCTTGGAGAAACAGTCATTTGTTGTCAATCAGTGCTTTGATGCCATGTCATTTAAACCTCATTAAATGCAAGTCTGATAATCTCAATTTCCAATGCAGATTCATCATTACACTTTCTCCACAATGTCACGTCTAGCCCACGTTCACAGCCTACTTCCATCACTTCCTCACGTCATGGTTTCTTTTCAACTTCTACCTCTTTTTCATTTCCATCAGAAATGGCCACGTGTCCCACTAACACCATTACCATCTAAAACGTTTCAACATCTTCTTCCTATAAATACCCATAAACCTTTTCTTTAAACCCTTTTACGTTTCAGATTTCCTTCTTCATACCCATTTCTCAAGCTTTTCACATTTTCTGAGAAATCTTCTTCAGCTTTCTTTCAGCAATGGCGCCTCAAAAACCCTCAAGCAGTAAACACTCCAAGAAGAAACAAGACTCATCTTTTCCTCCTGTGCATGATTTAAAAGGGCCAATGACCATTGGAAATCAACAGTATGTTCCGGAACCTCCAAATGAAAAGGAGAAAGACTGCATCTATAAATCTCAGGTATTAATCCCTGTTCTTATTTCTGGAAATTATCACGCTATGTTAGGTCCCCTTCCGAACCTAGAGATTAAACCAGAGCGTTTAAGAGAGTTTTTTCCCTCTTACTTTCACACAAAACCCATAGGCGCTGGAAGAAAACCTCAGCCTAAAGAGAAAGTTGTAGAACAGAAAGATTCATCAAGTTCGACAGATATTGGAGAGTTGGACTTAGCCTATTTGAATTTTCCCAGGATATTTAGAACCTGCCCATGGTCGAAAGATCCTTCTGACTACGTATCTTGGTTAGATAAAATAGAAAAGGTTAAAGGGTCTTTTTGGAAAGAAATAGGCATTTTCGACCTTATCCAGTTGTCGAGAGTAGGACCCAATATCTGCCCAAATATGCTTTTGGCTTCTCTCTACTTTTGGGACAGTACTTACAACACCTTTCACCTTCCTTGTGGGATGGTTACGCCTACCCTTTTTGACGCAGCAGCCATTGTTGGTCTTCACCCCAATGGTATAGATTTCGACCCTACTGTCTTAAGTGAAGATACCATTGCCTTCGAGACTAGCCTTGCACCCTACTCCTTATTCATGTCCTATTACCATGATAAGAGTACCACTGAAGTTTTAGATGTCGAACATATAGCCTTTTTGACATTATGGCTGTCCAAATATGTGTTCTGTTCTCGCTCTCTTCAAGTTGCCAAGAGATTTATCACCATAGCCAATCAGCTTCATGCAGGCACGAAACTATGTTTGAGCGAAATGATTCTGGCGAATCTCTATGAATCTTTGAGCGAGAGCGTACATTTCTTAAAGAACACCAAAACCCAAAGAGTTCATAAACCTTCCAACATCATCATGTTTGTAAGGAATCCTCAGCCCATCAACCAATCCCATGTTGGTTACATCAAATCCCAAAGAGTTCTGACACTCCATGGCACGGATTTTCTCAGCTAGGGCATCAACCTTCCTATCCCTCTCTTCAGTCCTTACAACATCATCATCCTCACTGAGAACAGTGAACATATCCTCTTGTCTGTCAACCAACGGAGCAGGATGACGAACTGGAGCACGGGTTGCTCGAACATTAACAGTCTCGGCAGCAATAGGTTGTCCGTTGATTCTAATACCTCTCAACTCATCACCCACAGCATAGTTGTTGACGGGAATAGTAGCAGCAGCAACGTTATCATTAACAGGGACTCCCTCTGGCGACGCACGGTTAACAGGTGGAATCACAGCTTCCTGTCTCTGGGCCAGGGCTCGAAGTTCCTCTTGCCCTTGCGGAACCCCTTGCATCATGTTCATAAACTGGGCCATGTTAGCCCTCATCTCTGCCAACTCAGCCTGAACTTGATCCATACTTCTCTGTTGATTCAGTCTTGTAGTGTAACGGTGCGGACGACGATTGTCGCATCCGCGAAAAACAACCGGCGGGCTAAAACAAAACAACACAGAGCCGCCACCGTGCGTTATTTATCCCAAAGAGGGAAAGGAAACGCTCGAAGTAAACCTGGAAAAAGCATGGTCTCGCGACCAAAGAGAATGGGATCGGGAGTCGGTTACGCAAGGGGAAGGTATTAGCACCCCTCACGTCCGTCGTACTCGACGGGATCCATGCTCTAACGATAGAAAAAGGTTGCTAAAACAAACATCACACACACACAAACTGAAGACAACACAGGTGGGAAAAGGGGGAAGAGGGCTCGCTAGGATATCGCATCCTATGCCTACGTATCTCGTCTGGAACGAGAATCAGAGCTGCCGTAGTTCGGCTCACGCACGCCAAACAAGACACACACAAACACAGGCAAACTTGGAACCCGAATGCCAATCGCTGGACTTACATCGGCTTCCGAACCAAACAAACACAATCAGGATACGGACAGCCAATCGCTGGGCTTACATCCATATCCTGACACACAAGAGGGTTAACAAGCAAACACACACAAAAAGAAAAAAAAGTGCCCGGAGAGACCTCGCACGGTCTCCTGCCTACGTGCCTCATCTGGTATGAGGATCAGGGCGACGTAGTTCCCCTGAACGGGAAAGAAATTCTAACCAGATACAAAGGGAGACACACTACTAGGGAGCTGTACTCGAGCCTAGGTGTTATCATGCATCATTGCCCTATGTTTTGGTTTCTATCCTAACTTGCTCAACAGCAAGCTAATCCTAACCAGGAAACACAAAACACACATGCTCAATCAAAATAAAGCAAACATTTCAAATAGCACACACTATATCCAGTCAAGTGAGGCTCAAACAAAGGTGAGACTGCCAAGGCAAGTCAACTGTACAGGGTAGTGTTCGCTCTTAACCCTGACATTGAGAGTCAGGGTGAAGCAGATGAAAGGTGAGTGAAGATGAGACTTCACAGCTCTTATCCCTGGCCAGGGAGAGCTTCAGACAAAGGAGCGTGGGTCCAGAAAGCGGGAACCCTTCTACACTCAAGACTCTGACTCAACTGTACAACAGTACAAGATCTTGGGTTAATGTCCCAATGCATCAACACAGTGGTGTGAGCAGAGGGACGACTCAACAGAATAGCGGGAGATAGATTGCATATCTCTCTTATCCGCCAATTGCCTTAATCAAGGTCTTTTCCTGCTTGGGGACAAAGTTAAACAATCACAAACATCGCCTTTTAAGGAGGACTTCAGACAGTTGCCTGGCCAAGTAACAGGCCAGGTCTTCCAGACTACATGGAGACAAGAGAGTCTACCTCAATTGGTTTACACAACCAAGCAGCAGCACAGCAAGTTCTCAAAGAACTAAAGCGACTATGGTACCTGAAATTAATCTAATTCAGTCAGTATACCAATCACACAGTCAAAACAAACAGCATAAGAACCAACAGACAATGTAATCAAACAATGCAATGTGCAAAGCACAATCAACTCAAGTGAGCCAAGCACAAGCTCAAAGCAAGTGAGCCAAGCATCCTACAAAACACACAAGTTAGTTCACAACAAGCATATAAACCAAATTCAATCAACTTGAATTAACATCCTCAAAGCATTTGCTGCTTAACCTGAAAAGCACATCCAAATGTGAGAAACAAGACCACTAGGACAAGCCTAGGGTCCAAAGGAGATGAAAAATTCAAAACAAAAAGTGAAAATTAATCAAAACCAAGATTTAACAATCTAGAAACAAATCCAATTGGTCCCCTGCTCATATCATTCATTATCATCATTTCATAAAAGAAAAGGCACAAAACATGCAATTTGCAACCTCAAAGGACAAAACAGAATGATCTCAATCAAATCAACATCAAAACATTTCAATAAATTCCACAAAAATTCAAGTCTAAACAAAACACATTCAATGAATAGCATATCAAGTTTCAGCTCATTTGGACAAGAGGAAGTAGGTCAATGAAAATCAAAAAGTCCTGACAAATTCAAGCAAGCCAACACAAGGCATCAAAACAAGCATCAACTTCCATCAATCATACAACAGTGACAAAACATGATAAATGAATGGGATCAAAACCACAATGACCTATAATGTGTCTAGAATTCACATGTCAAATTTCACATCCATCCAATTAATAACCAGAATTTCACAAAGCAAATACAAACATGTATCACAAAAAATCAACAAATGACCAAGCAAGGGAGAAAATTCCAATCAAATAGGAAATGCCATCAATATATCCAGAAAAATTCACCTGTATTCTCAACACCCATATGCTCAATCATGCAAAAGTTTAGCTCAATACAATGTCCACAAGCATGGAAAATAAAATCATGAAATTCACCAAGCATGGTGTGACACAAATTGTCACACCTCTAATAAAAAATTCATATCTCATCAACCAGGGGTCCAAAAATTGAAAACTATACACCAAAATCACCAGAAAAGAGTCCAGAACATGCACAAAAAATTTCAAGCATTTCTATGGAAGCATCATCATTTTATGAATGAAATGGCATGGCATACACAAAATGAACACATTCAATCAAACCCTAGGCAATTTATTTTTTCACACGTGCACAAAAATAATAAAAATCACCATAAAAAACTACACATCACAAGGAGAATAATGCAAAAAGTCTCATCAAATTTGGACTATTTTTTGAAGAACTTATGATTTTTTGAAGTTCATGAATCAAAATGAAATGGAAAAATGAAAAAGAAATGAAATAATACAAATAAATTGAAATAATGGCAATGTTGTAATATCAGCAACGAGAGCCAAAACGCGGTCGTTTAAATAAATGCAGTGGCGCGCTATGAGTGGTTGCTGGTAGCGGGAAACAAGAATTCGAAAAAAAGCCAGGCCAATCAGAATCAAAACGTGAATCTGGACGCGTTCTCCATCGTCTTCACCAAACAAATTCCAGAAAATTGACTATGAACATTTCTCAACCAAAACGAACAAATCATACATCAATGTGTTCGTCTAAGCTAGTACATCATGAATATGAAATTAGTTTCTCCTAATTCTACTCATGTTAACCGGATCGAGCGAAAATAGGTTTGCACATCAAACTTCCAATCAAGATTTCTCTCTCGATACTCAACCAAATTCAAAACCACGAGCAGCATGCTATCCTACGTTGAAAGATCTATCTAAGCCACATCTTAATTCAAGCAATGGTTGAGATTGAAAATTTACCTTATGGATGAAGCAGATGTTGAATCACGCGTTTCCAAGTCCAAGAAGGTGAAACAGATGAAGATCAACGTTGTGGAAGTTGAATGGAATGAATGCCTCAGCTCAAAACAGCTCCAGCTCAAAGATTCTTCAATTTGCCATGGTAGATCAAGCCTTCAACAGTCACGATTCAGCAACCTTTTGGCCTTGATTTGATGAAACAGTTCCTCAATGATGCATGTAGAAGGTGGATCCAACAAGAACGAGCCAAATTGATGAAGAATTCAATGAGAAATGATGAAAAAAGTTGGAAAAAGTTTGGGAGAAAAATGAGAGAATTTGGAGGGAAAGTTTGTTAGATCTTGGAGAATGAAATGTGATTATGATTTTCTGTTACAATTAACCCTTTATACCATACACTAATCCACTTGTTAATCTCAATTAGCAAAATGAAGTGAAATTAGCAAAATGCATTTTTATGTGAAAAGGAAAAAATGTCCTTTTGCAAATTAGGCAATGTAACAGTAGAAAATCAGTTCAAGCAAGTCACATTGGCCATTTGGAATGTGTTGGAATGAGTTTTGTGAGCCAATGCCTTGTAATTTGAAAATTCACCATTTCACACCAAAAATACAAAAGGAATCACTTGAAAAATGACTTTTTGCTATGATGATTTTTGATGAAATATGATGATGCATCATGAAAGTACATGTAAAATGTGGTTTGCTCAAAGAAATATCACCCAATTTGGCCATTCCATGTGAAAGTTATGCCACTTTGAATTTAGGCATTTTTGGAAAATGATTTGATCGTAACTTGCCAACCACACATGAGAAATTCATGTTCTTGGACTTTTTGGAAAGGTGAGAGAAAGATCTACAACTTTCATGTTGAACAAAATTTCATTTGAAGCATTTTTGGACACGTAATTTTGAGGTGAAAAACTTTCCATTTTTGGCAGTTTCCAATTACAGGTCACCTGCCATTTTTGGAAACTTTCCATCTGACTTTATTTTCTTCATTCTTGATGTTTGAAATGTCAAATGAAACTTGTTTCAACATGAATGAGGTGTATCCAACTCTCTCCCACCTCCAAATCCATCATTTCAGGCACAGTTGACCACAGTTGACTTTTCTGACTGATAGATGAATCTGGCTATGCACTGATCCAGTTGAGCTTCAAACTCCTGATGAAATGGCTCAATGATGAAACCCTAGCTTCCATAAGCTCAATATAATCACATGATGATCCCCATATCCATTGTAGACCCCATCTCCTTGCCAGGCCCTGATTGGCCCAATGCAGATGATTCAACTGATTAGGGTTGACCAGTGGTCAAAACCCTAATCCCAAGGTATCTGATCAATCTCTTGGATGATATCAAGACCATGATGATGATGATGTACCATTCCAACCAAGATCAAGCTCAATCTCCTTAAGAATCAAAAAACCCTAATTTGTACCACACATCCTCAGATGATTAATGATCAATTTAATGAAAACCCTCAGGCTTGAATCTCAACCTCTTTATCTTCTGATCAAGACTTAGGAGGATGACTTGCTCAATGTAGCCACATGATATGCAAAGATGCAATGCCTAATGACCTACAAATGATATGCAAAAATGCAAAGCTAGTCCCAAGAGAGGAGGGCAAATTTTGAGGTGTTACAACGATCAACAATCCTGCCTAAAATAGGAACCAAAATGAGAAGTCTTGTTCAAGAACACCTGTAATGCAAGAATGATGTGTGTATGATGCGTATGATGCGTATGATGCATATGCTATGTTCATTTCTCAGGCATTCAAGAGTTTCGTCCCTCTGGGAGAATGGCAACCTGCAATATGGACAACAAAGAAGCAAACTACACAGGATGATGAGCACAAGTGAAACATCAACGATCTCATCTATAATCATGAGGAAAAAAGATCATACAACAGAGTCCAATCAAGGATTCAAATCATCAGAGTACAACAATGAATCCCATCCAACAATCCTAGAGGTGATTCTCACAATAAACAACAAGACAAGCTAAGAACGTCGTCCTCCAGGAATGAGAGTCTTCAGGTACTGGCACTGATCCAACAGTAGGTTACACTCTGAGCATTCAGGTAAAGGAGTGAGCTTCTCCTTCAGTTGCACTTTGAGTTCCACAACTTCTCCTCTGAGCTGGCTCTCTGATGCATGCCTTAGGTCCACTTCCTTCTTCAACTGAACATCTTTGTCCCTAAGCTGCTTTTCCAAGTCTCGTATCTTCTTTTGGTAATTAGCTTCCGCTTTTTGCAACCTCAAGCGCTCATGATGCTCTTCATTCAACAATGTCTCCATCTCCTCATAGGACCTCTTCTTGCTCTTCAATCTGCTAGCATCTTCACCTTGCGCATCTTTGAGTTTATGGGCCAAGTTCAACTTATCAGCTTTGGCTTTGTAAAGCTCCATCTGGATATCTTGTTCCTTCTCTTTCAACCGACGATTCTCCATCAAGGCTTGTTTATACTGCTCAGCAGGCACATTCTCAGAATGCACCAAAGGTGGTTGCTCTTGCAATGGTTCCATCCTATCATAGGGTAACAACAAAGTTCCAACTCTATCCTTGACCCAATCAAGGTAAGCAGGCATAGCAACTGCAAACTTCTTCCCCAAAACAGATCCATCCTTGACACCAATACTCTCCCAAGCTCTCCCCACTTGCTCCAATATAGCTGGGTCACTCCACTTCTCAAAGTACACACTCTCCGCTACCTCAGCATCTAGTGGCTTTTCATTCATGACAAAACCCAACTGACGAAGAGAAAGAACCGGGTTGTAGTTGATGCAACCCTTAGTCCCTATGAGTGGAACATTACGAAACCCTCCACAACTCATAATGACATTGCGCACATTCATCCTATAAGCTTGCCACTTGATATCATAAGATGTGAGAGACATAATCCTTTGAGTCCACTTACGAGTGCTCTGAGTATCCACAAAAGGTCCACTGGTTGGCAGAAAGGACAAGAACCACTTGAGTTGCAATGGGAGACAACACCTGATAGCTCCACCCTTACCATGCCTGCTGTGTATAGCATAGTAAGTGTCAGCTAACAAGGTAGGAACCGGGTTTCCTCCAATGAAAATAATGATCGCTGCAAGGTCCACAAAATTAGGCATACTTGGGAACAAGACAACTCCATAGATCATGATAGCCAACTGAGCGTTGAAAGCTTCCCAATTTCCTTTCTTTGCTTCTTCCTTAGCCATTCTCACCAGGTACTTCAAAGGCAAACCCACAATATCACCACTTGGTTTCCAATTATCACTCACTTCCTTGATACTCAAATGGACAGCCTTAGCAACAATCCTAAAATCCACCTCCTTTGGCACATCTAGGAAAGGCACTTGGTATCTGATTCGGACATTCATAAGGATGGAGTACTCTTCAAGAGTGGGTGCTAACTGATAGTCCTGAAAAGTGAAGCAACGGAGCTCTGGGTCATAGAACTGTAGGAGGGTCTGCAGAGGAACTGGATCAACCATCATCTTCAACAACATCAGAATATCCCCATACTGATCATCAAACACCTTCTGATTACAACCGGTCACGAGGTTGCTCAACTCTACCAAAGATGTCAACGGCTCACGGTGAAAACTGTAGGTGCAAGTCTTCCTCTTCAACTCTGGAATGGCTGCCATCTCTCAATGTGAACAGACTCTTGAATGAACCTGAGAAATGATATGCATGAGCAAATTAGCTTTTTTCCTTTTTTGTATTCTTTCTCTTTTTTTTTATTGCATTATTTTTTAAAATAAACATGTTATGATGCAAATGATGCAACTATGACTGGCTGGCTGTGTAACACCCCTTTTTCTACCCCAAATTATTTAGCATATAATCAGAGTAAATAAACACGCATATAAGAAAAGGGCGTCACATCGACGTTTTCGAAACTTAAAACTTTTCAAAAACCAACAATACACTTGGCCAATTAAAGTAACACATTCCAATCATCATGAATATTCAAACATATGCGTTCGCAGCGGAAAATAAGGAATACTCATGCATTTCATAAAATGATCCATGTCCCATACCATGGTCACTACTTCAAATTAAATAAAACGATTAATGACATAAAGCATATCAAAATAAGATACGAGTTCAACATCGCTAATCTACCCAGTGTTACATGACCAGAGCATTGACTCATTACCAATTCAAACTAAATACGGAAACTCTTCAGCTAATCTTGAGCGAGCTACCGTCCACCTACTCCAGCAATACTACTCTGTAGTATCTGCACGATACCCATGTAAAGGTAACATTCAAACAGAAAGGGTGAGAATTCCAAATCATTATGAAATAGCATAATAAGGCACAATGAATTAAAACACAATTTAAGAATTCATCACACTTAGTATAATCACGTCAATAATATTAACAGACAATTATTCCACATATTTCAATGTACATCACACTCACAACAATACATGCATTCAATGATCACATAACTATAAACGACTCTATGCAAGACAATGTGACTCTATGCATGTGGTACCGTAATGTGAACTCAAAGTTTCACCGCTTTCCGATTCAATATCTAGAATCCAAGCCACGCTTTAGATCCGGACAAGACCAAAGCCTACGTCTGTTTCCAATAAAGGATCACCGCTTAATACTACGCCTAATCCCAATCAAGGATTAACGTCTGCTACGTCTGTTTCCAATTAAGGATCACCGCTTAATACTATGCCTGATTCCAATCAAGAATCAACGTCTGCTACGTCTGTTTCCAATAAAGGATCACCGCTTGACCATGCTATGAATGAATGCACACATACCAACACATATGCAATTAAGACCTCCTATACCGTCTTAACATCCACATATCACCATAACTCACAATTGGTACATATACACATTCATAATCATAAACCTTTCACAATTCAATAATGGCATACATACACATTCATGCAATATATTATTCACCAATATAGGCCAATCATCCAATATGTACACATAATTCCATTCCAAAACGTACACAATATTTAAATATCAATTTTTCACTTTTCAAACAGTTTTAACCTGTTAACGCATTTGGTTAACCTGTTAACGCAAGACAGAATACAAATTTTACAGTATTTCAACAGTGTTAACCGGTTAACGCCCTGGGCTAACCTGTTAACGCAAGACAGAAAGCAATTCTAACAGTATTTCAACAGTGTTAACCGGTTAACGCATTTGGTTAACCTGTTAACGCAAGACAGAATGCAATTCTAACAGTATTTCAACAGTGTTAACCTGTTAACGCATTTGGTTAACCTGTTAACGCAAGATAGAATACGTTTTTTTTGGCAAATTATAACAGTGTTAACCGGTTAACGCCCTGGGTTAACCTGTTAACGCAAGACAGAAATTAATTTTTTTAATTATCATAACAGTGTTAACCGGTTAACGCCCTGGGTTAACCGGTTAACGCAAAACAGAAAGCTATTCCTGCGCTAACACGAACAGAATGCAGAATTACTCGCATTTTTCGCCGTTGGAGGACTTCCGGACCTCCGATTTCGATTCCGTAAAAAGCTACACGTCCAGAAAATTACGACTCACCCAAATATAGATTCATTCACAGTTTGAACATAATTTATTCATCACAATTCAAGGGTATTTATCAAAACCTAATAATTCCAATTCATGCCAATTAAGGATTTCAACCTAAAACATGTTCCTACCCATTGACCCAATCATACTAACCCATAATAGTAAGGATTTCCCCCCTTACCTTGTAACTCTGATGGAAACCTTAACTCCTCTTTACGTTCCCTCTCCTCTTTCTCTATTGCCTTCAGTGCTCGAGTGAATTATGATTCTCACTCCCTTCACTCTTACTATTTATAATGGTATTCTAGTTGGCTTAAATCATCTAATTTAATCACTAGGCCCAAAATACCTAATATTTAAATACCTCTATTTAAATTCCAATAATTATCCACTCACTATGCACACTAATTTAATTAATTAATTCAATTATTTAATTACCACTCCACATAATTAAATTAAAATATAATACTAATAGTATAATAATTAAATACTAAAAAAATGGGCTGTTACAACTCTCCCCCACTTAAAGATTTTCGTCCTCGAAAATTTACCTCAAACGAACAACTCCGGATATGATTCCTTCATCTTATCCTCGAGTTCCCACGTAGTATTCCCATTGGCGACTCCGTCCCATATCACTTTTACCAAAGCAATCTCCTTACCACGAAGCTTCTTCACTTCTCGATCTTCAATCCGCATAGGTGATGTATCAATCGTCAAATTATCCCGTACTTGCACATCATCTAATTGAACGACATGCGATGGATCTGCAATGTACTTCCTCAATTGAGACACATGGAACACATCGTGAAGATTAGAAATTGATGGTGGTAATGCAATCCGATATGCCACTTCTCCTATCCTCTCGGAAATCTGATAAGGACCAATGAAACGCGGCGTCAACTTACGCGACTTCAAAGCTCTACCAACACCTGTTATTGGCGTAACTCGAAGAAACACATGCTCGTCCTTCTCAAACTCAAGAGCTTTCCTTCTCTTATCATGGTAACTCTTTTGACGACTCTGAGAAGCCTTCATCTTCCCTTGAATAATCTTAATCTTATCTGTAGTCTCTTGAATCAACTCGGGTCCAACCACAACACTCTCTCCCGATTCGTACCAACATAAAGGAGTTCTACACCTTCTGCCATAAAGAGCTTCAAAAGGTGCCATTCCAATACTTGAATGGAAACTGTTATTATATGTAAACTCGATTAAAGGCAAGAAACTATCCCAATTTCCTCCTTGTTCCAAAACACAAGACCTCAAAAGATCTTCAAGTGACTGAATAGTCCTCTCCGTTTGACCATCAGTTTGCGGATGATATGCTGAACTCAAACGCAACTTCGTACCTAAAGCACTTTGCAAACCTTCCCAAAATCTCGAAGTGAACCTCGGATCCCTATCCGAAACAATACTCGACGGTATACCATGCAAACATACAATCCTCTCGATGTACAACTTAGCAAGTCTCTCCATCGAATAATCCATTCTCATTGGAATAAAATGGGCACATTTCGTCAGTCTGTCCACAACGACCCAAATCGCCTCACAATTACTCGATGTTCTCGGCAAACCCGAAACAAAATCCATAGAGATACTATCCCACTTCCACTCGAGAATAGATAACGATTGCATCAAACCAGACGGCTTTTGATGTTCAATCTTTGACTTTTGACAAGTCAAACATGAATACACAAATTCCGCTACATCCTTCTTCATACCTTGCCACCAAAACATCTTCTTCAAGTCTTGATACATCTTAGTAGCCCCAGGATGAATACTCATACCACTTCTATGCCCTTCCTCAAGAATCCTCTTTCTCAAGTCTATAACATTCGGAACACACACTCGATCACGACATCTTATGATACCATTCTCATTAATCCGAAAGTCACCACCTTTACCTTGGTTAATCAATGTCATAACATCGACTAACTTCAAATCTGACTTCTGACCTTCTCTAATCTCGTCAAGAATGCCACACGTAAGCTTCAACATCCCAAGCTTAACACACGAAGACGTCGCTTCACAAACCAAACTCAAATCTCTAAATTGCTCCAACAATTCAAACTCTCGCATCATCAACATAGACATATGCAATGACTTCCTACTCAATGCATCGGCTACAACATTCGCCTTCCCAGGATGATAATTCAAACCAAAATCATAATCCTTCAAGAATTCCAACCATCTCCTTTGCCTTATATTCAATTCTTTCTCATCGAACAAGTACTTCAAACTCTTGTGATCACTAAACACATCAAACCTCGATCCAAACAAGTAATGCCTCCAAAGCTTCAACACAAACACAACGGCGACCAACTCTAAATCATGCGTCGGATAATTCTTCTCATGAACTTTGAGTTGCCTTGAAGCATAAGCTACCACTTGCCCTTTTTGCATCAGAACACCTCCCAAACCCAACAAGGAAGCATCGCAATACACTACGAAGGTTTCTAACGGATCCGGTAAAATCAAAATAGGAGCCGTAGTCAATCTTCTCTTAAGCTCTTGAAAATTCGCTTCACACTACGAAGTCCAAATGAAAGCTTGACACTTCCTAGTCAACTGCGTCAACAGTAACGACAACTTAGAAAATCCCTCAATGAACTTCCTATAATAACCAGCCAAACCAAGGAAACTTCGAATCTCAGCAACAGACTTAGGAGCTTCCCACTGAGATACAGCTTCGATCTTCGTAGGATCCACAGAAATCCCACCGCTCAAAATCACATGTCCAAGAAAACTTACTTCACTCAACCAAAATTCACATTTAGAGAGTTTAGCAAACAACTTCCTCTCTTTCAACACCGATAACACAACCTTCAAATGCTCTGCATGATCCTCTTCGCCTTTGGAATAAATCAATATATCATCGATGAACACAACTACAAACTTATCCAGATAATCATGAAAGATTCTATTCATATACTCCATAAATACACCATGTGCATTCGTCACCCCAAAAGGCATCACGGAGTACTCGTAGTGACCGTACCTTGTCCTAAAAGCAGTCTTCTGAATATCCTCAGCTTTTACACGAATCTGATGATACCCAGACCTCAAATCAATTTTGCTAAACACATAAGCTCCAACCAGCTGATCCATCAGATCGTCAATCCTCGGAAGTGGATACTTGTTCTTAATCGTCACTTTGTTCAGTTGTCTATAATCAACACATAATCTCATAGAACCTTCCTTCTTCTTTACTAATAGCACAGGTGCACCCCACGGCGACACACTAGGACGAATAAACTTCTTCACGAGTAAGTCTTCAAGTTGACTCTTCAACTCTTTCAACTCAGAAGCAGACATTCGATAGGGAGCCATTGATACAAGACTAGTTCCAGGAACTAAATCAATCAAAAACTCGACCTCTCTTTCCGGCGGTAAATCACTTATATCTTCCGGAAATACCTCCGCAAATTCACAAACTATTGGCAGTTCTTCGATCGTCCTCTTCTCCCGAATATCCAAAGTTGCCAACAACATAAACAACTCGGCACCATTTTGCACCGATTCATCAACTTGCTTAGCAGACACACACCAATCTTCCTTAGCATCAACCTCAGGAAAAATAACCGTCTTCTCAAAACAGTTGATATACACCCGGTTAACTTTTAACCAATTCATACCCAAAATTACGTCGAGTTGCTCTAACGGAAGACAAACTAAATCAATTCCAAAATCCCTACCAAATATACTCAACGGACAATTCAAACACACATAGGTAGTAGAAACAGAACCCATAGTAGGTGTATCAATAATCATACTTCTACGCATATCAGACAATATGAGATTCAGCCTCTTAGCACAATCCAAAGAAATGAAAGAATGTGTTGCACCAGTATCAATAATGGCAATCAAAGGTGTACCATTAATAAAGCACGTACCTTGGATTAGTCTATCATCGGTAGTGGTCTCCGCACCAGACAATGCAAACACCTTTCCCTTCACTTGCTCCTTCTTCGGCTTATCACATCTGGTACTAATGTGACCTTTCTCACCACAGTTGAAACAAGTTATGTTCGAACCAAATCTACATTGGTTTGTTCTGTAACCCATCCTGCCACAATTGAAACACTTCCCAGAATCTCTACTACACTCCGTAGCACGATGGCCTTCCATACCACATTTGAAACACTTAAGTGGAATAGAAGATACTCCCCCACTTGGCTTCTTGCCAACACTAGATTGTCTCCTCCTGTCATCATACGATTTCCCCCAATCTTGGTTTTTCCCCTTCAGACTCTTGTAGACAGAAGCACTCTCCCTACTATCCTCATCATAAATCCGACTTTTGTTAACCAACTCTGTGAAACGAGTAATCTGTTGGTAACCAATGGCCTTCTTGATATCATGTCTCAAGCCATTCACAAACTTCAAACATTTAGACCTCTCCGCATTAGCAGTATTGTAATGAGGACAATACTTGATAAGCTCCTGAAATCTAGCAGCATAATCAGCAACGGTACCATTTCCCTGCTTCAATTCAAGGAACTCCACCTCTTTTTTCCCACGACAATCTTCCGGGAAATAGTTCTCCAAGAAGGTATCACGGAAAAGAGTCCAAGTAACTTCAAGGCTGTCTTCTTCAAACCTCTGAAGAGTGTTATTCCACCAATCTTCAGCTTCCTTCTCAAGCATATGGGTACCAAACTTCACTTTCTGAGCATCAGTACAGTTCATGACTCTGAAGATCTTCTCAATCGCTTTCAGCCAAGCTTGAGCTTTCTTAGGTGCATGCTCACCCTCAAAGATAGGAGGATTGTTCCGCTGGAATCTCCCCAAAGCACGGAACTCATCATCATCTCCCTTTTGGTTACCGGCATTCGCATTCACTTGATGAATATTCGCTTGATGGATCTGACCCATGGATTCCGCTAGCATCCTCAGCGCCTCAGCAATGGCATCGTCATTCCTGCCTGCAACCATTATCCTTGAACAACCCGAAACATCAAACAAACAGTATCGATCGTGTCAGATACACAAATCAAATACCACGGAAAACCTACTACTATTGACCAACTGGTCGACCATGCTCTGATACCACTAATGTAACACCCCTTTTTCTACCCCAAATTATTTAGCATATAATCAGAGTAAATAAACACGCATATAAGAAAAGGGCGTCACATCGACATTTTCGAAACTTAAAACTTTTCAAAAACCAACAATACACCTGGCCAATTAAAGTAACACATTCCAATCATCATGAATATTCAAACATATGCGTTCGCAGCGGAAAATAAGGAATACTCATGCATTTCATAAAATGATCCATGTCCCATACCATGGTCACTACTTCAAATTAAATAAAACGATTTATGACATAAAGCATATCAAAATAAGATACGAGTTCAACATCGCTAATCTACCCAGTGTTACATGACCAGAGCATTGACTCATTACCAATTCAAACTAAATACGGAAACTCTTCAGCTAATCTTGAGCGAGCTACCGTCCACCTACTCCAGCAATACTACTCTGTAGTATCTGCACGATACCCATGTAAAGGTAACATTCAAACAGAAAGGGTGAAAATTCCAAATCATTATGAAATAGCATAATAAGGCACAATGAATTAAAACACAATTTAAGAATTCATCACACTTAGTATAATCACGTCAATAATATTAACAGACAATTATTCCACATATTTCAATGTACATCACACTCACAACAATACATGCATTCAATGATCACATAACTATAGACGACTCTATGCAAGACAATGTGACTCTATGCATGTGGTATCGTAATGTGAACTCAAAGTTTCACCGCTTTCCGATTCAATATCTAGAATCCAAGCCACGCTTTAGATCCGGACAAGACCAAAGCCTACGTCTGTTTCCAATAAAGGATCACCGCTTAATACTACGCCTAATCCCAATCAAGGATTAACGTCTGCTACGTCTGTTTCCAATTAAGGATCACCGCTTAATACTATGCCTGATTCCAATCAAGAATCAACGTCTGCTACGTCTGTTTCCAATAAAGGATCACCGCTTGACCATGCTATGAATGAATGCACACATACCAACACATATGCAATTAAGACCTCCTATACCGTCTTAACATCCACATATCACCATAACTCACAATTGGTACATATACACATTCATAATCATAAACCTTTCACAATTCAATAATGGCATACATACACATTCATGCAATATATTATTCACCAATATAGGCCAATCATCCAATATGTACACATAATTCCATTCCAAAACGTACACAATATTTAAATATCAATTTTTCACTTTTCAAACAGTGTTAACCTGTTAACGCATTTGGTTAACCTGTTAACGCAAGACAGAATACAAATTTTACAGTATTTCAACAGTGTTAACCGGTTAACGCCCTGGGTTAACCTGTTAACGCAAGACAGAAAGCAATTCTAACAGTATTTCAACAGTGTTAACCGGTTAACGCATTTGGTTAACCTGTTAACGCAAGACAGAATGCAATTCTAACAGTATTTCAACAGTGTTAATGATCAGTCACCATTTATGCTAGACATTCCACTATTTAACCGTAAATAAGTCAGGTAAACTGTGTAAACTGAAGCATTTTTAGTTAGATATAAGCTCAATTCTATAATATTAAGTGTGTTGTTACTTATGAGTTTCTTGAGGATATTTTACACTTTTTTTGTATGTTAGCAGGTAAAAAACTAGTTTGGAAGCTCAGGGAATCAAACGTCAGATGCAAAATTAAGCCCGAGCAAGAAAACGGAAGAAAAATCATTTTTTGGAGAACCTGCTGTCCATACGCGTATGGCCTTACATGATACGCGTATGGACCTGCCCAGTACGCCTAGCATACGCATATGACCAGAGGGATGGAAAATCAAGCAAAATAGCAAGCCTCTGGTGATACGCGTATGGGACTGGGCAGTACGCGTACCAGCCTGGGCAATACGCGTACCAACCTGGGCAATACGCGTATCAGAGGCTGTCTTACGTGCAGTACGCGTATGGGACAGCTCAGTACGCGTATGGAGCACAAAATCAGGAAAAGTCCAACTGAATAGCTATTAAGAGGGCAGAACACGATTTTCCGGGGGTTGGACGATTTGGAGAGAAAAGAGACGCGTTTTGAGAGCTGGAGACTCTACGATTATCAAAGGATTCATATGTTCAAGAGATTTCCGACGATTGAAGATTGATTCCTCACGAAATTCTGTAATGACAACAATGTTAATCTTTGTTTTTATTTCGATTATGAGTAGCTAAACCCCCCATTGCTAGGGGGGTGACCCTGATTCTGAATGTGACAGATTTGATGTTTATGAATGCATTGATTATTTCTTCTTTTCCATTGATTTGTTCTTATTACTGTTCTTTATGCTTTATTCGTCGGACCAACGAATGATGATTAATATGAATAGTTTAAGCTGGACAGCGATTATTCGTTGATCTGGATAAGAACTTTGGATAGTAAAAATAACCTAGGACTAGGGATTTTCTATCTGACCGGTAATTCTTGATATTTGAATGCTTGAGTATGAACTTAATTATTTATGGACATAGTAATTAGGTTACATAATCAAAGGTCTTTTCACTAAGGAATTAGGAATAGATAATCTTGAGGACCGGAATTAATTGGACAGGAATATTGTCTAAACCTTCATAAATTATATCTGTTACAAGAAGTTTCATTCACCAAACCCTAGCAATCTTCTCTCATTTGTATCTCGCTCAATCTTTTTACTTGTTTTATTTATCTGCAATTGGTAGTATAATTAATCACAACACAAAAACCAAAGGCTTTTGTCTAATTGAAACAATCTATAAACTCTGTGTCGTCAAGCAGTCCTTGAGATCGACAAACGGGGAATTTCCCTTTTATTTCTACAGTGAGAAAAATAGTACACTTGCTATTTTCCCATCAAGTTTTTGGCGCCGTTGCCGGGGACTGCCAAAGATAATAGAGTTTATTAATTTATTTTCAATTAGAATTTTGTTGCTCTGCATCCAAAATTTTATTTACTGCTAATTTTATTTTTTTATTTTTATTGTTATTATAACTAATTTTTTTCTAATCTGTGTATGCGAGGTAAGGCCTCAGCTGATTTTCATTTTGACGCAGAACCAGAGAGAACATTGCGTGCAAAACTCAGAGAAGCTAGAAGAAAGAAACTGGCAAACTCTGACACCGAAGAACCGGTCACACCTGGCACACCAGTCTCTGTTCACTCCGAAAAATCTGAGTCAGACACAGATTCACATCCAGACACTGTAAACATGGCTGCAGACCCACCCCCAGCGGAAAGACTTTTAGGTGACTATGGCAGACAAAATAACCCAGCAGTGCGGTTGACCATTGTTAACCAACCTGTTAATGTTGCTCACTTCCAGTTACACCCCTCAACTATCCGTCAGTTAGAAAGCAAACCTTTTGCAGGAAAGATCAATGAGGATGCAAACAAGCATCTGCAGAGGTTTCTGACTATGACTACATCATTAAAAATTGATGGGCATTCTGAAGAGGCAAAGAGATTGGTCATGTTCCCATTCACGTTATCTGAGGACGCTGAGGAATGGTTCTATTCCCTACCCGCAGGAAGCATTACTACTTGGCAACAAATGGAAACAGCATTCTTGAACGAGTATTTTCCTGCTTCTGTGTATATCCGTAAGAGGTATGACATTGTGAATTTTAAACAGAAAGACGGAGAGACACTTGGAGATGCATACAAAAGATTCAAGAGATGTTTAGTTGCATGTCCTACACATAATCTAGATGAAACTGAACAAATGCAGAATTTTGTAAACGGGCTGAAGATGAAGACTAAGAAACTCATTGATACAGCTGCTGGTGGCTCATCTAATTTTTCAACAGTAACCGGTATCAAAAAGATCATCGAAGCTATTGCAGCGAATGAGCATTTGGAATTATATGACCGTACTGTGAATCAGCCGGAGGGAAAAATTGACTTGAAATTAGCAAATCAGGTAGTGAAAATGGAAGACCAGGTTGCTGCTGAGGTTGAAAGAAGATTGAAAGCTATGAATTTAGGTACCCAGACTGTTGCTCAAGTGCAACCGGTTCCGACCATGATTTGTGAGATTTGTAGTGGACCACACTTTACCATGCATTGTGTTGCAACCGCAGAACATGTGCAAGCAATAAATTACCTGAGGCAGAATAATCCCTACTCAAATACTTATAATCCGGGGTGGAAAAATCATCCTAATTTCTCTTGGAAAGATCAGTAAGGTAATATTCAGAACCAAGGACCTCCACAACAACAACCACCGTACCAACAGCAACCTTATCAGCAACAAGTACCTAAGAAAGCAGATTGGGAGATTGCTATAGAGAAGTTGGCAACTCAGAGTATGCAATTTCAGGAAGAAACCAGGAATAATCAGAAGAGCACCAATGCATCCATTAAAAATCTGGAGATTCAATTGGGTCAGATAGCACAACAGATAACAAATTCCCAAACACCAGGCGCATTACCTAGTGCAACAGTGACAAATCCGAGGGAGCACAATAATGTGAGTGCGGTAACAACAAGAAGCGAGAAATCTGTTGAAGATCTTAAGAAGAAGGATGAAGAAGAAGATCAATTGCTTGAAGTGGACCTGGAAATCTTAGAAAACAAGACACCACCTGAGGAAGAAAGTGTGACACTGCCGGTGGTACAAGAAAAGCTACCTGAACCAAAACCCATCATTAAGCTTCCATTCCCACAAAGAAACAAAAAGAAGAAGCAAGATGAGAAATTTTTTCAGAAATTCATGGAGTTGTTCAGGAAATTAGAAATCAATATTCCATTCTCTGAGGCACTCGAGCAGATGCCTATCTATGCGAAGTTCATGAAAGACATCATCTCCAAGAAGCGCACCACTGACACTGACCCTGTTATATTAACTGAAACTTGTAGTGCTATTTTGCAGGGTATGAAGATTCCAGTAAAGAAGCCAGATAGAGGTTCTGTGACCATCCCGTGTACCATTGGAGATAGGTCTTTTAAAAGGGCGCTGATTGATTTGGGGGCTAGTGTTAGCCTTATGCCTTTGTCTATTTACAGGAAGCTAGGAATTGGAAATGTTCAAGATACCAGAATGACACTTCAATTTGCTGACCACTCAGTGAAGAGACCTTTTGGGGTAGTTGAGGATGTTCTGGTCAAAGTTGATAAATTTGTTTTTCCTGTTGATTTTGTAATTTTGGAAATGCCAGAAGATGAAGAGATACCTCTGATTCTGGGCAGACCTTTCTTAGAAACAGGTAGATGCATGATAGACATTGAGGGAGGTACCTTGACCCTAAAGGTATATGATGAAGAGCTCAGAATTGATGTCCGAGATACTATGAAACATAAAGAGGATATGTGTACAAACCACTCTGTGGAAGTAATTGATCAAATGGTAACTAGCACAATGCAAAGGAAGTTTCCTGAATTACCATTGGAAAGAGTTCTTAGTCTGTCGGTCAGAGAGATTGAAGAGAATGATGATGAAAAAGAAAAAGAAGTGCTTGCCATGCTGGATACACAACCTCTTTGGATGAAATCCAAACCACGCCGGTGGGAGGATCTGAGATCTTCACCAGAATCAGAAAATGAAAAGGTAAGTAAACCAGGTATAAATTTTGAATTAAAACAATTACCTGTAAATCTTAAATATGTCTTTCTAGGATCTGGAACAAATTATCCTGCTATTATCAGTTCTGAGCTAAATGCAATAGATGAGGAAAAGTTGATACGGTACTAAAGAAACATAAAAGTGCTATTGGGTGGACTATTAAGGATTTAAAAGGTATTAGCCCCACAGTATGCATGCATAAGATACTGATGGAGGATAATCAGAAACCAGTAGTACAACCACAAAGAAGGTTAAACCCAGCAATGAAAGAAGTGGTAAGGAAAGAGGTTGTAAAGTTGTTAGATTCGGGAATGATTTACCCCATTTCTGACAGCTCGTGGGTAAGTCCAGTGCACGTGGTACCAAAGAAAGGAGGAACCACAGTAATTTTAAATGAAAAGAATGAACTGATCCCAACTCGCACAGTGACAGGGTGGCGAGTATGCACCGATTACAGAAGACTGAACACAACAACAAGAAAGGATCATTTTCCTCTCCCTTTTATTGATCAAATGTTAGAAAGACTTGCAGGTCATGAGTATTATTGCTTTCTGGATGGATATTCGGGATACAATCAAATTGCTGTAGCCCCGGAAGATCAGGAAAAAACTGCATTTACATGTCCTTATGGTATTTTCGCTTACAGACGGATGCCATTTGGGCTATGCAATGCCCCAACTACTTTTCAGAGGTGTATGACATCTATATTCTCCGACATGCTTGAAAAGTATATGGAGGTGTTTATGGATGATTTCTCTGTGTTTGGTTCTTCTTTTGATAATTGTTTAGCTAACTTGTCTCTTGTTTTGCAAAGATGTCAGGAAACTAACCTTATTCTCAATTGGGAGAAATGTCATTTCATGGTGCAGGAAGGAATTGTGCTAGGACACAAAATTTCCCACAAAGGAATTGAAGTGGACAAAGCCAAAGTGGAGGTTATAGCTAACCTCCCACCTCCGGTGAATGAAAAAGGGATAAGGAGTTTTTTGGGTCATGCAGGTTTTTATCGGAGGTTTATCAGAGACTTCTCAAAAGTTGCCAAACCATTGACTAATTTGCTAGTCAAGGACAAGCAATTTAATTTTGATAAAAACTGCATGGTAGCTTTCGAAACTTTAAAGAGTAAGTTGATCAGTGCACCTGTTGTAATCGCCCCCGATTGGTCCTTGCCTTTCGAAATAATGTGTGATGCAAGTGACCTTGCTGTGGGGGCTGCCCTAGGACAGAGAAAGGACAAATTATTGCATGTGATTTATTATGCTAGTCATGTCCTTAACCCGGCCCAAATGAATTACGCAACTACCGAAAAGGAGTTGTTGGCCGTGGTTTATGCTTTTGACAAATTTAGATCATATTTGCTTGGTTCAAAAGTCATTGTGTATACTGATCATGCTGCTTTAAAGTATTTGTTTGCTAAACAAGAATCAAAGCCGAGACTTTTGAGATGGATCCTCCTCCTTCAGGAGTTTGATTTGGAAATCAAAGACAAAAAGGGGTGCGAGAACATGGTTGCGGACCACTTATCTCGCATGTCCCCAATCAAAGAAACTGAGGAAGAACATCCTATTCAGGACACATTCGCTGATGAGCAAATACTTGTTGTTCAGGAGATACCATGGTTTGCTGACTATGCGAACTATGTGGTAGGTGGGGTGATACCTGATGACTTTAATTCTCACCAAAAGAAAAAGTTTCTTTATGATTGCAGGTTATACCTATGGGATGATCCATTTCTCTATAAAAAGGGAGTGGATGGTTTGATCAGAAGATATGTTCCAGAAAGAGAGCAAGCCGACATTCTGAAAGCTTGTCATAATTCGGAGTATGGTGGACATTTCAGTGGAGATAGAACTGCAGCAAAAGTCCTCCAATCGGGTTTGTATTGGCCGTCGCTCTTCAAGGATGCAAATTCTATAGTCTGAGAATGTGATAGGTGCCAACGAATAGGTAACATTACAAAGCGGAATCAGATGCCGCAAAACTCCATGCTAGAAGTGGAGCTGTTTGATGTTTGGGGTATTGATTTTATGGGACCGTTTCCGCCATCATCTGGTAAGAATTACATATTGGTTGCGGTCGATTATGTGTCAAAGTGGGTAGAGGCTGTGGCATTACCAACAAATGATGCTAAAGTGGTGGTGAAGTTCTTGAGGCACAACATCTTCTCTAGGTTTGGGGTACCACGGGCTTTAATTAGTGACCAAGGTACGCATTTTATAAATAAACTCTTGGAGAATCTGTTGAAGAAGTATAATGTCAAACATAAGATAACCACACCATATCACCCCCAGACGAGTGGGCAAGTGGAAGTATCCAACCGTCAAATAAAGCAGATCTTAGAAAAGACGGTAAGTGCTTCTTGGAAAGATTGGTCAGTAAAGCTGGATGATGCATTATGGGCATACAGGACTGCATTTAAAACACCAATAGGTATGTCCCCCTATCAATTAGTTTACGGTAAGGCTTGTCATTTACCACTCGAACTCGAGCACAGAGCCTTCTGGGCCTCCAAATTCCTTAACTGTGATCTTTTCAAAGCTGGTGAATCCCGAATTCTTCAACTTCATGAGTTTGAAGAATTCAGGAATCAAGCTTATGAAAATGCCAAAATTTACAAAGAACAAACAAAAAAGTGGCATGATCAAAAGATCCAGAAGAGGGAATTTCGGGAGGGACAACTTGTACTGTTGTTTAATTCCAGGTTGAAGCTGTTCCAAGGGAAATTGAGGTCAAGATGGTCTGGACCGTTCGTCATTAACAAAGTACTTCCTTATGGAGCAATAGAGCTTAAAAATGAGAAGAATGGCGACACCTTCAAAGTTAATGGTCAGAGGTTGAAACCATACAATCCCGGTGAAGGGGGACCAATTGAAACTGTTAAACTCATCTGAGTATGAGGTGTCCCGTCGAGCCATGCGACGTTAAACGAAGCGCTGCTTGGGAGGCAACCCAAGGGAGGTTTGATTGGTTTTGTCATTTTATTTTTGCCGAGTCAATTTTTTTAAGAAAAAGAATTTTTTTTATTAAATAAAAAAAAATGTTGAAAATGAAAATGAGAAACTGCCAATACGCGTATGGATCTCCTGATACGCGTATTGGACAACAAAAATGCGCTCCTCTGGTGAAACGCGTATGATACGCGTAAAAGAGAAGAATACGCGTATGATACGCGTAAAAGAGAAGAATACGCGTATGATACGCGTAATGGACCAGGCCATACGCGTATCACATTCTGATACGTGATCTGTTACGCAGATCACGTTTTGCACTGGTTTGAGCAGCGTATGATACGCGTATGGCAGATCAATACGCGTATGGTACGCGTATGGGAGCCAGATACGCGTATTGGCTGCGTATCATTTTGTGGGCATGCTTATATAGTTTTTGTCCGTACGGACTTCATTTTCTCACTGTTTTCGTTACGTGTTTTGTGCGTATTGCTTTGATTTTTTTCTCTATTTTCTTCTTTATCATTCAGGCTACAGATCCATATCATGTCTCAATCACCAAACGAGGTCAACCCATTCCGTACCACATACCATGAAGATAGATATGAGCAAATCAAGAGTCGAAGCATGGTCGAAGAAAAACACTGGATGTATCAGAATGATACGTTTCCAGAGGTCACTAATATTCTCAAAAAGCAGAAGTTAATCTACTTCAATGACAAAATCCAACCGGTTTCACTTGATCTGATCTGGGAGTTCTACGCTAATGCACTACGGGTAACATCTGATGAAGAAGACCCCACAGGGAATGCAACGTTCGTTTCATGGGTAAGGGGCAAAGTGATCAAATGTGATGGGAAGACGATTAACAGTGTGCTGAAATGCAAATTCTATGAGTCCGTTTGTCCGTTTACCGAAATGAAACGGTCTGACAAGAACTAATGGCCATACACTGATATGAAAAACTCACTGATTAGGCCAGGTCACGATTGGGCACCCACTTCAAAAATCTCTCTGGCGAAGATTATGGTAGTTGATCTAGCTCCGATTCCTAAGGCATTGGCATATTTCATTCATCATAATTTGAGCACTAATCGGAGCGGGTCGGAATTGATATCAGAGCGTGCCCTACTTCTTCATCAGATCCTGCATCAGAAACAAGTGAATATTGGACAGATCATCGCTGCTGATATGGATGACATCGCTCAGTCGCCAAAGAAATCCTTAGGCCATGCGACTGTGATTTACCTGCTGTGCAAGAAAACTGGGGTTCCGGATTTCTCTGATTCACTGATGTTGCGACCGGCTGCACCGCTGAACGCCCATTGGATGAAGGAGAGGACGGTCACAGATGATCCGCCCCGACCTCTGAGGCGACCACGAGACAGGGAGGGAAGCACCAGTGCTCCGCACCAGGAGGCTCAGCCGACTGCAGCAGAGACACAACCACCTCAACCTCCTCTGATTGATGAGAACTCCAGAGAGTACCGGATGCAGATGTCACAATTTTGTGTTATGCAGGACTTCTGCTTTCAGTATGGACTGTCAGGGAGAGTTCTTACTCATCAGACATATCTTTGGGAGGAGGCACAGCGCTTTAGAGATAGATTCTCCGGACCGCCTCCAGCACCTCGCTTTGGCCAGTTCACCTTTCCTTGGTGGAACCAGCCAGTTCAGATAGGGGGAGAGATTCCGCAGCAGCCACCGTAGCAGCCACCGCACCAGACACCACCTCAGCAACATCATACTCCGTCGGGCCACACAGAGACATTGACGCCTATCTCGGCCTTCGCACGAGGGCACACTATGTTGGATCCGACAGATATGATTAACTTTGATACCCATATGCAGGACGGTGGAGGGAGTGATTGACTTTGATTATGTTTTTTTTTGTACTTTTGGTTTTCTTTGTGTAATTTTTTGTTTTTTTTATTTATTCAGTTTAATTTCTGTTGCTTTGATGTAATCACCTATTATGGGTTGGCTTATTCTAATGAATTTGATTTGGTTTACCTCCATTTTTCTGTTTATTTCGTTAGATACGTGACTATGTCTGGCTATTGGTTTTCTTGATCACTTACACCAACTACTTGGGCGTCCTCTCTTTCAGTCCCCTGACTGTAGATACTGTTGTTTATGATTGGACGCACTGGTTAAGATTAACATCAGAACCACGAGCATGAGCTTTGAACTCAGAGGTATGATCGAACAAGTCAGCTTAACCCGTCCTGGTGAGATCCTAAAAAGCTAAACACTTATCATCATATGAGAGATATCAGGTATGTCTTTATCAATCTTGGTTTGCGTATGTTCTTTTGTTATTATTAGCTGTACGAATACACACATTGAGGCATGTTTTTTTTGTTTATCACCTAGAGCCTTTCTAGCCATCCCATTATTATTATTATCCATTGTTTTACCCTGTTGAGCCTGTTAATCATTTATTTTTGATATACCCGTTTTTTTTTCCTAAAGCCATGACCTTGTACCTATCCTACCCTGTTCAGAGTATGTGAGAATTGCTTTCATCTCTACGTTTCTATCTAAGTTTGGGGTAGCTTTGCAGTACATGAATAGTAAGTGAATGTCGTATAAAAGAAAAAAAAAACAACAACATGAAAAGAAAGAAAGAGAAAAGCGAAAAACAATAAAAGAACAGCTTTTGAAAGATGCTACATTCACTATAGATAAAAGGAAAAGAGGATTGCATAACCCTACAGGAATAATAGAAAAGAAACGTAGTGAGAGAATGATTTCATGTACTCTGAACCAAAAACCTTTGTTCAAATTTCATAACCTACCTAAACCAAAACCCCGTTACAACCCAAAAGAAAAAAAAAACCCTTGTTCCTATTTCATACCCTACCTAAACCAAAGCCCCGTTACAACCCTAAAAGACCTCAAATAGTGTGTGTGATTGTACATGTTGATAGGATGAGAGAATTTATTCAAACTTCTGATTTGATATTGCATATTGTGATTTGAGAGTGATAACACTTTAACCCAGAGAGACTTGGTGAGAGTGTGATATAAGCTGACAGGTAAAGTCATATCTCTGAGGGAAAGAGTTTCTAGCTCGTTGGCTATGTGGAAGAATCAGAAAACCTGAAAAACATCAAGAGGTCCAGTGCGAAAGATTTCAGCAGTATTGTGGTAAGAACTGTTTTACAGTAAGTTTGGGGTGACATGATCTTTGATGGTAATAAAATGTTACTTGAGGACAAGCAACAAGCTAAGTTTGGGGTTGTGATCAGTCACGATTTATGCTAGACATTCCACTATTTAACCGTAAATAAGTCAGGTAAACTGTGTAAACAGAAGCATTTTTAGTTAGATATAAGCTCAATTCTATAATATTAAGTGTGTTGTTACTTATGAGTTTCTTGAGGATATTTTACACTTTTTGGTATGTTAGCAGGTAAAAAACTAGTTTGGAAGCTCAGGGAATCAAACGTCAGATGCGAAATTAAGCCCGAGCAAGAAAACAAAAGAAAAAATCATTTTTTGGAGAACCTGTTGTCCATACGCGTATGGCCTTACATGATACGCGTATGGACCTGCCCAGTACGCGTAGCATACGCATATGACCAGAGGGATGGAAAATCAAGCAAAATAGCAAGCCTCTGGTGATACGCGTATGGGACTGGGTAGTACGCGTACCAGCCTGTGCAATACGCGTATCAGAGGCTGTCTTACGTGCAGTACGCGTATGGGACAGCTCAGTACGCGTATGGAGCACAAAATCAGGAAAAGTCCAACTGAATAGCTATTAAGAGGGCAGAACACGATTTTCCGGGGGTTGGACGATTTGGAGAGAAAAGAGACGCGTTTTGAGAGCTGGAGACTCTACGATTATCAAAGGATTCATATGTTCAAGAGTTTTCCGACGATTGAAGATTGATTCCTCACGAAATTCTGTAATGACAACAATGTTAATCTTTGTTTTTATTTCGATTATGAGTAGCTAAACCCCCCATTGCTAGGGGAGTGACCCTGATTCTGAATGTGACAGATTTGATGTTTATGAATGCATTGATTATTTCTTCTTTTCCATTGATTTGTTCTTATTACTGTTCTTTATGCTTTATTCGTCGGACCAACGAATGATGATTAATATGAATAGTTTAAGCTGGACAGCGATTATTCATTGATCTGGATAAGAACTTTGGATAGTAAAAATAACCTAGGACTAGGGATTTTCTATCTGACCGGTAATTCTTGATATTTGAATGCTTGAGTATGAACTTAATTATTTATGGACATAGTAATTAGGTTACATAATCAAAGGTCTTTTCACTAAGGAATTAGGAATAGATAATCTTGAGGACCGGAATTAATTGGACAGGAATATTGTCTAAACCTTCATAAATTATATCTGTTACAAGAAGTTTCATTCACCAAACCCTAGCAATCTTCTCTCATTTGTATCTCGCTCAATCTTTTTACTTGTTTTATTTATCTGCAATTGGTAGTATAATTAATCACAACACAAAAACCAAAGGCTTTTGTCTAATTGAAACAATCTATAAACTCTGTGTCGTCAAGCAGTCCTTGAGATCGACAAACGGGGAATTCCCTTTTATTTCTACAGTGAGAAAAATAGTACACTTGCTATTTTCCCATCAGTTAACCTGTTAACGCATTTGGTTAACCTGTTAACGCAAGACAGAATACGGTTTTTTTGGCAAATTATAACAGTGTTAACCGGTTAACTGTTAGATGCCCAAAAGTGCTTATTTGAGCTATCATATGTGGGCATCTTTCACTCTTTTGCCTTGCTAAAATTGTCATCACATTTGTTTTACATGGAATGCGTTACATTGATAAACAAGCTTGGTGCCTTTGATGTGTGTGTTATTGTGCAGGAAAGGCATGAATTAATTGATAATAAAGACACAAGAGAATTGGCAAAGGAACCAAAGAAAAGGAGCATTTCATCTGCCTGCTCGCTAGGCGAGGCTGTGGCGAAGAATGGGTTCGCTAGGCGAGCTCCTGGCGAACAGCTCCAGTAAATTAGCAAATTAATTCGCTAGGCGAGCTCAAGGCGAAGTTTGCAGCGAATTCATTCTGTTTTGGTGAAAAGTGCAGCCAACACTCACTCGCTAGGCGAGGCTCTAGCGAGTCCCCAGCGAGCATTCCAGTAGCAAAACCTCTCAACCTCGCTGGGGCGATGGTTGAGGCGTGTCCTTCGCTAGGCGAAGGTATGTTCGCTAGGCGAACATCACAGTTCACCAAGGCCCTGTTTTCTCTAGGCGCAGGGGCTTTTTGTGCTCATGGTTGACCTTCGCTAGGCGAGCCATTCTGCTCGCCTAGCGAACATGACAGTTCTGCACTTGTCTATAAGTAGCAGGTGCCACTTTTGGGCACCATACCTCATTTTTACCAACTTTTCCATTTTTTGTACTTTCTTCTAGATATTTTACAGCATTGTTTTGTGGGAGCTTTTATGCCCTAATTTCATTTCTCTTCATCTAGCAACCATCTTCCACAAAAAGAAGGTGGATTCCCATCCAACTTCGATTATCCGACTTGGATGTTGATCAACCTTCTTTCCTTACTTGCCGACCAAGCTACCATGAAAATGAGTAGCTAAGTCATCCATTTGTCAAGGTTAGATGTAGGTGATTGCTAGCTTTGTGTGTAAATGTAAGGATCCTCATATGTAAACTCTTTAACGGTAAATATATGATGAAAACTTTGTTTCTATTTAAAACCCTTTGTGTTGGTATTTGATCGAGAGATGTTTACCGATTCTTGACCTAGGTTTTCATCCAAACTTGTTTGTTAGCTAGAGATAGTAACGAATGATTTTGTTCACCATAAGGTTGAACCAAAAAGTTGTCATTTTGATCGATTGTGTTCGAGAGAAACAATGGATCAAAATAGCAAAACTCACAATGGGTGTTCGAGAGAAACGCATTGAGAGGACCTTGTGAAATTATTTATCATCTAAAGGAGTTTATAATATTGTTGACCGAGCAAATACATGCAAAGTGATCATTGAAACCTAACTTTGACAATATTTCTCATATTAATCAAAACATAACTTTTACCGCAATTCATTACTTTGTATGCAAGATAATTTGATTAAAACCAAAACCCTATTGTTACATTAAGTTAAGATTAATTCAACCATTGAACGGCAGTGATATCTTACAATCTCTGTGGATACGATAACAAAAACCCGACACGAAATATACATTTCAACAAAATGGCGCCGTTGCCGGGGATTGTAAATTGATATTGCGAGCATCGCAATGGTTGTTTAAGTTTTAGCTTGTGAATTTTTGACTTGTGCTTGTAAGTTGTTTGGTTTAGTGTGCAGCTTACGTTTTATGCGAGGGCAAATCCCTGTGGACGAACTTCTTTTTGATCCTGAGATTGAGAGAACCGCAAGGAGGCTCAATAGCAAAACGAGACGTAGGAGGCAACAGGCTAGACAACGCCAAGAGCAAGGAGAAAGTTCTTCGACCACAAATCCACACCCATTCATACCAAACATGGAGCCACAACCACCACCACCTATTTCTACTCCATGTATCAATAGTCCAAGGAACACCGCTCAGTTTGCCAACCAAACAGGAAGGCAAGCTGAGATGAAGACGGGAACTCTGAATTTATTATATGGGAGTCCATTCACCGGAATGGACCATGAAGACCCATTTGCTTTTCTCACAAAATTTTATGAGATAGCATTGGCTGCCGGAGTGGATCAGGCTCAGGAGCTTCCGTTGTTCAGACGATTGTTTCCCCACGCTTTGCTCGGTAAAGCAAAGGATTGGTATCTTGATCAAACACCTGCCGTAATGACCGACTGGAATGTGTTAGAAGAGAAATTCATTGAAAGATTTTTCTCTCATAACCGATTCATGGAATCAAAGACGGCCATCTCGGTGTTTTCTCAAGGAACCAGTGAATCTTTGAATGAAGCGTGGGAGAGATTCAAGTCCATGCTTAGGAAATGTAAAGGGCATGGATTTGATGAATTAACTCAAATCCATATCTTCAGAAATGGACTTCAACCAAACTGTAAGACGTTGTTGGATGCCACCTCGGGTGGCTCGTTGATGTCAAAAAGTGCCGAAGAAGCCACAAACATTATCAACCGTATGGCTTTGAATGATCTTCAAAGTCAAAGTCGTGGAAATTCTTTGAAGAAGGCGGGAGTGCTTGAGTTAGGGACGAATGATGCCATACTTGCCCAAAACAAGCTCATCTCACAACAAGTGGAACTCTTAACGCAACAAATAAAAGAGTTAAGAGAACCGTCAAAAGCTAAACAAATAGCTTGTTGTGAACTTTGTAAAGGTGAACATGACACCGGATTTTGTCCACCTCCCGGTTTTGACGAAGTAAATTACATGGCCAATCAACGGGACTATCAACCAAGACAACAACAACCTTATCAACCGCACCCTCAACAACAACAACAACAACAATTCCAAGGGAACCAAGGGTTCCAACCTAGAAGCAACTATTATCATAACCAAGGTTATGGAGGTGGTTCTTCTAGCCGTCAAAACCCTCCCCAAAATCCGTATCAATCTCAACCACCGCCGGTAGTCAATTCTAAATTGGAAGAGACATTGACGCAATTCATGCAAATGTCAATGGCCAATCAAAAGAGTAATGACGCGGCCATAAAAAATCTTGAAACTCAAGTTGGGCAACTTGCCAAGCAACTAGCTGAACAACAAACCGGTCCTTCTTTCTCGGCTAATACGCAAACAAATCCTAAGGAGCATTGTAAGGCGATTATGACGAGAAGTGGGAGGGAGTTGGGTAGTGAAAATGAAAAAAGAGTTGAGAGTGAACAAAGAGAGAAAGAGAAGGAGATTGAGGAGGAAATAGTGGAAGAAAATGTTGATGGTGAAGTAGGAGTGTGGAGTGATGAGGAAGTAGTTGAAAAGAATAAAAAACCAGGTGAAGTTGAAAAAGAAAAAGGTGTGGAGGAAGAGGAAAATAAAAGTGATGAGGTAATAAGTGAGGTAGTGAAGAAGCCTAGATGGAAAAGTGCTAGAATTGCAAAGGGAAAGGAGGTAGTGAGCGCTACTCCGGTCCAAAATCTCCCTTACCCTCATGCTCCCTCCAAAAGGGAAAATGAACGGCATTACGCCCGGTTCATGGATATTTTTAAGCAATTACAAATTAACATTCCGTTTGCTGAAGCTTTGGAACAAATGCCAAAGTATGCCAAATTCATGAAGGACATACTGACCAAAAAGCGGAGGTATACGGAACCGGAGACCATCGTCCTTGATGCGAGCTGTAGTGCCATCATTCAAAGGACGCTTCCTAAGAAAGAGGTTGATCCGGGAAGAGTTACATTGCCGGTTAAGATTGGTGACGTTTATGTCGGGAAGGGACTTATTGACTTGGGGTCGAGCATAAATCTTATACCTTTGTCAATTATCAAGAGGCTTGGCAACATCGAGATTAAGTCCATCCGAATGACATTACAATTGGCGGATAAGTCGACGACCCATCCTCATGGCGTAGCCCAAGATGTGTTGGTGAAGGTCGACAAATTCTTTTTCCCGGTGGATTTTATTGTAATTGATATGGAGGAAGATGATGATGCTCCGCTCATATTGGGACGACCATTCATGAAGACCGCAAGAATGATGATTGATGTTGATGACGGTTTAATGAAGGTGCGTGTTCAAAATGAGGAGGTCACATTTGATCTATTCGAGGCGATGAAGCATTCCAAGGACAGAAATGATAGCTTTCACATCGATGTGATCGAAGACGCTATTATGGAAGTTTCAAAGCATATCCACGAGATATCTCCTATGGAGTTAGCTCTCGACGACTCATTGGAGGTTTTCACTGTTGAGGAGGAGCTAGCTCTTGAGGAATGCTTAAAGGAACTTGATAGCTTGGAAGACCTACAACCGTGGGAAGTAGAGGAAGAAAATTTGAAGAAGGAGGTAATTGACGAGAAAGTGCCAATTGAATTAAAAGAGTTACCTTCGACTTTGAAATATGTGTTTCTAGATGAGACCGAGGCAAAGCCGGTCATCATAAGCAACCTTTTGACAAAAGAAGAAGAAGCCCGTCTAATCATTGTGCTAAAAACCAATCAAGAAGCTATGGGTTGGACTCTTTCCGATCTAAAAGGAATTAGTCCATCCTATTGTATGCACAAGATTTTGATGGAGGAGGATTTCAAGCCGGTAGCTCAACCACAACGCCGCTTAAATCCTACGATGAAAGAGGTTGTAAGAAAGGAAGTGGTGAAGCTTTTGGATGCGGGAATGATTTACCCGATCTCGGATAGTCCGTGGGTTAGTCCCGTGCACGTGGTTCCGAAGAAGGGTGGAATGACCGTAATCCGTAATGACAAAGACGAATTGATCCCGACTAAAGTTGCAACGGGGTGGAGAATGTGTATAGATTATAGACGGTTGAATACCGCGACTCGTAAGGACCATTTTCCACTCCCATTTATGGATCAAATGCTTGAAAGACTATCGGGCCAACAATACTATTGTTTTTTGGACGGCTACTCCGGGTACAACCAAATTGCGGTTGACCCGGTTGATCATGAGAAGACGGCTTTCACGTGTCCGTTTGGAGTGTTCGCATACAGAAAAATGCCTTTTGGGCTTTGCAATGCGCCGACGACCTTCCAACGATGTGTCCAAGCTATTTTTGCCGATCTGATAGAAAAAACAATGGAAGTCTTTATGGATGACTTCTCGGTGTTTGGTGGGACGTTTAGTCTATGCTTGGCAAATTTGAAGACGGTGTTGGAAAGGTGTGTGAAGACCAATTTGGTGCTAAATTGGGAAAAGTGTCACTTCATGGTGATCGAGGGGATCGTGCTAGGCCACAAAGTCTCTAAAAGGGGGCTTGAAGTGGATAGAGCTAAGGTTGAAGTAATTGAAAAATTACCCCCTCCGGTGAATGTGAAGGGCATCCGTAGTTTTTTGGGGCACGCGGGGTTCTACCGGCGCTTCATCAAGGACATCTCAAAGGTGGCTAAGCCTTTGAGCAATTTGCTCGCCAAAGATCAGGTATTTCTCTTCACCGAAGATTGTTTGCAAGCTTTCGAGGTTTTAAAAGAAAAATTGGTTACCGCTCCAATAATAGTCGCTCCCGATTGGAATGAAAATTTTGAACTAATGTGTGACGCGAGTGACTATGCCGTTGGAGCGGTACTTGGCCAAAGGAAAGACAAAACTTTTCATGCTATACATTATGCGAGTAAGGTTCTTAACGAGGCTCAAATAAATTATGCCACAACGGAAAAAGAACTACTCGCAATAGTGTATGCGCTAGAAAAGTTTAGGTCCTATCTTATAGGGTCTAAAGTCGTTGTGTATACCGACCACGCGGCGATTAAATATCTGCTAACCAAGCCGGATTCGAAGCAAAGGCTCATCCGTTGGATCCTCTTGTTACAAGAATTCGATGTCGAAATCAAAGACAAGAAGGGGTCGGAAAACTTGGTAGCGGATCATTTATCCCGCTTAGTGAATGTCGAGGTTACCGCATCTGAAAAGGAAATCCGGGAAGAATTTCCTGATGAAAAATTGTTTAAGGTTCAAGTTAGGCCGTGGTTTGCAGACTTTGCAAACCACAAGGCTAGTGGTTTTGTGCCGGCCGACCTAACTTCGAACCAAAAGAGGAAGTTCCTTTCGGATGCGAAGTATTATGTTTGGGATGACCCATACTTGTTTAAGTTGGGTAGCGATAACCTGTTAAGGAGATGCGTAACTGGTGATGAAGCCCAGAGCATCCTTTGGCATTGTCACAACTCGCCTTATGGCGGACATTATAATGGGGTTAGAACGGCCACTAAAATTCTTCAATCGGGATTTTATTGGCCAACTATTTTCAAAGACGCACATACCCATGCGCAAAGTTGTGACAGTTGCCAAAGAAGTGGTGGGATAGGTAAGAGAGATGAGATGCCTCTCCAAAATATCCAAGAAGTGGAAGTGTTCGATTGTTGGGGCATCGATTTTGTAGGACCTTTCCCACCCTCTTACGGGAATGAGTACATGCTTGTGGCTGTTGATTATGTCTCGAAGTGGGTTGAGGCGATTGCCTCACCTCGGGCGGATGCCAAAACGGTGATAAATTTTTTAAAGAAAAACATCTTTTCCCGTTTTGGAACCCCCCGAGTGTTGATAAGTGACGGAGGGTCACACTTTTGCAATGCACCTTTGGAAACAATTCTAAAACATTATGGTGTGTCGCATAGGGTGACAACTCCGTACCACCCTCAGGCTAACGGGCAAGCGGAGGTCTCTAATCGAGAGATTAAGAGAATCCTAGAAAAAACCGTGTCCAATTCTAAAAAAGAGTGGTCCCAAAAATTGGACGAAGCATTATGGGCCTACCGTACGGCCTTTAAAGCTCCAATTGGCCTAACTCCGTTTCAATTGGTATTGGTAAAACTTGCCATTTGCCGGTTGAATTGGAGCACAAGGCCTTGTGGGCCATAAAGTTTTTAAATTTTGAAAATGAGGCGGCCGGTGAAAAAAGGAAAGTACAACTTCTTGAGTTGGAGGAGATGCGCAATGCCGCATACCACTCAAGTTGGTTGTACAAGGAGAAAGCAAAGAAATATCACGACAAGAAGATCCGAACCAAAGAATTCGTGCCCGGACAATTGGTCTTATTGTTCAACTCCCGGTTGAAGTTGTTTCCCGGGAAGTTGAAATCAAAATGGTCCGGGCCATTTCGGGTGAAAGAAGTAAAAGAATACGGGGCCATTATCATTGAAGACATGGACGAGAAAGATAGTTGGACCGTGAATGGCCAACGATTGAAAGTGTATCTCGGCGGTCATGTGGATCGCGAGAGTTGTGCTCAGCCGCTCGATGCTCCTCTGTGAGCATCGCACCGTCGAGCTTAGCCGACGTTAAACAAGCGCTAGTTGGGAGGCACCCCAACATTGTAAGTATTTCCTGTTTTATGTTTTCTGTTGTAGTGAGTACACTGTGCTGAACCCATGCTGGATGACTTGCAAGTGCAGCATTTGCCAATGCACTTGCTGTCATGCTCGCTTGCATCTCGCTAGGCGAGGCAGAAGCGAGCATGCTCGCTAGCTGCTCGCTAGGCGAGGCAGCAGCGAGCGCTGCAGTACTGTTTGCTATTTAAATCTCAGCAGGGCCATTTTGCCCTTACCTTCAAAAATTTGTCTGAACGGCTCTGCTGAGGATTTTGTGCGTGGCTTCTCAAACTCCCTCCTTTGCATCTTTATCACCGACACGTGCTTCTTTCGGTAGATTGCAAACTCTCCCCACTTCTCTTTTCCAAATCCGTATACCTAAGGTTTGCCCTATTACATGTTTCTTTTTGATTGCACTCTTAATTTCCAAATGTGAATTGCAAATAGGGAAGTGTAGTATGGGAAATTGAGGTTGCATGTGATGTTTTGGGAGTTTGCAATGTTTGTATATTTAGGTTTTCAAATTGGGGATTTAGGATTACTTTAGGTTTTGCATGCAATTAGGCAATCCCCAATAGCATAGAACGATTCATTGTCATGAGAAATTATTAGGTTCTGTGTGGGAACCATTAGAGTACGGGTTTTGGGGAAAACATCTTTGAAAATGCAGAAAATCCCAAAACCCGTAAGGTTCGCTAGCAGCTCGCTAGGCGACCTGGGGCGAGAGTTCGCTGCAACTTCGCTAGGCGAAGCAGCAGCGAACATGACAGTATTTTGATGTATGTTTTAATGGCTAATCTGTGTGTTGGTGTGTGTTGTTTCTTTGTATCTTTTGCAGATGGAGTCTAGATCTGGAGCTGGTAAGAAAAGAAAGGGAGCTGCAACTACTTCCAGGACCGTGCCGATTCAATTCGATACCGACAAGTTTGTCGGTCCAAAACAGGCGGCACGGTACATCGCTTTGGAGAAGCGAAAAATACTTCCTGAGAGGCGTTTTCTGATCAACCCACAGGGCACTTACAGAACTTTCGCCGGGTTGATAGACGCCAAGAAGTGGGATAGGTTGATAAGTCCCTTGGAGCATTACGACATTGCTACAGTGCGGGAGTTCTATGCTAACGCACTGCCCGACGACGACGAGCCCTTCACTTGGGTTTCTAGAGTTGCCGGGCGTGAAATTCCATTTGACAGGGATGCTATCAACCGAATCCTAGGGGAACCGCTCCAGCTGGGAGCTGATCAGAGAGACCAGTACCACACCGACCTCAGGCTTCATAAAGATGTCCCTGCCATTACCGCCGACCTGCTTTTGCCTGGGAGATCGGTTGAGCCGAACCCATCTGGGGTTCCTGTGAGATATCACCGGGAGGACATGACTCCCATGGCTCAGCTGATCCTACTCTTGGTTTTGACCAACATCCAGCCCAAATCACACACTTCTACTGTGCCGATCCCAGTGGCACATTTAGTCCATTCCATTCTCACAAATGTTGAGATAGATGTCGCGAGGATAATCGCCAATGAGCTGAAGACCGTGGTTGAGAGCGGGCTTAAGTCAGGGGCTCGTGTTAATTGCCCCTTGGCTTTCCCGTGTTTGATTATGAGCTTATGTGTTCAGGCTCGGGTGAGACTTCCGTCTCGTGGGCAGGTTCGAATCCCGGCACCTATCGATGATAGGTATGTGGCTAAGTATTGTAGAGCTAAGACTTCTGGTGGCAGTGCAGCCTCAGGAAGTACTCGGGCTGCTGATGGTCCTAGTGCTTCTTCTCCCGGACTTGATCCGTACCTGAGGGCTGTGTGTGACTACAGTTTTGAGTGGATGGCAGCATCCCAACGAGCTATGATTGATATGCATAACAGTATGCAGAGGTTGGAGCTGCAAGGTAATGACCCCTCCGGTGCTCGAGCATTGTTAGCGCGTGAGCAGTTTATGCTTAACGCTAATTGGCCTGTGGACAGGCCAGTCTATGGTGAGGGGGTGGACGCTGAGGCTGCTGATGATGATGATGTTGATGATGAGGCTACCGGTTCTGAGGCCGGTAGCGAAGAGGAGTCCTGAGCCCTTTGTGGGTTGAGTATTTGTACTTTTTCAGTTTTTATGTCATTTTTTATTTGTATTTTTGAATTTTGTATTTTGACCATGGGTTGTACTATTGGGGTGTTTTGTCCCCCACGAACAAATTTTTATTTTCAGTTAATGTTATTTAATTATGTTTTTAATTTTGTGTGTTTAATAAATTTTTGGTTGAATGAGTGGCAAACCCTTCTAGATTGGTTGCTCCTCAAGAAGTACCCAATGAAGGTGCATCCGAGCTTGGATGGCAATGATAAGAATTAACAAGTGAATGAAGCTAAGGTACATGGTTACCGTCGGCTAGAATTTTAGAATGCATTAGGAACTTTACTCTTTTTGGTAAAATGAATATTGTCTCTGTGCAACATAATTGAATGAATGTTTCATCTAGAACTTAAAACCACAAATTGTGAGGAAACCTCCATTGTTCACTTAAATGCTGGATTCTAATAAGTTTTGTTGATTCATGTGATTCATTATTTGTCTTTTATTATTGTGAAATTGTGGAAGCAATTAGAAATGATCAAGGCACTTGTTTTCTTTCGAGCACAACTACATCCAAAAACAACTTACCTGTGAGCAGAGAGAGTATTTGTTAACCCCTTTGAGCCTAAACAGTTGAATCTCGGCTTGAAATAAAGCGAGATCTCAAAAATCTTTTTTTTACAACCCGGAAAATCTTGATTATTGTTCTTTTGCCGTAAAAAGTTAAGAGCATTCACTTAGGGTGTGGAAGAAATAAGTTGGGGAGAACGAAAAAGAATTGGTAAGTACCACAACTCTTGAAAAAGAAAAGAAAAACCGAGCAAGCATAGAAAAATATATGTATAGAAAATGTAGAAAATAAACATCTGTTTTGTATATTTGATGTGAAAGAAAAGAACAAAAATAGAAAGAATGAAAAAAATGCTTGCTTGGAAGAAAAATAGTGAAAAATAAAAGTGGAGTTGTGGAATATGTGTTGTGAAGGTTACAAATAAGAAACAAAGGAAACAAAGTCGAGTAGTGTGAATAATACTGTGAATGTCTCTTTTGCATCGGCACTTTCGTTTCAATGGCCTTAGAAATGACCCTTGTTTGTTAACCTAACCAAGCTTCAACCGAAAAGCCCTTAGTGATCTTTTTGCTTCCACAATAGCATTTTTAATTGATTAGACATTGTATGAATCTGTTTGATTTCTTCATTATTTGTTAGAGAGTGAGATTAGTCCCGCGGTTGCAAACGCGCAAAATCTTCATTCCTTATTCGAAGAGGAGAGATAGGATGATTCATTCAGAATAGTATTGTTGTAGATAGATAAATATTTTGCGTTGCTATTTAAGTTTAAGTTCCTAGGTATTATTTTATTCGAACCGTTGGAACTTGTATATGCGAATTTCGCTTGTGTTTGAGCCGTTTATCCAACTTCGGAGAAACCGTTTCTTAATGCAAATCCTCTTGTCTTTCAAGAGGCATACTTTGCTTGAGGACAAGCAAGAATCTAGTTGGGGAGAGTTGTTAGATGCCCAAAAGTGCTTATTTGAGCTATCATATGTGGGCATCTTTCACTCTTTTGCCTTGCTAAAATTGTCAAAATCACATTTGTTTTACATGGAATGCGTTACATTGATAAACAAGCTTGGTGCCTTTGATGTGTGTGTTATTGTGCAGGAAAGGCATGAATTAATTGATAATAAAGACACAAGAGAATTGGCAAAGGAACCAAAGAAAAGGAGCATTTCATCTGCCTGCTCGCTAGGCGAGGCTGTGGCGAAGAATGGGTTCGCTAGGCGAGCTCCTGGCGAACAACTCCAGTAAATTAGCAAATTAATTCGCTAGGCGAGCTCAAGGCGAAGTTTGCAGCGAATTCATTCTGTTTTGGTGAAAAGTGCAGCCAACACTCACTCGCTAGGCGAGGCTCTAGCGAGTCCCCAGCGAGCATTCCAGTAGCAAAACCTCTCAACCTCGCTGGGGCGAAGGTTGAGGCGTGTCCTTCGCTAGGCGAAGGTATGTTCGCTAGGCGAACATCACAGTTCACCAAGGCCCTGTTTTCTCTGGGCGCAGGGGCTTTTTGTGCTCATGGTTGACCTTCGCTAGGCGAGCCATTCTGCTCGCCTAGCGAACATGACAGTTCTGCACTTGTCTATAAGTAGCAGGTGCCACTTTTGGGCACCATACCTCATTTTTACCAACTTTTCCATTTTTTGTACTTTCTTCTAGATATTTTACAGCATTATTTTGTGGGAGCTTTTATGCCCTAATTTCATTTCTCTTCATCTAGCAACCATCTTCCACAAAAAGAAGGTGGATTCCCATCCAACTTCGATTATCCGACTTGGATGTTGATCAACCTTCTTTCCTTACTTGCCGACCAAGCTACCATGAAAATGAGTAGCTAAGTCATCCATTTGTCAAGGTTAGATGTAGGTGATTGCTAGCTTTGTGTGTAAATGTAAGGATCCTCATATGTAAACTCTTTAACGGTAAATATATGATGAAAACTTTGTTTCTATTTAAAACCCTTTGTGTTGGTATTTGATCGAGAGATGTTTACCGATTCTTGACCTAGGTTTTCATCCAAACTTGTTTGTTAGCTAGAGATAGTAACGAATGATTTTGGTCACCATAAGGTTGAACCAAAAAGTTGTCATTTTGATCGATTGTGTTCGAGAGAAACAATGGATCAAAATAGCAAAACTCACAATGGGTGTTCGAGAGAAACGCATTGAGAGGACCTTGTGAAATTATTTATCATCTAAAGGAGTTTATAATATTGTTGACCGAGCAAATACATGCAAAGTGATCATTGAAACCTAACTTTGACAATATTTCTCATATTAATCAAAACATAACTTTTACCGCAATTCATTACTTTGTATGCAAGATAATTTGATTAAAACCAAAACCCTATTGTTACATTAAGTTAAGATTAATTCAACCATTGAACGGCAGTGATATCTTACAATCTCTGTGGATACGATAACAAAAACCCGACACGAAATATACATTTCAACAAAATGGCGCCGTTGCCGGGGATTGTAAATTGATATTGCGAGCATCGCAATGGTTGTTTAAGTTTTAGCTTGTGAATTTTTGACTTGTGCTTGTAAGTTGTTTGGTTTAGTGTGCAGCTTAAGTTTTATGCGAGGGCAAATCCCTGTGGACGAACTTCTTTTTGATCCTGAGATTGAGAGAACCGCAAGGAGGCTCAATAGCAAAACGAGACGTAGGAGGCAACAGGCTAGACAATGCCAAGGTCATCTGGAACATCACGAGGCACAGGATCAGAGCTTCGGCATGAATTCGGAACCGGAACCACAGATCAAGGTCATCTAGAACCCAAGGTCATCTGGAACCCATACCTCAGAACCAAGTCACCAACAAGAACCAAGAGTCACCAACAGAATACGGTCACCAATAGATCAAGTCACCAACGGTACCTGTAATGATTCATTCCCTCCCCACTCACGGGTGTCATCTAGGCCAGGGTAAGGTCAAGAGAAACGCAGGATAAACAACCCTTTCAAGAATATCATCATATACACACCAGATGTATGCAACGATAATACCCTATCAGGGTCTGAACTGCTCGTGATATCATGTTCCGCTAAGTGGCGCCATACCACCCGCTTCCCATGAATCACTCTATTCCTAGGTATCCTAGAGTTTGCTCATAGCCTGGGTATTGGGCCTTTTACCTCTTGTAACTCCCACCCACCAGAGAAATAGATACACAGCCAGCACAATGATAATATGATGCATGCAAACACATATGCACATATATACAATCACATCATAATAATGAGTGCAATAAATAAAATAGTAAAAGCAACCAAAACTATCCTAAAGAGCGCTAGATTGACTCGCTTAGGGAAGATGGACCAGCAAGAGGTCAACTTCTCTGTAGTCCCCAGTGGAGTCGCCAGCTGTCGCATTACGCGAAAAACCGGCGGGAAAAGACACAGAGCCGCCACCGTGCGTTATTCATCCCAAAGGCGGGACAGGAAACGCTCGAAGTAAACCTGGAAAGGTAATGGTCTTACGACCAGATATTGCAAGGATCGGGAGTCGGTTATGCGAAGGGAAGGTATTAGCACCCCTACGCATCCGTCGTACTCGACGGGATCCACGCTCAAGAGAATAGAATAAGGTTGCTAATAAACTGCTCAAAAACTACACAAAACTGGAATGAAACATAGACGACCAATAAACTTAATTGAGTTCACCACCAAAGACCTACAACACAATCAACATTAGTTAAACAAAGTGAATTGCATCTCAAGCAAGGAGATCACATCATTCATTAGAACTTATTGCTTGAACCTGAAATGCACAGCTCAAAATGTGAGTACAAACCCCTAGGGCAAAGCCTAGGGTCAAAGGTGAGGAAAAAAGTCAAAACAGCAACCAAAACTCAACATAAAGCTCATTTAAACAAGCAAGAAGATGTCCTAAAAAGGACCAAATCAAAAGCATTAAGCAAAGTCATTAATTGCACAAGATAAGGCAAAAGGTACACAAGGTGATCACAATTGGACATGAAGAATCAAAATTCCATATTAAAACAGATATGACTCAAACAATCATGGAAATTTTTATGTGCACACAACATGTCAAAAATGATCATCATGCCAAAAGTTATAAATAAAGGAGCTCAATTGATAAGGCAATGAAAATGGAGAAGATCAACATCAAATTGTGTGACACACATTGTCACACCATATTAGCACGTGCCTAAAACAGAAATGAAAAATGATAAAAATGCACAACCAAGCCTCAAAAATCACACAACATGTTGAGAATCAGCACACAAAATTTCATGGCAATTGGATCATTATTGAGCATTTCACATTAGTTTGAATGAAGCAATGTCACAAAAGCATACATGTCCAAAGGATCAAGCACATTTTAATTCCAGAGATGATAAAAATCATGAAACCACCACCAAAAAATAATAGACAACCACATGAACATTTTGCAAAAAATTGGGAATTAATTGGAATCATTTTCAATTTGATATGATTTTTCAAAGTTTGGTAAAAATATTTGAAATAATGAACAAAACACATGGAAATTGGAGGGAAAGGAGAATGCTGAATTAATTTGAAAACATGGCTCAGGCTGGAATCGAGCTCGATACAAGGAGGCTACAGGCGCGCCTCAAAACGCACAGCTTAAGTAATTGACATGGCATCCCAGTCAGCCAGTCAATGCACACAAGGCTCAGTCAAAGGAGCCACAACCTATGAACGCGCCAACGAAGCGCCATGCAAGCAACTAGCAAACAGAATTAAACAAAACAAATGGAAAACAGAAGGATCGAACACACGAGGCCTTGGTAACGGGCGCTTCTACAGTGCTTTTTAAAGCTTTGAACCAGCCAAACCCTAAGCCTGTACAGGCACGGCGGTGCACGGTGGAAACCACCGTCTTCCTCATGAAGACGGTGGTGAACAGTAACACCTCATAATTTTTTTTGTAGAATTCGCTCATGAGTACATCATTTGAAAGCTTACAACATGAGGAGTTCAAATCCCCTATTATTTCATCCTAACTACTCGTGAATCATGCAAATCGATGAAAAGAAAATTTCACATCCAAACTTTAAACTCATATATCTCCATCAATACTCGTCCATTTTTCAAGAATTTTATATCAATAGAATCAGCAGAACACGCACTATACAATTATGGCAAGTAAACAAAGAATTAAGAGATGCGAAATTCTGACCTCTTGAAGCTCCAACAATGGCAGTAGTGGATTCTGGTGCCTAGCAATGTGTAGATCTCTTCTATCAACCTTGTTATCACTTCTGAAGCATGAATCAACTCTTGGAAAGGCTTGGATCTAGCTAAATCTTCAAAACTCCATGTTCATGTTCATGTATGGAATTGCTTGATTCTTCACCAATTTATTCAATCAATAACTTGAATTCTACCAAATGATGATCAAGAAACCAGAATATGCAATAAAAATCAAGAGTTATGTGGAAAAAATTTGAATTATGGTGGAGAGAAATTTTGGAGGGAAAGTTTGGATCTAGATCTAGAATTGTGTATATGAAAATTCTGTTAGGATTTACTATTTATATGCTGTGTTAATCCATTTGCTAATCATGCTTAAGCTTGGCTAATGAAATTTTAAGAAGAAAAGAGGTGCATGACCAAAATTAATTTTCCACCTCATGCATGGCAATCCCACGTAAACAGTAGACAATGCCCATGCAATTACTCTTAGAATCCTTTTATGAACACAATGGAATGATCAAAAGGCTCATGTGATGCACCAATTTCAAATTCATGATTTTCCCTCCAAAATGAGCATGAATGAGAAAATGGTTATGTGATGAAATTTCATGCAATGTGATGAATGATTTGGAAAATACATTTCATGAGAAAAAATATGCAAAAAGAGGCACTCATTTTGGAGTTTTAGATCAAAAGTTATGGCCTTTTGAAGTTCCATGCACACTTGGCAATGATTTGATCATATCTCCTCAACCATTCATGAGATGCTCATGATCTTGGACTTTTTCGAAATGGGAGAGAAATATCTTCAACTTTCATGTTGGAAAAAATTTCATTTGAAGCTTATTTGATGTTGGAAAGTCAAGTTGAACTTGGTTCAAAAACTTGCCATTTTTGGAAACTTGAAATTACAGGTCACTTTCCATTTTGGGAAACTTTTGATCTGGCTTCAAATTCTTCAAGGTAGATGTTTGACATGATGAATAAACCTATTTGGGACATGAATGAAGTGTCTCAAACCATTCCTCCACCTCCTAGCCCTCAGTTGACTTTCAGTTGACTTTTATGGGCCCTAGATGACCTGAAACTGCACTGTGGACTTTTGAGCCTTTAGCACTTGGTCAAGTTGCTTCAAAATGAACCTTGGGATCATATAAGATCTTGTGAATAATCATGTGGCCTCTATCTCAAGGAAAACTTGGTCTCCTGCACAGATGAATTCTCTTGATGCCAGTCTTGACTGATAAGATGCAATGTACTATGCAATGTGAATGTAATATCAATGACCTAAAATGAAATGAATGCATGAGTAAGGGGGTGCAAATTTGAGGTGCTACACATACCACCCGCTTCCCATGAATCACTTTATTCCTAGGTGTCCTAAAGTTCACTCATAGCCTGGGTATTGGGCCTTTTACCTCTTGTGACTCCCACCCAACAGAGCAACAGATACACAACCAACACAATGGTAATATGTTGCATGCAAACACATATGCACATATGTACAATCACAGCATAATAATGAATGCAATAAATAAAGCAGTAAAAGCAACCAAAACTATCCTAAAGGGCGCTAGGACTGACTCGCTTAGGGAAGTGTCCCCAGCAGAGTCTCCAGCTGTCGCATTCGCGAAAAACAACCGGCGGGAAAAGACACAGAGCCGCCACCGTGTGTTATTTATCCCAAAGGAGGGAAAGGAAACGCTCGAAGTAAACCTAAGAAAGGGAAAGGAATGGTCTTACGACCAGAGACTGCAAGGTACGGGAGTCGGTTATGCGAAGGGAAGGTATTAGCACCCCTACGCATCCATCGTACTCGACGGGATCCACGCTCAAAAGAATAGAAGAAGGTTGCTAAAAAGACTGCTAAAAAACTGCACAAAACTGGAGCAAAACACAGGCGAAAGAAGACGGAGAAAGCGGACTCGGCAGGATATCGCATCCTGGGCCTACGTAGTTTGTCAGACACAAACATCAGAGTCGACGTAGTTCGGGGATATGGGGAACGTGCTCGCTAGGACATCGCATCCTATGCATACGTATCTTCTCTAATCAGAGTAAGAATCAGAGCACTCGTAACTCGGCTAACACATGCCGAAACAAAACACTAAAACGAGACGCTGAGACGTCTAACGAAACACACAACAGGAAATGGAATGCCAATCAATGGACTTACATCCAACTCCAAACAAAACAAACCCAATGGGAAACCGAATGCCAATCGTTGGACTTACATCAGACTCCAAACCAACAAACACAAACAGGAAACCAAACGCCAATCGCTGTACTTACATCAGACTCCAAACACGCACACAAGTGGGTGGAAAAGGAAAAAGGGTGCCCGGAGAGATCAGCTCAATCTCCTGCCTACATACCTCATCTGGTATGATGATCAGGGTGACGTAGTTCCCCTTAACAGGGAAGAAACTCCTAACCAGAGACTAGGGAGATAACAAACTAATAGGGAGACTACGACTCGAGCCTAAAAGTTGTCATGCATACGATCCCTAAGTTGAGGTCTCTAAATCAGAACCTAACTCGCACAGGAAGCAAGTCAATCACACAGCAAGTAAGCAACACAGGTGAACAGGTATCACACACTATATGCAAACAAGTGGCTCATACAAGGCTGGGCTTTAGTCAAGGGGTCATATCAACCTCGACAAACAAGCCAATACTGGAAGGGTATGAAGGGCTCTTAACCACTGACATTGACCGTCAGGGTGAGCAGATGAAAGGATAATGAGGATAAGACCTCATAGCTCTTAACCCGGGCCTGGGTGAGCTTGAATCAATGAAAACGTGGGGATCCAGAATGTGGGACCCTACTCCACTTGACTGACTCTATGTACAAAGATCTTGGGTTAGGTTCAAGAGCATCAGCATGTAGTGCGAGCATAATGAACGACTCAACGATTAACAGGGGATTGATTGCTAATCCCTTCTATTTGTTAATTGCCTCTTCACTTAGGAGGACTTGAAGTACATGGCACAAATATAAACAATCACAGTCATTGCCTCTTAAGGAGGACTTCAGCCAAATGCCTGCCAAAAGAAACGACAGGGCTTCCAGACTACATGGAGTTAGAGAATTATTACCTAGGTGGTATGCCAACCACAAGCAAAGCAAAGCTCAAGCAATGAGCTAAAGCAACTAAAGTACCTGTAAGAAAATCAAACAAGTCAATATTCACATTCAGACAAACAACCAACAGTCAGCAGTGTTACAACTTCCAATATGTACATAAAGCAAGTCCTAAAAGGCAATCACTCAAATGAGTCCACCACCAAAGGACCTATAACACAACAAAGGTTAGTTAAACAAAGTAAATTGCATCTCAAACAAGGAGATCACATCATCCATTAGCACTAATTGCTTGAACCTGAAATGCAAAGCTCAAAAGGTGAGTACAAACCACTAGTGCAAAGACTAGGGTCAAAGGTAAGGCAAAAAGTCAAAACAGCAACCAATATCCAACATGAAGCATATTTATTCAATCAAGAACATGTCCTAAAAAGGACCAAACCTAAAGCATCAAGCAAAGTCATCACATGAGCAAGATATGGCAAAGGCAATTACAAAGCTCACAATTGGACATCAAGAATCAAAATTCCATATTAAAATAGAAATGAATCAAACATTCATGAAATTTTTTATGTGCATATGTAAGACCCCAATTTTGGGCCCTAAGATCCCTCATGGCCCATATCATTCATATCATAACCTCAAGGATCATTGCATGCCTTTGTCCCCTCCTAGTGGGTAGATTGCCTTGTAGGTTTGTTTCTTGATCACCAAGCATAATTTGCATTTGTATATTTTTTGCTTTCATATGTTTATCATTCAAAAAGTGCAAAAATATTGTCAGTCTAACCTTGTTGCTTGCAGTTGAAGCAATCATCAGCAATTAGGTCAAAGTCAGTCATTGATCAGTCAAAGCAATGGATGGTGGCCATTCTTGCAGAATTTGGGCATCATGATCATTAATCAAAAGTTCATACATCTTATGACATCATTGGAAGTCAAGTTCTCAAGGATTTAGGGTTTGGAATTCATCAGAAGAAGTTCAATCAGTCCAAAACCCTAGAAAAGTCAAACTTGGTCAACAGTTGATTTAATCAGAGATTTGATGGATAAAATTGATCTGAAGGAGCTCATTCATGCTTGTATAAGCCTCATCTATCATGTTCAACCTCATCATGGAAGAAAATCAAGTGAAATCAGAAATTCTCCAGAAATAGAAAGTGGACCTGTAATTTCAACTGCCAAAAATGGAAACTTCTTGATCTTAAACTTACATCATGATACAAGCTTCAAATGATTTTTTGCCCAACATGAAAGTTGAAGATCTTGTCTTCCCATTTTCAAAAAGTCCAAGAACTCTCAAATCCCATGCGTGGTTGTCAAGATATGATCAAATCATTTTCACCAATTTTTGAACTTCAACAAGCCATATCTCTCAAACCATAAGGCCAAATTTGGTGAGGTTTTTTCCTACAAGCCACATTTTTCATCCTCTTTCCAAAGATATAAATTTCATGACCTAAAACCTTACCATTCAAAATGGCATTTTTGGACCTTTTGCATTTAAATTCAAAGTTTGACCAAACTTTGACTTTTTGAGTCTTTGACTTTTTCTTGATTTGGCCAATTGGGAAATGTTCCATATATCATTTATGATTTGTTCCAAGCCTAAAATCATAACCATACCACCATTACACCATCATTTTTAACCAAAATGCAAAAACTTGAAAATTGGCATTTGGCTTCAAATAAAGGAAAACAAAGTACAGCAGTACATGGATAACCAAAAACAGCAAAACATGTTGTCCTTCTGCAGCCTGTGCCCAGCCCAAATTCTCAGCAAAAACACACCTCCACTTCATTTGGACATAATTAGCAAAAATGCAAATCACTCCACCAAGACTAAACCAGTTTAGCATTTGATTAGTAGAGATAAAACAGACAATATAAGCTGCATTTTCTGACATTTGAGAAACCCTAGACAGCAGCCATCACAGAAATATACACATTCTCTCATTTCCCATTCTGGCTCGATTGTTTTTTTTTTTTTTTTTTTTTGTCAAAAAACTCCAAAATACTCGAGCAGTTTTTGATTGTTCCTTGACCTAGACAATATCTTGAAGCATTTTCCAAGCACAACTCATCACCTGCAGCCATTTCTCATTCTGTTTTTTTCATCAAGCTCAACAATGGCAGATGGTTATTTGTTTGTTTCCAAGCATCCTTGAGCTAAAGTCATCCAACCATTCATCCTTTCCAAGCATTTGAAGCATCTGTTTCGAGCTGTAACCACCAAAACAACACTGCACATCAGTTTTCTTCAAAAATAAGTAAGTGATTCGATCTCTTCATTCTATATGCCATGCTATGTTTTAGCTAGTTTGTGTAGTACTGATTCTCATGAACTTCAAATGGTGTGAAATGTTTGAGTATGCTGTGAGAAAATTGAACTTCTTTGTTTATGCTCAAATGAGTTTTGGTTCGATTTGGTTTGTTTAAGCTGACTTCGTGAAATCCATTACTGAAATGTTGATGTACATGATATGATGATTCTATTGGTGTACTTGATTGAGTGTTCTGGGCATTTCGAAATTTTCATGTTTGAATATTGATGAATGAATACTGCTGATGTTAAACCTTACTCTCACCAGAAATTCCACTTGATTTTGTTTGGTGTGTTGGCTTAAAAGTTGCATGAACCTTGTTGCTTACCATGCTGAGTGATTTTAGGTTGATGTTGGTGATACCATGTTGAGCACCATGCTGCTATGTGCTGTTGTTTATTTTGTTTGAATGTTGATGAACAACCATTGGCCATGCTAAAACCCTGTTGCTGTCTCGAACATTGCCATGAAATCCATATGAAACATTAATGTCCTGCTGCTGTTATTAATATTTGCTGATCATTTGTACTGCTATGCTGATGTTTGAACCATGAGGATTTTCCACCATGCTGTTTGTTTGCTGTCGGTTATGAAGGGTACATGAGGATGATGAACTTTGATGCATTGCCCTGCTGTTTGTGAATTTTGGTTGGACTTCATTTTTTTGATCAATTGCATGAAGTTACATGAGTTTGAATGCTGAATGCTGTTGTTTGTTGGCTGTGTGAGCATCACCATGAAAACCATGCTGCATTTTTTTAAACCCTCATTTGATTGTGCTGTACTGTTGTGTGGTTTAGTTGAATCATGTTTTGTTGGATGCTGGGTTTAAATCATGTTTATGGATTACATAAAATGCCTTGCCGTGTGAAACCTACCCTGCACCAGATTTTTCCATGATCATGCTTGTGTATTGCTGAATGCTATGCTGCTATGTGCTTGTGTTCATGTGTTGGGTGATTTAAATAATGAACATGATGCTGCTAGTTAAAACCTGCTGTTGTTATTTAAACCATGAACCATGACTAGAAACTCCCATGATTATGTTGTTTGCTGTTAGCTAGGCTTGCTAAAATGATAAATGATCATTACCATTGCTGTCTGCTTGATGCTGTTATGATAAGTACATGATGAATGATGAGTGCTACTGAACCAATTACTTTGTCAAGAAAATCTCATGAAGTATGCTTATGCTGTGTTGGTTGGTAATGCAATGCTGTTGTATGCTGGTCGAGTTCTGTGTAGATGTTTGAATGAAAATGCCTTTGCCATGATAAAACCCTGCTGCAGTTTAAAATCTCATAAACATGCTCAGAAACTCCTTTGCATTTTGTCTGTCGTGTTTGGTGGTGGTTGTTCAAAGTCACATGATGCTGTTTGCCAATGCCGTGCTGTCTACTTGATATTGTTTGTCCATGATCAATGCTTGAAATGCCATGAATGCTGCAGTTTTGAAATCCCATAAACATTGTCCTGAAATCCATGAGACATGTTGTTGCTGTTGTTTTGTTTTGTTTGATTACATGATGAACACGAATGCATGCTGCAAATACTCTGCTTGCTGTTATGATGAATTCACCAGAATTATTCATGTTTGCTTTTGGTTGTTTGTTTATGATGAGCTTGCATGAAGAGCCTACCAATACCAATGCTGTCAATGCCCTGCTGTTTGAGAAACCTTTAAACTTGCTTGCAAAATCCACAGGATTGATATTTGGTTGATGTTGGTTGTGTCAAATTGCATGATGAACATTTGTTGCTGAATGCATGTTGCTGCTTTTCCAAAACCCTAAGGTTGCACAGGAGTATTGAACACGATTAGTTGCTGTTGCTGTTTGTTGCATGAACATTTTGATTGCATTGCCATTTGTGTTGCATCATTGTGTTTGATTCCATTTTGTCACGATGAATGATGATGAACAATTGCTGTTAGAATTGCATGTTGCCTTGCCATGGTTAAAACCCTAATGTTACAGGCCAAACCCAGAAATATTAAAGCTCATTGGTTGTTGCTGGCTTTGTTTACTGTTTCATTGGGGCGAGCCAATCAGGACATTTCCTGGGCGCCCCTGAAACGATGTCGTTTCGTTAAATGAAAGCAAATATTACCACAATGCCACGGTTGACCCTCGTGTTGACCACTTGCCTTGCTAGTTTGTTTCATATTTCATCCAAATGTTCATCAACTTCCACAATTATTTGCTCTTTCATTTCAACTCCAAAAATTATGATTTTTTTTGCATGATGATCACAAAGATGTCTATTATTTAATCATGATTTTTAATTAATTTTTGGTTGGCTGGATTTTAATTGATAAATGATTTCTTCACATGTGTGCATGAATGATACCCTTTGCCATTTCAATTGTGAAATTGTCATGTTATATCCAATGAGCTTGAAATTTTTTGTGGTAGAACTAGACACTTTGACCTTCATTTCCATATAAAGTTTGTGCATATATCATTTGTGGATTGAGAGCTTTGATTTTTTGAAGTTGTGTGTTGCATTTGGTGTCATACCATGATCATGCATTTTCTCTAATTTTGTTCACACACTTCCCTACATCCAAATGACCCCAAATTTTGCACGAATGATCCTTTACATGTCTAATTGATGTATGAATTTTCTTGGAATTAATCTTGCTGTTTTCCATTTGATTGAGAATTTCCTTCCATATGTGGTCATTTGTTGACTTTTTGTGCTATGCCTTGCCAAATCCTTTGTGAAATTCTCAAATCATATTGTATGACCATGAAATTTCATATGTGATAACTAGACATCTCAAGCTTTGCATTGGTGTTAATATCATTCATTTCTCTTCTGTTTTCAAATTGATATGATTTTTTGAAGTTGACCTATGCTTGTTGACTTTCACCATGCTTACTTGAAACTGGTTTGACTTCATGAATTTCATTGACTGCCTTCCTCTCATCCAAATGCATTGAAATTTGACATGCTTGCTATGTTAGATGTTGGGATTGAGTGTGATTTATTTCATAATTTTTTAGATGGTTTGAGTTGACTTTTGAATGAAGTCTTTGCTGTTGACTTTTGTATGCTTCTCTTGCCATGTTTTGACTTCTTTGGTTTATGAAATGACCATGATGCTTGATATAATTATGAATCCAATTGAGAATGCTTCTTTAATGTTTAAACTTGGTTTGGGTGGACTTTTTCTTGCTGCCTTGACTCTTTTCTTTCATCTTCGACCCTAGGCTAGTCCTAGTGGTCTTCTGAGCTTATGTTGAGTTCATCTGTTTCAGGTTGAGCACCAATGCCTTGAGGATCATTCAAATATTTGTTTGAGTTGAATTATATGATGTGCTAATCTTTGTTTTGTAGGTGACTCACATGCTTGAGTCTTTGTGCCTTGCACAATTGGTCCCTCTGTGGTTGACTTTTGGTATTTCCTTTGATTTTGACTGTTGAGCTGTTTACTAACTAGTTTGACTTTTTCAGGTGCTTTAGTTGCTTAAGTTCTTTGAACTTGATTGCTTGCTTTGCTTTTTAGCATTTGCTTTGAGGTATAAACCTTCTTCTTCATGTAGTCTGGAGACCCGGTCTGTTATTTGACCGGGCAAACTGTCTGAAGTCCTCCTTAAGAGGCAATGCCTGTGTTTGTTTATATTTGTCCTAAGCAGGAAAAGTCCTTCAAGTAAGGCAATTGGTGGAAGGTAGGGATAAGTAATCTATCCCCCACTATTCAGTGTGTCCTCTCTTTGCTCCCAGTACCTGGTTGAAGCAATGAGATAAATACCCAAGATCTAATCGAGTCAATAATGTGGAGAGAGTTCCTACTTTCTGAACTCCCACACTTTCTTATATGCTCTCTCTGTTCTGAGATAGAAGCAATGAGGCACACCCCTCATTTCCTATTCATCTGCTTCACCTTAGCCTCTCAATGGCAAGGTTAAGAGCGACTTATACCCATTACAGTGGACTTTCAAAGTCAAACCCTCTTGTGTGAGCCCCCCATTGTTTGGCTATAGAGTGTGCTGTTTGATATTCACTGATTGATTGATTGCTCCATGTGCACTTGTTTGCCTGTATGCTATGCATTTATCATCATCAATTGCCATTAATGCATGATCATCTCATTTGCTTTTTGTGATGCTATCATTGTTGTTTGCCCATTGAGGACAATTGTAAGTCCATTGCTTTGGCATTTGCTCCTGTGATATGGAAGGATAGAGTGTAAGACCTTGGTCACTCATATCTTCTGTTTTATCTGTTTGTATGTGAGGATACAGTTATAAGTCCCTGTAAGTTGGCATCTGTTATCCTGTGATCATGATTTGATCTGTTTGGTTTTGTATGTGAGGTTGCAGTTATAAGTCCCTGTAAGTTGGCATCTGCTTTCCTGTGATCATAGTTTGTTTTATCTGTTTGTATGTGAGGTTGCAGTTATAAGTCCCTGTAAGTTGGCATCTGCTTTCCTGTGATCATAGTTTGATCATCTGTTTGTGTGAGAGGTTGCAATTATAAGTCCCTGTAAGTTGGCATTTGCATACCTGTGATCATATTGTTGCTTTTGTTCTTGTATGTGAGGATCCATTGTAAGTCCCTGTAACGTGGCATTGGATTTCCTAGGACCATACTGTGGAGTTAACCTAAGTCCAGACAGATTGGCAGTTAACTTCCATTTCTCATCTTTGTTTTTCTTTTGAGGAGATTGGTGTAAGACCATTGAGTGGCATCTGATATCCTGTCCTGTTTTAGGAGACTGGTGTAAATCCATCTATTGGTATCCGGTATCCGCTTTTATTTCTTTGCCTGTGGAGATTAGTGTAAGTCCATTGAGTGGCATCAGATATCCCGTTTTGTTTTAGGAGATTGGTATAAGACCATTGATTGGCATCCGATATCCGCTTTTGCTTGCTTTGCTTGTTTGTTATTATTAATTGCTATTCCAAAGGACACACTTGAATCATCTGCTATATGATTTCAAGAAGTGAACCTTCTAAGAATTTTTACTATCCATCCCTCATCCATTCATCATTCATTACGTCTTAGAACCTTTTCACACTTTATCTTTCAAACTTGACATAAGTGTTGTGCAAACTTCTTCATGTTTTTCTAACTAAAAACCTGGACTCAAGTCCTTGACCTTTTTTCAAACTCCATTTTCATAATACTCATCTGAATTGATCTTAATTATACTTTGACTCCATTTTCATAATCATAATCAGTAATTCCACTCATTCACTTGTTTTGGCTTTGTCCATTATTAATGCTTTCATACATGAGCTATAGGTTTGATTTATCTTAGTGGTTGGTGTTAATCTCACCTTTTGTCTTTAGTGATTGAATTGTAAGCCTTCCTTGCCTATTATAGGGTTAACCCCTCTCTGGCAAGTTGAAGCTGTTCTCACATGGTGGACGTTGTTGTTTGTATAAGGTTGAGTTTTCTCCCGTGGATAACGTAAGACCTAGGGTTTGTGTTTAAAATTGAACCTAACCCACTTTTGGAAATCTTTTAGCCGAACTACGGCGTTCTGATCCTTACCTTTGATGGAAGGTACGTAGGCAACGGGTTCATCCGTTCGAACCCAATAATAATAAAAATTGTATTTTCTTTTCCCATCATCCCAATCATGTTTGCACAATCTTTATGTCATAACAAATAATAATTTTGCATAACAAGTGTGAAAAGGGCTCCCTAGGAGTACCTAGGACGTGGTGGGTGCCTAATACCTTCCCATTGCGTAATTTACCCCTTACCCAGAATCTCTGATCTTTTTATTAGTTTTCTACGTGTAAAACTTCTTAGGCTTTTGTTCGCTTTTTAGCCAATCCTTTGGATAAATAAAAGTGCGGTGGCGACTCGAAATTTTTCATGTATCTCCTAGCTTATGATTTAATCGATAGATCATATAGCGACGAATACACCGCTACAGAAAAGTGGCGACTCTGCTGGGGAATAGAACACCAGAATCCCTGGTGGTATTGCCTACTTTTCACCCTTGTTGTGCTATATTATTATTCTTTATCTGACATATTTTTGTACAATTTGGGATAACTGTATTGATTGTAATGTTTGAATTGCTTGATATACAAATGCTGTTTGCTTTGGTGATCTCTGTGAGATGAGTTCTATACCCGAACTCGAGTGCACTCTAGGATAGGAGAATGGCATAGTCTTGTTGACTGGTGTGGAGTAGTCCTTAGCCAGTTGACTTGCGAGTCCATTCACTTGGTGGAGGTCATGTTGAACTAATAATGTCACACAAGTTATTTGTGGTTAGGCATTATTCTTTCAATCATGTTCCGCAGAAGCCAAGGACCTTAGTTTACCAAACCCGTCTTGGCCTATTTTTAGGACCGTAGTGCGGAGGTCGTTCAGATGTCAGTTCTGATACGATTGTTACGCGATACTACACTCATAAGAGTTTCTCTTGAGAATATTCTTGGAATACGAGTATTCGTTCCTCCGAAAATATTCGAAAGATGGAACGATGACTATGGGAACCTCTGATAGAACATGTCTGGCAGGCTTAAACCCTAGTACACTCCCTTTGGGTGGTCCTTAACCGAGACTCCATGCTCGTGACTCTCAACAAACCCGTGATTCGTGGTTGAGTCGTTCAAGCATTGTTAATATCAATGGATCCCGGATCAGGTGTAAAACCTAAAATCCATCAAAGCGGCTGGTTGATATTAAGAATGTTCGAACCGGTTCATGTACCGTTAATATCAATGGAACTTGGGTGTCGATAAGGTGAAAACCTAAATCCACCAAAATGGATGATTGATATTAGGGATACACAGAGCTTTCCCACGACCTTTGTTTGGTGTGCTTTGTTTGATCCTTGAGTGTGTTTGTTGCATTCATGCATTCACGCATTCATCCGCATTCATGTCAAAAAAAAAACAAAAAAAAAAAAAAAGAGAAAATTTTCAAGGAACTCAAAGGAGTTTATTTGCAAAAATTTTCAAAACATGAAAAACCGGAAAAAAAAAATTTTCACCTGATATATCTGATGAGATATTCTCATGTATGATCAAAATGCTTAAATCTTTCAAAGTTTGCAAATAAAACCCTCGGGTTCCTTTGATATAAAAAACAAGCATATGCATAAGCACTTCATGCATCATTTGCATAAACAGGTGTTTTGTTCCGGTCTCCCGTCCAGTGGTCTGACCTTGCGATCTTCATTTACTTTGAAGACGCACTTTGCCGGTATTATACCAGAGCCAACTCTGCCAGATTGATGGATCATCTTGAGCAAGAGAATTGTGGACTCCGAGGAGGATTTTGCCAGACTAAGTGCTTTTAATGGACTTATTCCTGTTGATGGATTTATTCCTGTTGATGGATTTATTCCTGTTGATGGATTTATTCCTGGTTAACTGATCCCGGGCTGGCATTGGCTACTGTTCTGGGGGCACTTAATGAGCAAGGTTTGTTCGCGAGTGGAGGATTCATCCATGCCGATCAACCTGAAGAAGAAGCTGCTGCTTTCTTGGAAGAGTATATGCAGAAGATCTGAACAATTTCATCATTCCTGGTGGTGTCTTGCCACAATTGGGTCGCTGTGGATGTTCCTACGGTCATTCATAAATCAGCATGATTTGTTCATTTTGTTTAAAACCCTTCTCCCATGCCAAAAGGAGAAGTGATGACATTGTTGGCAGCATTTAATGCAATGATGTTTTCATTCAATTAATGCATTGTCAAACATTTGTTTTTCCATTTGTTTTCACTTTTTGCTTTTGCATGAAATCAGTGATCACAAAAAACCCTGAAAAACAAAAATAACATTTTCATCTGCATAAATGATTTGCTTGTTTAAAATTCAAATGCTTTTCATTATCCAGAATCATTATGCAGGGATTTCTAAACCCATTGAACATAATGATCCAACGCCATCTCCCAATCTTGAAGTCCTTGTATCTGAGGCAGAGGAAGATGATGTTGAAGGGGATTCCTGACGAGATTACCCACCTTCTTGAGCACCCAGAGAAGCTCATTCAGCTGTATCATGAGAATCAGCAAAACAGTCAAACTGGGGACTAAAAAAGAAAAAAAAACAAAAACAAAAAAGAAAAAAAAAAAAAAAAAAAAAAAAAAAAAAGAGGGTGAAAAAGAATAAAAAATCAAAAATCAGCAAAAAAATTTTCAAGATTTTTCCAAGGAAAAAAGAAAATTATACCCTCAAGTCCCTAGTTGACTGATGCTGAATGGATTCAGAGTCGTTACGACCAACTGAATTTGATCGAAGAGAAACGATTAACTGCCATGTGCCATGGTCAGTTATATCAGCAGAGAATGAAGAAAGCATTCGACAAGAAGGTCAAGCCTCGTGTGTTCCGAGAAGGTGACCTTGTGCTCAAGAAAGTTTTGTCTTTCGCGCCCGATTCCAGGGGCAAGTGGACTCCAAACTACGAGGGTCCATATGTTGTTAAGAGAGCCTTTTCAGGCGGTGCTTTGATGCTTACAACAATGGATGGGGAGGATTTCACTCGTCCTGTGAATTCAGATGCAGTTAAGAGATACTTTGCCTAAAAAAAAAAGTATATGCAAATGAAAAAAGAATGAAAAAAACAGAATAGCTCGCTAAGTTGAAAACCCGAAAGGGCGGCTTAGGCAAAAAATGAGCGTCTCGGAGGAGAACCCGCAAGGGTAATTCAGGCAAAAATTAGAGACTTGAAAAAAATATATATATTTGCATCCCGCTAGATTGAGTACCTCACTCTGGGGCAATCTAGGCAAAAATTAGGGATTTGGCAAGTAACTGCATCCTGACAAGACTTTCTGGTTCATCAGTCGTCATTTCGTCAGAGGATTCTCGATTCGTTGTCAACTGAAGCTTCGGATACATCGAGATTCAAATTGGTAGAGAAAGGATCATTATGTTCAATGTAGCCCTCTTCCAATATATATCACTGATTTCAAATTTGTACAGATCTATGGAGTCTTGCCCTTTGCAGACTACCATTCTATCAAATCAATTTGAGCTTTTTATCCAATTATTTGCACTCTTATTTGTTTCAATTCAACAAATGTTTTGCATGCTTTAAATTGATAAAATGTCATTGTTTTAAACAAATCGAATTTTTCAAAATTTTTGTTTTAAACTAAGTGAACATTCACAAGATTGAAAGGATACTTAAGAATATCTCAGTGCTCTCCCGAGGGTGGCATGATTCCCAACAGGTAAGACATTCGTTCATATTCCTGGTTTGGTGGTATCTTCTTTCTTCAGATCTTTGTTGAGGTTGTTCCTCAAACAAAGTTGTTGTTGGGGCTGTTCCCCAGTATAGTCGCAAGTGATTTGTTGTTGAAGACTTTGTTTCCTCCAGCAGCAGTCTTCCCAGCATGGGTATTTTATTTAGAAGTTTCGGTGGTTGATGGCTTATCATCTTGGTGCCCCGTCACTTTCTCCAGTGGGTCGTATCCCCAGACTTTATTTGTCTCCTCAGCACAGTCATGAGTATAACTGATTGATTGATACTCCCCTCGGAGTCGCGAGTAAAGCTATTATTAATATCCCCACCAGGGTTGCAAGTGGAGTTGTTACCGCTTTTCCCCATGCAGTGTGCCAGCAGGATTTGTCTGTTTCCTCAGCACGTTTGTTTTCTTTTGAAAACTCGGTAAGTCAGTGGTTTGATACCCGGTACTTTACCCTTTCCCGGCGAAGTCGTCTGTGGAATTGTTGCTATCTCTCCATCAGAGTTATTTCTCTTCAGCAGAGCAGGATTTATTTTCCTACTCAGTGATTGTTTGGGTTGACATCCCAGTATATTGCAACCATCTTTTCCTCAGCTTAGTCTGCAGATTGTTTGTTGTGGCAGTTTCGCCCGTTGATTACTCTTCCAATCCCCAATATGGTCGGATGATGGCTTTTGCCTCCAGTGAACGGATTTATTTCCTGACTGTTTGTGATCCCCGGTAGAGTGGCTTATATTGCAGAATCTACTTGTTGTGATCAGTTTGCTGTGTATTCTCCCCAAGTGGAGTGGTTCGTTGCAGAATCTTTTTGTTTGATCTGTCCTCCCTCAGTGGCTTGTTCCCAAGAGAGTAGCCGACAGTTTTCCCTAGTAGAGTTGCTTATACAGTTAGATTCTATCTGGATGATATCATTCTCCCTCAGTGGGTTGTCCCCCAGTGGAGTTATGTGGATTTGCTTCTACGGCAGTTCGTGCTTGTGCTTATGCACTTTTGTTTCTCAGTTGACACTGGGATCCCTTGCAGATATCTTGGGTCCTCTCTTGTTCCTCTACAGATTCGTCTTGGTGGCTGTTTTGCCCGTTGTGACTTTCTGTGCCCTGCTTCTTCAGCAGTGCCTGCAGATCTTTGCTTTACAGCATGCAGATCTCCGCAGATTGGCTTTCCAGCTGGTTTTTTCCCTGGAAGTATAATACCGGACGTTTGGTTCCTGAACCTGTTTGTGTTAGAATTGTCTGTTTTGTCAGCATTCATCAAACATAAATCACGCATATTCATGCATATTCATAAACATTCAGATATTCATGTTGCATTTCTCGCCATATATCTTTTGTTTGTCGTGTCTCTTGCTATGGTGATATAGATCTCTTTACAGATCTCCCCAAGCAGATGTGGGTGTTTAAAATCTCTCCATATAGAGTCAGCCCATAAGCAGAAAATGTTTGTCTTTCCTTCTGCAGTTCCCCACTGAGATATATCCTCGTGGACGACGGTTTCTTCCGTTCCCTCCCAACACATATATTGGGATGGATTTTCCTATTTGAGTTATATCCTCATTAGGACGTGTCTTGATTCAGTCCGTCTTTTCGGATCATTCCCGAATTGGCTATTTGTCAGATGTCTTGTGCTTCCCAGTGGGTTGTTCCCCAGTGGAATGTTTTTGGGCCTCTACCCAGTAACCGGTAGTTGTAAGTCCTACTTTTCCTGGCTTTCTTGACAGAATTTGTGGTTATACACCTTTTTATTCTCCAGCCAGAGTTTTGGTTTCCTACCTACTACCCGGTAGTTGTAAATCCTATTTTCCTGCTCTCCAGCAGTTTGTGGTTGTTATAAACCCTATTTTGGTTTCCCGTGCGGATTTGTGATTCGTTCTATCCCCACGCGGAGTTGTTGGTCTTCTACCCCGTATTCGGTAGATGTAAACCCTAATTTTGTGGTTATCTTCATTCAATACTTGATGATGATTTTCCTTTGCTTGTATAAGTTGCTCAGATCAGCACTTATATCCTCAGCAAGTCTTTTGTGGATAATTGCCGTATGCTAGCAATTTTATCCCCAGTGGGTCTTTTCACCGTATGCTAGTGATTTGTTCCCCGGATCATTGGTTGTTTACCAGTGCATCCCCAGCTAGTCTGTCGATAATTGCCGGATGCTTGCAATTTATCCTCAGCAGTTCGCCTTTCATTTACCCTTTTGTTGGTAATGTCTGTTGCTTCTTTGATTGGTTATCATTATATACCTAATTTGGTATCCCGATGCTTTTCTGTTCGGTTGATTTATCCTTTATTAACCCAGTAACCGGTTGCGGATAATCTTCCATGCGAGTATATTATTCACGGTCTGCCGGTAATGAATAATATATCTCATGCGCTCTTTAGTTGGAATCCTTTGTTGATTTTCCCCAACTGAGCAAGATTCGTATTCTTTGTAGAATCGAATGTCCATCCTTTAACCAGTTTGTGTTTTGGATGGTGAGTGTTTTGGAAGTGAAATCCAATTCACGTTTCGGTAGATCACCTATTATATACCCAGTAACCGGTATCTCTGGTGTTTCTTACCATGCGAGTTTATTATCTACGTTCTGACGGTAATAGATAATATATCTCATGCGAGTATCTTATCCACGGTCTGCCGGTAATGGATATTATATCTCATGCACTCTTTGGGTTTGTGTCCCCATTTGAGTAAGATTCGTTTTCCCGTTGTGGATTCGAATGCCCATCCTGTAAGTCGATTTGCTTTTTTCAAGCCCTCCTTTCGGATGATGAGTGTTTTGGAAGTGAAATCCAATTCACGTTTTCGGTAGATCACCTATTATATACCCAGTAACCGGTATCCCTGGTGTTTCTTGCCATGCGAGTGTATTATTCACGGTCTGCCGGTAATGAATAGTATGTCTCATGCGCTCTTTGGTTGGAGTCCTTTGTTGATCTTCCCCAGTCGAGTAAGATTCATATTCCTTGTGGAATTGAATGTCCATCCTTTAACCAGTTTGTGTTTTGGATGATGAGTGTTTTGGAAGTGAAAACCAATTCACGTTTTCGGATTTTATCCTATAAACAACCCAGTAACCGGTTCAGGATAATTTTCCTTTCGAGTATATTATTCACGGTCTGCCGGTAATGAATAATATGTCTCATCTGAGTATTCTATCCACGTTCTGACGGTAATGGATATTATATCTCGTGCGCTCTTGAGTCAATCTTTTGATTGTTTTCCCCTCAGAGTAAGATTCATTTTCCTTGTGGAATTGAATGTCCATCCTATAAACAAGTTTGCTTTTCTAGCTCTCTTCAGGATGATGAGTGTTTTGGAAGTGAAATCCAATTCACGCTTTGGTCGGTCACCTATTATATACCCAGTAACCGGTATCCTTGGTGTTCCCTCCTTTCTGCTCCCTATTATGACCTCGGTCCCCCTGTGGAGTCAGATTTCCCTGAGTTTGTTACCCGTATGCCCGGTAACATCTCATTTCTTTGTTGCCTTCCCCAGTGGAACTTTTTGTTGCTTCTCCTCAGGAGTCAGCTTGTGTCTCTCCAATGGATTTATTTTCCATTTGGAATTCTTTTTCCCAGTGTGAGTCCTTCACTCCCCAGTGAGTTCTCCAGTCTGTTTTCTGTTATTTCCTAATCAGAGTCGTGTTTTGTTCACGTTATGTCAGTTTTATCTTCCCCAGTCTGGAGTCGTGTCTTGTTCACACGTTTCTTTTATTATCCCCATAGAGTCTTGTTAGAGTCTCTGTTCCTGGTGAGTGTACTACTCCGATGGATCGTCTGTTCTGCTGTGTGAATCATATTCCCCACAGAATTTGTGTCTTTTGCACGCATACATCTGCATCATGAGGTCTCTTAGGGACCAAAATTTGTCTCATTACTGTTATTTAAGTCCATTCTACCGCGTCGAGATGAAGATTTCTAAACTTCACTTCTCCGGCTAGAATGACCTTAAATAGGGGCATCTGTAAGACCCCAATTTTGGGCCCTAAGATCCCTCATGGCCCATATCATTCATATCATAACCTCAAGGATCATTGCATGCCTTTGTCCCCTCCTAGTGGGTAGATTGCCTTGTAGGTTTGTTTCTTGATCACCAAGCATAATTTGCATTTGTATATTTTTTGCTTTCATATGTTTATCATTCAAAAAGTGCAAAAATATTGTCAGTCTAACCTTGTTGCTTGCAGTTGAAGCAATCATCAGCAATTAGGTCAAAGTCAGTCATTGATCAGTCAAAGCAATGGATGGTGGCCATTCTTGCAGAATTTGGGCATCATGATCATTAATCAAAAGTTCATACATCTTATGACATCATTGGAAGTCAAGTTCTCAAGGATTTAGGGTTTGGAATTCATCAGAAGAAGTTCAATCAGTCCAAAACCCTAGAAAAGTCAAACTTGGTCAACAGTTGATTTAATCAGAGATTTGATGGATAAAATTGATCTGAAGGAGCTCATTCATGCTTGTATAAGCCTCATCTATCATGTTCAACCTCATCATGGAAGAAAATCAAGTGAAATCAGAAATTCTCCAGAAATAGAAAGTGGACCTGTAATTTCAACTGCCAAAAATGGAAACTTCTTGATCTTAAACTTACATCATGATACAAGCTTCAAATGATTTTTTGCCCAGCATGAAAGTTGAAGATCTTGTCTTCCCATTTTCAAAAAGTCCAAGAACTCTCAAATCCCATGCGTGGTTGTCAAGATATGATCAAATCATTTTCACCAATTTTTGAACTTCAACAAGCCATATCTCTCAAACCATAAGGCCAAATTTGGTGAGGTTTTTTCCTACAAGCCACATTTTTCATCCTCTTTCCAAAGATATAAATTTCATGACCTAAAACCTTACCATTCAAAATGGCATTTTTGGACCTTTTGCATTTAAATTCAAAGTTTGACCAAACTTTGACTTTTTGAGTCTTTGACTTTTTCTTGATTTGGCCAATTGGGAAATGTTCCATATATCATTTATGATTTGTTCCAAGCCTAAAATCATAACCATACCACCATTACACCATCATTTTTAACCAAAATGCAAAAACTTGAAAATTGGCATTTGGCTTCAAATAAAGGAAAACAAAGTACAGCAGTACATGGATAACCAAAAACAGCAAAACATGTTGTCCTTCTGCAGCCTGTGCCCAGCCCAAATTCTCAGCAAAAACACACCTCCACTTCATTTGGACATAATTAGCAAAAATGCAAATCACTCCACCAAGACTAAACCAGTTTAGCATTTGATTAGTAGAGATAAAACAGACAATATAAGCTGCATTTTCTGACATTTGAGAAACCCTAGACAGCAGCCATCACAGAAATATACACATTCTCTCATTTCCCATTCTGGCTCGATTGTTTTTTTTTTTTTTTTTTTTTGTCAAAAAACTCCAAAATACTCGAGCAGTTTTTGATTGTTCCTTGACCTAGACAATATCTTGAAGCATTTTCCAAGCACAACTCATCACCTGCAGCCATTTCTCATTCTGTTTTTTTCATCAAGCTCAACAATGGCAGATGGTTATTTGTTTGTTTCCAAGCATCCTTGAGCTAAAGTCATCCAACCATTCATCCTTTCCAAGCATTTGAAGCATCTGTTTCGAGCTGTAACCACCAAAACAACACTGCACATCAGTTTTCTTCAAAAATAAGTAAGTGATTCGATCTCTTCATTCTATATGCCATGCTATGTTTTAGCTAGTTTGTGTAGTACTGATTCTCATGAACTTCAAATGGTGTGAAATGTTTGAGTATGCTGTGAGAAAATTGAACTTCTTTGTTTATGCTCAAATGAGTTTTGGTTCGATTTGGTTTGTTTAAGCTGACTTCGTGAAATCCATTACTGAAATGTTGATGTACATGATATGATGATTCTATTGGTGTACTTGATTGAGTGTTCTGGGCATTTCGAAATTTTCATGTTTGAATATTGATGAATGAATACTGCTGATGTTAAACCTTACTCTCACCAGAAATTCCACTTGATTTTGTTTGGTGTGTTGGCTTAAAAGTTGCATGAACCTTGTTGCTTACCATGCTGAGTGATTTTAGGTTGATGTTGGTGATACCATGTTGAGCACCATGCTGCTATGTGCTGTTGTTTATTTTGTTTGAATGTTGATGAACAACCATTGGCCATGCTAAAACCCTGTTGCTGTCTCGAACATTGCCATGAAATCCATATGAAACATTAATGTCCTGCTGCTGTTATTAATATTTGCTGATCATTTGTACTGCTATGCTGATGTTTGAACCATGAGGATTTTCCACCATGCTGTTTGTTTGCTGTCGGTTATGAAGGGTACATGAGGATGATGAACTTTGATGCATTGCCCTGCTGTTTGTGAATTTTGGTTGGACTTCATTTTTTTGATCAATTGCATGAAGTTACATGAGTTTGAATGCTGAATGCTGTTGTTTGTTGGCTGTGTGAGCATCACCATGAAAACCATGCTGCATTTTTTTAAACCCTCATTTGATTGTGCTGTACTGTTGTGTGGTTTAGTTGAATCATGTTTTGTTGGATGCTGGGTTTAAATCATGTTTATGGATTACATAAAATGCCTTGCCGTGTGAAACCTACCCTGCACCAGATTTTTCCATGATCATGCTTGTGTATTGCTGAATGCTATGCTGCTATGTGCTTGTGTTCATGTGTTGGGTGATTTAAATAATGAACATGATGCTGCTAGTTAAAACCTGCTGTTGTTATTTAAACCATGAACCATGACTAGAAACTCCCATGATTATGTTGTTTGCTGTTAGCTAGGCTTGCTAAAATGATAAATGATCATTACCATTGCTGTCTGCTTGATGCTGTTATGATAAGTACATGATGAATGATGAGTGCTACTGAACCAATTACTTTGTCAAGAAAATCTCATGAAGTATGCTTATGCTGTGTTGGTTGGTAATGCAATGCTGTTGTATGCTGGTCGAGTTCTGTGTAGATGTTTGAATGAAAATGCCTTTGCCATGATAAAACCCTGCTGCAGTTTAAAATCTCATAAACATGCTCAGAAACTCCTTTGCATTTTGTCTGTCGTGTTTGGTGGTGGTTGTTCAAAGTCACATGATGCTGTTTGCCAATGCCGTGCTGTCTACTTGATATTGTTTGTCCATGATCAATGCTTGAAATGCCATGAATGCTGCAGTTTTGAAATCCCATAAACATTGTCCTGAAATCCATGAGACATGTTGTTGCTGTTGTTTTGTTTTGTTTGATTACATGATGAACACGAATGCATGCTGCAAATACTCTGCTTGCTGTTATGATGAATTCACCAGAATTATTCATGTTTGCTTTTGGTTGTTTGTTTATGATGAGCTTGCATGAAGAGCCTACCAATACCAATGCTGTCAATGCCCTGCTGTTTGAGAAACCTTTAAACTTGCTTGCAAAATCCACAGGATTGATATTTGGTTGATGTTGGTTGTGTCAAATTGCATGATGAACATTTGTTGCTGAATGCATGTTGCTGCTTTTCCAAAACCCTAAGGTTGCACAGGAGTATTGAACACGATTAGTTGCTGTTGCTGTTTGTTGCATGAACATTTTGATTGCATTGCCATTTGTGTTGCATCATTGTGTTTGATTCCATTTTGTCACGATGAATGATGATGAACAATTGCTGTTAGAATTGCATGTTGCCTTGCCATGGTTAAAACCCTAATGTTACAGGCCAAACCCAGAAATATTAAAGCTCATTGGTTGTTGCTGGCTTTGTTTACTGTTTCATTGGGGCGAGCCAATCAGGACATTTCCTGGGCGCCCTTGAAACGATGTCGTTTCGTTAAATGAAAGCAAATATTACCACAATGCCACGGTTGACCCTCGTGTTGACCACTTGCCTTGCTAGTTTGTTTCATATTTCATCCAAATGTTCATCAACTTCCACAATTATTTGCTCTTTCATTTCAACTCCAAAAATTATGATTTTTTTTGCATGATGATCACAAAGATGTCTATTATTTAATCATGATTTTTAATTAATTTTTGGTTGGCTGGATTTTAATTGATAAATGATTTCTTCACATGTGTGCATGAATGATACCCTTTGCCATTTCAATTGTGAAATTGTCATGTTATATCCAATGAGCTTGAAATTTTTTGTGGTAGAACTAGACACTTTGACCTTCATTTCCATATAAAGTTTGTGCATATATCATTTGTGGATTGAGAGCTTTGATTTTTTGAAGTTGTGTGTTGCATTTGGTGTCATACCATGATCATGCATTTTCTCTAATTTTGTTCACACACTTCCCTACATCCAAATGACCCCAAATTTTGCATGAATGATCCTTTACATGTCTAATTGATGTATGAATTTTCTTGGAATTAATCTTGCTGTTTTCCATTTGATTGAGAATTTCCTTCCATATGTGGTCATTTGTTGACTTTTTGTGCTATGCCTTGCCAAATCCTTTGTGAAATTCTCAAATCATATTGTATGACCATGAAATTTCATATGTGATAACTAGACATCTCAAGCTTTGCATTGGTGTTAATATCATTCATTTCTCTTCTGTTTTCAAATTGATATGATTTTTTGAAGTTGACCTATGCTTGTTGACTTTCACCATGCTTACTTGAAACTGGTTTGACTTCATGAATTTCATTGACTGCCTTCCTCTCATCCAAATGCATTGAAATTTGACATGCTTGCTATGTTAGATGTTGGGATTGAGTGTGATTTATTTCATAATTTTTTAGATGGTTTGAGTTGACTTTTGAATGAAGTCTTTGCTGTTGACTTTTGTATGCTTCTCTTGCCATGTTTTGACTTCTTTGGTTTATGAAATGACCATGATGCTTGATATAATTATGAATCCAATTGAGAATGCTTCTTTAATGTTTAAACTTGGTTTGGGTGGACTTTTTCTTGCTGCCTTGACTCTTTTCTTTCATCTTCGACCCTAGGCTAGTCCTAGTGGTCTTCTGAGCTTATGTTGAGTTCATCTGTTTCAGGTTGAGCACCAATGCCTTGAGGATCATTCAAATATTTGTTTGAGTTGAATTATATGATGTGCTAATCTTTGTTTTGTAGGTGACTCACATGCTTGAGTCTTTGTGCCTTGCACAATTGGTCCCTCTGTGGTTGACTTTTGGTATTTCCTTTGATTTTGACTGTTGAGCTGTTTACTAACTAGTTTGACTTTTTCAGGTGCTTTAGTTGCTTAAGTTCTTTGAACTTGATTGCTTGCTTTGCTTTTTAGCATTTGCTTTGAGGTATAAACCTTCTTCTTCATGTAGTCTGGAGACCCGGTCTGTTATTTGACCGGGCAAACTGTCTGAAGTCCTCCTTAAGAGGCAATGCCTGTGTTTGTTTATATTTGTCCTAAGCAGGAAAAGTCCTTCAAGTAAGGCAATTGGTGGAAGGTAGGGATAAGTAATCTATCCCCCACTATTCAGTGTGTCCTCTCTTTGCTCCCAGTACCTGGTTGAAGCAATGAGATAAATACCCAAGATCTAATCGAGTCAATAATGTGGAGAGAGTTCCTACTTTCTGAACTCCCACACTTTCTTATATGCTCTCTCTGTTCTGAGATAGAAGCAATGAGGCACACCCCTCATTTCCTATTCATCTGCTTCACCTTAGCCTCTCAATGGCAAGGTTAAGAGCGACTTATACCCATTACAGTGGACTTTCAAAGTCAAACCCTCTTGTGTGAGCCCCCCATTGTTTGGCTATAGAGTGTGCTGTTTGATATTCACTGATTGATTGATTGCTCCATGTGCACTTGTTTGCCTGTATGCTATGCATTTATCATCATCAATTGCCATTAATGCATGATCATCTCATTTGCTTTTTGTGATGCTATCATTGTTGTTTGCCCATTGAGGACAATTGTAAGTCCATTGCTTTGGCATTTGCTCCTGTGATATGGAAGGATAGAGTGTAAGACCTTGGTCACTCATATCTTCTGTTTTATCTGTTTGTATGTGAGGATACAGTTATAAGTCCCTGTAAGTTGGCATCTGTTATCCTGTGATCATGATTTGATCTGTTTGGTTTTGTATGTGAGGTTGCAGTTATAAGTCCCTGTAAGTTGGCATCTGCTTTCCTGTGATCATAGTTTGTTTTATCTGTTTGTATGTGAGGTTGCAGTTATAAGTCCCTGTAAGTTGGCATCTGCTTTCCTGTGATCATAGTTTGATCATCTGTTTGTGTGAGAGGTTGCAATTATAAGTCCCTGTAAGTTGGCATTTGCATACCTGTGATCATATTGTTGCTTTTGTTCTTGTATGTGAGGATCCATTGTAAGTCCCTGTAACGTGGCATTGGATTTCCTAGGACCATACTGTGGAGTTAACCTAAGTCCAGACAGATTGGCAGTTAACTTCCATTTCTCATCTTTGTTTTTCTTTTGAGGAGATTGGTGTAAGACCATTGAGTGGCATCTGATATCCTGTCCTGTTTTAGGAGACTGGTGTAAATCCATCTATTGGTATCCGGTATCCGCTTTTATTTCTTTGCCTGTGGAGATTAGTGTAAGTCCATTGAGTGGCATCAGATATCCCGTTTTGTTTTAGGAGATTGGTATAAGACCATTGATTGGCATCCGATATCCGCTTTTGCTTGCTTTGCTTGTTTGTTATTATTAATTGCTATTCCAAAGGACACACTTGAATCATCTGCTATATGATTTCAAGAAGTGAACCTTCTAAGAATTTTTACTATCCATCCCTCATCCATTCATCATTCATTACGTCTTAGAACCTTTTCACACTTTATCTTTCAAACTTGACATAAGTGTTGTGCAAACTTCTTCATGTTTTTCTAACTAAAAACCTGGACTCAAGTCCTTGACCTTTTTTCAAACTCCATTTTCATAATACTCATCTGAATTGATCTTAATTATACTTTGACTCCATTTTCATAATCATAATCAGTAATTCCACTCATTCACTTGTTTTGGCTTTGTCCATTATTAATGCTTTCATACATGAGCTATAGGTTTGATTTATCTTAGTGGTTGATGTTAATCTCACCTTCTGTCTTTAGTGATTGAATTGTAAGCCTTCCTTGCCTATTATAGGGTTAACCCCTCTCTGGCAAGTTGAAGCTGTTCTCACATGGTGGACGTTGTTGTTTGTATAAGGTTGAGTTTTCTCCCGTGGATAACGTAAGACCTAGGGTTTGTGTTTAAAATTGAACCTAACCCACTTTTGGAAATCTTTTAGCCGAACTACGGCGTTCTGATCCTTACCTTTGATGGAAGGTACGTAGGCAACGGGTTCATCCGTTCGAACCCAATAATAATAAAAATTGTATTTTCTTTTCCCATCATCCCAATCATGTTTGCACAATCTTTATGTCATAACAAATAATAATTTTGCATAACAAGTGTGAAAAGGGCTCCCTAGGAGTACCTAGGACGTGGTGGGTGCCTAATACCTTCCCATTGCGTAATTTACCCCTTACCCAGAATCTCTGATCTTTTTATTAGTTTTCTACGTGTAAAACTTCTTAGGCTTTTGTTCGCTTTTTAGCCAATCCTTTGGATAAATAACAGTGCGGTGGCGACTCGAAATTTTTCATGTATCTCCTAGCTTATGATTTAATCGATAGATCATATAGCGACGAATACACCGCTACAGCATACAACCTGTCAAACACAATCATCATGCCAAAAATTGGAATCAACAGAACTCAATTGACCTAGAAATGAAAATGCACAAGTATAACATCAAATTGTGTGACACACATTGTCACACCATACATTCATGTGCCTAAAACAGAGATGGAAAATGATAAAAATGCACAACCAAGGCTCAAAAATCATGCAACATGTTTGGAAGCAGCATACCAAATTTCAAATCAATTGGCCAATGTATGAGCATTCCACAAAAGAATTGGTACAACATGTCACATTTGCATACATGTTCAAAGAAGCCAACACAATTAAAATTCCAGAAATGATAAAATCATGAAATCAACACCACAAAATAATAGACACTTAAAGTAATATGTAGGAAAAAATTGGGAATTATTTGGACTTGTTTTCTAATTTTAGTGATTTTTGAAGTTGGCATGAAATAATGAAAATAAAATGAATTAAGTACAAGATAATTGGAGGGAAATGAAATGGTTTGATTAATTTGAAAAATGCTGCCTGCTGAAGTCGAACCAGGTACATGAAAAAATAGAAGCGCTGGAGTAAAATAAATCACAAATGGTACCGCTGGGAATCGAAGGAGGTGTGGCGCAAGAGATCAAAACACGGTCGTTTTGGACTAAGGAAATACTGTGGAAATTAATTTGCCTTCGCTGGGAATCGAATGGAGGACGCGCAAGAGATCAAAACGACGCCGTTTCAGAGGGCGAGTCCTAGGGTTTTCAGACGGCGGCTGGCACTATTCCTGGCGGTGGTTTCCACCGTCTTCTTCGTGAAGACGGTGGTGCTACAGTAACTCATCAATTTTTTTTTGCAGAATTTGTCATGGCTTATACCATTGGAAAGCTTGTTTCATGAGGAACACAGATTGAGCATTGGTTTGGCTTAAATCTCCATGGATTAAGAGAATCGATCAAAAACATTTTCATGCATCAAACTTTAAACACTCATATCTCATCCAATATTCATCCATTTTCAACGAATTTTATATCAGAATTTTCAGCATGAAAAGCTCTACCTAAACATGGCAATGGTTTGAAGAATTATGAGATTCGAAATTTCACCTTCTTGAAGAGCAGTCAATGGAAACAGTGGATTCAAGGCCTTGCAATCTCCAGATTCACTCCTATATTGATGTTATGAAGCTTGATGTAGAAATTGAGGCTTGACACGACCTGGATCTTGATTAATTTGCCACTTCCATCTTCATGTTCTTGAACTCAATGTGCTTGAATCTTGGTGAAATTCTTCAATCCAACACTCAATTCCTACTATATGATGATTCAGGAACAAGATTATGCAATAAAAATCAAGTGTTATGTGAAGAATTTTTTAATTTTGATTGAGAGAAATTTTTGGAGGGAACTTGAATCTAGATCTAGAATGTGATGTTATGAACAATTCTGTTATGATTAAGGCTTTATATGACATGTTAATCACTCTGCTAATGATGCTTATGCATGGCTAATGAAAGTTTAATGAGATATGAGGTGTTATGCACAAAATAGAAAAGTGAGGTGCATGGCAGATTGTACACGTGAACAGTACCATATGGATGCTCAAATTCACTTAAAATCATCTCATGCACATGTTGGAATTGAAATTAAGTTCATATGATGCACCAAATTTGAATTTCCAAATTTCCCTCCAAAATGAACATGCATGGGCATATGATCATATGAGATAATTTCATGCAATGCAATGATGTATTTGGAAAATATATGTCATGAGGAGCATAATGCAAAAAGAGGCACTCAAATTGGAGTTTTAGAACAAAAGTTATGGCTCTTGGAAGTTCCATGCACACTTTGCAATCATTTGGCCATAACTCCTCAACCATTCATCAGATGCTCATGATCTTGGACTTTTTGGAAATGGGAGAGAAAGATCTTCAACTTTGATGTTGACCAAAATTTCATTTGATGCTTCTTTGATGTTGGAAAGTCAAGTTGAAAGTGGTCTAAAAACTTGCGATTTTTGGAAACTTGAAATTACAGGTCACTTTCCATTTTTGGAAACTTTTGATCTAGCTTCAAAATCTTCAATGTAGATGTTTGACATGATGAATAAACCTCTTTTGGACATGAATGAAGTGTCTCAGACCATTTCTCCACCTCATAGCCCTCAGTTGACTTTCAGTTGACTTTCATGGGCCTCAGATGACCTGGAAATGTACTGATGACTTTTGAACCTCTACCACTTGGTCAAGTTGCTTCAAAATGAACCTTGGTTCATATAAGCTCTCTAGAACAACCATAGGGCCTTCATCTCAAGGAAATGCTTGCTCTCTCTGCACAGATGAATTCTCTTGATGCCAGTATTGACTGATAAGATGCAATGTACTATGCAATGTTAATGACCTAAAAAAATGAAATGAATGCATGAATGGGGGGTGAAAATTTGAGGTGCTACACTAACGAGATTTTTTCTAAGCATGCAGGACTCTGAACAAGTATGCTGGACTCTGAACAGTAACAAAGCACTCTGATCTCTTATTAGATACAAACACTTGTCAGATACAAAGTGCTAGAAGATCAGACTCCGTTAAGGAAGAAGTACGTCCAAGAAGTTATGACTCTAATCAAAGAAAGACAGTAAAAAGAACCAGAAGCTCTAACAACTACTGGCCTTAGTATCTGATGATCAAAAAGACTAGTACTCTGAGAAGCTCTGACATATTCAGACGTGATCTCCCTCTGAAGAATGACTCTGATACAACAAGACTCTGATGAAGATTCACCAAGTCCAGAAAGAGTAACAGAAAGAATTTTCATTATGGAAAGGAAGTATTTTAAGAAAGAAGTTAATCAGGGAGACAAAATGGTTATAGCAAGAAACACATAAGTTATGACATTGAATGCTCATCAAAGACCAAGATTCTATCATCACTCCAACGGTCCTTCTCACTACTATATAAAGGACAATCTACCTCACTGAGAGATACAACAACAACGCACAGAAAAGTCATTCATATTCTCTCTCTCTTTTTCACGAGCTGCTGCTCTTACGTGAAAAACTCTTGCTCTCATACTTTGCTGTAATACTTGCTTACTCTTAGAAGCACCTTACATTACAAATCTATTTTGCTAAATTGTTTTTGTTCCTCAAGTGACTCTGCGCAGTCTTTATACTTGAGAAGGCTAAGAGATTATTCTCTTAGGCGATTGGTTGTGTAATCTTTCAAGATTATTGGATTAAGTCCTTTTTGAAGGCGAAATCACCTTGGTCGGGTGGACTGGAGTAACTTTGTTTTCTAAGCGAACCAGTATAAAATTCTGTGTGTTCTTATTTCTGAAAAAGCTTTTATTTTTTCAAAACAATTCAAACCCCCCTTTCTTGTTTTTCTCACCTTTAGTTGGTATCAGAGCTTCGACTTTATTATTGATTTTCTAATCAAACACTTAACAGTGTAGAGAGATCCAGAACGAGAAAAACTATGGCCAACACCAATGAAAGAGATAGTTACAACGCTAAACCTCCAGTCTTTGATGGAGAGAAATTCGATTATTGGAAAGACAGAATTGAAAGTTTCTTTCTGGGCTACGACGCTGATCTCTGGGACATTGTCACAATTGGTTACATACCACCTGTAACAGATGCTGGAGTTGCCATTCCCAGAAGTAAAATTTCAGATGATCAGAAGCGTGAATTCAAGAATCATCACAAAGCCAGAACGATACTTCTCAATGCCATTTCCTACAATGAATATGAAAAAATCACCAACAGGGAAACAGCTAAAGAAATACTTGACTCCCTGAGGATGACTCGCGAAGGAAACTCTCAAGTCAAAGAAACAAAGGCTCTGACTCTAATCCAGAAATATGAAGCCTTCAAAATGGAGGACGATGAAGTTGTAGAGGTAATGTTTTCTAGATTCCAAACTTTAATTGCAGGACTCAAAGTGCTAGATAAAGGATATACAACCGCGGACCATGTCAAGAAGATCGTCAGAAGCTTGCCAAAGAAATGGAGACCCATGGTCACAACCCTAAAACTATCAAAGGATCTGAACAACATCAGCCTTGAAGAACTCGTCAGTTCACTCAGAAGTCACGAGATAGAACTAGAGGAAGATGAGCCTCAGAAGAAGATCAAGTCTGTAGCACTAAAGTCCAAATCAGAAAGGCGCAAGTCTGATAGAAATAAAGCCTTCCAGGCTGAAGAAGAAGACATTGATGACTCTGAAAAGGAAGATTCTGACGATGAGGAAGAATTATCCCTTTTAAACAGAAGAGTAAAACAACTTTGGAGAAAAAGGAATAATAACTTCAGAAAACCAATATCCAAAGGAGATCGATCAGAACCAGCTTCAAATGGTAAATCTAACAAAGATGTAACTTGTTATGAATGTAAAGAAATAGGTCATTATAGAAACGAATGTCCCAAGTTGAAGAAAGAAAGCTCCAGAAAAGAAAACTTCAAGAAAAATTCCTTAAGAACCAAAAAGGGACTGATGGCTACCTGGGACGACAGTGGATCTGACTCATCAGAATCAGACTCTGATGAACAGGCAAATGTGGCACTCATGGCCACCACCTGCAAGAATACTTCAGATGGAGAATCTGAATCCGAAGAGGTATTTTCTGAACTTTCTCGATCTAACCTAGAATCATGCCTATCTGAAACTCTCAACTCATATCAGAAACTTAAACAAAAATTTAAAGCTGTAAAAGAGGTGCTTGAAGAAACTCTAGAAGAATGTGGTAAACTTGAGATAACAGTTTCAGACCTAAAAGATGAAAACCGAACTTTGACATTAGAAGGAGATTCCACAAATAAACAATGTTTAAAAGTTGAAGAAGCGTTATCTCAAGCTCCACAAACTACAAACACAGTAATTTATGAATATGAAAAATCTTTTCAAAAGTTTCTGAAGAATGGGATAGAGAGAAGCAGAATGGCATTCATGAATTATGGGGTCAGTCAGAACAATAGAAGAGAAATTGGGTATGATCCTAGTGAAGATAAAAATTCTACTAATGACCAACCTAAATCTCCATTTTCCTATCACTATACACATACACAAGCACAACGCTTTGATAATGCTAGAAAACCCAAAGTGTTAAGAAACTCTAGGAAAACTAATCACAAAGGACCCAAAAGATTTTGGGTACCAAAGAATAAGATTGTTTATGTTGCATATATCTTATGCAGCAGAGCTAAAACACCAGTCATGGTACCTGGACTCTGGATGCTCGCGACACATGACGGGAAGAAAGTATATGTTCCAAAACCTGGAACTTAAAGATGCTGGATTCGTAGGCTTCGGAGGAAATCAGAAAGGAAGGATCAGAGGCTCCAGAACTATTGGTAATGGTACTCTTCCCTCTATATCTGATGTTCTCTATGTAGAAGGATTAATGCATAATCTATTATCAATAAGTCAACTAAGTGATAACGGGTATGATGTAATCTTCAATCAAAAAACATGTAAAGCAATAAATTAAAACAATGGAACAGTCCTATTCACTAGCAAGAGGAAAAACAATATTTATAAAATAAATCTTTTGGATTTAAAAGAACAAAATGTAAAATGTTTAATGTCTGTTCATGAAGAGTAATGGGTATGGCATAGACGCTTGGGCCACATTAGCATGAGAAAGTTATCTCAGCTAAATAAACTCGAGTTAGCCAGAGGTCTACCTAAGTTGAAGTTTTCTTCAGATGCTCTATGTAAAGCATGTCAGAAAGGAAAATTTCCAAAATCATCTTTTAAAAAGAAAAAATTTGTTTCTACCTCTAAGCCTCTGGAACTTCTTCACATTGACTTATTTGGTCCTGTGAAAACAGCACCATTCAATGGGAAGAAATATGGACTAGTTATTATTGATGATTTTAGTCGCTGGACATGGGTAAAATTCTTAAAGCACAAGAGTGAGTCTCACTCTGTATTCACTAGCTTCTGTTCCAAAGTGTAAAACGACTTTGACTCTAAAATCATCAGAGTCAGAAGTGATCATGGTGGAAAATTTGAAAATAAATTTTTTGAAGAATTATTTGACTCTAATGGAATATCCCATGATTTCTCCTGCCCTAGAACTCCATAACAAAATGGAGTTGTAGAGAGGAAGAATAGGACACTCCAAGAGATGGCCAGAACCATGATCAATGAAACAAATGTGGCTAAGCACTTTTGGGCTGAAGCAGTAAATACAGCGTGTTATATTTAGAATAGAATCTCCATAAGACCTATTCTGGAGAAGACTCCCTATGAACTGTGTAAAGGAAGAAAACCCAACATTTCTTATTTTCATCCTTTTGGATGCTCTTGCTTTATTCTGAATACTAAAGAACATCTGAACAAGTTTGATTCAAAAGCATAAAAAGGTATTATGTTAGGATACTAAGAACGCTCTAAAGGCTACAGAGTATACAACACAGAAACCAAAATTGTGGAAGAATCAATTCACGTCATATTTGGTGATAAGCTTGACCCTGAAAAGTCAAAGCTAGTTGAGAAACTTGCAGATCTGGAGATTACTCTTGCAGGTTCTGACGAGAAGACCAAAGCACCAGAAGCATCTGGTACACAAAGTTCAGAAGGAACTAAAGCCTCAGCGATCCCAAAGAAATCAAAAAATCTCCTCAACATATCTGAAGAGTTGATTCTGGGAAGCAAGGATGAACCTATCTGAACTAGGTCAACCCTCAAGGTACCTGAAGAAACTCCTCTAGCTATGCAAGAAGAGCTAGATCAATTCACAAAGAATGACGTTTGGGATCTTGTTCCTAAACCTAAAGGCACTCACATTATTGGAACCAGATGGGTGTTCAGAAACAAGCTAAATGAGAAAGGCGAAGTCGTCAGAAACAAAGCTCGACTGGTGGCTCAAGGGTACAGTCAACAAGAAGGCATTGACTACAATGAAACCTTTGCCCCAGTCGCCAGGTTAGAATCTATTCGCTTACTTGTTTCATTTGCTGTAAATCATTCTATCAAACTGCATCAAATGGATGTCAAGAGCACATTTCTTAATGGCTATATATCAGAAGAAGTGTACGTCAATCAACCTCCAGGTTTTGAAAATTCAAATTATCCAGAACATATTTTTAAACTTAAGAAATCTTTATACGGACTAAAACAAGCTCTCAGAGCTTGGTATGAAAGATTAAGTAATTTTCTTCTGGAACATCATTTTATCAGAGGGAAAGTTGACTCTACACTCTTTTGTAAAAACATTAATAATGATCTCATGATATGCCAAATATATGTTGATGATATTCTTGGTTCAGCTAACTCCTCTGTATGTCGAGAATGCTCTGAGCTAATGCAGGCAGAATTTGAAATGAGCTTGATGCAAGAACTAAAGTTCTTTTTAGGAATTCAAATCAACCAAGCTTCAGAAGTCACCTACGTTCATCAAAGTAAATACATAAAAGACATTCTGAAGAAATTCAAAATGGCGAAATGCAAACCTGCTAAGACACCCATGCATCCAACTTGCATTCTGGAAAAAGAAGAAGTTAGTCAAAAGGTTTGTCAGAAGCTCTATCGTGGTATGATATGCTCTCTTCTCTATCTGACTGCTACACGTCCTGATATTCTGTTTAGTGTTTGTCTCCGTGCCAGATTCCAATAAGATCCTAGAGAATCTCATTTAATAGTTGTTAAGAGAATAATCAGATATCTGAAAGGAACTCCTAACCTGGGCCTGATGTATGAGAAAACATCAGAGTATAGACTATCTGGTTTTTGTGATGCAGATTATGCAGGGGACAGAATGGAACGAAAAAGTACATCTGGAAATTGTCAGCTCTTGGGAAAGAATCTGATATCCTGGGCCAGCAAAAGACAATCAACCATAGCCTTGTCCACTGCAGAAGGAAAATACATTTCAGCATCATTATGCACTACTCAGATGCTCTGGATGAAGAATCAACTAGAGGATCTTCAAATCTTTGAGAGTAACTGTCGCAACCTGAAAAATACAGTGTGCGAAAAAACAACCGGCGAAAGAAAATGACAGAAGAGTCGCCACCGTGCGTTATTTATCCCAAAGGAGGGAAAGGAAACGCTCGAAGTAAACCTAAAAAAGGAAAGGACAAAACGGGGTCTCGCAACCAAATCTTGGGTTTGGGAGTCGGTTATGCGAAGGGAAGGTATTAGCACCCCTACGCATCCATAGTACTCTACGAGATCCACTTTTGTGGTTTTTGTCTAAAGGGTGTGGGTTTATCTAATATGTTTATTTACTAAAAAGGTTAAGAGAAATGACTCGCACGGATGTCGCATCCACTGCATACGTATCTCATCTGAATATGAGAATCAGAGTCTTCGTAGCTCGGCTGACCTATGGGTTGGGGGATGTGTTTTGGACGAACGACGTCACTACGCAATCTACCGGATGCTCGACCTTTGGAGACTTACTCGCCTGTAGTAGAAGGAGTAAACGTGTTGCTTTGGGTTTTAGGGTTTGGGTTGCTCGAGGGCAAACAGGCAGTCCTTGACGAAGGAACCGCGCTACATGTGGGGATATGAATACAAAACACAAAACATGTATCTCAAAGCAAAATGCCACCAAGGGGCTCAAACATTGCCTCCTATCGAGGTCTTCCAGCTAAGAACGCGATAAAGTACGAGAAAAGGAAAAAATTACCACACGGATAAAGATCCGAAGTTACAGTAATTAAAGGATTAGCAACCCTGAGATCTCTCCAAGCTAAACACCATCAAAGAAAGTGAGTCAGTACAGGTAATCGGAATGAAACCTCCAGGGGGTATCCCACAAATAAAGTGGAAAACCACGCAAGTTATCCCTGCAAAAGTCATGTGAGCCCTCACAAAAACTCAACAAACAGGTTAGAGACAAAAAAAAATAGGGTAATCAAAGGTTGCCCCCAAATCAAATGTAACCACATGAATCATGCCATTAAAATTCACAAAAAAGACATGCATCAAAAGGGTATCAAATTCACCCATAATACCTCATACATTTAGAGCATTCAAATTAAAGGCATAAAGATGATGGATATAGGGCAAACCTGATTGGAGAGCTTGATTGAAATTGAGTTGCACCCGTGAGGTTTACAAAACAATCTTTAGTGTTTATGTGAGGCAGAAGTGATTCTGTGCAGTTGAGTTCCCTTCAGGGTTTGGAGGCTGCTCTGAACTCTGTTAGTTCTTCTCTCACTATCTTTTTCCTCAGGGTTTTGTTACAAGGAAACCTCAGAGTATTTTGCTTCCTTTTTTCTCAAGTGAAGCCTTGGTATTTATAGACTGAATTCCATGGCTTTGTGGGCTCAAATGAGAGAGACCCAAGTCCAAAAATTTTTTCTTATATTTTATTTATTTATTTAATTAATTTTATTTATTTATTTATTTTTAACTTTTTTTTTCTTTTTTTTTTCAGGAAAAATGAAGGGTAAATTTTGGGGTATTACAGCTGTCCCTATTCAATCAACTGGAGACCCGGAAAGAAGATGGAAGCTGCTTTCGTACTTTCGAGGTATCAAGGGATTGAATACAATAAAAGCCCAAAAATTTGCACTGAAGTGAAGTGAAGTAACAATGCCTGTCAGAATCGGCAAAGAGGTGATCTTGAAAGAAGAATCCGTCTGGTACAGTGAGAGTCAGTCTGAATACCGAAAAAGAATGTTAACTTGGATACCAAAATAAATGGTAACACAGAAATAACCATGGCCTGAATGCCGCTCATCAGTCTGAATACTGGAAATGACTTCGATCTGAACATCGGGAGATATGAGATTATTAATATCGGTCTGAACACTGAGAGGTTGGCCTGAATGCCACAAGTTGCGTCGACCTGAACGTCGGAAACTTCTTCGATCTGAACATCGGAAAATTGGCCTGAACGCCACAAGTTGCATCGACCTGAACGTCGGAAACTTCTTCGATCTGGACATCGGAAAACTGGCCTGAACGCCACAAGTTGCATCGACCTGAACGTCGGAAACTTCTTCGATCTGAACATCGGAAAATTGGTCTGAATGCCACTGCGGTCTGAATACCAGAAACTGGCCTGAACGCCACTTCGATCTGAATATTGGAAATTGGCCTGAACGCCACTTCGGTCTAAATACCAGAAAACTGGCCTGAACGCCACTTCGGTCTGAATACCGGAAACTGGCCTGAACGCCACTTCGGTCTGAATATCGGAAATTTCATGCCTGTCAGCATCGGCAGAAATATGGAAAGAAAATAGAGGCGACCCATGGGCCAATGAAACTTGCTGGGGATAACCAAGGTGGGTCATGAACAATCTTCAGTCTGAGTACTGGAAACAACTTCTAGCTTATTACTTGGGATACCGAGAATGTTTTATGCTTACATGCGTATGCTTGAATTTTTCAATGGCGTAATGCTCCATAGAAATGCTATGCGATTTGGAAGGATGCAATGCAATATGATTCTACATGCAGGGATGCGAAATACTGGGTAGAATGCCAAGCTGAGGCAAGGGGATCTACTGGGGAAATGATCACCATCTTCTGGACTCTGGCAAGGCTGTTAGAGATGCACAGCGCAAAGAATTCTGTGGGGAAATGACCCGTCACACGGTGTTCTAGCAATGACGAAATGCCGAGATTCAGACTGGGGAGAGAACGACACTGAAAACCTGCTGTTGGGGAAAGCGACAGTGGTTCTGGCAACCACGATCTGCGAGAGATGACTCAACAGGGGAAGCAAACACTGATACGGTACCGAGGTTCTGCATCAAGGAAAGAAACCATGGATCTGGCATTGGGATTATCGCTCTGGCCTCGAACTCTAAGGAGCAGCCACTTCTGCTGGGAAGATACAGTCTGGCACTATCAACTCCGCTGGGGGTATATAGTCTGACACTGTCAACTCTACTGGGGAGTGTATAATCTGAAACCACCGCTTGGCGCTAGAAGGAGGGGGAGGTACAGTGGTGAGAACCTGCTGGGGATTGAAGAATCCAACGCTCTGATCAGCTCTGCAGGGATAAGATACCGAATTCGTCTGTTGGCGACTTTACTGGGGAAGATATTCACGATCATCTGCAGGGGATTTTAAGGAAATGCCCCGAGGGTACCTGTTTTGAATAGACGATCCAAAGCACTTAAAATTTACAGCAATTTTAAATGTTTATTAAGCGTGTACCTGTAAAGCCCTTATGTGTCATGATGCAATGTTTATCAAAAATTCGGACGTCATTTTTACAAACAAAACAGTAAAATGAAAATGAAAACAGAGATATACTGAATAACATGATTTTATTGATTGAATGGCCTCTGAATAGGCATTTACATCAGGAAGCAATCCCTGGAAAGAGGTAATCGCACAAAAGATAAAAACAGAAATTAATCTAATGGCAATGTGAAATGGATTTCTATTGGGTTCCAATTCTGCTATGACTTGCTCGTCTTCAAGATCCTCCAGATGATCAGCCTTCTGAAAAGGTGATTGGACTGTTTCCTACCTTTCGAAAATTTCCAGTCATCGACATGAGATGAGATTCAGAACTAACTCAGAACGCAATCATTCGCTTAATCCCTAACTTTTGCCTGGATCGCCCTTTTCGGGTTTTCAATCCACCGGGATACCCATTTTTGCCTAAGTTGCCTTTTCAGGTTTTCAACTTACCGGGTGTACGATCTTTTCATTTTTAATCCCTAATTTTTGCCCGAATCTTTTCATTTTCTTGATTCGTCGGGATGCCCATTTTTGCCTGGACTATTCTTTTTACTGTCCAGCGGGTCTATTTTATGCGAAGTATTTTTTAACTGCGTCTGAGTTCACAGGGGAAGTGAAGTTTTCACCATCCATAGTTGCAAGCATTAAGGCTCCACCATCAAAAACCTTGGTGACAATATACGGTCCATCATAGTTAGGAGTTCATTTGCCCCTGTGATCTGTCTGAGGAGGAAGGATCCTTTTCAACACTAAATCTCCGACTTGGAAACACACTTTCTGATCAAAGGCTCTCTTCATCCGACTCTGATACAACTGCCCATGACAAATGGCTGCCATTCGCTTCTCTTCGATAAGAATCAACTCATTGAACCTTGTCCGAATCCATTCGGCTTCGTCTAACTTGACATCCAACAAGACTCTTAGAGAAGGAATCTCCACTTCAACAGGTAGGACTGCTTCCATACCATACACCAGGGAGTAAGGGGTTGCCCCGGTCGATGTACGTACTGAAGTGCGGTACCCATGCAAGGCGAAAGGTATCATCTCATGCCAATCTCTGTACGTGACGACCATCTTCTGCACAATCTTCTTTATGTTCTTATTTGCCGCCTCAATAGCGCCGTTCATCTTAGGGCGGTAAGGGGAAGAATTGTGATGCTGAATATTGAAGTTCTGACATAACTCCTTCATCATTTTGTTGTTGAGATTAGAACCATTATCAGTAATGATTCTTTCGGGAATCCCATAGCGACAAATGATTTCTTTCTTGATGAAACGGGCAACCACATGTCTGGTGATATTCGCAAACGACGCTGCTTCGACCCACTTGGTAAAATAGTCGATGGCAACAAGGATGAAGCGATGCCCATTTGAAGAAGTCGGCTCAATCTTTCCAATCATGTCAATTCCCCACATAGAAAACGGCCACGGTGAAGTCATCACATTCAGAGGATTTGGCGGCACATGCACCTTATCAGCATAAATCTGGCATTTATGACACTTCCGAGCATATTTGAAGCAATCTGATTCCATGGTCATCCAATAATAACCCGCTCTCAACAATTTCTTAGCCATTGCATGTCCGCCGGCATGAGTACCGAAGGAACCTTCATGAACTTCCTGCATTAACATGTTCGCCTCGTGTCTGTCCACGCATCTGAGCAAAACCATGTCGAAGTTCCTCTTATACAGCACATTGTCTTTGTTCAAGAAGAAACTTCCTGCCAATCTTCTCAAAGTCTTTCTGTCGTTGTTGGATACCCCTGCAGGGTACTCTCGATTCTTCAGAAAGCACTTGATATCGTGATACCAAGGCTTGTCATCGACTACCAGTTCAGTAGTAAACACATATGCGGCCCTGTCAAGGCGCATCACATCGATCCTGGGAGCATGGTTCCAACGAATTACCTCGATCATGGAGGATAGAGTAGCAAGTGCGTCTGCCATCTGGTTCTCATCACGAGGTATATGATACAATTTTACTGTTGTGAAGAAAGTCAACAGTCTTCTCGTGTAATCTCTGTAGGGGACCAGAGTGGGTTGGAGAGTATTCCAATCACCATTCACTTGATTGATCACCAGAGCTGAATCTCCGAAGATGTCCAGAGTCTTGATTCTCAGATCAATGGCTTGCTCAATACCCAAGATACATGCCTCGTACTTAGCTTCATTATTTGTGCACTCAAAAGTCAAACGAGCGGTGAAAGGTATGTGGGCACCTTTCGGAGTTGTAATGACAGCACCAATTCCACTTCCTCTAGCATTGACAGCCCCATCAAACAACAAAGTCCACTTTTCGTTTAGATCAGGTCCCTCCTCAACAACTGGCTCTTCACAGTCTTTCATCTTGAGGAACATGATGTCTTCATCAGGGAATTCAAACTTCATCGGCTCATAATCATCAATCGGCTGCTCGGCAAGGTAGTATGACAGAATACTACCTTTGATGGCCTTCTGTGACGTATACTGGATATCGTACTCTGTCAGTACCATTTGCCAACGAGCCACCCTTCCGGTGAGAGCTGGCTTCTCGAATATGTATTTGACTGGATCCATTTTTGAAATCAACAAGGTAGTATGGTTCAACATATACTGTCGCAGTCGGCGAGCAGCCCAGGCCAAAGCACAGCAAGTTTTCTCAAGCTGCGAATATTTGATTTCACAATCGGTAAACTTTTTGCTAAGGTAGTATATGGCATGCTCTTTTCGACCAGACTCGTCATGCTGTCCCAATACACACCCCATCGAGTTCTCAGTCACTGACAGGTACATTATCAGAGGTCTCCCAGGAACTGGAGGTATAAGGATTGGAGGTTTCTGTAGATACTCTTTTATCTTCTCGAAAGCCCTTTGACACTCTTCATTCCACCTGATAGCCTGATCTTTCCTCAACAATTTGAAAATTGGCTCACACGTGGTTGTTAGGTGAGAGATGAACCTTGCAATGTAGTTCAACCTCCCTAAGAAACTACGGACTTGCTTCTCTGTTCTTGGCTCTGGCATTTCCTGTATCGCTTTTACTTTGTCGGGATCCACCTCAATCCCTTTTCCGCTAACAATAAAACCCAGCAATTTTCCCGATCTCACCCCGAAAGTGCACTTGTTCGGATTAAGTCTTAGTTTGAATTTCCTCAAACGCTCAAACAGTTTCTGCAAATTCACCAAATGTTCTTCTTCTGTCTGAGATTTGGCAATCATATCGTCCATATAAACCTCGATTTCATGATGAATCATATCATGGAACAGAGTCACCATAGCTCGTTGATATGTTGCTCCAGCATTTTTCAGACCAAACGGCATCACCTTGTAGCAGAAGGTGCCCCATGGGGTTATGAAAGTTGTCTTTTCCATGTCCTCTGGTGCCATCTTGATTTGGTTATAGCCAGAAAAGCCATCCATGAAAGAGAATACCGAGAACTGAGCTGTATTATCCACCAAAACGTCAATGTGAGGTAAGGGGAAATCATCTTTAGGACTAGCCATGTTCAGATCCCGGTAGTCAACACACATCCGTACCTTTCCATCCTTCTTAGGTACCAGAACGATATTTGCAACCAATGGAGGATAATTTGTGACTGCTAGAAACCCTGCATCCAACTGTTTTTGCACTTCTTCCTTTATCTTGACAACCATCTCTGGTCTTGTTCTTCTGAGCTTCTGCTTGACCGGAGGACAACCTTCTTTGAGCGGCAAGCGATGTACCACGATGTCTGTGTCAAGCCCTGACATGTCCTGATAAGACCAAGCGAAGATGTCAACATACTCTTGTAGCAATTCAATCAACCCCTTCTTCACATTGTCTTCCAAAGCAACCCCTATCTTGATTTCTCTCTTGGCGTCCTCGGTGCCGAGATTAATTACTTCAACATACTCTTGATGCGGTTGAATAACCCTTTCCTCTTGTTTTAATAACCTGGTAAGCTCTTCAGGGAGTTCACAGTCTTCATCACCCTCTTCTTCAGCTTGAAAGATTGGATTTTCAAAGTCGAAACGAGCCGTAGCAGAAACGTTATCAATAGGATCCGGTGATGTGCATCTGCATGAGTGATGGTATGTGCTTATGAGTGTGAACAAGAAGTGAAAACTAAACAAAACATTTCCATTTTTTTTATTTTGAAAAACTGCAAAAATAGAAAGACAGGGAACGAAATATTTGAATGCAAAAATACGTCCTTTATTTATGATAAAAATGCAAGTGTCACATAGACGGGCCCTACAATGAGTCATTACGCCCTGGGCGGAACGTAAGACTTGGATATGCATGAATAAACAAAGAAAATTACTCTTCAAGAAGAGTGACTTGGATAATCTCTTCAGAAGACCAATTGTTGATGACTTCACCCGGGATCCTCGGACGCACCCAGTTGTCAATGTCACAATCACTATCCCCACCTTCATTGTTGACCGCAGAGACTAATTTAACTTCTCCTTCAACCATGTTAACGTTGGCTCCACCATGCTGGGGCATGGGATTGTTGACGACATTCGGAGCCGGTGCAAGGTCGATGGCCTTTGAATCTATGAGGTCCTGAACTACGTGCTTAAAAGCTTTGCAGTTCTCAATATTGTCGCCAGGTGCCCCAGAGTGGAAGCTACACCTAGCGTTGGCGTCGTAACCCACCGGAAGTCTACCAATAGGAGGAACCAGAGTGCGCAGTTGCACAAGTTGTAGTTGTTGAAGACTAGAAAGCAACTGAGCGTACGACATTGGAAGGGTGTCGAAACGCCGGTCCATCATCCTTTGCCTCTGTTGATAAGCGGGTCTGTTACCCGGTTGCTGCTGCTGTTGATACTGAGCTGGTTGACGTTGTGATTGTTGTTGTTGTAGTGGCGCTGCAGCTGGAATGGTCACAGCCGCAACATACGATTGCTGATGATAATTCTGAAAATTATTCCTCCGGTTATCCCTATTCTGATAAGAAGATATGGCATTTGCATCCCCTTCTCTCCTCTTCTGTCCCTGAATGAACGGCTTCTTCACCCCTGATGAGGATCCACCTCCACTCTGGCTCTTATAGGTCTTTAGGTAATTCTCCACCCTTTCTCCAGTAGAGACCACATCAGCAAAGTTGGAAGCATTGCACCCCACCAGACGCTCCAGACAAGGTCCAAGAAGCGTATTCATGAACATGTTGGCCATTTCCTTTTCCAACATAGGAGGCTGAACATGGGAAGCTGTATCCCTCCAGCATTGAGCGTATTCCCTGAAGCACTCATTGCTTTTAAGAGACAAATTCTGAAGTTGAGTTCTGTCCGGAGCCATGTCTGCATTATACTGATACTGCTTCACGAAAGCCTCTGCCAAATCCCTCCAGCAACGGATGTGGGCTCTGTCCAGCCTCATATACCATTCCAAGGATGCCCCAGCTAGGCTATCCTGGAAGAAGTACATAAGTAGCTTCTCGTCATCAGAGTATGCAACCATTTTACGGAAATAGGCTTGCACGTGAGTTTTGGGGCAAGAGCTGCCATGGTATTTGTCAAATATCGGGACCTTGAATTTCGGAGGCACTCTCACACCTGGGACCAGCCCCAAGTCAGCAACATCTACTCCCAGAGGATTCTGTCCTTCCACTGCTTTCAACCTCTCTTCCAATCTTCTAAACATGGGGTCCATGCCAAAGTCTTCCTAAAGCAAGGGGAACTGATCATCCTGACCATCCTGAATGGGTTGTTGATCTAGGTTGACATGCGGGATCGGGATAGGCCCCGATCCATTGGGACCATTAGCCTCTCCAGCTGGAGGATCAGCCAACGTCTCCGGTTGAGTAATAGGGGGATCCCTCTGTACCAACAATCTAAGCTCCTGCTGTCCTTGAGCCACCCCTTGAACCAAATCCATGAATTGATTCATGCAAATCTTCATCTCTGCGAGCTCTGCTTGTAGGCTCTCCATCGCTCTCTGTTGATTCCTTCGGGTACCGTATCGGTGAATGCCTGAGTCATCTATCCTGCTAGTGGGACACCAAACAATATGAGAACACTGCAGCGGTACCTGTTATGCAAGATATGACAATGAATATGTAAATGCAATGTCATGTTTATCAAATCCAAAAGGTATTCTACCCCCTTGGTTCCAGTCTCACATCAGGCGAATAGTGCAAGAAGACTGAGTCATGGATAAACTTCTGAGATCAAGATGCAACAAAGGGAAACCAACATACAAATGAGTTCCAGGAAAGGGGCCTAGCCAAAAGTACATCAAAAGAGGATCCCCACAACAAGCATGTGGATTATCACTACACAGCAACAAAACAAAAAGTAAAGGGAGGAACATAAACCAGGGATCAGCCTCCTGTATACAACCCATAAGGACTTCTCCTCACTTCATCCAGTAATGCCACCGTGTCGGGATGATCTGGAGATTCTGTCAAATGCCGGATAAGCAGATTCCTCTTGTGAATGATCCCATCCAGTTCGTTGATGTGCTCTCTGTAGTAATTCCCATCATCTTCTCCGAATACCTCTTCAAGTCTGGATTTCTTCAATCCTGCCAACACCTTGAGTTCTTCAATCTGTCCTTGAGCCTCATTGAGTTGATCTGTGATGTAGCCATTAGTAGAACGGGCGCACATAAGCTCATTGTTTTTCCCCTTCAGCAAAGTCGTCAATTTCTCTATCTGACCAGTCAGTTTGGCTACTGTCTCCTCCTCCTTTACCTTCCGAGAAGTTGAAAATGCATCCCATTGCTCCTGCCACCCAGATAATTTACCATGAGCATCTACTAACTGCTGCTTGACTCGCCTCAACTCAGAACTAGATGATCTCAAGGCTTCGTCTGTCTTCCTGAAGAAGTCCGCCTCCACAGCAAATTTCCTCTCTGCTTCCTTTTGCACTCTGACGGCTTCCCCCTTCTGATATTCTGCCTCCTGGAATTGACGCATACAGTCTTGCAACTTCTCACTTAACTCTGAGTTCTTGGTTTGAAGTCCCTCCATGACACTCTTCAACTTGTCGTACTCCTCTCGGCTCACCATTGTTGACTGCTCAGGAGTAGGTGGATACAAAGGTTCTTCAATAGGGAACGGCAGACCAAACTCTTCGACTTTTCCTTGAAGCCACTCTTCATACCGAGGGTAAGTTCTACAATCTCCTTTTCCAAGGACGGTTCTTCCTCTCTTGATCACCTTGAGCCAGGCCTCAGCTGCCTTACGGGATACCGTCAAATCAGGCGAAGAATGGAAAAACAGAGATTCTTCCATATCCTTTTCCAAAGGCGGAGTTCTTAAAGCATATCCAAACTGTCTAACTTCTAGAGAAGGATTATAGTTGATTCCTCCTCTTCTTCCTACCAACGGAACATTTGGGAAGTTCCCACAACTATGAATAATATCTGCCCGAAGCAAGCTCCGGTCGGACCACCAAGAAATATCTTCAGCTCTCAACCCCATCAATCTCTTCGACCAACTCAACGAGTCCTTGACATTAACGAACACTCCTAATTTGGGTAGGTGAGAACTGAACCACCTATAAAACAAAAGCACACAACAATTCAACAATCCCCCTTTTCTATTCTTATTTCTGTGGTGCACTGAATGAAAGAAATCTCCTAGCAAGGTCGGTACTGGATTTCTCAACACGAAAAGGCGTATTGCGTCCATGTCCACAAATTTGGCGACATTAGGGAAAAAGACAATCCCATACACGCAAAGAGCCAACACAACATTGAAACCCCCCTGGTTACCGTCTTCCAGCTTCTTCTTTGCTTCTCCCAGTAAGAAACTCAGATGAAAACCACTAACCTCTCCCTTCTGACACATATTAGCCTTCCAGACTAATTCCTCCAAATATGTGGCTGAAGCAACCATGCTGAGATCGGGCAGAAACTCAGAACTGTAGAACAATAACTGTGACCTGATAGGAACTCTGAGAAAACTGGCAATCTCCTCCAGAGTAGGGACCAAGATATAATCCGGGAATGTGAAACACCTCAATGGAGGGTCATAGAACTGTAGCAGTGTGAATAGGGCGTCATGTTGATCTTTGGAAAGAACCGTGACGAAACTTAGAATCAGACCGTAAATCCTCTCGGAATCCTTCTAGAGAACCAGGATCCATTAACTGCATCAACTGTTGGATGGGCTCCAGACAGACCACCGGAAACTTGTAGGCGACAAGTCTCTTTCTGTCAATATCCATCTTAAGAGAACCAGAAAAACTCTGACTGGAATCAAGAAGAAGATGTAAACCCCCTTGAAATGGATAAACATGTGTTAAATGATATGATTGCAAATGATGTGATGATGTGAATGCAATGCAGTGGCATGTCAATCAGGATTGCTGTATCTGCTTGAACATCTATCGGGTTACACTGTCTGAAGAGAAAACCACTGAGGAATATAATACAAGATCAAAGCTCTGCTCCAGAAAACCGGGTTGGTTGGAGGTTAAGGTTTCCTGAATTTAGCCTGCCCCTCACTAGTAGGTTCTAAGAACAGAAGTTCGTCAACTTCAGCCCTTCAGTCACGAATAATACGTTTACCACTGAAGGTTTGGCATTATTACGGGATAAAAGACCTCCACTGACTCCCCTCAACAGGACATCCTAAAGCAAGTTCCCAGTCTCGGGGTCCTCGGATTGATCAACGAGAATGCGCCCACCAGAGCTAACATAATCACGTCTCGGAGGAAAGGCCTCGACTGAGTTCTCGGGAAATGGTCACCAGAGTCGACGATTTCTAAAGGAACATCGTGTCGTTACGGAACATCCGTAGGACATAATATATCCAAGAGAAACCTCGTCTGGGTGTGGTTCTTCACGAACGACTTAACGTAGCAACATGCCACGCAAGCCTCATGATCATCCACTCTAAAACCTGTGTGTACACTCAAGCCTGGGTAATGGGCTTATCTCTCGTAGAACATCCCATCCCAACAAACAAACAACAGCTCCAACAGATACAGCAGATGAATGCAAGTAAGTAAGTAAATAAATGTACAAAAGCATGAACACCCAATAAACAAGAAAATCACACAAGCTAGGAGGGACTCGCTTATGGAAGATGGACCAGCAAGAGGTCAACTTCTTGGTCCCCAGCAGAGTCGCCAGCTGTCGCAACCTGAAAAATACAGTATGCGAAAAAACAACCGGCGAAAGAAAATGACAGAAGAGTCGCCACCGTGCGTTATTTATCCCAAATGAGGGAAAGGAAACGCTCGAAGTAAACCTGAAAAAGGAAAGGACAAAACGGGGTCTCGCAACCAAATCTTGGGTTCGGGAGTCGGTTATGCGAAGGGAAGGTATTAGCACCCCTACGCATCCATAGTACTCTACGGGATCCACTTTTGTGGTTTTTGTCTAAAGGGTGTGGGTTTATCTAATATGTTTATTTACTAAAAAGGTTAAGAGAAATGACTCGCGCGGATTTCGCATCCACTGCATACGTATCTCATCTGAATATGTGAATCAGAGTCTTCGTAGCTCGGCTGACCTATGGGTTGGGGGATGGGTTTTGGACGAACGAAGTCACTACGCAATCTACCGGATGCTCGACCTTTGGAGACTTACTCGCCTGTAGTAGAAGGAGTAAACGTGTTGCTTTGGGTTTTAGGGTTTGGGATGCTCGAGGGCAAACAGGCAGTCCTTGACGAAGGAATCGCGCTACATGTGGGGATATGAATACAAAACACAAAACATGTATCTCAAAGCAAAATGCCACCAAGGGGCTCAAACATTGCCTCCTATCGAGGTCTTCCATCTAAGAAAGCGATAAAGTACGAGAAAAGGAAAAAATTACCACACGGATAAAGATCCGAAGTTACAACAATTAAAGGATTAGCAACCCTGAGATCTCTCCAAGCTAAACACCATCAAAGAAAGTGAGTCAGTACAGGTAATCGGAATGAAACCTCCAGGGGGTATCCCACAAATAAAGTGGAAAACCACGCAAGTTATCCCTGCAAAAGTCATGTGAGCCCTCACAAAAACTCAACAAACAGGTTAGAGACAAAAAAAAAATAGGGTAATCAAAGGTTGCCCCCAAATCAAATGTAACCACATGAATCATGCCATTAAAATTCACAAAAAAGACATGCATCAAAAGGGTATCAAATTCACCCATAATACCTCATACATTTAGAGCATTCAAATTAAAGGCATAAAGATGATGGATATAGGGCAAACCTGATTGGAGAGCTTGATTGAAATTGAGTTGCACCCGTGAGGTTTACAAAACAATCTTTAGGGTTTATGTGAGGCAGAAGTGATTCTGTGCAGTTGAGTTCCCTTCAGGGTTTGGAGGCTGCTCTGAACTCTGTTAGTTCTTCTCTCACTATCTTTTTCCTCAGGGTTTTGTTACAAGGAAACCTCAGAGTATTTTGCTTCCTTTTTTTTCTCAAGTGAAGCCTTGGTATTTATAGACTGAATTCCATGGCTTTGTGGGCTCAAATGAGAGAGCCCCAAGTCCAAAAAAAATTTGTTATATTTTGTTTATTTATTTAATTAATTTTATTTATTTATTTATTTTTAACTTTTTTTTTTTTCGTTTTTTTTTTCATTTTTTTTTCAGGAAAAATGAAGGGTAAATTTTGGGGTATTACAGTAACATTCCTATCTTTTATGGAAATATTGTTGCCATCTGTTTAAGCAAGAATCCTATTTTGCTCTTCAGAGCTAAGCACATAGAAATAAAACATCATTTCATTAGAGACTATGTTCAGAAAGGGGTAGTAATGTTGAAATTTATTGATACAGACCATCAATGGGCTGACATCTTTACCAAACCCCTTGCTGAAGATAGATTCTCCTTTATCTTAAAGAATCTGAACATTCAAAATTGTCCTGAATAAAATGTGCCTCTGAGATAGCAAAATAAGATTCTGATGTAAACAGTTGGATTCTGTATCTGACTCTGATACTACCACCAGTTAGAAGTCATATGAGTTAGAAATCTCCAGGAACCAATCCTTTCGTATTCCTGAAGATCAGATAAAGTAACATGTGGAGCATCATGCGTCTAACCTTGAAACTTCTAGACAACTGTCTAGCAGTAATCAAGAAACAGTCTCTTGAGATCTCCTCGAGCAGTGTGTTGATTTTGGGATTAGACATCATTGATGAGCTGTAATCATTCTCCCTCTAACGTGCTTACTTGGTTTTTGTGCTAAACTCATTTATGTGTGTCGTTTTGCATGCGCCCCAATTTGGGTATTTAAATGCTTCGCTTCACAATTTCACAATTTCACACTTTTCACTCACAAACACTCTTAACCCTCTTGTAAGTTTTCCTCTCTCTCTCAAGGCATTTCTGCAGTGTACTCTAGTTCTTCAACCTTCAACCCAGTTCATCAACAATCTTCATGGATTCTCAACAACAGTCTGTGTACAACTTCTCTCAACAGATGAACTCGAATGAGCAAGCTCCAAGTTCAAGCAATCAAAACCCAGCAGTTACAGGGGTCGTCTCCACTCCCATCTACAAAGAACCTCACATTCTTGATCGTGAGCCTCATATCCATCTTGAAACACCGTTTGAAAAGCTGGAAGTGTTGTGTGAATCGTTGTTTGAATTGGAAAATATGAGAAGGAATGGTGTCGACCTCACTGATGAACTGAAGAAGCAAGGGTGGGAAAACTACTTCCAACGTCTCTATGGCCCAATCTATACTAATTTGGGAAAATAATTCTGGAGATTTGTTGACGCTGACGATCACTACATCGTCTCCTACGTTTTGGGAGTCAAGATGGTGATCACAGAAAAATCCATTGCTGCTCTTCTGGGCATGGAAAAGGCTGAAGGAAGGCGTATTTACAACATTAATCCTAGGGCAAAGTATCTGTCCCATGAGATTAAACCAACAATCTTTCAACAGAACATTGAAGGCAGGCATTCCAAGAACAAGGAACTGCACCAGAACCTTCGGGTATGGCTGAAGATCATCTTGGGCACCATCCATCATCGCCCAGCCTCCAACTCCTCAAACTACATCAACACAGACCAGAAGTGCATTTTGTGCTACATTCACAAGGGTCTGAAGCTCTGCCTTCCTGCACTCCTCTTCAAATATCTCAGAGACTATGTGAGAGATACCAGAAACAACATGAAGACCAGAAACTACATTCCTTTGGGGAGGCTCATTTCTGATGTACTGATTGAAAGCGGTCTCGTGGACCATCTGATATAGTTCAGACTCATGGAAGACGTGATGATAGATACTGGAAGAACTCTGAACGCTCGAAATCTGAAGAGCATGGGAATTCTGAATCAAGTAAGGGCCAAACCAACTCTGGACACCTCATAGGAAGCTCTTAAAGATCAGAGAAAGATCCCAAATGGACTCTATCTGTTCTCAAACATCGACCCTCCAGAGGTAGTCATGTACTACTTAGATGATCTGCACAAACAAGGAGTAGAATTCTCAGACTTCTCCCTAGACTGGCTGCCAGAATTTCCTCCAGATTTCACGAAGAGGACACGAGAACCATCTGAGAAGGCAAAGCAGCCGAAGAGAGAAAAGCTGGGAGAATCTTCTGGATCAAGACCTCTAGTACCTCTGGTTGGATCCCATGGTAAGTCTGTACCTCTCCCTCCTTCTGTAACAGTTAAACCTATTGCTTCCTCATTCCCTCAACCTTCGCCCATATACACTAACTCAGAAACTCCTCTCTCAACCTCCAGACCATCTAACCAACCCTCTCAAAAATTCAACCTGACCACCACATCTCTACCTATTTCGGAAGCAGAAATGCTGAATGAAACAACCTCACCCTCCTCCTCATCATCTCTAGAATCACCACCTTACTACACACTTTCATCTGACACTGAACCCTCTGACCCTCACTCCCCAACTCTGGCTCAGCTCCAACATCGTGCTCTAGCCTCTCAACAGCCAACACAATCTATCCCTGAACCAGAAATTACCTCTCTACCCATAGAAAACCCAAACACAACCACATCTGAGCATCCACCATCCAAACCAATTCACTCTGAATCACTACCACAAAACTTTGAAATACCCCAAACAACTACATCCGCTGACCTACAAACTCCCACACTTAACTTAAGCCCTCCCACTTCTCCACCCCAAGCCTCTGAACTTGAAAACACCCTTCTAACCCTTGAGGAAGCAATAAAGGTGTTTCTAGAAGCTTCAGTTGACAAGGTCAAGTCTCGGACCATCAACTTTGGCATCAGTGATGATCCCTCCGCTGTAAGGACTCACTAGAGCAGAGTGATAAGTTAGATGACCTCTAAAGCCTTCAAGCTGAAAGGCCTCTCTGAGCAAGTCCAAAACGACTTCATCAGAGACGCTGAGATCAGACTCCAGGAGCGTCTAGCGAGAGAAGCTGAGGAGCGGGCATGAAAAGAAGCTGAAGAGAAAGCGAGGCAAGAAGAACTGCAAAGGATCAAGGAAGCTGAGGCCAAAGCTCTAGCTGATGCCACTGCTGCTGCTGAAGCTGAGGCAAAAGCCAAAGCTGCCGCTGAAGAAGCAGCTCGTCTGACTGAAAAGTCTGCCGCAAGGGTAGGAAACGATGCTCTAACTCAGTGGGAGTCCTCCACCTTTGTCCCTCTAGTCCTGAAGACTCTTGAAGAACTGCAGAAAGAACAGCAGGAAGTCCGAGCTAGATTGGACCAACAGGATCCCGTCAATGTCAACATTCAGAACCTACTGACCCAGCTGCTCCAGAGGATGCCTCCACCTCCAAACCCTTAGGCACCTAGGATTTTTTTCTGTGTTCTTATCTTTTGGTTGTTGCTTTTATCTGATTTGCTTGTTGTTTTCTGCTTCTATGTTTTTTTTTGCGTTTCTGGCCTTTGTACTTGCTATCTGCTAATATATATCTTTTGCTTATATGTTTTACTAAGTCTTTTTTATTCTAACAAAAAGGGGGGGAACTAAAAACAACTCTGATGAAAACATATCTAATTCCTGTCAAAACTCTGCAAACATTGTTTCTAAATATTGACTTAAAGATTTGCAGGAAAGTAGCTAGAAACACCAAATTATGGAAGGTCCGGTAAGAACTTCTGAACTTCCAGATCTAACTCAGGGGGAGCTCACTACAATATGATCTAAGACTCTTATCTAAAAATGTTTCATCTCTAAATTAAATTGTTGTCATCATCAAAAAGGGGGAGAATGTAAGAACAGAATTAGTTCTACAATAGAATTCTAAGATTTTGATGATAACAAAGGATGAAACCAAAAAATGGCACTCTAATGAGATTTTTTCTAAGCATGCAGGACTCTGAACAAGTATGTTGGACTCTGAACAGTAATGCAGCACTCTGATCTCTTATCAGATACAAACACTTGTCAGATACAAAGTGCTAGAAGATCAGACGCCGTTAAGGAAGAAGTATGTCCAAGAAGTTCTGACTCTGATCAAAGAAAGACAGTAAAAAGAACCAGAAGCTCTAACAACTACTGGCCTTAGTATCTGATGATCAAGAAGACTAGTACTCTGAGAAGCTCTGACGTATTCAGACGTGATCTCCCTCGGAAGAATGACTCCGATACAACAAGACTCTGATGAAGATTCACCAAGTCCAGAAAGAGTAACGGAAAGAATTTTCATTATGGAAAGGAAGTATTTTAAGAAAGAATTTAATCAGGGAGGCAAAATGGTTATAGCAAAAAACACAGAAGTTATGACATTGAATGCTCATCAAAGACCAAGATTTTGTCATCACTCCAATGGTCCTTCTCACTACTATATAAAGGACAGTCTACCTCATTGAGAGATACAACAACAACGCACATAAAAGTCATTCATATTCTCTCTCTCTTTTTCACGAGCTGCTGCTCTTACGTGAAAAACTCTTGCTCTCATACTTTGTTGTAATACTTGCTTACTCTTAGAAGCACCTTACATTACAAAGCTATTTTGCTAAATTGTTTTTGTTCCTCAACTGACTTTACGCAGTCTGTATACTTGAGAGGGCTAAGAGATTATTCTCTTAGGAGATTGGTTGTGTAATCTTTCAAGATTAGTGGATTAAGTCCTTTTTGAAGGCGAAATCACCTTGGCCGGGTGGACTGGAGTAGCTTTGTTTTCTAAGCGAACCAATATAAAATTCGGTGTGTTCTTATTTCTGAAAAAGCTTTTATTTTTTCAAAATAATTCAAACCCCCCCTTTCTTGTTTTTCTCACCTTCAACTTGAAGCTCCCATAAAAAGTTAAGCAAGGTGGAATATTGAGACATATGGCTTGACACTTAAGAAAATTTTTGATATGTCAATTTTTTCCAAACTTCCACCTCAAATATCTCTAAGTTCCAAGCTCCAAATGAAAAAATGTTCAACATAAAACTTGTTCCTCTTGATCTCACCTTTCCAAAGAGCTAAAACTCTTGCAATTTGGATGAGAAATGCATAGGCTGCACATGGCTTAAACAGGCTGATATCATTTGGCATGGATCAAACTTCAAACAACAATGCTCAATTGCCTTGCAATCCAATCCATCTCCAAAGCATCTGAACTTAATTTTGTACTTTCAAACAATCATTCCATGGGCCTATGCACGCTCATGCACCATGCTTTCATCATTTGCCAATTTTGGAAAGTGAAAGTGAGTGTGTAAATATCATCCAATTTCTCTATAAATTGAAGCCCTTATGCTCAGAATTAAAGGACACACTGCGCCAGCTTTGAATCTCCATTGAAAACCCTTCACATTAAGAGGATAACCCTGATAAATTCATTTGAATTTGAGCTTGAATCTCCATTGTTTTAGAATTCAATTCTCCAGGAGTCCATTGATTCTAAGCCTTTCCATTCCTCTTCTGCAAGCAATTGAAGTGAAGCAAAGAACGATTTAGATCAAGATCTAGCAAGCTCAGACCTCCATTGAAGGTAATTTGTAGAAAATTTGAACTTTTCGATTCTCCTTGATTCTTGTGGTGTCTGAAGTCCTACCAATGTAGACAAGGTGTTTGATTTGCTTTGAGGCCAAATCGAAGCAACTCAGATCATGAACCTCATTTTTCAATTCCACATATCTCTCAATATAGTTGGAATTTGAAGAAATGAAGGTGATATTCATGCTCAGTGATGTTTTCTCTTTAAAATCATGTCCCTGTTTGGAATTTTGGTGATGGTTCATGTTGACCAGTCCGGTGAAGCTCACCGGAGAAGACAACTGGAGCTCTAGCTCCAGTGATGATGTGTCTTTCGTCTAAACCGTGGGATCCAACTTCCACGTTTTAATCTTAGCTGTGCATTGTGATTACTCATGTTACAACGTTGTTGACTAAGGCATTGGTGGAACGCGCGTTTTGAATCATCAGATCTGCCACCTCAATTAATGAGCGAGATCTGATGGTCCACGTATTTTGACATTTTTTGAATTTCCATTTAATTCCATTTTTTTCAATAATTCATAATAAATTTAATATTGATCCAAAAAATATGGGACTTTCACAAAAAAAAAAATCAAATATTTTTCTCTTTCATATTCTGAATTAAAATTATTCTTTGGATCATTATTAATATTTTTCATGAATTAATTGATTTTTCATTTGTTTTTAATTGTTTAAAAATATTTTTAAGTCCAAAAATTATGAAATTTTTTATCCAAGGTCCTTTGACCTTGTTTGACCTATGATAAATCTCATGGCCATTTATTTGGTGTTTTGATGAGATTTTAGGATTTGGACAAAACATATTTGAATTTAATGCATTATTTTAATATTTTAAATTGAATAAATTTCATTTTAATTATGTTGACCATTTGCATTGACATAATTAAGTTTCTCATTTGTTGTTGGGCCTTGGTCAAGATTGATTTGACTTTGTCAAGTTAATATTATTGGATTTAGGGGATTGATGGAATGTACATTCCATCTCCCAAAATGAATGAATAATATTAATTTGGTAAAATTCCTCCTTTGACCAATTTGTGATCTCACTCATCCCTTTCCCTCTTCATCTAATTCCTCTCCTTCATCCATTCATTTCCAATTGGCCAATGACATCTCAAAGTCCTAATGCTAGTTGATTGAAAGATTAACATGAGTATGGATGAGATTAGGTCACACTTGTAGCACCTCAAATTTGCACCTCCCATTTGTATATACATTTCATTTTTAGGTCATTAACATTGCATTCATATTGCATAGTCCACTACATGTCATCAGGCAAGACTGGTCAGGAGATTCAACTGTGCAAGGCAACAAGAGCATTTTCCATGAGATCAAAGCCCTAGGGTGATTCCCATGAGTTCACATGATTCAAGGATCATTCTGAAGTGGTTTGGCCAAGTGCTGAAGGCTCAGAACTCATCAGTTCATGTGCAAATCATCTGAGGCCCACAAAAGTCAACAGAAGTCAATTGCAAAGTCAACTGTGGATTTGGAGGTGGGAAGTGGTTAGAGATGCCTCATTCATATTCAAACAAGTCTCATTTGACATTTCAAACATCAACATTGAAGGATTTGAAGTCAGATCAAGACTTTCCAAAAATAGCAGGTGACCTGTAATTTGAACTTTCCAAAAATGGAAAGGTTTTGGACCAACTTCAACTCAAGATTAAATCATCAAGAAAGCTTCAAATGAAATTTTGTCCAACATGAAAGTTGAATATCTTTCTCTCCCATTTCCAAAAAGTCCAAGATCATGGATTTCTCATGTGTGGTTGAGGAGATATGGTCCAATCATGGCAAAGTGTGTTCAAAAGTTCAAATGGACATAACTTTCAAACCAAAACTCCAAAATGAGTGGTTCTTTTTGCATTTTGATCCTCATAACATGTACTTTCCAAGCATACCATTACTTGACATGAATTTCATTTGCATGGTCTTTGGTTCACTCATGAATATTTTTGAAGGAAATTGCATAAAAATCATTTTGTGGAACATATGCATACCAAACCAATTCACAAGCTTGCATGAGCTCATTTTTAGTGGATTTGGGCCTTGAACTGGTACTGTTCACGTGCATGGCATGCATGTGAGGTGAAATTCTAATTTTTCACATACACCACAAAATGGATTAATCACATTTGCATTTGGCTTAAGCTGGTTTTAAACATGATGAGTAGGAGGTATATATACTTAATCATAACTGTTTTCCATCATTAGCACCATTTCAGATCTAGAATCACAAAAATCATCAAAATTCTTCTCTCATTTTTTTTCAAAATTCTTCAAACAAGAGCATCCTCTATTGATCAATTCATCTTCATGAGGCATTTCTGAGAAAATTTGGACGTGGAATCAAGAGAAATCGTGGCAGATTGAGCTAGGTTCAAAGCTTGAAGGTTCCATGGTGATTTCAAAATCTGTTGGATTCGTGCATACTTAAGCTTCACATTCATCATCAAATACTTCAATAAGCATATTGGAAGAGATCTGAGGCTTGGCTAAGCTTGGAAGCACGCGATTCCAGTTCTGTTCATCAAGAGGTCAGTTTTTTGATCTCAATAATTCTCAAAATCTTTGTGATATTTGTGCAGATCATGGTTTGGTGATGATGCTGGTGTAAAATTCGAGTGAATTGGTGATGTTTTGACAAAGTTATGTTCAATTAAAGTTTTGATGTCAATTTTTGATTCCTTCGATTTGGACGTGTATTGATGTTTTTGCATGAACTAATTGTTGATCTTGCATGAGCATGGAAGGATGAGTTGATTGATATAGGTTTTGTTAGATTCTGGAACATTTTTTATTTTCTGGAAATTTCAGATGAAGATCTTCATGATCTTCATCTTCCACGTATGAAGCTCATGCACGTCCAGAATTTGCTACGAAGTGGCCACGGTTTAGCTACGAAAATTAGGATTAGCTACGAAATTCAAAAAGCGCGCCAGGCTTAGGGTTAGATTCAAAACTGTGTCGTTTTGGTTGTGGCGCGCTGGATATTCAAATCTGGCACCGGTTCGAACCTGAGCGAGGGACTTATTTCAAATTGCCTTGCCTTTATTTCATTTTTCCACATTATTCCATGTTTGGCTCCATTTTCATTTTCAAATTCTTTCCAAACTTCTAAAAATCATATAAAATAGAAAAATGCTCCAATTGATCTCCAATTTTTTGCATTGTGTTCCTTATCTTGTCTAGTTTTTTATGATTATTGAATTGCAAGTTGTGCCTAGTTAAAAAATGATTTGTCCTAGGGAGATTGAACATGTATCCATTCATGGTATTGCCTTATTCATTTGATCATAAAATGCTTGTTACTTATCCAATGCCTCTGAAATTTTGTGTGTGGATTCTAAACATGTTGAGTGATATTTTGGCTTTGGTTTGAGATTTTTCCGATGCTCCCATTCTGTTTTATGCTCATGCTAACTTGGTGTGACAATTTGTGTCACACATGTGATTGTTTGAATTATGCTATGTGATTGCCATGCCTAATGATGTCCAATGCCTCTAATTTTTTGTGTGATGATCATGTTATATGTCTTGTTTACTCATGATTTTTGCCAAGATTATTTGAATCATTTTTTATTTAATGTGCATTTGTTTCTTCTGATGTCTCAATGTGATCACCATTTGCATACCTTGCCATGTTTTGCTCATGAAATGAATATGATTAATGATTTTGATGTGGGACTTTTTGAGATTTGTTCTTGATTGGATAAGGTTGATTCATGTTAAATTTGAGGTTCTGTTTTGACTTTTTTCTCCATCTTTGACCCTAGGCTTTGACCTAGTGGTTTGTGGCTTACATGTGGGCTTTGATTTCAGGTTTAAACATCCAAGTCCATAATTGATGATGCTTCCTCATTTGAGCATTGATGTTCGCTCTTGCTTACTAACACTTATGTGTTTTGTAGGTTGATGCTAACTCATTTGAGTTTGCCTTGTGGCTTGCACATTGTGAACATTGTCTGTCTGTTTGTTATTGCTTGTTGATTGTTTGTCTGTACAGTTGAACTGATTGGTTTAGATTTCCCACAGGTACCTAAGTTGCTTAGAGTTCATTTGAACTTGCTTTGCTTTGCTTGGTTGCTTAACCACTGAGGTATAATTCTTCTGACTTCATGTAGTCTGGAAGACCTGTCCTGTTATGTGGGCAGGCACCTGTCTGAAGCCCTCCTTAAGAGGCAATGCTTGTGAATGTTTAACTTTGTGCCAAGCAGGTAAAGACCTCTTAAGAGGCAATTGGCAGATAAAAGGGATGTGCGATCCGTCCCCTGCTACTCAGTTGTGTCATTCACTTTGCTCACACACCTTGTGTTGATGCATTGTGGATAATAACCCGAGATCATGTTGTGTCAGTCATCTGTGGAGAAGAGTTCCTACATTCTGAACGCCCACACTTTCATTTGTCTAAATCTCTCCCAGGCCAGGGATAAGAGCTGTGAGGTCTTACCCTCACTTCCCATTTCATCTGCTTCACCCTAACTCTCAATGTTAGGGTTAAGAGCTAACCACACCCCATTCCAGTTGGCTTGCTTATGCAGCCTAGCCTTGTATGAGCCCAAACTGTTTGCATATAGTGTGTGTGCTTGTTTATTGTGCTTGTGTTTATTTGACTGTGTTGTTTAGGTTAGCTTGCTCCCTGTGCAAGTTAGATAGAAACCTCAACCTAGGACCATTGTGGATTACATGATAACTATTAGGCTCGAGTCAGGCTCCCTTCTAGTTTGTCATTTCCCAGTCCCTGGTTAGGTTAGAAGTTCTTTCCCTGCGTAGGGGAACTACGTCGCCCTGATCCTCATACCAGATGAGGTACGTAGGCAGGAGATGAGCTGATCTCTCCGGACGCCCTTTTTCTTTTTCAACCCTTTGTGTGTGTTTGGAGTCTGACGTATGTCCAGCGATTGGCAATTGGTTTCCTGTGTCTTGTTTGCTTGTTGGAGTCTGACGTAAGACAAGCGATTGGCAGTTGGTTTCCTGTGTGTGTAAGTTGGTTCGGAGTCTGATGTAAGTCCAGCGATTGGCATTCGGTTTCCAGGTTTGCCTTTTGGTGTGAAGTCTGACATAAGTCCAGCGATTGGCAGTCGGTTTCCTGTCTTTATTTTGTTTGGCGTGCGTTAGCCGAGCTACGAGTGCTCTGATTCTTCTCTGGTCCGAGAAGATACGTATGCATAGGATGCGACATCCTAGCGAGCACGTTTCCCCCCATCCCGAACTACGTCGACTCTGATGTTTGTGCAAACAAACTACGTAGGCCCAGGATGCGATATCCTGCCGAGTCTGTTTCTTCCGTCCTTCCTGTGTATCCTTCCAGTGTGTGTGCAGTTTGTGAGCAGTTTTAGCAACCTTTCTTCTATTCTTTTGAGCGTGGATCCCGTCGAGTACGACGGATGCGTAGGGGTGCTAATACCTTCCCTTCGCATAACCGACTCCCGATCCCATCTTTCTCTGGTCGCGAGACCATGTCTTTTCCAGGTTTACTTCGAGCGTTTCCTTTCCCTCTTTTGGGATAAATAACACACGGTGGCGGCTCTGTTGTTTCGTTTTCCCGCCGGTTTTTCACGTAATGCGACAACACTCTTGGCATATTTTGTGTGTGGTATGTTTAATGAGCATAGTTCTTAATACTATGTCTCCAACATGCATTAACACCAAAAGTTTATTGCCCGACCTCAAATAGTTGTGACTTCTATATAAGTCCAATTACGATTGCTTAACATAGCGCTAAATTTGTGACATAAAAGGCATAAGCATTCTAGTTAGTGAGATTGTAAGTCTCCCCTCTTCCATGGTATTGTGTGGAAACTTGGCCTTCTTTCCTTCCTTTGGAAGATGTTTTGGTTCAAGGATCCATGCTTGTGGCAAGTGGGTTGAGTGTTCTCCAAAGAATGTCTTGAAATCAAAAAGAAAAACAAAAACTAACTATTAACTTACTAACCATTAACTTTTACTTTCAAGCTTTTACTTTTAATGCAATTTACTTTTATTGTTCTATTATCATTTGTCATTGTACATATCATTCTAACTGTTTATGTTTATGCAATTTTCACTTTGTCCACTTGGACCAGATTGTGTGACATTATTTTGTTTGCTTGTTTGTTTGGTCTTTGATCATTACTGCACATAATAATAACAAAAATCCTAAAAGACTTTTGAGTGGACTGTTGTTTTGATCTCCCCCCCCCCCAATTGGACTTAGAACTTAGGCAACATTCCTTTGCTAATGGACTTGGACAATGCCAATTTGTTGAAGAACCAAGTACTTGCAATTTGAATTCATCTGATACACCATTCGAGATCTCTCCCGTTCATCTGCAATATTGATCATTACTAAGCTATTATGTTGAACCTGGGACTTGTGGAAATTCCTCTGTTGCATGGGTTATTTTGAAGAAGATCATTGAAGTGGATAAGCTTGGATGAGGCCATCTTTATTTGATGCCTTTGCTCTTCAAGATTGATATAATTGTGCATTTGTGTGTTGCCTTATTCTAAAAAGTCCAAGGGAATTCTGGGTTTCTATTGACATACTTGTCTATTGGATTTCTCCCATTTGGTTAGATCTTTTCAACTTTAAACTTTTAAATTTTTGTGCATAGGGTAGTCTCTTCATCTTCTCCCCATTTCTTTAATTTCAAAATCTCTCCCTCCATTTTCAAAACCTTCTTTGTGTGAACTACTTTTGTTCTAAACTTTGACCATTTTTGCAAAAGGTAGAAACTTTGGCCTTATGCCATTGCATTTTCAAACTTATTTTCTTAAATCAAACTTGTAAATGAATTTAACTATACTTGACTTAAACTTTCAAAAAGCCAAAAAGAGCTAACTCATTCAAACCATTTTGGGCCTTTGTGCCTTTCAAGCTTAATTTTTGTTAAAACCAACATACTCACTTTGAAATGTCTAGCAAGAACTACGAGGTTTTGATCCCTCATTTTTATGTTGGTACGTAGGCACAAGACCGAAGGTCTTGTCAAACATAAAAATATAATTAATCAATTCTTTTCTCATCCCTCCATTCTATTTGTTTGTAAATATTACTTTGTACAAAATACATATGCACACAAAAAGGGCTCCCTAGGAGTATCTAGGACACTTTGGATGCTAACACCTTTCCTCCGTGTAACCAACCCCCTTACCTGTGATCTCTGACTTTTATTAGTTTTTATTTGAAAACTTCTTGCTAATTGGGTTTTGTTCGTACTTTTTCCCTTTTCCCTTGGAAACAATAAAAGCGCGGTGGCGACTCTTGTTAATTGATCTCTAGCTTGTCAATAGCTTGATGATCATGGATTTCCCGCTACAGAAATTAAGTGGCGACTCTGTTGGGGAGTAGTCTCCAGTGGGTTTAGTCTACTTTTTATGTGAATATATTTGTATACATGTGATGTTTGTATATATGTACGTGTGATATAATTTGCTTGTTGTGCTTGGTGATCTCTGAGTGGTGAGATAAGTTCTAATCCGAACTTCAATGCAATTAAGATAGGAGGATGGTATAGTCATGTTCGACTTGTGTGGAGTAGTCCTTAACATGTTGGCTTGAGATCCATCTACTCAGTGGAGACTCCTTTGGATTTGGAAATGTCACACAAGTATTTGTGGTTAGGAATTGCTATTTCTAATTGGGTCTGAGAAGCTGAGGACCTTAGAACACCTAACCCATCTTGGCCTATTTAGGACGTAGTGCAGAAACTGTTCCAGTGTAGACTTGATAACAGTTGTTACGCGATACTACACTCAGACGAGTTTCTCTTGAGAATATTATGGGTCGATGAGTCAGTCATCTTAACCTGTAATATCTGATAGATGGAATTAAGACTCTGGGAACTTTTTAGAACATGATCTATATGTTTTTATCCTTAGTTCACTCCTTTGGGTGTGACTACTACATTAGTCCACTTACTATTGCTTAACATAGCGCTAAATTGTCTTATGACAAACTAACATAACCACTAACTATTAACTTTAATTTGAGCATTTAATTTCTTGCAATTTACTTTAATGCACTTTATTTCTTGCTCATTTATTCATATTGCTTTTCACTTTGCTTACTTGAGCACATACTTTATGTTTATGTCATTTTCCTTTTGCTCATTTGAGCTCATTATTGTATATAAATATATTGTTGTCTTGTGTTTGTTTTTGTGTTTGTTTGTGTGAACCCAATGCAAAAAGGAGAAAGGACTTAGAATTAGGACATACCTATGCTTAAAGGAGTTCAAGAGCAACTAGCCCTCATGCCTTTAGAATGCTAAATTTGTTGAAGAGCAACTAGGCCTCATGCCTTTAGAATTCTAAATCTAAGAGTTGACTTCAAAGGACTTCTAATCTAAACTCATTTTTTGTCATTTCCTCTTATTGTGTTTGTGAACTTTTTGATGTTTATTATTGTGTGATAGGGATTCCATCTTGAGATAGTAAGAAGGACCATTGTCATGAGTAGCCAAGTTAAGAGAGACAAGCCAATGGGAAATCCTAGGAGCTTGAATCTAAATTGTTTGATTGCTTGACTATTTGCTAAGTCCAAAGGAAAGGAGCATCTTGAAACATCTTTATGATTTCAAGAAAAGGAACTCCAAGGGTTTTGTCTCTTCTCTTATCTTTGTATGCTTTAGGACTAGCCCTTCTCTTCTCCTCCTCACTCTAACCCAAGCCAAACTCTTCTTGTGAAAACTTTGACATTGTTTTCAAACTAGAAACCTAGGCCTTATGCCTTTGACTTTTCAAAAAATCTTTTCATTAATACTCATTGTGAATAACTCCTAATCCAACTTTGACTTCATTTTGTAAATGAATCTAACTTGTAAATACAACTCACTTCAAGTTTGATTTTTGTGGTTTCAATGGCCACCTCTGTTAAAACCTTTTCATAAAAATTAGTCATAGGTTTGAGTTATCATAGTGGTTGATGTAAACCTCACCTTATCGTTAGTGATTAGACTATAAGTCTTCCATACTTATTATAGGGTTAACCCCTCACTAGTATGTTGAAGCCCTCCTCACATGGTGGATTGTTGATTTAGGTTGAGTTTTCTCCCTTTGATAACAAAAGACCTTAAGGCTTTTGATCAAATCAATTCACCAATCTTTTGTGATTTTTTACCCCGAACTACGAGGTTTTGAACCTACCTTTGTGATGGTACGTAGGCAATGGGTTCATCCATTCAAACAACAAAATTGTAAATAATAATCCATTATTTTCTCATCCCCCCAATCTTTTGCACATATTTTCACAAATACCAACCTATAACATACATTTGCAAAAAGAGGTTCCCTTAGAGTACTAAGGATGTTTTGGATGCGTAAAACCTTCCCATTTCATAACCAACCCCCTTACTTAGATCTCTGACATTTTTATTAGTTTTTGATTTGATAAAACTTCTTACTTGGTTTTTGTTCGCTTTTTAACCTTTCATTTGGATAAATAAAAGTGCGGTGGCGACTCGAATTGTATGTTTACTTTTGATTTAGTCAATAAATCTAAAGGTAATGAATACCCCGCTAAAAAAAGTGGCGACTCTGCTGGGGAACATTGACTTTCCTAGTGGGTTTAGCCTACTTTTTTCCTTTGTATGTTGTATGTTTATATTTATTTGTGGCATATTTTTGTGCAAATTTGGGATGACTGTATTGCTTGTAATGTATGAATTGCTTGATATATTACTTGCTTGTATGCTTGGTGGTTTCTTGTGAGATGAGTTCTATACCCGAACTTGAGTGCACTTATGATAGGAGAATGACATAGTCTTGTTGACTTGTGTGGAGTTATTCCTTAGCAAGTTGACTTGCAAGCCCATTCACTTGGTGGAGGTCTTATTGGGATCCATAATGTCACACGAGTAGTCGTGGTTAGGCATTACTCTTTCCAATATAAACCTTAGTAGCCAAGGACCTTAGACACCTAGCCCATCTTGGCCTGTTTTAGGACGTAGTGCAAAGGTCGTTCAAGTGTAAGATTTGATACGATTGCTACACGATAATACACTCATAAGAATCTCTCTTGAGAATATTTTTGGAATACGAGTAGTCGTTTTGTCCGATAATATCCGAAAGATGAGATGATGACTATGGGAACCTTTTTAGAACATGATTGTCAGGTTTAACCATAGTACACTCCCATTGGGTGTCTCTTAACCGAGACTCCATGCTCGTGACTCACAACAAACCCTTGATTCACGGTTGATCCGTTATCGTATATCCTCAATATTAATGGAACTTGGGTGTTGATAAGGTGTAAACCGTAATCCACCAAAATGGATGATTGATATTGAGGATGACGTGATCCATCCCGTGACCTTTGTGTGGTGTGACTTGCTTGATCCTTGAGTGTGATTGTTCCATCCATGCATTCATGCATTCAATTGCATCCATATCATCAACAATGAAAAATTCAAGGAACTTAAGAGGTATATTTGCAAATTTTCAGACATGGACAAGCAAAGAAGGAATACGAAGAAGTACAGTTTCAGACAACCCTACTTAAAAGAGTTAAGAAGTTTGACATCTTATGTATTAAAGCCTTTGGAGTTCAAAGCTCGCCATGGGAAGCTTCTATCTATTCTTTCTACCAAATTGGATGAAGGTCTGATGAGTGTGTTGGTGCAGTTCTATGATCCTCTGTATCGTTGCTTCACTTTCCCGGATTTCCAACTTTTGCCTACACTTGAGGAGTATGCCTATCTTGTGGGTATACCTATCTTGGATCAGTTGTCGTTCAGTAGTTTGGAGAGGGTTCCTTCTTCCCAAGAGATTGCTGACATGCTTCACATAGATGTATCTGATATTGTTGCTCATATGACTACCAAAGGTGGAATTCAAGGTCTCCCATCTGATTTTCTCATTGCCCAAGCTACTTTGTTTGGGAAGGCCATGAGTGAGGACGCCTTTGAGGCCATATTTTTACCTCTCATCTATGGGCTAGTGTTATTCCCCAACATCGACAATTTTGTGGATGTGAACGTTATTAGGATTTTCTCTTCTCTTAATCCCGTTCCGACTCTGTTGGGTGACACATATTTCTCTTTGCATATGAGGAATGCAAAGGGTGGTGGCGCCATTGTGTGCTGTTTGCCTCTGTTGAACAAGTGGTTTATTTTGCACTTGCCTCAGACGCTCGCCTTCAAGGAGAACAAGGGATGTGTACGGTGGTCTACGAGACTTATGTCTCTCACTAATGATGATATCTCTTGGTATAATCGTGTTTATGATGGCATCCAGATTATTGACTCTTGTGGTGAATTCTCCAATGTGCCTCTTCTTGGTACATGTGGTGGAATTAACTACAATCCTGTTTTGGCTCGCCGTCAACTTGGGTTCCCCTTAAAGGATAAACCTAACAACATTCTGTTGGAAGGTGTGTCCTTTCAAGAGGGTAAAGATCCCCAGAACTTGAAGGGTAGAATGGTCCACGCCTGGCGCAAGGTTCATAGGAAGGGAAGGAAGGAGCTTGGTCCGAAGAATTGCATTGCTTTGGAACCCTACACCGCTTGGGTGAGGAGGAGAGCGCTTGAGTATCGTATTCCATATGATTATCCGAGACCTACCTCTATGGTTATGGTTGGGCCTTCAACCCTCCCTAATCAAGGAGTAAAGGAGTTAAGAAATGAATATCGTTCGCGTGCTTGGGTTCGTGAGCCATAGGAACTTCTTCAGCAGCTCAGAGATAAGGATGCAGTGATAGAATTTCTAGAGCATCAGGTTATTGATGAGCCTGATGATGTGGTTACTTCTCTTCTTCCTCGGTCATCCAGGTTTTGGAAGAGGAAGTATGATCGACTCGCCAAGGAGAAGGCGGATATGGAAGCAGTTTATGAGAGAGAGGTGAATAGGCTTCGTGCAACTTATCTTCCGATCTCGAGAGCTTTGGACGTCTGTTTCTAGGGCTCCATATGATGTTCATTCTCCTTTCCTCTTGTATTGTATTTGGTTACCAAAATTGTACTACTTCAATGGTGTAAAATTTTTTCCAAATATTATTGCTATGAGTATTTCATATATGTCTTAACAGACTAATATTTTCAAATATTTGCAAATAGATCCCTATAAAGTTCCTCTAATAAAAAAAATCATATGCACAAACATTGCATGCATCATATGCATAAGCAGGTTTTGTTCCAAGCTCAGTGGTCTAACTCTTTGCTCTTCATTTATTTCGAAGACAAGCTGACACACCTGTATAATACCAGAACTAATCTGCCGAGGATAATGGAGCACTTAGAGAAAGAGAATCGGGATCTAAAAGAGGAGATAGTTAGGCTGACTGCCATGATGGAGTCAGTGTTGGCTGCCCAGAGCCAATCTTCGCCAACTCCTGCAACTCCTCCCGAGAGGACTATTATATCAGAGATAACTTCTTCAACTGTGTCTGCTACAACAACTCATTTCGCTCCTTCTATCCCAGCTGGGTTCCCCTGGGGGATGCCTGCCAATTTTATGCCTGAGGGTTTTGCTCCTACTCTCGCTTCTCTGCCGACATCTAGCCCGGTCCTTTCTGTGCCACCTCCCGTTGTGCACACCTTGCCCCGAGTTGAAGACACCATCTATCATTCCGAGCCTTCTAAGGGCCCGGATGTTTATGAAAATATGGACAAAATGAAAGATCAATTCCTTGAGTTGCGCAAGGAACTGAAGACTCTGAGGGGTAAGGACATCTTTGGTAAGAGTGCTGCTGAGTTATGCCTTGTGCCCAAACTTGAAGATCCCTGTAAAATTCAAAGTGCCTGACTTTGAGAAATACAAGGGAAATACATGCCCACTCAACCATCTTGTGATGTATGCTCGCAAGATGTCAACACAAACAGATAACGACTAACTGCTTATCCATTACTTCCAGGATAGTTTATTTGGTGCTGCGCTCCGATGGTACATGGGGATGGAGGGTGCAAACATCCTCTCTTTCAACGATCTTGGCGAGGCCTTCGTCAAGCAATACAAATATAATATGGATATGGCTCTGGACAGGGACCAGTTGAGAGCAATGTTGCAGAAGGCAAGGAGACCTTCAAGGAGTACGCCCAAAGATGGCGCGAGTTGGCAGCTCAGATAATGCCACCCCTAGAAGAGAAAGAGATGACAAAGATCTTTTTGAAGACTTTGAGCTCTTTCTACTACGAAAGAATGATTGCCAGCGCTCCCTCAGACTTCACCGAAATGGTGAATATGGGAATGAGGTTGGAAGAAGGGGTCCGTGAGGGACGTTTGTCTAGGGATGACAGCTCTTCAGCAAAGAGGTATTGGAGCTTTGCTAAGAAGAAGGAGGGAGAGGCACATGTTGTGTCCTCCCATATTAAAAGAAGGCCCTCTATGAAGAGGAAGAATGTGCGTCCTGCCGTCAGCCAACACCAGGTGGCTCATATAGCACCTACTTTTCGAGAAGTTCATCATCATCAACAACAACAACATAAACAATATCAACAACCACATCGTCAACAATAGCAGGCCTACCAGCCTCGAAACAACAATAACACCAGCACCAGCAACTACGAGAGGAAGAGGGTAACTTTCGACCCGATTCCGATGTCATATGCTGAGCTCTATCCTTCTCTGATCGATAGAAAATTGATCACTCCATGAGACCCTCTTGCTGTACCAACTAACCCTCAGTGGTGGTACAAGCCAGAATTACATTGTGTATATCATTACATTGCTCCCAGACATGATGTGGAGAATTGTTATCCGTTGAAGACCAAAGTGCAAGACCTTGTGAGAAGCGGTATATTGTTTTTCGAGGACGTAGGTCCTACTGTCAAGAAGAACCCATTGCCCGAGCATGGGAAGGTTGTCGTTAATGTGGTCCAGGGATGCCCTGGAAAATATAAAGTCATTTATGTTAATGATATAAGGCAATCTTTGGTCGAGATGCACAAGCTGTTATGTGGATACAGTCACTATGAGCATGACCATGATAGGTGCCAGGTGTGCACTATCAACGAGAGAGGATGCCGACAAGTTAGAAAGAACATCCAAGAGATGCTGGATCAGGGAATGATCAAAATAATTCAGAATCGTAATGAGGACGAAGTTGATGTTATCTCCCCTGTATTTAGAATGCCAGAGCCTGTTGTCGTCAAGTATGATGGCAGCAAGAAGAAGGTATCACCGGCTCTTGTGATAAAGCCAACGAGCCCTGTCCCGTATGTATCTGATAAAGATGTTCCCTACAGATACAACGCTATTATGCTATAAGATGGAAAGGAGGTGTCATTGCCCTCAACTTCCATAGTGAGCATTTCTGATGTCAATGGTCTGACCCGTAGTGGTCGTGTTTTCTCGGCGCCGCCAAAACCCCACGAAGATATCGTGAAGAAGACTGTTGTTAATCCTGCTGGTCCCGTGGGGACTTCTTCTTCTAATCCTGCTGTGAAGGGTGTTGACCCTATTGTTGTTCAAAATAAAAGTACTCCTATCCTGGTTGGCCAGTCTAGCATTTTGAGAGAGGATAGTGATGAGATGCTGAGGCTCATCAAAAGGAGTGAATATAATGTTGTTGATCAGCTGCTACAAACTCCATCAAAGATATCTGTCTTATCTTTGCTGATGAATTATGAGCCACACCGTGAAGCTTTGCAGAGGGTGTTGGACGTGGCATACGTGGACCACGATGTCACATTAGAACAGTTTGATATCATTGTTGCAAATATAACCGCTTGCAACAACTTGAGCTTCTGTGATGCTGATCTTCCAGAGGAGGGAAAAGACCACAATTTGGCTCTACACATTTCAATGAATTGTAAAGATGATGCCTTGTCTAATGTGTTGGTGGACACAGGATCATCACTTAATGTGTTGCCAAAATCCACTTTCGCTAAACTTTCATACCAGGGGCCTCCTATGAGGCAGAGTGGAGTGGTTGTGAAGGCTTTTGATGGATCACAGAAAACTGTGATCGGTGAAGTAGAACTCCCGGTCAAAATTGGACCTAGTGATTTCCAGATCACCTTCCAGGTCATGGATATTCATCCATCATACAGCTGTTTGCTTGGCAGACCATGGATTCACGAGGCAGGCGCCGTTACATCCACCTTACACCAGAAGTTTGTGAAAAACAAAAAGTTGGTAGTGATAGGGGGAGAGAAGGCTCTCTTGGTTAGCCATTTATCTTCCTTCTCCTATATTGATGCTGAGGATGAGGTTGGGACTCCGTTCTAAGCCTTATCTATTGCTGAGCCTTCAAGGAAAGGACTTTCTTCATTTGTCTCCTATAATGATGCTAAGTTGGCCATTAAGCATGGTGCAACTATTGGTTTGGGGAAAATGATAAAGTTGGAAGATAACAAGTCCTGATCTGGCATAGGGTATTCTTCTGGTATTTACAATGAGTGTGGGCTGTTCCAGAGTGGTGGTTTCATCCACACGGTTGAAGATCAGCAAGCTGCTGCCATTGTTGAGGATGATGAAGAGGAAGACCTTGGCAACTTTGCCAGACCAGGCGGAATCTGCAATAATTGGGTCGCTATTGATGTTCCAACAGTTATCCATAAGTCCACGTATTATGTTCATTTTGTTTTAAAACCCTTCTCCCATGCCCAAAGGAGAAGTGATGACATTGTTGGCATATTTGATTAATACAATGATATTCATTCAATAATTACATGTTAAATATTTGTTTTTCTAAATTATTTTCCCTTTTTGCTTTTTGCATGAAATTGGTGATCACCATAAAACCCTAAAAAGAGAATAAAATCAATCTTTTCATATGCATAATGATTTGCCTTGTTTGAATTCTGAAATCTCTTTTATACTCAAAATCATTATGCAGGTTAATCAAACCCATTGAACGTAATGATCCAACGCCATCTCCCAACTTTGAGTTCCCTGTATTAGAGGCAGAAGAAGATGATGTTGAAGATATTCCTGATGAGATTACCCGTCTGCTTGAGCACAAGGAGAAGATCATTCAGCCACATCTTAAGAATTTGGAAACAATCAACTTGGGGTCTGAAAACTGCATTTGTGAAGTAAAGATTGGGGCACTCCTGGAAGAGTCTGTTAAAAAGGGGTTGGTTGAGTTGCTACGAGAATATGTCGACGTCTTTGCCTGGTCGTATGAAGACATGTCTGGTCTAGATACTGATATTGTGCAACATTTCTTGCCGTTGAAGCCTGAGTGTGTACCTGTGAAGCAGAAGCTCCAAAGAACTCATCCTGATATGGCAGTGAAGATTAAAGAAGAAGTTCAGAAGCAAATTGATGTGGGGTTTTTGGTGACTTCTTCATATCCTCAATGGCTGGCCAATATTGTGCCCATGCCTAAGAAAGATGGAAAAGTCTGAATGAGTGTGGACTATCGAGACTTGAATAAAGCTAGTCTGAAAGATGATTTTCCTTTACCACACATTGATATGTTGGTAGACAATACAACTAAATTCAATGTCTTCTCATTTATGGACGGATTTTCCGGTTATAATCAGATTAAAATGGCACCCGAGGATATGGAGAAGACAATATTCATCACACCTTGGGGAACATTCTGTTATCGAGTGATGCCCTTCGGTTTGAAGAACGCTGGAGCCATGTATCAACGCGCTATGACTACCTTGTTTCATGATATGATGCACAAGGAAATCGAGGTATATGTTGATGATATGATTGCAAAGTTGAAAATGGAAGTTGAACATGTAGAACACTTGTTGAAGCTTTTTCAGCGTTTGAGGAAGTACAAACTCCGCTTGAATCCGAACAAGTGTACATTTGGAGTCCGTTCCGGCAAGTTATTGGGCTTTATTGTCAGTGAAAGAGGTATTGAAGTTGATCCTGCCAAGGTCAAAGCAATACAAGAGATGCCTGCGCCTAAAACTGAGAAGCAAGTCCGGGTTTTCTTGGCCGCTTGAATTACATTTCCAGATCTATATTCCACATGACTGCCACATGTGCGCCTATATTCAAGCTTCTCCGGAAAGACCAGCGTCATGATTGGACCAAGGATTTCCAAAAGGCCTTTGACAGTATCAAATAGTATTTGTCTTAGCCTCCGATTCTGTCTCCGCCTGTGGAAGGGAGACCATTGATTATGTATTTGACGGTGCTTGATGACTCCATGGGTTATGTACTGGGTCAGCAAGATGAATCAGGGAAGAAAGAATATGCGATATATTACCTAAGTAAGAAGTTCACTGATTGTGAGTCTCGGTACTCAACGCTTGAGAAGACATGCTGTGCTTTGGCTTGGGCTGCTAAGCGCTTACGCCAGTATATGCTGAATCATACAACTTGGTTGATATCCAAAATGGATCCAATTAAGTATATCTTTGAGAAGCCTGCCTTAACTGGGAGGATTTCCCGTTGGCAGATGTTGTTGTCTGAGTATGATATTGAGTATCGAGCTCAAAAAGCTATTAAAGGTAGTATCTTGGCTGACCACTTGGCACATCAACCAATTGAGGATTATCAGTCTATCCAGTACGACTTCCCTGATGAGGAGATTTTGTATTTGAAGATGAAAGATTGCGATGAGCCTACGCTCGATGAAGGGCCAGAGCCTGGTTCCCGATGGGGTATGGTGTTCGATGGTGCTGTTAATCAGTATGGAATGGTATTGGGGCCATGATTATTACTCCTCAGGGCACATATTTTCCTTTTACAGCAAGGCTAACTTTCAAATGCACGAATAATATGGCAGAGTATGAGGCCTGTATTATGGGTTTGGAAGAAAGTATTGATCTTAGGATCAAACATCTGGATGTTTATGGTGATTTGGCCCTTGTTGTTAATCAGATTAAGGGTGAATGGGAGATGAATCAGCTTGGCCTCATCCCATATAGAGATTATGCGAGGAGGATTTCAACTTTCTTTACTAAGGTTGACTTCCATCATATTCCTCGAGATGAGAATCGGATGGCAGATGCTCTTGCTACACTTGCTTCAATGATTATGGGGAAATATTGGAACGAAGTCCCCAATATTACCGTGATGCGCTTGGATAGACCAACTCATGTATTTTCAGTTGAAGAAGTAAAAGATGATAAGCCATGGTATTTTGATATCAAGTGCTTTCTTCAAGATCAGATTTACCCGCTTGGGGCATCTGTTAAAGATAAGAAGACTTTGAGGAGACTATCTGGCAGTTTCTACCTTAATGGTGATGTGCTTTATAAGAGAAATTTTGACATGGTTCTGCTCAAATGCGTGGATAGACACGAAGCAGACCTGTTGATGACTGAAGACCATGAGGGTTCATTTGGTACTCATTCCAATGGACATGCCATGGCAAAGAAGATGTTGAGAGCAGGCTACTATTGGCTGATAATGGAGTCTGATTGCTGCAAATATATGAAGAAATGCCACAAGTGTCAGATTTATGCAGATAAGATTCATATTCCCTCGACACTTCTGAATGTTATTTCCTCACCATGGCCTTTCTCTATGTGGGGAATTGACATGATTGGCATGATTGGGCCAAAGGCATCGAACGGTCACCGTTTTATTCTCGTAGCTATTGATTACTTCACCAAATGGGTTGAAGCGACATCATATGCAAATGTGACCAGACAGGTGGTCGTGAAGTTTATCAAGAATCAACTCATATGCCGTTATGGTGTTCCAGACAAGATCATTACTGATAATGGATCTAACTTGAACAACAAGATGATGAAAGAGCTGTGTAGCGAGTTCAAGATTGCACATCATAATTCTTCTCCTTATAGACCCAAGATGAATGGGGTTGTTGAAGCTGTAACAAGAACATCAAGAAGATTATCCAGAAGATGGTTGTTACGTACAAAGATTGGCACGAGATGTTTCCATTTGCCTTGCATGGTTATCGTACATCTGTCCGCACTTCAACAGGGGCAACCCCTTTCTCCCTTGTATATGGCATGGAGGTTGTGCTCCCCGTGGAGGTTGAGATCCCATCAATGAGAGTCTTGATGGAAGCCAAGTTGACTGAGGTTGGATGGTTTCAGAGTCGTTATGACCAACTGAATTTGATAAAAGAGAAGAGATTAACTGCCATGTGCCATGGTCAGTTGTATCAGCAAAGGATGAAGAAAGCCTTTGATAAGAAGGTCAAGCCTCGTGTGTTCCGAGAAGGTGACCTCGTGCTCAAGAAAGTCTTGTCTTTCACGCCCGATTCCAGGGGCAAGTGGACTCCAAATTATGAAGGTCCATACGTTGTTAAGAGAGCCTTTTCAGGCGGTGCTTTAGTGCTTACAACTATGGATGGGGAGGATTTCACTCGTCCTAGGAATTCAGATGCAGTCAAGAAATACTTCGCCTAAAAAAATGAAAATAGAATAGCTCGCTAAGTTGAAAACCCGAAAGGGCGGCTTAGGCAAAAATGAGCGTCTCAGTGGATTGAAAACCCAAAAGGGAGATCCAGGCAAAAGTTAGAGACATGAAAAAATGAATATACATATCCCGCTAGATTGAGTACTCCACCCTGGGGCAATCTAGGAAAAAATTAGGGATTTGGCAAGTAACTGCATCCTGACAAGACTTTGTTCTACAGCTGTCTTCTATCAAAGATTCTCGCTCAGCCATCGTCAACTGAAGCTTCAAATACATTGGATTCAGAGTTGGTGGAGAAATGGTCATTATGTTCAATGTAGTCCTTTTTCCAATAAATATCACCAATTTCAAATTTGTAAAGATCCGTGGAGTCTCGCCATTTGCGGACTACCATTCTATCAAATAAATTTGAGCCTTTATCCAATTCTTGGCACTCTTATTTGTTTCTGTTTAACAAATGTTTGCATGTTTTAATTGATAAATATTATTGTTTTAAACAAATAAAGTTTTTATAAACTATTTTTAAACAAAGTGAACATTCCCAATGACTGAAAGGATAGTCGAAACGTCTTTAGTGCTCTCCCAAGGATAGTACGATTTCCAAAAGGTAAGGCATTTGTTCATATTTTGGCATTCTTATATCCTCTTCATCAGCTTTCGTTTGTCTCCCCAGCGAGCGCAGAAAGAATAATACATCATCAGCTTCCCAGAGATTCTTGCCCTGGCATTTGTGTTTTATCAATTATATGGTTGTCATCCCTTTGTGTGGACTGACCTAAAATCCCTTATAGATTGATGAAAGTTGATATGCTATCTATTCATGAGGAAATTTGTCTTTCCCCAGCATAAGTAAGAATCTCTAGCAGAGTAGGCATGTGTTCCCTGCAAAGTTATCTTTCAGTTATCTCCTCAGCAGTAGTTGCCTAGAGCAGTGGGTGAAGGGTTTGTTCCCCTTTTCATCCCCAACATGGCACGAGTTGACGAAGGATTCGTTTCCGATCCCTTCAGCAGAGTTAGTTTCTCCTTTGAGAATTTTGGCAGGTTATCCCTAGTATGGTCGCCTACAGTCCGTCCCTAGTGGAGTTTCCTGATCCAAGCATGATAATTTGTTTCCCCCCGTGTTGGAAGGTTTCTTCCGAGTATAGAGCTGGTGGTCAAGATGTTTATTTACTTCCCCAGAGGAGCAAATTGTTCTCTCTCCCCTTAGTAGAGATGTCTCTCTAGCAGATAGAAGGGAGTGTTTTGATTGTTGGAACTTCTGTTTGGCGGTTGTTCCCCACAAAGTTTCATATCATTCCTTGATAAGTTCCCCAGTAGAGTTTCTTCTACGACGGATCTTATTCATTTTGAGCTCCCCAGTAGAGTTTCTTCTACGACGGATCTTATGTCTGTTCAACAGCAAATCCCCGGCGGTGACTCTGCATGTTCCCCACCTGAGACTTTGCTTATCCCCAGCGGTGGTTTGTATCTCCTGGTATTAGATTATCCTCGCAAGAGCTGATTTCTCCTATGGCCTTTCTCTTTTGAGATGTTATGTCGGATGTCAGTTTGTGGCTCTTCAGCCTGTTTGTGTTAGATATTTGTGTTTGTCAGCATTAATCATACATAAATCATGCATATATATGCATAATCATAATATTAAGATATTCATGATGCATTCTTTACCATATATCTATGCTTGTTATCTCCTGCTATTGGTGAAATATTCTTCCCCAAGCAGATGTTTGTGTCTGATCTTTCCATATAGAGTCAGCCCTATAGGCAGAAAGTGTCTATCTTTCCTTCTTCATTCCCCACTGAGTTATATCCTCGTGGATGATATTTATTTCAGTTTCCTTCCCAGTTGTGTATCTGGAGGGAATTACTCCCCTGAGTTATATCCTCATTAGGTTAAGTCTTGTTTGATTGTGTCTTTCTAGTTTGTTCCTAGATTGACTCCTTTCTTGTTATTTCCCCTGCAGTTCCCTGCGGTTTAGTTGTTCAATTGCTCAATAACCAGTAATTGTTCATCCTTTTCCCTAGTGGATTTTGTGGCCTTCTACCCAGTAACCAGTAGTTGTAAGTCCTATTTCTGTGGTTTTCTACCCAGTAACCGGTAGATGTAATCCCCTATTTTGTTGGTTATCCTTACCCAGTAACCGGTATCGATATTCCTTTGTTTTGAGTATACCACCCAGTAACCGGTGATATATCTCCTGGATAATTTCTTTTCTCAAGCAATTTATCCCCCGCCGAGTCATCTTTCATTTAGACTTGTTTGGTGATGATTGTTTCTCCTTTTGATTGGTCATCATTTTATACCCAGTATTCGGTATCCCGATGTCCTTTCTTTTCGTTCGATTTATCCTTTATTAACCCAGTAACCGGTTGTGGATAATCTTCCATGCGAGTATATTATCTATGTTATGACGGCAATAGATAATATATCTCATGCGCTCTTCATTCGAAGTTTTTTTCTTCCCCAGTTGAGTAGGATTCGTATTCACTTTATGGAATCGAATGCCCATCCCGTAAGTCGAGTTTGCTTTTTCAGCCCTCCTTTCGAATGATGAGTGTCTTGGATATGTTCCCAATTCACGCCTGGTTGGTCACCTATTATATGCCCAGTAACCGGTATCCCTGGTGTTCCTTCCTTCTGCTCCCTATTATGACTTGTTGTCCCCTATGGAGTCAGATTTTCCTGAGTTGAGATGTGCCTTTAGGTTCTCCTCAGATGTTTCAGATGATTGATATCTCTCACCCTTATACCAGTCTTAGATATTCTTTCTCCCTGAGCGTGTTGTTCTCTCACCTAGTAACCGGTGTGTTGATAACATGTCTCTCTTTGAGTTTATTACCCAGATGTCAGTAATATCTCGATGTTTCTTCCTCAGCTGAATCCTTTGTGGACCCCCCCGTCTGAGTTCGAATTTTTATCCGATGTATCCTTTGTGGATAGTTTTGCTGTATTGGCATATTCCCCAATACATGCATCTTTGCGTTAGCTCGAGTCTTTCCATCGATTTATTTTCGTGGAACCCCCCACGTGTCTCCCACCAAGTTTTCAAGTCGTGACTTGCTCACGCATTTTTACCCTACTTCCCCCCAGAGTCTCTGTTTCCCTAGTGAGCGTGTTACTCCTATGGATTTTTCACTGTCTCCTGATTTCTTTTCCTTCATGGCAATTATTCACCAGGAAGATTTTATTTTGCACACATACATTTGCATCATGAGGTCTCTTAGGGACCAAAATTCGTCTCTTTGTTATTATTTAAGCCCATTCTACCTCGTCGAGATGAAGACTTTAACCTTCATATCTCCAGCTAGAATGACCTTAAATAGGGGCATCTCTAAGACCCTAATTTTGACCCTAAGATCCCTCATGGCATCATATCATTTGTTCAATGCATTGCCTCAAGGATCATAGCATGTGTGGCTCCTTAACCCTAGGGGTGGGACTTGTGTGAGTTGGTTTGAGACCACCAAGCATGCTTAAATTGTATATTATTTCTCTTCTTATTTTGTTTACTAACCAAAAGCACAAAAATATGTCACTAACTCTTTTTGTTTTGAAGCTCAAGTGATCATGTGATCCCCTGTTCCTAAGAGGCTCTTAAGCTCAATGAAGTGGCTAGATGAAGATGAGAACAATCATGACAATGGTCCACAAAGTTCCTAATCATCATATATGTCTCCCAAGTACCTTAATTTGCCAATTTGATCAAGGTAACCCAAAGGGCTTTAAGATTGTTTCCCAAGGAAACCCTAATTCAACTGTGTGTTGATTGTGCCTTGCTCATGAAGCAACTTCAACCTATGATCAAATTTAATCAAGATAAGTTGTTTCATTAATTATTTTATGAATATATAAGCTTATTTGAGTATCCTCAATTATTCATTCATCAAAATTTGAAGTTTGGCCTTGAGAAGTTGACCAGTCAAGTCATCTGACTAAACTGAGAATCACTGAGACACAACTCGTGATATGTTTGTCAAATGAAGATTACCAGAAGAGAAAAAATGTTCTTAAGAACCATATTAACAACTTTCATGTTCATCAAAAATCCATTTGAAACTTGGAAGGTCATCATTCATTTCAAAACATTATAGGTCATTTTGACTGAAACCCTAATTTTGGGTCAACTTCTCAAGGACCTAACTTCCTTAATTTTTATGATTTTAAGGTGAGACCAAGTGCGTTGGAAATAATAAGATGTATACTTCAAATTTTATGTTGTACAAAATTTCATAATCCTAAAAGAAACACATGTGATAATACAACACATTATAGGTCACTTTGGACCTAAGCCATTGAATTTGAAAAATGTCCAACTTCAAGTGCCCATAACTTTCTCATTAAAAATCCAAATGATGCAAAATTTAAGTCTAAATTGATCATCGTGAAAAGATATACAACTTTGATGTTGGTGGTTGTTCCATTTGAGGCTTGTATCATTAAAACAGAAGGGCTTGAAGTTGCTTCTTTTTGGCAAATGTTTCAAAGACATGTTTTGTACCCTAAACTTCACAACCAGTTTTCATAAATTTCCAAACTCCAAATGGATTTTTGCCCAACATAACTTTTGTTCCTTATTCCAAGAGTTTTCCAACCATTGCTCACATGATCCTGTTTGGATTTTCCATGTGGGAGTTTCGAAGAGCTCAATGTTTATGTTCAATTATGCAATTCACATCATAACTTGGAATGCAAGCTTGTGCAGCCTCCTTTAGACGTCCAATTCACTTGCATATGAGTTCAGCTTGCATTTTCATCCATTTTTGGGATTTGCACGCGCCTGTGCATGCCCATGCATGAAGAGTCCAAGTTCCATGCACACGAGCAAAGCACCATATTGCATCAAGTTCAGTTATAAATAGGAGTGCATACTCATTCAAATTTCAACCTGAAGGAGATCTGAAATGATGCTGGATTGAAACCACACCCTCACTCAAAGGAATTTCAGTTTTCATTTTCAATTTCAAGCTTGAATTTCAACATCCTTAGTTGATCTTCAAGTCTTAATTCCTTAGCCTTGCATCATCATCACACTTCCAGAACAAGATTGGATCAAAAGCTTGGAGAATTCGTGCTGTTTAAAGCTTCATTTCAGAGGTAGAACCTCAATTTTTCTTGATCTAGATCTTGCTATATGATGTGAATTTCTCTGGTTTGAACTGTTTTCTGAAGTCCTCAAGCAAGAGGCAGGCCAGTGCTGGTCTTAATTTCATGAATTGTGACATTTCAGATCAAACACCATGATCTTCAAGCTCTTGTTTCTCTCTAAATAGAAACATTGAGGAAGATCCAAGGTTACAGGGGTGATGTACATCATCCCAGCTTCATTTTGATACATTGCCTTTTCATTTTCATTAAGGCTGAAATCCCTGCGCGTGGTGGCCGGAATTAGTTGCCTGGCCGGAGAAGATGGTGGTTTCCACCACCATCCACACGTGGGAGCATCTGAACCTTTGGATCTCATTTAAATGTTATAATCTCAGCCTTTCATTTGTTTGACTTCTTTTAATTCCATATGTTGTGCGCTTGACCGAGGAGCATGGTATGTCCGCGCCTCTAAGCCTTAAGATATGTGCCACGTCAATTAATGAAAAGATCCAATGGCAGCACATTTTTGTTATTTTATGATTTTTGTTTTAATTTCATTTAATTACTTTTATTTTCAAAAATTCATAAATATTTTATTTGAAGTCACAAAAATATGAGACCAATGCCAAAAAATTTCTTGAAAAATCTAGTTTCATATTTTGATTTTTAATCATTTTTGTGACATCATTTAATATTTTTTGTGAATTATTTGATTTTTAATAGTTTTAATTCATTTTAAAATACTTTTTGATATTTGAAAAATCCAAAAATATTTTCTTAACATATATGGATCATGATAAGTCAATGAAAAATAGTCTCATCAATTTCTTAATTGATTTGAGATTTTAATTCATTTGTGTTATTTTTCATTGTTTTTAATTGTTTTAAAATAGTTTCTGATTTCAAAAATTATTGAGAAAATTTGTCAAACCTTGTTTGACCATGTTAGACCAATGAGAATTTAATTGGACTTGTTGAAGTTGATTTGAATTGAATTTGAGGTTTGACCATATTTTGTACATTTTAATTTTGCATTTATTTTAATTTCAAAAATACCAAAAAAGTATGTTTGACTTGTTGACTTGTAACCTTCATTTCTCTTCTGTTTAGATTTGGTTGATGATGATTTGATTCACTTTTGACCAATTGTTTTTGACACTTTATTTCTCTTTCCATTTCATTTCATCTTCATCTCATTTTCTTTTTTATTTTGGCCAATGAGTTAATGTCTTATGGTTGGTCTTGACATATGAGAGGTTTCACCTTCTTTGATCCAAATCAAACTCAACTTAATCCATGATCAAGTGAGTTGCTTTGTGTCCAAGATAGGTTGCTTCTTGGCCAAGCAAAAAGCCTAAAGTCCATAGAAGGTCTTTCCATTTTTCTTTTGGCATGGCAAGTTTTAGGAGCTTGGCTTACTAGTCATGTTCTCTAACTTGTTTTTATTTGCCTATAGTTTTATTGACCAGCCTCAGATAGGTGTGACTATTACATTAGTCCACTTACGATAACCACTAACTACTAACTTTAATTTGAGCATTTAATTTCTTGCAATTTACTTTAATGCACTTTATTTCTTGCTCATTTATTCATATTTCTTTTCACTTTGCTCACTTGAGCAAATATTTTATGTTTATGTCATTTTCCTTTTGCTCATTTGAGCTCATTATTGTATATAAATATATTGTTGTCTTGTGTTTGTTTTTGTGTTTGTTTGTGTGAACCCAATGCAAAAAGGAGAAAAGACTTAGAATTAGGACATACCTATGCTTAAAGGAGTTCAAGAGCAACTAGGCCTCATGCCTTTAGAATGCTAAATTTGTTAAAGAGCAACTAGGCCTCATGCCTTTAGAATGCTAAATCTAAGAGTTGACTTCAAAGGATTTCTAATCTAAACTCATTCTTTTTCATTTCCTCTTATTGTGTTTGTGAACTTTTTGATGTTTGCTCTTGTGTGATAGGGATTCCATCTTGAGATAGTAAGAAGGACCATTGTCATGAGTAGCCAAGTTAAGAGAGACAAGCCAATGGGAAATCCTAGGAGCTTGAATCTAAATTGTTTGATTGCTTGATTATTTGCTAAGTCCAAAGGAAATGAGCATCTTGAATCATCTTTATGATTTCAAGAAAAGGAACTCCAAGGGTTTTGTCTCTTCTCTTATCTTTGTATGCTTTAGGACTAGCCCTTCTCTTCTCCTCCTCACTCTAACCCAAGCCAAACTCTTCTTGTGCAAACTTTGACATTGTTTTCAAACTAGAAACCTAGGCCTTATGCCTTTGACTTTTCAAAAAAAAAATTCATTAATACTCATTGTGAATAAATCCTAATCCAACTTTGACTTCATTTCGTATATGAATCTAACTTGTAAATACAACTCACTTCAAGTTTTATTTTTGTGGTTCCAATGGCCACCTTTGTTAAAACCTTTTCATAAAACTTAGTCATAGGTTTGAGTTATCATAGTGGTTGATGTAAACCTCACCTTATCCTTAGTGATTAAACTATAAGTCTTCCATACTTATTATAGGGTTAACCCCTTACTAGTATGTTGAAGCCCTCCTCACATGGTGGATTGTTGGTTTAGGTTGAGTTTTCTCCCTTTGATAACAAAAGACCTTAAGGCTTTTGATCAAATCAATTCACCAATCTTTTGAGATTTTTTACCCCGAACTACGACGTTTTGATCCTACCTTTGTGATGGTACGTAGGCAATGGGTTCATCCATTCAAACAACAAAATAGTAAATATAATCCATTATTTTCTCATCCCCGCAATCTTTTGCACATATTTTCACGAATACCAACCTATAACACACATTTTCAAAAAGAGGTTCCCTTAGAGTACTAAGGATGTTTTGGGTGCGTAAAACCTTCCCATTTCATAACCAACCCCTTACCTAGATCTCTGACATTTTTATTAGTTTTTTGTTTGATAAAACTTCTTACTTGGTTTTTGTTCGCTTTTTAACCTTTCCTTTGGATAAATAAAAGTGTGGTGGCGACTCGAATTGTATGTTTACTTTTGATTTAGTCAATAAATCTAAAGGTAACGAATACCCCGCTACATGCGTTAGCATCGTAACCACGGGAAGGAGGATTTGGCGGAGGTGTTAAAGGTTTAATCTCTACCAATCTCTTTTGAATTAAGTATGGCAAGACCTGAGTATATGTTATAGGTATGGGGTCAAATTTTTTCCATGGCCTTTGCTGATCCCTCCGGGCGTACCCATTTTGTTGAGACGGTGCTCTAGCTTGTTGTGCTTGAGTCCTAGAGTATGGCTGTTGTGGATACTGATTAGAACCTACTACAGCTATGTAAGAATTGTAAGGCGCCTGAGAACTCCCTTCAATTGTGACAAAATTGGTCTCACCTCTCTTCAAATTGTTACTATTGGAGTACCTTTTGTTACTATTTTGATTTGAGGATGGTTTTCCAATCTGACCATTTTTCAAGCTATTCTCAATTCTTTCCCCAATTATTACCAAGTCAGCAAATCTGGTAGATACTGAACTTATCATCTTTTTGTAGTAATTTCATTGCATGGTGTCCATAACATGTCAACTAAATCGTTCTCCAAGAGTGGAGGTTGTACGTGGGAAGCCAGTTCTATCCACCTTTGGCATACTCCTTGAAGGATTCACTGCCCTTTTGGAACAGATTCTAAAATTGCATGCGATTGGGAGCCATATCCAGGTTATATTTGCATTGCCTTAAGAAAGCATTAGCTAGGTCTTCCCATGTCTTTACATGGGTTCTTTCCAACTGCATGTACTAGTCTAGGATGCCCCACTTAGACTATCCTGGAAACTATGCATCATTAGTTTTTCATTTGCCGCGTAGGCAGACATCTTTCTGACGAACATCCTGAGACGGTTCCTAGGGAAACTCACACCCTTGTATTTCTAGAAATCAGGAGTTTTTAACTTTAGAGGTATACAAACGTCTAGTACCAAGCACATCCCCATAGCATCAACTCCAAAGATACTGAAACCTTCAATCACTTTCAGTCTTTCTTCTAGGATTTTATATTTGTCTTTAACTCTTGTTTCCCTAATAGTGGCAACATAGTGAGTAAGTGGTTTACTTTCTTGGACCATGCCCATAGGATTTTCCTCCTCATATTATTAGCTTAGATCCCCATAGTTGTCTTACGAAATTGGTATTTATACGGGACGAGATGCCCCATTGTGAACAAAGGTTGGGATAGACCCTTTAGGATGAAGGGTACCATCCTTAGCTTCACCCCCTTGGATGTCAGATGTAAACCCTTGTAGAGGGTTACCATCCCCCGATTGAGGGGTAGACATGGGAGCAACCTTCCTCTTGTTAGTCTCAGCCTCCCTTGCCAACATGTTAGTAATGGCTCTCGTGAGTTGTTCCATATTGTCTTTCATTTCCTACATATTTCCTTTGACTGAGTCCATATCCACCCTAAATGCTTCCTAGTTCTGTTCAAGTTTCGCCATGGCCTTTTTATGTTGAGCTCGAGTTTGGAGATTCAGGTTGTCACGTTTGAAGATACTGGGAAAGTATGAGCAAAATGATTTTTTTTCAATGCATATGAAATGAAGTGTGCATGAATGCATGATGATGTATGTAAAAATGATTTGTTTTTATTTCTTTAGCGAACATTCAAAATCAATTATCGCACGTTTTTAGGAATACGAACATGATTATAAATATCATAGAAATAATTTTATTCATAAATCCAAAGTAAATGTTCGTACAGGGATGATGCCCGCTGATAACAATACATCAAGCAATAAAAATGGAAAGACAAATTCTCAAAATAAAACCAAAACTAGAGTGGTGCCTCCATGGCCTTCTTCAAGGGGGCCTTAAACTCCTTCAACATGACATCGCATAACCTGATAAACTCGAGTACTTCTTGGGGAGTGTTGTGGAAGTTTTCAACACCATTAACTCTTTTGTACATCTTAGGGATGTCCCGAACTATGTTGTTATAGAAATCTTCCAGATTGGAATGTTCAACCCTCCATGCTTCTGCTCGGTCACCTTGTTCCTGGATAATGACTTGAGCAACAACGAAGAGGTCCCTTAGTTGTTGGATTTCCCCCTATAACTGTGAGACCTGAGCGGCCAGGACTTCGTGATCTTGGTTTTGAAGATGCACTTTCTCCCTAAGGTTCAAAAGCTCTTGGAAGATCCTCCTCCAATTAAGTGGCATCATCTGCTCAGCTTATATCCTTAGTTGTCGCTTCCTACCCACATTAGCTTGGGATTTCACAAGCGCCTCTTTGAATCCATATATTTGAGTCATTACAGTGTTTTCTCTTTCCTGTTGTTCCCATACGGCTAGCTCCCACACCCTCTTCCACCTTTGACCTTCAGATTGGATCTCCTTTAACCTACCATTGAGATTTTCAAAGTTAACTCCGACATTGAATAAACCCCCCAAATTCTTTTGTCTTTTACTTCGTTTGGTTTGGAGTTCCTCCATATTTTCAAGGAGTTGTCTGTCCTTCTACTCCAAGACGTAGCTTATCTAATTCTTTTCATAGGCCGCATCATAAAGACTATGTTCTAGGCTTTCCTTATCTTGTTCCAGCCTAGCAATATTGGCTTTGAGATGGTCGACCTCCTAAATGGACATTGTAATAGGTATGTCTGGGACATAAGTTGGGTCAATCATGAAAGGAAATTTAATTAAACAGACCCTTCCTTAATCCAAGAGGTGTAGGACTCTTCGGATGAAGTATCCATCCTTTTTGGCTTGTTGTCCTTGACATGCACTTTTTCCCATGCCTGAGTAACCTTCTTAAGCAGTTATCTATATGAAGTCTCTCCACCATGCAAGATAAACTCCTCTAACATAACCTTTTATAAATTAAAATAAAAAGCAAAAACCATAACCTGTAATAAAAACTCAAAACCATGATTAAAATTTGATAATCACAACATTCCACAAATTTCTTCTTCGCTTTTATTATCCAACAACCACAATCTTTTTTCCTTACTAAAAAAAACCAAAAAACCAAAAAACTTACCCTTTTACTATTAGGTTACTATATAGTCTTGGTAACTGTAAGACCCCAATTTTGTCCCTAAGATCCCTCATGGCCCATATCATATCATGTCATGGCCTCAAGGATCATTGCATACCCTAACTTCCATCCTAATGGGTGGGTTACCTTGTGAGTGTGGTTCTTGATCACCAAGCATGTATTGCATTTGTATATCATTGCTTTTCATATGTTCACTAACCAAAAGTACAAAAATATTGTCATCTAACCATGTTTCTTGCAGATGAAGCAATCATCAATCAAACAGTCAAAATCAGGCCTTGAGCATTGGATGGTGACCATTCTTGAAGAATTTGGACACCATGATCATTCATCAAGAGTTCATATGAGTTGTGATATCATTTGGAACCAAGATCTCATGTGAAAGAGGATTGGGATTCATCAGAACATGGCTCAGTCATCCAAAATCCTAGAAAAGTCAACTGTGGTCAACTGTGCATTTAATCAGGAATTTGAAGGTGTGAGATGGTTGGAAAAGTCTCATTCATGTCCATACAAGTCTCATTTGACATTTCAAAGATCAGGGTTGAAGGATTTGAAGTCAGACAAAAAGTTTCCAAAATTGGAAATGACCTGTAATTCTCACCTGCCCAAAATGGAAAGTTATGCTCCTCAAAATTACTTCATCATACAAGCTTCAAATCAAAATTTGTCCAACATGAAAGTTGAATATCTTGTTCTTGCCTTTCCAAAAAGTCCAATAACACTCAATTCCCATTTATGGTTGGCAAGTTATGGTCAAATCAATTTCAGAAAATGCCCGAATTCAAAGTGGCATAACTTTCACATGGAATGGCCAAATTGGATGGTTCTTCTTTGAGCAAACCACATTTGATATGTACTTTCATAATCCATCATCACATTTTGCCAAAAACCTTCACATAAAAAGGTCATTTTCTTAGTGAACTAATTAAAATGCAAGGGCAAAATGGTCCAACTTTCAAATTACATGGAATTTTGGCATGGGACCAATTCCAATAGCTTCTAAATGCAAATTATGACTTGTTCAAATTGATAAATCACTGTTACATTGCATGGAACTCTCCAAGGGCAAAAATGCCAAATTGCTTACATGTGCTCATTTTGCTAATTATCATTTTTGTGCTAATCATGATTATGAGGTGGATTAGGCAATCATATATAAGGTTAATTATAACAGAAACTCAAGGGGAATAATCACAAATTTCAGATTCATCCAAAAAATCTCCAAATTCTCTCACTTTTTCTCCACTTTTTCACATTTTTCACATAAGCATTTTTTACCATTTCATCCATAATTCACCATTGTTTGTGCTTGTTTTTGGTATAATCTTCATCTGCAGGCATCGGTAGAGTTCTGTTTTTGGCATTTTAAGCAAGATACGCACAAGAACTCCATTGTTGGAAGCTTGAGTTCTTCCATGGCAGCTGCAATTTTCTTCGGATTCGAGCACTTATGAGCTGGATTTTCACCATCAATCACCTCCATAATCCATCTACTACATCTGTTTTTGTGAATTGGAGCTAAATACGCAAAGATTTCACACTGCCACTCCAAGAAGGTGAAATTTCGAACTCGTTAATTCACGCAATTGTTATATGCATCTTGTAGTGCGTTGAATGTAGAACATTTTGCCGTTTGAACCGCGTAATTTCATCGAGTATTCATGGAGATATTTGGATTTAAAGATTGTGCATCAAAGCAATTCTTGAATAGATCCTTTTATATGTTAATCTTTAGCCAAAACCATTGCCATAATCGTAATCTACACTGAGAGACGGAGAGATCCATATATCATTTGCGTGTTTTGGTGAAGATTCGCTCGTGACCGAAGCTGGTATTGATGAAGATGATGAACACGGTCGAATTTCATTTTCCAGAAAATTTTCCTTACTGCTGTAGCTGGCTTCGCATGATAATCACGTTCCCATGCGTTTTTGGCAAGACTGGCAGTTATTTACGGAACTGCCATTGCTGAATAATTATTCCATTAATTCACTAAAAATAAATATTTCAATAATTCACAAAACTTAAAAAAATTCACATAAAATCCAATATTAATCCAAATTAGGTGGGATTTTTTTTTGTTAGTTTCCAAATTTTGTCTACTTTTTTTTTGGCATAGTAGTGTAAGTTGTGCCTGGTAGAATTTTAGAATGGATTATTGATTTTTGACATGTGTGACATAATTGTATGTTTTACCATTTTAATCACCAAATATTCATGCTAGCTCCAAATTAACTGAAATTTCATATGATGATTCTTGACACATTCCTGAAGATTTTGATATATGATTTGTAATTTTTGGACCTCTGGTTTGTTAGATATGATTAATTCTATTTGAGTGTGACAATATGTGTCACACTATGCTAGGCTGAGTTCATGAATTATTTTTCCATGCTTCCCTTAGGCCTATGGCTCTGATTTTTTGCATGAGATACAATGTATATGTTAATTTTCAACATGAATTTTTGTGGATTTAATTGATCTATTTTCCATTTGATTTGGATTTTTGATTGCTGTTTAGCAATTTTGGCTTGTTTTATGTGTAACAAAATGTACATGTATCATTAAATGCTCATCCCTTATCCTATGAATATGAAATTTGGTGGAGTGCTTCCTAACATGTATAGCTTTAATTTGGCTTTGGTCCCATCCATTTCTAATTTTATTTCACTGTTTTACCAATGATTGAAGTTGGTGTACATGTGGTGACCTAGTTTTGGTTGTGTTTTTGCATGTCTTAACATGTTGATTTAATTCCCATAGCTCCACTAGTCCAAACGGCATGAAAATTGATATGTAGCTCATTGAATGCCTTCTGTTTAGGATATAATTTTTGTGGAATTTACTGTGTTGTTTTGATATTTTTTTGGATGTAATCATTATGGTTGTTCATATGTGATTCAACTTTGATCACTTTGCCTTAATTTGTGCATAAAATGAAATTAGTGCATAGTTTGGATGTGAGACCAATTGGGATCTCTTCTTATTTGAATTATCTTGACTTTGATCATGATTCACTTGCTGTTTTAAGTTTTTTCCCTCTTTTGGACCCTAGGCTTGTCCTAGTGGTCTTGTTACTTATGTTTGAGCTTGACTTTGACTTTTCAGGTTAAAAAGCTAATGCCTTAAGGAGGTTGATTCATAATTGAGTTGTTTCATTTGACTATTGTCGACTAACCTATTTGTTTTGTAGGGTGCTTGGTTCATTTGAGATTGGTACTATGCACATATTGCATTATTGATTGTACCTTGTTGTTGATTCTTATGTTGTTGTTTTGTTTATGCTGGGATGCTGATTATATTTGATTGATTTCAGGTACCCTTTAGTTGCTCAGTTCTCTTAAGAACTTGCTTTGCTTTGCTTAATAGCAATTTGCATTGAGGTAGACTCTCTTGTCTCCATGTAGTCTGGAAGACCTGGCTTGTTATTTAGCCAGGCAACTGTCTGAAGTCCTCCTTAAGAGGCAATGTTTGTGATTGTTTATATTTGTCCCAAGCAGGAAAAGTCCTCATTTTGAGGCAATTGGTGGATATAAGAGATATGTAGCCTATCTCCCACTATTCTGTGAGTCTTCTCCTTGCTCCCATTACATGGTTGTAGCATTGAGATCCAAACCCAAGATCTATCGAGTCTAATTTGTGGAGAGAGTTCCATCTTTCTGAACTCCCACACCTTCTGATATTCAATACTCTCTCTGACCAGAGATAAGAGTGATGAGGCACACCCCTCATATCCTTTCATCTGCTTCACCTTAGCCCCTCAATGGCAAGGTTAAGAGCGCCATTCACCTATTCCAGTGGACTTTTTAAGTCAAACCCTTTGATTGAGCCTCCTTGTTTGGTTATAGTGGGTGATAAATGACTTTGTTTGCTTGGTTGATTGTTGCATTTGTACATACTTACTTGCCATTGTGCATTCATCATTATTGATTGTTAATTCTTATATGATCATTATTGTATACCCTTGTGGTTTGTTTGTTTACCCATTGAGGACAATTGTAAGACCATGTTCTTTGGCTTTTGTTCCCATGATATGGAAGGATAGAGTGTAAGACCTCATTGGTCACTCATATCTTCTTTGTTCTTGTTTGTTGTATGAGAGGATGCAATTGTAAGTCCCTGTGATGTGGCATTTGTATTCCTATGACCATACTTTGGAGGTTGGTTTAAGTCCAGATAGATTGGCATCCGACTTCCAAGTTTTGTTTTATTTTAGGAGGTTGGTGTAAACCCAGTTATTGGTATCCGACATCCGCTTTTGTTGTGAGATTGGTATAAGACCATTGATGGCATCCGGTATCACCTTGCTTTCATTTTGCTTATTCGCTTTGTTGCCTCATTCCTAAGGACACTCTTGAATCATCTTCTATATGATTTCAAGAGGTGAACTTCTAGGAAGTTTTACACTTCATCCATACCCTTTTTTGTTTCAAACCCTTTTTCACTTGTTAACTTTTCAAACTTGTAAATACATGTTGTGCAAACATTCTCACCTTTTTCCAAATTAGAAACTTGGACCCTAAGTCCTTGACTTTTCAAAATTCTTTTCATAACACTTCTTTGAATCAATCTAACCATACTTTGACCATCCTTTTGTGAATAATCATAATCCATTAATCCAACTCACTCAATTGTTTTGTGGCTTTGTCCATGCTTGCTAAGTTTTCATACATTAGCCTTAGGTTTGATTTATCCTAGTTGGTTGATGTTAACCTCACCTATTTGTCCTTAGTTGATTGAATTGTAAGTCTTCCTCGCTTATTATAGGGTTAACCCCTCACTAGCGAGTGGAAGCTTTTCTCACATGGTGGACGTGTTGTTTCATAAGGTTGAGTTTTCTCCCGAGGATAATGTAAAGCCTTAGTGCTATTGTTTTAAAATGAACTCACAAATGTTTGGAAATTTTTTATCCGAACTACGGCGTTTTGATCCTTACCTTTGATGGAAGGTACGTAGGCAACGGGTTCATCCGTTCGAACACAAAAATAAATAAAATGTACATTCTTTTCTCATCATCCCACTCATGTTTGCACAATATGTCAAAACAAATAAACATTTCTTATACAACAAGTGTGAAAAGGGCTCCCTAGGAGTACCTAGGACGTGATGGGTGCCTAACACCTTCCCATTGCGTAATTTACCCCTTATCCAGATTCTCTGATCTTTTTCATTAGTTTTCTACGTGTAAAACTTCTTAGGTTTTTGTTCGCTTTTTAGCCAATCCTTTGGATAAATAAAAGTGCGGTGGCGACTCTATTTACTTGTATACTTTGCTTATGATTTAATCAATAGATCATATAGCGACGAATACACCGCTACAGAAAAGTGGCGACTCCACTGGGGATGAATTGCATTAGACCTTCCCTGGTGGTATTGCCTATTTTTCACCATTGTTGTGTGATATATTATTATTTGTTATTTGACATATTTTTGTACAATTTGGGATAACTGTATTGATTGTAATGTTTGAATTGCTTGATATACAATTGGTGTTTGCTTTGGTGATCTCTGTGAGATGAGTTCTATACCCGAACTCGAGTGCACTCTAGGATAGGAGAATGGCATAGTCTTGTCGATTGGTGTGGAGTATTCCTTAGCCAGTTGACTTGCGAGTCCATTCACTTGGTGGAGGTCATGTTGGATTAATAATGTCACACAAGTTATTTGTGGTTAGGCATTATTCTTTCAATCATGTGCCTTAGAAGCCAAGGACCTTAGTTTACCAAACCCATCTTGGCCTATTTTTAGGACGTAGTGCGGAGGTCGTTCAGATGTAAGTTCTGATGCGATTGTTACGCGATACTACACTCATAAGAGTCTCTCTCGAGAATATTTTTGGAATACGAGTATTCGTTCCTCCGATAATATCCGAGAGATGGGACGATGATTATGGGAACCTCTGGTAGAACATGTCTGGCAGGTTTAAACCCTAGTACACTCCCTTTGGGTGGTTCTTAACCGAGACTCCATGCTCGTGACTCTCAACAAACCCGTGATTCGTGGTTGAGTCGTTCAAGCAACCTTAATATCAATGGAACCCGGATCAGGTGTAAAACCTAAAATCCACCAAAGCGGCTGGTTGATATTAAGGATGTTCGAACCGGTTCATGTACCGTTAATATCAATGGAACTTGGGTGTCGATAGGGTGAAAACCTAAATCCACCAAAATGGATGATTGATATTAGGGATACATAGAGCTTTCCCATGACCTTTGTTTGGTGTGACTTGCTTGATCCTTGAGTGTGACTGTTGCATTCATGCATTCATGCATTCATCTGCATCCATATCATCAGATAAAAAGAAAATTTTCAAGGAACTCAAAGGAGTTTATTTGCAAAAAATTTCAAACATGGGAAAAACCGGGAAAAAATTTTCACCCGATATATCTGATGAGATATTCTCATATATGATCGAAATGCTTAAATATTTCAAAGTTTGCAAATAAAAACCTTGAGTTCCTTTGAAATAAAAAACAAGCATATGCATAAACACTTCATGCATCATTTGCATAAGCGGGTGTTTTGTTCTGGTCTCCCGTCCTGTGGTCTGACCCTGCGATCTTCATTTATTTTGAAGACGCACCTTGCCGGTACTATACCAGAGCCAACTCTGCCAGATTGATGGATCATCCTGAGCAAGAGAGTTGTGAACTCAGGAGGACTTGCCAGACTAAGTGCTTTTGATGGATTTATTCCTAGATAACAGATCCCGGGCTGGCATTGGCTACTGTTCTGGGGCATATATTGAGCAAGGTTTGTTCAAGAGTGGAGGATTCATCCATGCTGACTAACCTGAAGAAGCTGCTGCCATCTTGGAAGAGGACGCAGAAGATTTGAACAATTTTGTCATTCCTGGTGGTGTCTGCCACAATTGGGTCGCTGTGGATGTTCCAACAGTTATCCATAGATCAGAGTAATAATGCTCACTTTGTTTAAAACCCTTCTCCCATGCCAAAAGGAGAAGTGATGACATTATTGGCTCATATATACAATGATATTTCATTCAATTAATGCATTGTTAAACATTTGTTTTTCCATTTGTTTTCACTTTTTGCTTTTTGCATGAAATCAGTGATCACAAAGAACCTATGAAAAACAAGAAAACAACTTTTCAACTGCATAAATGATTTGCTTGTTTAAATTCAAAAGCTTTTCATTATCCAGAATCATTATGCAGGGATTTCTAAACCCATTGAACATAATGATCCAACGCCATCTCCCAATCTTGAATTCCTTGTATCCGAGGCAGAGGAAGATGATGTTGAAGGGGATTCCTGACGAGATTACCCGTCTTCTTGAGCACCAAAGGAGCTCATTCATCTGTATCATGAGAATCAGCAAAGCAGTCAAACTGGGGCATTGCAAATGCAATCAAAATCAAAAAAAGGGGGAAAAAAGAGAAAAAAATAGGGTAAAAAAAAATAAGAAAAATCAAAAATCAGCAAAAAAAAATTTCAAGATTTCTCAAAAGAAAAAAAGAAAAAAGTATACCCTCAAGTCCCTAGTTGACTGATGCTGAATGGGTTCAGAGTCGTTATGACCAGTTGAATCTGATTGAAGAGAAGCGACTAACTGCCATGTGCCATGGTCAGTTATATCAGCAGAGAATGAAGAAAGCATTCGATAAGAAGTTCAAGCCTCGTGTGTTCCGAGAAGGAGACCTTGTGCTCAAGAAAGTTTTGTCTTTCGTGCCCGATTCCAGGGGCAAGCGGACTCCAAACTACGAGGGTCCATATGTTGTTAAGAGAGCCTTTTCAGGCGGAGCTTTGATGCTTACAACAATGGATGGGGAGGATTTCACTCGTCCTGTGAATTCAGATGCAGTCAAGAAATACTTTGCCTAGAAAAAAAGTATATGCAAAAGAAAAACAGAATAGCTCGCTAAGTTGAAAACCCGAAAGGGCGGCTTAGGCAAAAATGAGCGTCTCGGTGGAGAACCCGCAAGGGTGATCCAGGCAAAAATTAGAGACTTGAAAAAATGAGTATATTTGCATCCCGCTAGATTGAGTACCTCACCCTGGGGCAATCTAGGCAAAAATTAGGGATCCGGCAAGTAACTGCATCCTGACAAGACTTTCTGGTCACCAGCTGTCTTTTCGTCAGAAGATTCTCGATTCGTCGTCAACTGAAGCTTCGCATACATCGAGATTCAAATTGGTAGAGAAAGGATCATTATGTTCAATGTAGCCCTCTTCCAATATATATCACTGATTTCAAATTTGTACAGATCTATGGAGTCTTGCCATTTGCAGACTACCATTCCATCAAATCAATTTGAGCTTTTTATCCAATTATTTGCACTCTTATTTGTTTCAATTCAACAAATGTTTTGCATGCTTTAATTGATAAAATGTCATTGTTTTAAACAAATAAAATTTTAAAAATTGTTGTTTTAAACAAAGTGAATATTCACAATGACAAAAGGATACTTAGGAATGTCTCAGTGCTCTCCCGAGGGTGGTATGATTCCCAACAGGTAAGACATTAGTTCATATTCCTGGCATTTGATTGTATCCTTTTTCTTCTGCTTTGTTGTTGGGGTTGTTCCCCAAGCAGAGGTGGTTGTTGAAGACTCAGTTTCTTCTCCAGCAGTAATCTCCCAGCATGGTTTGTTCTCCCTGTGGTAGATTCAGTGGTTCGTGGATTGATATCCCGGTACTTTACTGCTTTCCTCAGCATTGTCGCAAGCAGAGCTGTTGGTGGGGTTGTTCCCCAGTATAGTCGCAAGCAGAGATGTTGTTGAAGACTTCGCGTTCTTCTCCAACAGTAATCTCTCCCCAGTGCAGTTGCCAGCAGGAGTTGTTGTGTCTCTCCTCAGCATGGTTTTCCATTTTTCCAGCTTAGTCTGCAGAATGGTTGTTTTGGCAGTTTCTGCTTGTTGAAAGCTATCTCAATCCCCAGTAGGTCGGTTGGTGGCTCTAGCATCCCAAAGATTGGATTGATTTCCTGAATCGCTTTTGATCCTCAGTAGAGTGGCTAATTGCAGAATCTACTTGTGTGATCTGTCGGGTGCATGTTCTCCCTGAGTAGAGTGGCGTGTTGCAGAATCTACTTGTGTGGTGTTTTCTCCCTCAGTGGGTTGTTCCCCAAGAGAGTAGCTGATAGCTTTCCTCAGTAGAGTTGCTTGTGCAGTTAGATTCTACTCGGATGATTCTCCTTCAGTGGGTTGTTCCCCAAAGTTGTTTGGAGTTGCTTTTGCAGCAGTTCTTGGTTGAGCCATGAATTTTTGTTTCTCAGTTGATGTTGAGATCCCCTGCAGATATCCTCAGGATTCTCCTGATCCCCTACAGATTGGTCTTGGTGGCAGTTTTGCCTGTTGTGACTTTCTGTACCCTGTCTGGATTGTTTTGCTGATTCTCTTGCCTCTGCTTCCCCAGCAGTACCCGCAGATCCTTGCTTTACAGCATGCGGATCTCTAGCAGATTGGCTTTCCAGTTGGTTTTTCCCCTGGAAGTATAGTACCGGGCGTTTGATTCCTGGACCTGTTCGTGTTAGATATGTTTGTTTTGTCAGCATTCATCAAACATAAATCACGCATATTCATGCATAATCATGAAACATTCAGATATTCATATTGCATTTTTGCCATATATCTTTTGATTGTTGTTCTCCTGCTCTTGGGTGATATAGATCTCTTTATAGATCTCCCCAAGCAAGTGTCGGGTGGTTAATCTCTCCATATAGAGTCAGCCCTTAAGCAGAAAATGTCTGTCTTTCCTTCTGCAGTTCCCCACTGAGATATGTCCTCGTGGATGCCGGTTTCTTCCGTTTCCTCCCAACACATATATTGGGATGGATGTTCCTATTGATTTATATCCTCATAAGACGTGTTTGATTCAGTCTGTCTTTTCGGATCAATCCCGAATTGGCATTTTGTCAGCTGTTTCTTGTGCTTCCCTGTGGAAGCAATGAATGGTTTGCCCAGTAACCGGCATCAATTCATTCATCCCCAGTGGAGTTTTGTGGGCCTCTACCCTTATACCGGTAGTTTTAAGTCCTATGTTCCTTGCTTCTCGACGGAATTTGTGGTTATATACCTTTTATTCCTCAAGCAAGAGTTGCTGGTCTTCTACCCAGTAGTCGGTAGTCGTAAATCCTGTTTGCCTGCTCTCCGGCAGTTTGTGGTTTGTGATAAACCCTATTTTTGTTTCCCGTGCGGATTTGTGATTCGTTCTATCCCCACGCGGAGTTGTTGGTCTTCTATCCAATATTCGGTAGATGTAAACCCTAATTTGTGGTTATTCCCACCAGAGTATGGCTACTACCCCGTATTCGGTAGTTGTAAGTCCTATCTCCTTTCCCCTAACAGAGGTAACCTTTGTGGTTCGTTCTGGTTGATGGCGGATGTTCTGTCGTTGTGATTTTTATCCCCAACACAGTTGGCGTTTCCCTGTGGTGATTTTTATCCCCAGTGGAATTTGTGATCTTCTACCCCGTATTCGGTAGTTGTAAATCCCATGTTGTGATTGTTCTCCCCATCGGAGTTTGTACCTTATGGTACAGTTGGATAATTGCCGGTTGCTAGCAATTTTATCCCAGCTGAGTTGTTGGTTTCTATCCAATAGTCGGTATTGTTAACCTCTTGTTTCCTCAGCCAAATTTTTGGTATTCTACCCCGTATTCGGTAGTTGTAAACCCTGATTTCTCCTTTGCAGAGTTAACCTTGTTGTTCATCCTAACCGATGACGGTTACTCTTTGTGGTTATCTTCATTCGTTGTTCGATGATTGATATTCCTCTTTGCTTTTGGATAATTGCCGGATGCTAGCAATTTATCCCCAGCAAGTTGTCTTCTGGATCATTGCCGTATGCTCGCAATGTTACCTCTTTTGAAGTTGCCAGTGGGTCTTTTCACTGTTTGCTAGTGATTTGTTCCCCGGATCATTGATTGTTTATCAATGTAATCCCCAGCCAGTCCCTGTGGATAATTGCCGGTTGCTTGCAATTCATTCCCAGCGGATCGCCTTTCATTTACCCGTTTGCTCGGTAATGATTGTTGCTCCTCTTGATTGGTCATCATTATATACCTAGTTGTGGTATCCCGATGCCTTTCTTTTCGGTCGATTTATCCTTTGTTAACCCTTATACCGGTTATGGATAATCTTCCATGCGAATATGTTATCCACGTTCTGACGGTAATGGATAACATATCTCATGCGCTCTTCAGTTGAAGCCTTTTGTGTTTCCCTGGTCGAGTAAGATTTGTTATTTCCCTTTGCGGAGTCGAATATTTGTTTGGATAATTGCCGGATGCTTGCAATTTATCCCTTTGAGTTGTCTTTCGTTTACCCGGATGCTTGGTATCGATTGTCTCTCCTTTTGGTTAGTCACCTATTATATACTTCGGTATCTCTGGTGTCTTTTCCTTCTGAGTGTATTATTCACGGTCTGCCGGTAATGAATAATATATCTCTTTCACTCTTTGGTCGGAATCCTTTGTTGATCCTCCCCAGTAGAGTAAGATTCGTATTCTTTGTAGAATCGAATACCCATCCTTTAACCAGTTTGTGTTTTGGATGATGAGTGTTTTGGCATATATACCAATTCACGTTTTCGGTAGATCACCTATTATATACTTTGGTATCCTTGGTGTTTCTTACCATGCGAGTGTATTATCTACGTTCTGACGGTAATAGATAATATATCTCATGCGAGTATTCTATCCACGTTCTGACGGTAATGGATATTATATCTCATGCACTCTTTGGGTTTGTGTCCCCAGTTGAGTAAGATTCGTTTTCCTGTTGTGGATTCGAATGTTCATCCTGTAAGTCGTTTCGCTTTTTCAAGCCCTCCTTTCGGATGTTGAGTGTTTTGGCATATATACCAATTCACATCTTTGGTAAGTCACCTATTATATACTCCGGTATCTCTGGTGTCTCTTCCTTTTCGAGTATATTATTCACGGTCTGCCGGTAATGAATAATATGTCTCATGCACTTTTGGGTCAATTTGTTGATTGTTTTCTCCGCAGAGTAAGATTCATATTCCTTGTGGAATTGGATATCCTTCCTATAAACAAGTCTGCTTTTCTAACCTTCTTCAGGATGTTGAGTGTATTGGCACATAGACCAATTCACGTTTCGGTCGGTCACCTATTATATACCTCAGTATCCCTGGTGTTCCTTCCTTTCTGCTCCCTATTATGACCTTGGTCCCCTGTGGAGTCAGATTTCCCTGAGTTTATGTACCTTTTGCAGGTCTTTCTCAGATGTTTGGATTGATTGATATCTCACCCTTATACCGGTCTTAGATATTCATTCTTCCTGAGTTTGTTGCCCTTATACCGGTAATATCTCATTCCTTGGCTTCCCCTGGAAAGTCTTTTCTAGATTTCCCCAGCGGATTTGTGTTCCTATTTGTGTTGCTGTATTGGTGTTATCCCTAGTACATGCATCTTTGAGTCAGCTTGAGTCTTTTCCAATAGGAGTGTTTTCCTTTGGAATTGCTTCTTTCCCCGGCTTGAGTCCTTTACTTCCCCAGTGAGGTCTCCAGTCTGATTTCTGTTATCCCCTAATCAGAGTCGTGTCTTGCGCACGTTGTGTCAGTTTTGTTTTCCCCAACTCGAAGTCGTGACCTGCTCACGCATTCCTTTTCTTTATTATCCCCTATAAGGGTCCCCATAAGAGTCTTGTTAGAGTCTCTGTTCCTGGTGAGTGTGTTACTCCGATGGATCGTCCTTTTCTTCTGTGAGAACCATATTCCCCACAGAGTTTGTGTCTGTTACACGCATACATTTGCATCATGAGGTCTCTTAGGGACCAAAAATTTGTCTCATTACTGTTATTTAAGCCCATTCTACCGCGTCGAGATGAAGATTTCTAAACTTCACTTCTCCGGCTAGAATGACCTTAAATAGGGGCATCTGTAAGACCCCAATTTTGTCCCTAAGATCCCTCATGGCCCATATCATATCATATCATGGCCTCAAGGATCATTGCATACCCTAGCTTCCATCCTAATGGGTGGGTTACCTTGTGAGTGTGGTTCTTGATCACCAAGCATGTATTGCATTTGTATATCATTGCTTTTCATATGTTCACTAACCAAAAGTACAAAAATATTGTCATCTAACCATGTTTCTTGCAGATGAAGCAATCATCAATCAAACAGTCAAAATCAGGCCTTGAGCATTGGATGGTGACCATTCTTGAAGAATTTGGACACCATGATCATTCATCAAGAGTTCATATGAGTTGTGATATCATTTGGAACCAAGATCTCATGTGAAAGAGGATTGGGATTCATCAGAACATGGCTCAGTCATCCAAAACCCTAGAAAAGTCAATTGTGGTCAACTGTGCATTTAATCAGGAATTTGAAGGTGTGAGATGGTTGGAAAAGTCTCATTCATGTCCATACAAGTCTCATTTGACATTTCAAAGATCAGGGTTGAAGGATTTGAAGTCAGACAAAAAGTTTCCAAAATTGGAAATGACCTGTAATTCTCACCTGCCCAAAATGGAAAGTTATGCTCCTCAAAATTACTTCATCATACAAGCTTCAAATCAAAATTTGTCCAACATGAAAGTTGAATATCTTGTTCTTGCCTTTCCAAAAAGTCCAAGAACACTCAATTCCCATTTATGGTTGGCAAGTTATGGTCAAATCAATTTCAGAAAATGCCCGAATTCAAAGTGGCATAACTTTCACATGGAATGGCCAAATTGGATGGTTCTTCTTTGAGCAAACCACATTTGATATGTACTTTCATAATCCATCATCACATTTTGCCAAAAACCTTCACATAAAAAGGTCATTTTCTTAGTGAACTAATTAAAATGCAAGGGCAAAATGGTCCAACTTTCAAATTACATGGAATTTTGGCATGGGACCAATTCCAATAGCTTCTAAATGCAAATTATGACTTGTTCAAATTGATAAATCACTGTTACATTGCATGAAACTCTCCAAGGGCAAAAATGCCAAATTGCTTACATGTGCTCATTTTGCTAATTATCATTTTTGTGCTAATCATGATTATGAGGTGGATTAGGCAATCATATATAAGGTTAATTATAACAGAAACTCAAGGGGAATAATCACAAATTTCAGATTCATCCAAAAAATCTCCAAATTCTCTCACTTTTTCTCCACTTTTTCACATTTTTCACATAAGCATTTTTTACCATTTCATCCATAATTCACCATTGTTTGTGCTTGTTTTTGGTATAATCTTCATCTGCAGGCATCGGTAGAGTTCTGTTTTTGGCATTTTAAGCAAGATACGCACAAGAACTCCATTGTTGGAAGCTTGAGTTCTTCCATGGCAGCTGCAATTTTCTTCGGATTCGAGCACTTATGAGCTGGATTTTCACCATCAATCACCTCCATAATCCATCTACTACATCTGTTTTTGTGAATTGGAGCTAAATACGCAAAGATTTCACACTGCCACTCCAAGAAGGTGAAATTTCGAACTCGTTAATTCACACAATTGTTATATGCATCTTGTAGTGCGTTGAATGTAGAACATTTTGCCGTTTGAACCGCGTAATTTCATCGAGTATTCATGGAGATATTTGGATTTAAAGATTGTGCATCAAAGCAATTCTTGAATAGATCCTTTTATATGTTAATCTTTAGCCAAAACCATTGCCATAATCGTAATCTACACTGAGAGACGGAGAGATCCATATATCATTTGCGTGTTTTGGTGAAGATTCGCTCGTGACCGAAGCTGGTATTGATGAAGATGATGAACACGGTCGAATTTCATTTTCCAGAAAATTTTCCTTACTGCTGTAGCTGGCTTCGCATGATAGTCACGTTCCCATGCGTTTTTGGCAAGACTGGTAGTTATTTACGGAACTGCCATTGCTGAATAATTATTCCATTAATTCACTAAAAATAAATATTTCAATAATTCACAAAACTTAAAAAAATTCACATAAAATCCAATATTAATCCAAATTAGGTGGGATTTTTTTTTGTTAGTTTCCAAATTTTGTCTACTTTTTTTTTGGCATAGTAGTGTAAGTTGTGCCTGGTAGAATTTTAGAATGGATTATTGATTTTTGACATGTGTGACATAATTGTATGTTTTACCATTTTAATCACCAAATATTCATGCTAGCTCCAAATTAACTGAAATTTCATATGATGATTCTTGACACATTCCTGGAGATTTTGATATATGATTTGTAATTTTTGGACCTCTGGTTTGTTAGATATGATTAATTCTATTTGAGTGTGACAATATGTGTCACACTATGCTAGGCTGAGTTCATGAATTATTTTTCCATGCTTCCCTTAGGCCTATGGCTCTGATTTTTTGCATGAGATACAATGTATATGTTAATTTTCAACATGAATTTTTGTGGATTTAATTGATCTATTTTCCATTTGATTTGGATTTTTGATTGCTGTTTAGCAATTTTGGCTTATTTTATGTGTAACAAAATGTACATGTATCATTAAATGCTCATCCCTTATCCTATGAATATGAAATTTGGGGGAGTGCTTCCTAACATGTATAGCTTTAATTTGGCTTTGGTCCCATCCATTTCTAATTTTATTTCACTGTTTGACCAATGATTGAAGTTGGTGTACATGTGGTGACCTAGTTTTGGTTGTGTTTTTGCATGTCTTAACATGTTGATTTAATTCCCATAGCTCCACTAGTCCAAACGGCATGAAAATTGATATGTAGCTCATTGAATGCCTTCTGTTTAGGATATAATTTTTGTGGAATTTACTGTGTTGTTTTGATATTTTTTTGGATGTAATCATTATGGTTGTTCATATGTGATTCAACTTTGATCACTTTGCCTTAATTTGTGCATAAAATGAAATTAGTGCATAGTTTGGATGTGAGACCAATTGGGATCTCTTTTTATTTGAATTATCTTGACTTTGATCATGATTCACTTGCTGTTTTAAGTTTTTTCCCTCTTTTGGACCCTAGGCTTGTCCTAGTGGTCTTGTTACTTATGTTTGAGCTTGACTTTGACTTTTCAGGTTAAAAAGCTAATGCCTTAAGGAGGTTGATTCATAATTGAGTTGTTTCATTTGACTATTGTCGACTAACCTATTTGTTTTGTAGGGTGCTTGGTTCATTTGAGATTGGTACTATGCACATATTGCATTATTGATTGTACCTTGTTGTTGATTCTTATGTTGTTGTTTTGTTTATGCTGGGATGCTGATTATATTTGATTGATTTCAGGTACCCTTTAGTTGCTCAGTTCTCTTAAGAACTTGCTTTGCTTTGCTTAATAGCAATTTGCATTGAGGTAGACTCTCTTGTCTCCATGTAGTCTGGAAGACCTGGCTTGTTATTTAGCCAGGCAACTGTCTGAAGTCCTCCTTAAGAGGCAATGTTTGTGATTGTTTATGTTTGTCCCAAGCAGGAAAAGTCCTCATTTTGAGGCAATTGGTGGATATAAGAGATATGTAGCCTATCTCCCACTATTCTGTGAGTCTTCTCCTTGCTCCCATTACATGGTTGTAGCATTGAGATCCAAACCCAAGATCTATCGAGTCTAATTTGTGGAGAGAGTTCCATCTTTCTGAACTCCCACACCTTCTGATATTCAATACTCTCTCTGACCAGAGATAAGAGTGATGAGGCACACCCCTCATATCCTTTCATCTGCTTCACCTTAGCCCCTCAATGGCAAGGTTAAGAGCGCCATTCACCTATTCCAGTGGACTTTTTAAGTCAAACCCTTTGATTGAGCCTCCTTGTTTGGTTATAGTGGGTGATAAATGACTTTGTTTGCTTGGTTGATTGTTGCATTTGTACATACTTACTTGCCATTGTGCATTCATCATTATTGATTGTTAATTCTTATATGATCATTATTGTATACCCTTGTGGTTTGTTTGTTTACCCATTGAGGACAATTGTAAGACCATGTTCTTTGGCTTTTGTTCCCATGATATGGAAGGATAGAGTGTAAGACCTCATTGGTCACTCATATCTTCTTTGTTCTTGTTTGTTATATGAGAGGATGCAATTGTAAGTCCCTGTGATGTGGCATTTGTATTCCTATGACCATACTTTGGAGGTTGGTTTAAGTCCAGATAGATTGGCATCCGACTTCCAAGTTTTGTTTTATTTTAGGAGGTTGGTGTAAACCCAGTTATTGGTATCCGACATCCGCTTTTGTTGTGAGATTGGTATAAGACCATTGATGGCATCCGGTATCACCTTGCTTTCATTTTGCTTATTCGCTTTATTGCCTCATTCCTAAGGACACTCTTGAATCATCTTCTATATGATTTCAAGAGGTGAACTTCTAGGAAGTTTTACACTTCATCCATACCCTTTTTTGTTTCAAACCCTTTTTCACTTGTTAACTTTTCAAACTTGTAAATACATGTTGTGCAAACATTCTCACCTTTTTCCAAATTAGAAACTTGGGCCCTAAGTCCTTGACTTTTCAAAATTCTTTTCATAACACTTCTTTGAATCAATCTAACCATACTTTGACCATCCTTTTGTGAATAATCATAATCCATTAATCCAACTCACTCAATTGTTTTGTGGCTTTGTCCATGCTTGCTAAGTTTTCATACATTAGCCTTAGGTTTGATTTATCCTAGTTGGTTGATGTTAACCTCACCTATTTGTCCTTAGTTGATTGAATTGTAAGTCTTCCTCGCTTATTATAGGGTTAACCCCTCACTAGCGAGTGGAAGCTTTTCTCACATGGTGGACGTGTTGTTTCATAAGGTTGAGTTTTCTCCCGTGGATAACGTAAAGCCTTAGTGCTATTGTTTTAAAATGAACTCACAAATGTTTGGAAATTTTTTAGCCGAACTACGGCGTTTTGATCCTTACCTTTGATGGAAGGTACGTAGGCAACGGGTTCATCCGTTCGAACACAAAAATAAATAAAATGTACATTCTTTTCTCATCATCCCACTCATGTTTGCACAATATGTCAAAACAAATAAACATTTCTTATACAACAAGTGTGAAAAGGGCTCCCTAGGAGTACCTAGGACGTGATGGGTGCCTAACACCTTCCCATTGCGTAATTTACCCCTTATCCAGATTCTCTGATCTTTTTCATTAGTTTTCTACGTGTAAAACTTCTTAAGTTTTTGTTCGCTTTTTAGCCAATCCTTTGGATAAATAAAAGTGCGGTGGCGACTCTATTTACTTGTATACTTTGCTTATGATTTAATCAATAGATCATATAGCGACGAATACACCGCTACAGTAACTTAACTCAGTTTAAAGTTTTTTTAATTTAAGTTATTTTGGTTATAAAATATAAAAATACATAAAACATCTTCTTTTCTTTAGTTAGCTTTACTACATAAAAATAAAATAAAAAACAAAATAAAATATTTTCTTTTATAAATTAAAAATCATCTCATAAAAATACAAAAATAACTTTTTTAACTAAATCTCCAAAAATACAAAAGCAATCTATCTTTTTTAAATTAAAATCAAAATACCAAAAGTATTAAATTCATTTAGACCTTTTCTCATTTTACTAGTTTAGACTCCTTAGATTGTTAATATATAAAAATACAAAAAAATATGTCTTAAAAAATCAAAGGAACAAAAATAATGATGTATATATATATATGACCACACTTTATTTTTTTAAAACTTAAAAATATATTTTGACAAAAATCAATTAGAGATCCATCTAAAATCAAATTCAACGCACTCAAACATATGTTCTCTGCCCTTGTGTATTGGGACATTTTTATCAAACATTTTATCGTCTCTGATGTGTTGAGAACTTTTCTAAACTAAAATCAACAAACACACAAACATTTTATAGAAAAAATATGATGCTCTGATCCTTCATCAAACATGAAGGTATGTAGACATGGAGTCGTAGCACTCTAGCGAGTACAATAATCAAAAATATTTTTTGTGTCCTTCTTTTTCTTTATTAATCAAACATTTTCTCTAAATAATAATATTTTCATTGTAAATAAATAAATAAAGTAACAATAAGTAACACAAGCAAACTTTTCCTTAAAAACACACACTAACCCTATAATTAGAGGAGGATCCCATTGAGTATAATGGAAGTATGGGGTACCTAATACCTTCCTATTGCTTAACTGACTCCCGAACCTTAGTCTCTCCCATTAACTTTAGATTTTATCATTATTTATCTGTTTCTTAGGAACGAATAAAAGATGACGGTGACTTTGTGATTTTTCCAGCCACAACAAACCTCACAATAATATAGAACTAGATAAAGACTCGGGCGATGCGCGGGGCTGAGAGGAATTTTTATGTAATATTATAAAATTTAGATTTTTATTTTATTTATCATAAAAAAATTATAATTGAGATGATAATATAAAGTTTATAAAAAGAGAGAGTAAAAATTTAGGTGAAAAGAAATATGTTTGAATAATAGATATGCAAATAAGACATATTTTTTATGGCCTTTGGATTTTTATGGTCCTCGGACTAGGATAATTTATTTTTTAATATTTTTTAATGATGATTATGATGATTTATTATTTAATATTTTTTTATATAACTAAATAATATTAATAGTTTTAATTAAGTCTTTTTAAAAATTAACTAATTAAGTTTTTTTAAAAATTAATTAATTAAAATTTTAAAAAGTATTTTGCACCTTAAGCCCATCTCATTTAAACACTAGCCCAATATTCAAAATAATAAATGATAATTTTAATGAGATATATAAATACTAATTATATTTACTAAAAAATCAATGTAAAACTTTAATGAGAACCTAAGAACTAACATTACCCCTCCAATCTTTGTTCATAATTTTATAGCAAATTTCAATCGAATGAACGGACATGCATATTTTGTTAAATGGGATAGTTATTTTGCAAAAATCCTATTAAACTATATTTGAACAAGTATTATTAATGTCTTCAACCTCATTGTTCATCTTACAACCATTTTGTCTCTTTTGAAATCAGAATCCAGGATTGGTCCAAACAATTAAGAGGTTGAATTTTAAAATTGAATAATTAATAATTAAAAATATATTTTTAAAATTATTATTTTGTGTATATCTTATTCTTTTAGATTGAAACTAAAATATATTTTTTTCAATTATCCGACATTTACTTTAACCACATAATTTTTTTTATTATAGAGTTTTGTGAGCCTCATTGTAAATATATATATATATATATATATATATATATATATATATATATATATATATATATATATATATATATCCATATCATAGATTGAATTTTTGTTATATGTTCTTTTGAAATTATTTTTAATTATGTTCGGATTTAAAAATGTATGAAAAAAGAGAACATGTATATTGGAGGCAGCTAACAGTATTTGTTTCATATCTTTTGTTTATCTCTATTGCAATTGTTTTTCATTTGTATTTCTTTACCTCAACTCATGTGAATTTATTAAATTTATTTTCTACAATGTCTTACTTTTCATATGTCAACCAAAATGAAACCAAATTTTGTATTATATTAACTTTTGCTTTTTATTTTTCTATTAATATTAAGTAAAATTATAAATAAATGAAACAACATAACAAATTTTAAAATAGTAAATACGAAGCACTGAAGATGTAAAAAAAAGTGCAATTCATTAATGAAGAATTTAGATAATGTAGTTTGAAACCATTGCAATTGCGTATAATCTGCTGCTTTTTTTTAAGCAATTACAGGAAATAATACTATAAAATAAATAAATATATGGAATAGTTATTTTGATGATTGACATTAGAAAAGTAAAAAAAAAAAAATGAATACTTTAAAATTGAACCTCGCTAGTGTTTTGAGCATGATGATAGAAGTTTATTTAGACCTTTTCTCATTTTACTACTTTAGACTTCTTAGATTGTTAATATATAAAAATACAAATAAAAATCCAGAAAAGTTATGTCTTAAAAAGTCATTACTACTATTATTTACCAACTTGAATATTGGGCTACTGCTTAAATGAGATGGACTTAAGGCGTAAAGTACTTTTCAAAATTTTAATTAACTAATTTCTAAAAAACACACAATTAATTAATTTCTAAAAAGATTTAATTAATTAATTTCTAAAAATACTTAATTAAAATTATTAATATTAATTAATTATGGAAAAAATATTAAATAACAAATAATCTTAATCATCATTAAAAAAATATTAAAAAATAAATTATTCTAGTTGGGGGATCACAAAAATCCAAAAACCATAAAAAATATGTCTGATTTGCATATCTTTGGTTCAAACGTATTTCTTTTTACTTAAACTTTTACTCTCTTTTTATAAACGTTATATTATCGTCTCAATTATAATTTTTTTATAATAAATAAAATAAAAATCTATATTTTATAATACTACATAAAAATTAGTCTCAGCTCCACGCATCGCACGGGTCTCTATCTAGTTCTATATTATTTAAGATATTGTCACGGCTGGAAAAATCACAGAGTCGCCATCATCTTTTATTCGTTCCTAAGAAACAGAGAAATTATTATAAAACCTAAAGTTAAGGGGAGAGACTAAGGTTCAGAAGTCGGTTAAGTAAGGAGAATGTATTAGGTGTTGGAAATTGTTTTGCAATATTAGTTCCAAAATGACAAAAGAGTTAAATAGCATTTAATGTTTTGCTTTAAGTCCCACATAGAAAGTGGAGACATCCTTTAAAGCATTTATAAATGCTTTGGAACTTTAACTCACCAAAGGAACAAAGAGAATAAGGTGCCACATGGACATGTGGTGGTCCCAAGCATTATGTCACTTGACACAACCAATGGATCCTCGCCGGTGTTGCAACCGGCGACACCGGCTCCGGCTCCGGGACCGGGGGCGTGGGCGTAGAGGCGCTAGTGGCGGCACTTGAGCACTTTTTATTAGTGCTCAGAATTTTAGTTATTGTTTTGTTTGAATTTTGAATTCAATTTTCATATTTTTTCATGAAATAGTGTCATATATGAAACATTGTGTTTTATGGTGAAATGGTGTTGTTTCATCAAAGGTTGCAAACTTTTGAAACAACATCCATATCTCCTATAAATATATGATTCTATTCAGAAAAATAAAACAAGAACTAAAAACGTATTTCTCTTCCAAAATTCCAGAAAAACCTTCCTTGCATTTCGGGTTCTTCACTTGTCTCGTGCAGACTCGAAATTAAGGCTGATATTATCCTGAGTGTTCTTGCATTTTTCAACTCTAAGACATAATAAAAGAGTGCTTGAAATACTTTTAAGGAAAGTGATTTTCAATCACGATTCAGTCCTGGATCCATTTAATTTTACCGAATTTTCTAACATTAGGTACCTCTCACCTCCATTGTACTAAATGTGATCATCCTCTAATTATATGGTTATTGTGTGTTTCTAAGGAAACGTTTGTCTATGTTACTTATTCTTAATTAAGTTATTTATTTACAATGGAAATGTTATTATTTAGAGAAAATGTTTAATTAATAAAGAAAGACAAAAAAAAATATTTTTGGTTATTATACTCGCTAGAGTGTTACGACTCTATGCCTACGTACCTTCATGCTTCATGAAGTATCAGAGCAACATATTTCTTCAAGAAAATGTTTGTGTGTTTGTTGATTTTAGTTTAGAAAAGTTCTTAACGCATCATAGGGCGGCGAAAAGTTTGATTAGAATGTCTCAATGTTTGAGTGAGTTGAATTTGATTTTAAATGGATCTCTTATTGATTTTTTCGAAAATATATTTTTAATTTATTTAAAAAATAAAGTATGGTCATATGTACATGATTATTTTGGTTGTTTTGATTTTTTAAGACATGTTTTTGTTTTTTTTTTTAATTTGTATTTTTATATATTAACAATGTAAGGAGTCTAAACTAGTAAAATGAGAAAAGATCGAAATCAACCTACTATTTTTGGTATTTTTATTTTAATTAAAAAAAAGAAAGATTGTTTTTGGATTTTGGGATTTTTAGTGAAAAAAAATATTTTTATAAGATGAATTTTACTTTATAAAAGAAAAGCTTTTATTTTGTTTTTATTTTTTATTTTTAGGTAGTAATGCTGACTAAAGAAAAGAAGATATTTTTTTGTATTTTCATATTTTATAACCAAAATAACCTAAATTAAAAAAACTTTAAAATTAAATTGAGTTAAATTATTAAAAAATCAATATAAAACTTTAATAAGAAACATAACTCACACAACCCTTACAACCTTTATTCCTAATTTTATAGCAAAATTTCAATTGAATGAACAGACATGCATATTTTGTTAACTGGATACTTATTTTGCAAAAGTCCTATTGAACTATATTTGAACAATTATTATGAATGTCTTCAACCTCACTGTTCATCTTACAACCGCCATCTCTTTTGATATCAGAATCCAGGGGTCTCTCCAAACAATTAAGAGTTTCTATACGAATTTCAAAATTGAATAATCAATAATTAAAAATACTTTTTTTAATATTATTATTTTGTATATATCTAGTTTTTATAGATTGAAACTAAATTATCTTTTTCTAATTATCCGATATTTACTTTAACCATATAATTTTATTATAGAGTCTTTTTCTAATTATCCGATATTTACTTTAACCATATAATTTTATTATAGAGTTTTGTGAGCTACGATAGACTGAAATTGTTTTTACATGTTCTTTTAAAATTATTTTTAATTTTGTTTGGATTTAAAAATGTATGAAAAAAGAGAGCATGTACATTGGAGGCAGCTAACAGTATTTGTTTCATATTTTTTATGTATCTCTATTCCAATTGTTTTTCATTAAACTTTAGGACCACTATTCTGTCTTTTGTTCGGCCTAAAATTTGTCAGAGTTGTTATTCTTGTGCACTTCTAAGCTTTCTAACCTTCTAGTGCTCTTTATTTCTCTAGTATCTATTGAGACTTTTATTTCTATTTTATATGTTTTTTTGTCTTTTGTTCGGTCTAAAATTTGTCAGAATTTGTTATTCTTGTGCATTTCTATGTTTATGATACTCTTTATTTCTCTAATATCTTTTGGAACTTTTATATATATATATATATATATATATATATATATATATATATATATATATATATATATATATATATATATATATATATATATATATATATATATATATATATATATATATATATATATATATATATATATATATATATATATATATATATATATATATATATATATATATATATATATATATGTATTCTTTTTTGAAGCTACTTGTTATATATCTTTGATGAATTGTGTTTTTTCTATTTAGTGTTTGTAATCCTATCCTTTAAATTAATCAATAGTAGATCGAAGTTTCAATCATATTAAGATAGTTTGTGATTTTTTTATCTTTTCTTAATAGCCTGTAATCTGATGTTGGTGATCAATCTGACTTGAGTTCTAGCTTAATATATAGTTGAGTTAAATAGATTTGATTAGATAATGTAGTTTGAAACCATTGCAATTGCATATAATTTGTTGCATTTTTTTAAGCAATTACAGGAAATAATACTATAAAATAAATACATATATTGAATAGTTATTTTGATGATTGACATTAGAAAAAGTAAAAAAATGAATACTTTAAAATTGAACCTCGCTAGTGTTTTGAGCATGATGATGCAATGTTGTGTGAAATACTTCAAAATTCATTTTTTTTAACCCAAAAGTGTTGGTTGATTTATTTTAATGGACGAATTTTTAGTTCGCATTCTAATGGTTAAACATTGGCTTGTTTTCTCGCGGATGGGAGACTTAGCGTTTGTTTGTTTTGTGGTGGAAGAGATCCTTTTGGATCGCGTTATAGCAGTTTAAACATTTAGTTGTATGCTCGTGCATAGGAGGCTTAAGTGCTAGTTTGTATACACGTTAGAAAGGACTAAGTAATGCCCGTTTGTGAAAAGGGTTTCGATCTCACATGGGCGAGAAAAAGATAGGTTTGATGTGTTGAGTGTGTTGTCGGATGACGATTACTCGGATAGTTGAGTAAGGAAACTCATATTCAAATAATCGAGGAGAGAAATGGAAGGCTCTATACCATCTCCCTTTTCATCCTTAACTGTGAAAGGATTTAGATAATGTTAACATGTTTTGGATAAACGACGAATAGTTGAATGACCAAGTAAGGAAACTCGTATCCAAGTATTCGAGGAAGGGAATAGAAGGCTTTATACCACTTACTTTTTCGTCTATGTTATTGCAAAAATGATTTGGATTTGATCGGATTAGGAATTTTTTAAGAGATACAAATTGCTTGAATATCTGAGTAAGGGAACTCATACCATAACAATTAAGGAGAGGAATCGAAGGCTCGAGACCATCCCCCTTTTCATCTTTAATGAAATGGTATTTAATCATAATTAGGTATTTTGAATTGATTTGGAAGATGCGCACTCGATATTGATCGAGGTTTTTATTTGCGTTTGAGATGAATTAAATTATGAAAGTGGTTTAGAAATGGTTTTGAATCGAAGAGATTGAATGTGCTTGGTTTGGAAATGAATGTTGAAATGATAGTGAAATAAGTCGATCATTTAATTAAGCTAATTGAAATTTAATTAAATCATCTAATTAAGCTAATTAAAATTAATTATCAAAATTTGTTTGATTAAAAATGAATCAATCAAATAATTAAGTTAATTAAGATTGATTAACAAAATTATCTAATTAAACAAAACTTTTATCAATAAATTAATTTAGGCTTAAATAGTCTGTTGGTCCCTGTAAGTTAGCAAGTTTTTGAATTTGGTCCATGTATATTTTTTTTTGTCTGGGTCCCTATATTTCACTTTTGTGTTGGCGTTAGTCCCTGGAGTTAAAATTTTGTTTAAAAAAAGCTGATTGGACTAATAGTGCACACGTGGAACTGATGAGTAGATTAACATCGCTGACGTGGCAGACCTTGCACTGACACGGAAGCATGTTACTATTGTACCCCAGAATTTACCCTCTTATTTTTTACCATAGTTGACTTATGTTTTATCATCACATACATTCATGCATATCATTGATTCTATGGATATGAGATCAAGGCATCCCTTTTGGGATTTTCTTCAAGCTTTAGAAGGAAGGAAAGTAACAATCAGTGCAAGAAGGGAGAGATACCCTCAACCTCTTGATCATTCAAGCTACAAGGGTTTCTTCATACCCCTAGGACATCTCAAATGGTCCTTTGCTTGATCAGTTGAATGAGAATTACAAGGATATGGAATTGGATCACACTCTCCTATCTTTGGATCCCTGAGCTAGAAGTTTTGATTATATCAGTATGTGGCATACTCATGGACCAATCTTGGATCATCTTCATCCTATTATCACACAATACATCCTTGTTCCAAGGTTCTTCCCACTTTCCCTAGAAGAATCAAGGTTTTGAGGATGTGTACTCTTATCTTGTCATTCTTGACTAAAATTAGGGTTTATGATAAAATCAGTTTATTTATGAATTTTTGAGCAAAACTTGATTCTATGATATTCTATGTGTCCCTAAGTGTCTATGAGTAGAGGATTTGTCATTAATTCCATTTGAAAGAGGTTCAATTGGTCAGATGATTGTTAGTTTGATTCAATTTGGGAAAAGTCAACCGGGCAAATTAAAAGTCAACTTTTGATCTTTTTGGGTAACATTGTGTTCCTCAAGTCAAAATTGGTCTATGTCTGAAATTTGATCAAGAAAAGTCAAGAGATTCATCAAAAATCAAGAATTGTGGAAAGTTGCTTAATTTGGGAAACTAGGGTTTTGAAACTTACTATTTTTGGTAAGTTTAGCCTTTATGAACAACTACTTTCATGGACTTTGTTCTACATGATCAAGACTTCAAACCAAGTTGGTCTTAACATGAATTTTGTTCTTCTCCATTCAAGCTTCAAGGAGGCACCAAGATTGAGCCATTTGGATCATCATAGCCCAAGATATGGTCATGAAAAGTAGGGCGTTTCAAATTCATCCATTTGTTCCAAGACTTAGAAATTTTCTAAGTACCCAAGTCAGGATTACCAAGCTTTATTCATGGAAGTTTTCTAGACCTTAAGGGCTTCATCTCAATTGGTTTCCAACATGACAGTTAAAGTATTAGATCTCCCCTTTCCATTGCTTCCAAGGGAAAATCATTTGGACCACCATAGCTCAAGATATCACTCTCACAAGTCGTGGCTTTGGATTGTTTGAATGACTTGTGTACTTAGTGAAAAATTTCCATGTTTTCATTCATTCCAACCACATACTTCATGATCATTTTCCACCAGGTTGCAAGCTTTCCTGAATCATCTCTTTGGTTGAATCCTTGAAAATTGATCACACTCCTTTGCAGCAACACCATTTCCCACTCAAGTGCACTTCAATCTATACTCCTTTTGGCCAAGCAACATGATATCCCATGTATGCATGTCATGTGTCAGGTTTTCCAAATGAAGGAAATGTGCTTTTGACCAAGCTTGCTTCATGCACACTTCTTTCCAAGCTACAAGACAAGTCCTTTTCCTACTGCATATGAGCACCCAAAAGACGACATAACCCTCTTATCCTTCCAAAGTCAAACACAATTCTGATACCAAAGGATTTTCCACATTATTTAGACCAGTTTAACCTTCAACGGGTGTGTGCAAGAGGGCAAAGTAACACTTCATCTAGAAATATATATAAGGGAACCTTAACCTAGTTAAGAGAGAAGATCATTTTGGATAAAAAAGGAGACTTGGCAGTTGCAGCATCCTACGAGAGTCTTTGTTTTTTCACTTCTGGATTCATCCCTGCTACTAATCAACACCATCCTTACTTGAAGAGAAGAACCAAGCTTCATTGGTTTTACTTCTGCAGCTCATTTGGAATCAAGAAGCAGTGGACTTTTCTCCACTAGGTAGGTTATATACCTTTCACATTACATCCATTTTGAAACATGAACATGCCATAGATGGTTAAGAGTTTTGATTAGAGTCATTTCAGTGCATCACTTTCATCTGTGTACTCAAATATGTGATGTATTAAGCATGCTGAATTTTGATTACAATGAGTTTTCTCCAACTTTCATGCCACATTTCTTTTAAACTAGACCTTCTTTTTGAACTTGGTTTAATATGCCTTTGAACTGCTCCATGAGATCTATGTTTTGTCTTTTGATTTCATGTTTTTTCATGCATTGTAGAGTGGGATATTATGATTGAAAGTGATGCTTGTGGAATCGAGTTTAGGGTTCATGTTGCATGGCTTGAGGTTGGGGACGAAATGCTGGTTGTTTCTGATAGGTTGGGATTGGTTTTGTCTTTTAGTGACTTAAGATTATGTGACCGGTTGATGGCCAAGTCCACATGTTTTTTGTACATTTTAATTCATCCTTTGATGTAACGCTGCCAAAAACTGAATTTTGGGTTGGTTTGGTCGTTAGGCCTAATTGCTTCGTTGTCCCCCCCCCCCCCCCCCCCCCCCCCCCCCCCCCATTTTTAAGCCCCTATTCTTTGGTTTACTAATGCACCCCTCTCTTTCATTTACCATTTATTTTTATTTTCTTGTATTTAATTCTTTTTAAAATATTTCTTGTAGGCCAAAAATATTAATTAAATTCATGAAGGGCATTTCAAGTGTTATTTAATTTTTTCGTATTATTTATTTTCTTTTTTAAATTTATTTTAATATTTATTCCATCATTTTTTATTATATGTATATTTCTATGCTAACTTACTTTGTTGGGGCTTGCTTTTAATTTTTCCTTTTTCAGTTTTGACCCAATATTTTTCACACTTGTAGACATATGTATATAGGTCTTTTAAATTTTCATTCTTGCTTTGGTTGCTAATTTTGAGTCAATTTTGAATCTATTTTTGAATATATCTTTGTATTGACTACTTGTTTGTGCTAGTCTAGATGATCTAATTACTTGAGCATACTTTACACATGGTTTTTAGAATATCTCAAGGTTATATTTTGACTTTGACCTCATATTTCTATGGTTAATTTTTCATAATTTATCTTTGCTTCTAACTATTTTTCTTGAATTTGTCAAGGACATGCTTGTTTCCTTGTATCACATTTGTGCATTTGGTTTGTTTGTTTTGAATTACATTTGTGTACCCATTGGGGATCTCCCCTTTCCCCCTTAGTTTCATCATCATCATCATCTAGGAGATTTAAATCCACCCATGTGAACTATTTTGAGCATCTCCCCTTGGGTTTTCTTTGCTTACTTATCTTGGTCACTTCTTACTTGCTCTAGGAGGCCTCAGTTGGATTTTGTCTTGTGCGTTCCACTTTGAATATTATGAGTCCATTGAATTTTATTCCTCTTGACTATACTTAGGTTTACTTGGTTTTGGCAACTTTATATATTGCTCTTATAATTCTTTGAGTGGTACTCCATTACCGTTTATCAGAAAGACAAATTAAGAGCTACATTATTTTCTTTCTTGACCTAGTTTTTGGGTTGGTGGATGGTGAAACTCTTAGGAGTTTTGGACCCATCCTTGTGTATTATAATGTTACACTTATGTTATTTCTTTTTGGTCCCAATTGCCACTTTACTTTGTTTTGGTAAAGGATTCCTTTTCTAGGATGATATCTTTACTTGTTTATCAAGTTACTTGATTTTGATTTGTGTGTAAAGTTTGAATGACTTCTTTCATTACTCTTAGACCCCATCTTGACTTGATAACTTGTCTTCTGCTTTATCTCTTCCATGACTTGATATGGATTATTATTATTTCATCCACCCTTTCATGACTTGATATGATTTGTTCATCCCTTATCTGTTTTTCAACGACTTAATATGAACTACTTTTGGTATGAATTGTACCACTTTATCTCTTTCATGACTTGATATGAATTGTCTGGGTTCTATATTTCTGTCCCATGAATTGATATGAATTGCTATTTTATTTTACCTTCTCCCGTGACTTGATATGGATTGCTATTTGCTTTTACCTTCTCCCATGACTTGATACGAATTGCTATTATTTGTATATTCTTTCCGTGACTTGATATGAATTGTTATTGCTTCATTTATTTATTCCATGGCTTGATATGGGTTGAAATTGTTTACATTCAATTTCTTCTCCCATGACATGATATAGATTGCTACTATTTTTCCTTTCTATCATGACTTGATATGATATTGTGGTGTTTATTGTCCCATGACCTAATATGGGCTATCCTCCTTTTATCCCTTTTCCTTGTGTGGATAACATGTTCCCCATAGGATGCCTTTGGTTCATTCTTGATTAAGATTGAACAAAAGTAGACCTTAGGTATGTTAACCAAGCATGACAACATTAGTTAGTCCCCTTGATCCTTAACCCTAGGTAAATCTTTGCATGATAATCTATTTAAATATTTTCCTTTTTATCCTAACTTTAGGACCACTATTGCATGCCAACATTAGGTTTATCTTTAGAATCCCTTTAGATTTCCATTTTTTTTTTGCATTCATTCTAAAACAAAAGCCATTTCTTAATCAAGATCCAAAAACATTCTGAATACAATTTAAACTTTTTCAACAATAAGGGAGAAGTACTCAGATGCCTCCTGCTTTGGGAGGATCATTTGATGTATTCTCTCAACAAAACTCTCAACCAATCAAGCTTATTTTTCCGCTTGGATTTTCTTATGAAATTTTCAATAAGGGTGATTACCCAAAAAAGCACCAACAAACCAAAAAAATTCAGAAGAACTAAGGTGCTCTGATTCTTTTGATACTAGGCAATGGGTTGCAAAACCTAAGCGAGCGCAATAATAAAAAACTTTCTTTTGTTTACAATTCAATGTTTCCATGTATTTCCTTTTTAGTAGTGAGTCTTAGAATAAACACACCTTTTTTATTAGAGCAACAAGAGTGAATCCTGTAGAATACTACAGACGTGAGGGGTGTTAATACATTCCCTTTGCGTAATCGACTCCCTTACCCGTCTTTTGGTTGCGAGATCATCATATTCATCCTTCTGTAGGTTTATTCAATGTTTTCTTTCCCTCTTATGGGATAAATAACATTGGTGGCGACTCTGATTTGTGTGTGCGTTTTTCGGGATCCGACATTTACCACTAGACCAAACTACACATTTGTTTAACTAGTTGCAACAAATATATATATATATATATATATATATATATATATATATATATATATATATATATATATATATATATATATATATATATATATATATATATATATATATATATATATATATATATATATATATATATATATATATATATATATATATATATATATATATATATATATATATATATATATATATATATATATATATATATATATATATATATATATATATATATATATTACATAACTATTATACAATAGCTTATTAATTAGCTTAAATATTTAATATTTCAATAGTTTGTTTCAATTATTTAGTTTATTAAAATATGAAAGATGAAATATTAATTTTTAAAGTAATTTAAAATTTTTAATATTGAAATATTAAATAATTGAAATATTAAATAAATTAATTATTTAATAAACTAAATAATTGAAACAAACTATTAAAATATTAAATAATTAAAATAATTAATAAACAATCTGTATAACAGTTATGTAATATATATATTTGTTGCAACTGGTTTAACAAATCTTTAGTTTGGGCTAGTGGTAACATGCTTCCGTGTCAATCCATTGGTGATAGGTTTGATTACTCTTGGTACCATTTTCAAAACACTGCATTTTAGAATTTAACATCAAAACAATAATAACAAAAACTGACGTGGAAATACTTGATATAAAAAAAATATAAAAAGAAAAAAAAAGTTTGCCATATCAGCGATGTTAATCTACTCAGCAGTTCCATCTGTGCACCGTTAGTCCAGTCAGCTTTTTTTTTACATAATTTTAACTCTAGGGACTAACGCCAATAAAAAGTGAGATATAGGGACCCAGACAAAAAAGGACCAAAATCTAAACCTCGCTAACTTATAGGGACTAACAGACAATTTAAGCCATTAATTTAATTAAAATTGTCGAAGATATTTAACCATAATGTGCTCAAAACCAGTTTGTGCATAATGACAACACGAGTAATATCATACGCAAGATCATAACGCGGAGAAAATATCCTATCAATGTATTGAAATTTTGGTGGCATAACGACACATAAAAGTCGAATCCACGGATTTAATCCAATATAACGCAATGGAATCAAATAGCAATAACATTATTATATTTACAATATTTATAATTTATGAGGGTGTCATGATTAATGAGCCTAATGCACATAATAAAACCCAATACTTATTCTAAATTCAATTTTCTAATAATAATAATAATAAATAAACACAAAGAATATCGCAAGGGGGAGCATCGCCCCTAATTCCTGATTCCATATAGTCTCACTTTTTTTCAACAAAATTAACCATGACCAATGATATTATGACATGTGGCGTCAAAAAAAAAGAAGAAGAAAGAAACAAATTGATGGCCAAAATGTTAGAACGTAGAAACAGAACAAAATCCAACCATTCTTCCTCACTTTTCTTCTTAATTTCAACACTTATTCCAAAAATAAAAACATACTCTAGGATCAAACCATTAGTTCTGGTTTCAAGCTCAATGTCAAATGAAAACAATCATAAAATAGAAGGATTACCCAAATCACTGTGGACGGATCGGAGGTATATCGTGAAGATATGTTGTTGTCGCAGTTCAGCCTTAATGTAATGAATCATTAACAACACTATATTTCCATTTAGGCGGCAACCTCTTAGAATCAAGCACTGCATACTGTTTCTCGATCTCAAACATCTGATCTAACCAATTTGGCATAAATGGTTCTGTCCACATACGCATAGTCTGAAAGTTCTAACGCCCAATTTACCAAATCTCCTCCAATCTATTACGAAGAAGCAAAATTACACATCAAACATATTAAGACTCAAAATAGAGGAACACACTATATTCCATTCCAGTCCAATAATTCATCGAAGCAGCTCGTAGTTCATTCACTTTGTGTGGTTCGTTGAATGACTCTAGGTTTGGAATGAAAGCTCTGAAGATTATCGAAGGCTCTCAACGAAGGATTTATAGTGATTTTAGGGATCGGTGAGAGTAGCAGATGGTGGTCTTCAAGGTGTTTATTGTTTTGAGTTATTAGGGGTTGCGAGTAGTGTCGGAGACGAAGGGAATGGTGTTGTGCTACAGGTAGTCGCGATTGCGATTTTTAGGGAGGAGAGGGAAGATCTCGTGGTGTGACAGTTTATTTGGAGAGAGTGTTGAGGTTTGTATGAGAGTGAAACCGGCGGCAGAGAGAGTGTTGAGGTTTGTGTGAGAGTGAAACCGGTGGCGGAGAGAGTGAGATAGATGATTTATGTCAGTTGTTATTGTTTGGATGTTTTCCGACGATGATAGTGAAAATCGGTAAGGTTGTGGTGATGTAAGTGAGATTTAAAGATAGTGATGAGATTTGGCTAGAGGAAGGTTGAAGAGCATGGTATGGAAGAATTCACGTGTCAGAGAAAAATATGACCTTTTTTCTTTTCTTATGATTGAGAGAAAGTGTTCTCTATTTCAGTCAGTGGAGAGAATTATCCGTTGGAAGTTTTTTAAGTAGTGGATCGCGTGGAATGCGTTGAATGGAGGGAGGAAAACTTTCCGCAGAGAGAGAGTATCCAAGATAAAATTATTTTTGTCTTTATTCGCTCTTTGTTAGCTGGTGTGGGTGATTTATGAGTGGTCCAACCTTTATTCGTCCTTTTCATTTTTATGGCTGAATTTTGAATGGAAGAGATAGAGATGCCGTGTGGCATTTGCTTATTGGAGGGATAAGTCATTTTTCTATTTTTCTTATCTGCTGCTATGAGAGACAATGGGGATATAATCCAAAACCAATATCATCTTTTTTATTTCTTTTTATTAATTCATTTTAAATTTATTTGACTGAACGATAAAAATGCACATGAATAGTGTTTGCTAACCCTTGATTAAATAACTCTAATGGTCATGATTGAAATAAAGAAACACAAATTAATTTAAAATGTCAATGTTGCCCCTTCTAAAAGCTTTAAAAGATTTAAAATAAATTAAATCAATTAAATCAAAATAAACATATAGAAAATTCTATTTTATTATTTTGAACACTTTGAAAAAAGAATTAAAATAAAATGACTAAATATGAATAAAAATCGAGCGCAATAGTGCTCGAAAAATTAAAATGAATGCTCTAAAATGGTCAGCGTAAAATAAACTTCTCGGAAACTTACAATTTTGATCAAATTTTGAAGTGAAAAATACTTGACTGAAAAGGTTCGACTGATCAAAATGCAACTGAAAAAGTAGTCGAAAAATAAAAACGAGCACGCCAAGTTAAACTACGCAAACTGGAGATTAACAAGAATAACGTCTGCAAGCTCGATTTTAAAACTTTTCATCCGCTAATTTTATGTACATTTGAGAAACGGATCGAATGGTATCATATTCTTTGTTTTGATGTTTTCATCAATTAGAGTGTATATGATTGTGTTTATTCGCTTATTTATAATTTTCTTTTTATTCAAATATTTGCATGTTTGTAATTCATTTGCAATTTGATTTGTATGGTTTTCGCTTCGGCTTTTAGCATTATACAAGTAAGACCACTGTAGCGGGAAATTCATGATCATCAAGCTATTGACAAGCTAGAAATCAAATAACAAGAGTCGCAACCGCGCTTTTATTATTTCCAAGGGAAAAGGGAAAAAAGTACGAACAAAACCCAAAAAGTAAAAAGTTTTCAAATAAAAACTAAAAAAAAGTCATAGATCACAGGTAAGGGGGTTGGTTACACAGAGGGAAGGTGTTAGCACCTAAAGTGTCCTAGGTACTCCTAGGGAGCCATTTTTGTGTGCATATGTATTTTGTACAAAGTGATATTTACAAACAAATAGAATGGGGGGATGAGAAAAGAATTCATTAATTATATTTTTGTGTTTGACAAGACCTTCGGTCTTGTGCCTACGTACCAACATAAAAATGAGGGATCAAAACCTCGTAGTTCGTGATACAAATTTTAAAATGAGTGTGTTGATTTTAACAAAATTTAAGTTTGGAAGGCACAAAGGCCTAAAATGGTTTGAATGAGTTAGTAATTTTTGGCTTTTTGAAAGTTTAAGTCAAGTATAGTTAAGTTTATTTACAAGTTTGATTTAAGAAAATAAGTTTGAAGATGCAATGGCATAAGACCAAAGTTTCTATCTTTTTGCAAAAGTGGTCAAAGTTTAGAACAAAAGTAGTTCACACAAAGAAGGTTTTAAAAAATGGAGGGAGAGATTTTGAAATCAAAGAAATGGGGAGAAGATGAAGAGACTACCCTATGTACAAAAAAATTAAAAGTTTAGAGTTAAAAAGATCTGACCAAATGGGTAGCAATCCAATAGACAAATATGTCAATAGAAACCCAAAATTCCCTTGGACTTTTAGAATCAACAACACACAAATGCACAATTATATCATCTTGAAGAGCAAGGCATCAAATAAAGATGGCCTCATCCAAGCTTATCCATTTCAGGATCTTCTTCAAAATAGCCCATGCAACAAATGAATTCCACAAGTCACAGGTTCAAAATAACAGCTTCACAATGATCATGTTGTAGATGAATCTTAGAGAGATCTTCAAAGATATATCAGATGAATTTCATATTGCAAGCACTTGGTTCTTCAACAAGTTGGCATTGGCCAAGTCCTTTTAGCTTAGGGAGGTTGCCTAAATTCTAAGTCCATTTATCCAAGATCAAGCCAACAGTCCACTCAAAAGTTTTTTAGTGTTTTTATCATTATTAGGTACGTTAATGGTCAAAGACCACACAAACAAACAAAGTAACACAAACAAAAATATATCACACAAAATGGTCCAAATGGACAAAGTGAAAATTACATTAACATAAACAATTAGAATGATATGTACAATGGTAAATAAAATAAAGTGCAAAAAAGTAAATTTCATTAAAGTAAACGCTTGAAATTAAAAGTCAATAGTTAGTAGGTTAGAGGTTAGTTTTGCTTTTGCTTTTGCTTTTCAAGACATTCTTTGGAGAACACTCAACCCACTTATCACAAGCATGTATCCTTGAACCAAAACATCTTCCAAAGGAAGGAAAGAAGGCCAAGTTTCCACACAATAACATGAAAGAGGGGAGACTTACAATCTCACTAACTAGAATGCTTATGCCTTTAATGTCATAAATTTAGCGCTATGTTAAGCAATCGTAATTGGACTTATGTAGAAGTCACAACTATTTGAGGTCGGGCAATAGAATTTTGGTGTTAATGCATGTTAGATACATAGTATAATGGACTATGCTCATGAAATATACCACACACAAAAAAGAATATGCAAAAGGTGTGACCTAATCTCATCCATACTCATGTCAATTTTTTAATCAACTAGCATTAGGATTTTGAGATGTCATAGGTCAAATGAAATGAATGAATTAAGAATAGAAATGAGATGAAGTGGGAAGGGGATGAATGAGATCACAAATTGGTCAAAGGAGGACTTTTATTAAATTAATATCATTCATTCATTTTGGGAGATGGAATGTACATTCCATCAATCCCCTAAATCCAATGATATTAACTTGACAAAGTCAAATCAACCTTGACCAAGGCCCAACAACAATAAGCAAACTCATCCAAGTCAATACAAATGGTCAACAAAATTTAATTGGCATTTATTCAATTAAAAATAATAAAATAGTGCATTTAAATCAAATATGTTTTGTCCAATTCCTAAAATCTCATCAAAACACCAAAGAAATGGCCATGATATTTATCATAGGCCAAACAAGGTCAAAGGACCTTGGAGAAAAAATTTCATAATTTTTGGACATTTAAAAATATTTTTAAACAATTAAAAACAAATGAAAAATCAATTAATTCGTGAAAAATATTAATAATGATCCAAAAAATAATTTTAATTCAGAATATGAAAGAGAAAAATATTTGAAATTTTTTGGTGAAAGTCCCATATTTTTTGGATCAATATTGAATTTAATATGAATTATTGAAGAAAATGCAATTAAAATGAAAATTCAGAAAATCTAAATTATGTGGACCATCAGATCTCCCTCATTAATTGAGGTGGCATATCTGATGGTCCCTAGCGCGTGTTTCACATAGACATTAGTCAACAGCGCTGCACAATTGGTATTTAAAACCATCGATCAAGATAAAACGTGAGGGACGGATCATGTGGTTCAAGCCTTGCCAACTCATCGCCGGAGCCAGAGCTCCGGTCATCTTCTCCGATGGACCTCACCGGAATGGTCCACCATGAACCATCACCGTGATAAAAAACAAGGACATGATATTGAAGAAAAAATGGCACTGAGCTCGAATCTGACCTCCATTCACTCCTATTTCAAGTATATTGAGAGATACATGGAATAGAAATTTGAGGTACATGAATTGAGTTGCTTCGATTTGACCTCAAAGCAACTCAATCTTCTTGCCTACATTGGTAGGACTTCAGACAACCAAAGAATCAATAGAATTGAGCAAGAATTTGAGAGAATCGAAGATTTTAAAATTTCTGGAAAATACCTTCAATGAAGGTCTGAATTCAATTGATCTTGATCTTGCTTGTGCTTGGACTCACTCCACTTGCTTGCAGGAGAAGGATCGAAAGGTTAAAAAGCTATGGATTCCTGGATAATTGAATTCCAAAACAGTGGAGATTCAAGCTCAAATTCAAGAGAATTTATCAGGCTTATCCTTTGAGAATTGAGGGTTTGAAATGGGGGATCAAAGTTGGCGCGGTTGTGTGTGTATTTCTGAGCAATTGAAGCTCTATTTATAGCTTAATCATGTGATATTTGCACACTCACATTCACTTTCCAATTTGGGAAAATGGTGATGTAATGGTGCATGGGCGCATATAGGCCCATGAAATGATTGCTAGAGGTCCATAATTGAAGATCAGATGCTCTGACGTAAGCTTGGATTGCAAGGCAAATGTACATTGATGCTTAAAGATTGATCCATGCCAAGTGATATCACTTTGTTTAAGCCTTGCGCGGCCTATGCATTTCTTGTCCAAAATGAATTAATTTGAGCTCTTTGGAAAGGTGAGATCAAGAGGAACAACTTTCATGTTCAACACTTTTTCATTTGGAGCATGGAACTTGGAGAAATTTGAGGTGGAAGTTTGGAAATTTTTGACATGTCAAATTTTTTCTAAGTGTCAAGCCATATGTCTCAATATTCCACCTCGCTTAACTTTTTCTATGAGTTTCAAATGAGAAAAGTGTCTTTATAAAAGTTGTATCTCTCTCAAAGACCTTCAAAATGGTCACCAATTTCATGTCATTTGGATTTTAAATGATAGAGTTATGCATTTTTGAAGTTTGGAAAAATCACTTGATCAATGATATAGGTTAAAAGTGACCTATAATGTAGCCTCATATCACATGCACAAAAATGTTAAATTAGCTCTCACTCCAAACATAAAAGTTGAAGTAGACACATTGAATTTGATTGTGCAACTTGTAAATCTTTCATCTTATAAAAAATGAGCAAGTTATGGCCTTGGGAAGTTCACTTTCAAATTAGGGTTGAGACAAAATGACCTATAATGTTTCAACATAGAAAATGATTTTCCAAGCAAAACTAGCTCTAGGTCTCAACATGAAAGTTGTTTGGATGTCATTTATAGTAAGTTTGATTTTGGAATAATTTTCATATGGTCAAAATTGTAGGAGATAGGGTCTAGGGAGACCCAGTTTTGATTAGATGAACCCATCTGGCCAACCACCATCAACCAACTTGCTAATTTCCAATTCTCTTGACTTTCTTGGCTCATGGTAGATCATATATGCATAAGATGATTAATTGTGAAGTGTGCCTTGAGAAATTTAATCAATTATGAGATAGCTTGTTGGAGAAGTTACTTAAGATACCCAGTCAAACTAGGGTTTCCAAGGCAAATTACCCTCAAACTCTTGAAGAAAACTTAATCAAAATAACATGTAAAGATCATTGGGACTCATATATGATGCTCATAACCATTCTTGAATCAATTCTTGGTTGTGCTCTTTGTTCATGAGGGTCTCAAACCCTAGATATGAACTTGATGAATCAAATGAGATCATGCCCTACCTACAAAAGAGTTAGGCAAATGCAAAGACTTATTTTTGGTATTTTGGTTAGTGAAATGATAAAATACAAGTATGATATAATCACAAAGTGCTTGATGATCTCTCCCAAAACAAACCCAATGAAAGAGGGGTAAGGAGGATACCAAGGCATGATCCCAATGCTAGTGCATATGATGAAATTGCATGAGGGATCTTAGGGTGAAAATTGGGGTCTTACAGATGCCCCTATTTAAGGACATTCTAACTGAGGAGGCGAAGGTTAAAATCTTCATGTTGACTCAGTAGAATGGGTTTAAATAACAACATAGATAAGCAAATTTTGGTCCCTAAGAGGCCTCATGATGCATATGATGTGAATGTAAAAGTTAATGCTCTGTGGGGAGATATTGCCATAAAGGAAAAAGAAATCGGAGAGACCGAAAGTCCACAGGAGTATAATGTATTATGTAAGGAAAACTCACTAGGGAGACAGAGACTCTGGGGGGAAAAAGGAGTTATATGTAGGCCAAACTACGACTTAAAACTACTGGGGGACTAGAGGGATTCCACAAAAATGGAGAGACTCAGCCAGGGAAATAACAACATCTGTAGGGAGTATGAATACGTCAGGATAAAATTGAGGTACTCGACTTGTGCAGGGGAACAACGATTTCACTAAGGAAATGCGCACTCAACTCAAATGGGGAGGAATAAACTCCAACACAGGAGGAGTAGAAATCTATTATCTACTACCTGTTATTGGGTAAGGAGATAATAAAAGTCTTACAGAGAGAAACATCTGTCATCTGTTAGGATGAACATATCAAGGATGACTCGCTGAGGATCGCCAGGAGGGAGTATTCATTACCGGTTACTGGGTAAGAATAGCCTTGCTAGGGAGAACTGCAGAAAATAGGATTTACAACTACCAGTTACTGGGCAGAAGACCAAAGGTAAGAGTATCCGTCATCGGTTAGGATGAACATATCAAGGATAAACTCGACAACGAAGAAAATCCGTCACCGGTTAAAGTGAACATATCAAGGATAGAGTTGCTTGGGGAATGTCAAGGAGGATACCCTTCATCGATTAGGATGAACATATCAAGGATATACCAACTGACCAAAAAGCGAGGAATTACATCTATCGGAAACTGGATAGAAAATAGTTGGAGAGAAAATCCGTCATCGGTTAGGATGAACATATCAAGGATAGACTCCACGAGGGGACAAAAAATAGGATTTACAACTACCGGTTACTGGGTAGAAGACCAAAGGTGAGAGTATCCGTCATCGGTTAAGATGAACTTATTAAGGATAGACTCTGAAAAGGGGAGCAAAAATAGGGATTACATCTATCAGTTACTGGATAGAATACCAAAGAAGAGAAAATCTGTCACTGGTTAAAGTGAACATATCAAGGATAGTCTCCGCACAGGGGAAAAAGTAGGATTTACAACTACCGGTTACTGGGTAGAATACCGACAAGAGAAGGAAACCCGTCATCGGCTAAGATGAACATATCAAGGATTAACTCTCTGAGGAACAAAATAGGGATTACAACTACCTTTTTACTGGGTAGAATACCAAAGATGAGAATATCCGTCACTGATTAAAGTGAACATATCAAGGATAGACTCCTGCGGGGGAAAGAAAGATGTCTGTCATCGGTTAGGATGAACATATTAAGGATATACTTCCGGGGGACTCTACTAAGGAGAAAAAAGGGTAATTTTGTCGGGTATTGGGCAAGAAGTAACAAACTGCAAACTAAGAAGAATATTACCAGTCACTGGGTAATAGACTCTTAGGGGATCAATGTATCCATCTAGGTAAGAGCTAGAAGGAAGCAAACAATCAAGCCTTAACCCATTGAGGACATAACTCAAGGGGAGTAATTCCACCCAGAAAATTTACTGGAGAGGAAACTGAAATAACAACCATCCACGAGGAAACAAACTCAATGGGGAAACAGAGAAAGGTTAAAGTTTTTTTTCTTAAGGGGCTGACACTCTATAATTGAAAGAGGACAGACACCAGATTTGTTATGGGGATAAAATACCGCCACAACAGAGAATAAGCATCTCAAACAAATATGAAGATGTAGGTGTAAGACCCCAATTTTGTCCCTAAGATCCCTCATGGCATCATATCATAGCATTACATTGCCTCAAGGATCATTGGACACCTTGCTTTCTTCCCTGTGGGTGGGATCTTTCTTGAGAGTGATTCTTGGTCACCAAGCATTGCTTGCATTGGTATATCATTACTTTTCTTTTAATCACTAACCAAAAATGTACAAAAATATGTCATCTAACATTTGTCTTGTAGCTTAAGAAGTCAACAGGTCAAGGCATTCAAGTGAATCCTTTGTGCAAGAGATGAGGGTTCCATTGAGATATGGATCATGTGATCATTATTTTGAGCTTATATGAGCTATAGGTCCATTTTGGAGCAAATTCCCCAAGTGGCAAAGGCCCAAGTTCATCAGAATATTTTCAGGTCATCTAAGGACCAATGCAAGTCAACTAAAAGTCAACTGAAGGCTTTGAGTGTGGGAATTGAATTTCTTCATCCCATTCATGTTCAAACAAGGCTTATTCATCATGTCAAACATATACCTTGAAGATTTTGAAGTCAAAGCAAAAGTTTCCCAAAATGGAAAGTGACCTGTAATTTCAAGTTTCCAAAAATGGAAAGTTTTTGGACCAATTTCAACTCAACTTTCCAACATAAAAGAAGCTTCAAATTAATTTTTGTCCAACATTAAAGTTGAAGATCTCTCTCTCCCATTTCCAAAAAGTCCAAGATCATGAGCATCTGATGAATGGTTAAGGAGATATGGTCCAATCATTGCCAAGTGTGCATGGAACTTCAAAAGGCCATAACTTTTGACTCATAACTCCAAATTGAGTGCCTCTTTTTGCATTATGCTCCTCATGACATATATTTTCCAAATCCATTATTACATTGCATGAAATTTCATCACATAATCATTTGCTCATGCATGACCATTTTGGAGGGAAATTTGGAAATTTGAAATTGGTGCATCATATGAACAAAATACCATTGCCATTTTGCTTATGAGGTGATTTTAAGTGAAATTACTCATGCACATGTTACTGTTCACGTCCAATTTGCCATGCACCTCCACATTTTCCATTTTTTGTCATGTACCTTATTTTTGCTAATTTCAATTAACCAATGCCTAATTACATTTTCAGTAGGATTAACACATGGTATAAATGCTAAATCCTAACAGAATTGTGGAGATTCATTCATTCTAGATCTAGATCCAAATTTTTCTCTCCATTGAAATTTGAAATTCTTCCACATAACACCTGGATTTTATTGGATATTCTGGTTCTCTGATCATCATTGAGTGTAGATCAAGCCTTGGTTTGAAGAATTCGAGCTAGAATCAAGCTGTGCAAGCTCAAGAACATGAAGATGGAAACTGACTTTTGAGCTAGATCCAAGCATCTCCAAGCTTCAATTCACTCATAAAGCTTCATAATATCATCTCAGGAGTAAATCTGGATACTTGTCAAGCCTTGAATCTACAGATTTCAGTGACTGCTCTTCAAGAGGTTAGGTTTTTGAGTATCTTAATTCTCCTTTTTATGTGCATAATGTTGTAGAGCTTCTTATGCTAAGAATTCTGGTATAGATTTCATGAAATTTGGTTGAGAAATGGCTGAGTTATGTTGAGTAGAAGTTTGGTAGATCAAAATGTTTTTCTTCGATTCGTATTGATTAGGAGGAATTATGTTGATTTGAGCCTGGATTTGGAAAGTAGGATGCAAGAGCTTTCGATTGGTATACTTGTTTATGAAATCTGGAAAAAAATTTGAAGCGCATCACTGTAGCGCCACCGTCTTCATGAAGAAGACGGTGGAAACCACCACGTACCGTACGCGTATAACATGCTAGGGTTTGTCTGGTTCAGAGCGCCAATTCCACTGTTTAAACGCTATTACTCTTTGCCTCGCGTGTTCGATTCCCTCTGGCAACGCATTTTTTATTTCATTTGTTTTCCCTTAAGTGAAACGACCGTGTTTTGTGGTAGCGCATATACTCCCTTCGATTCCCAGCTTTGGACATTTGTGAATTTATTTGTTTCCAGCGCGCATACATGCTTCGATTCCAGCTGAGGACATTTTTCAAATTAATTCACATTTCTTCTTTCCCTCCAATTGTCATGTACATGTTTCACATTTATTTCAAATATTTTCATCACATACAAAAAATCATTAAAAATAGAATATGAATCCAAATAATTCCAGATTTTTTGCTACATGATCATGAGAGTGTCTATTATTTTGTGGTGTTGATTTTTTGATTTTATCATTTCTGGAATTTTAATTGTGTTGGATTACTTGAACATGTATGCAAATGTGACATGCTTCATTCTTTCTATTGTGAAATGCTCATACATTGGCCAATTGATTTGAAATTTGGTATGCTGATTCCCAACATGTTGCATGATTTTTGAGGCTTGGTTATGTATTTTTCTCATTTTTCACCTCTGTTTTGGACACATGATTGCATGGTGTGACAATGTGTGTCACACAATTTGATGTCATACTTGTGCATTTTCATTTCTAGGTCAATTGAGTTCTGTTGATTCTAATTTTTGGCATGATGATTGTGTTTGACATGTTGTGTGCACATAAAAATTTCCATGATTGTTTGATTCATTTCTGTTTTAATATGGAATTTTCATTCTTGATGACCAATTGTGTGCTTTGAAATTTTCTTTACCATAGCTTGCTCATGAGATGACTTTGCTTAATGCTTTGGATTTGGTCCTTTTTAGGACATGCTCTTACTTGATTAAATGAGCTTCATCTTGAAAACTGGTTGCTGTTTTGACTTTTTGCTTTGCCTTTGACCCTAGGCTTTGCCCTAGTGGTTTATACTCACCTTTTGAGCTTTGCCTTTCAGGTTCAAGCAATTAGTTCTAATGGATGATGTGATCTCCTTGCTTGAGATACAATTTGCTTTGTTTAACTAATGTTGATTGTGTTGTAGGTCCTTTGGTGGCTAATTCACTTGAGTGTTTGCCTCTTATGGCTTACATGTTGTACATATTGGGAATGTCTGACTGTTGTTAACTGTTTGGTTTGTCTGAATGTGAATATTGACTTGTTTGATTTTCTTACAGGTACTTTAGTAGCTTTAACTCATTACTTGAGTTGCTTTGCTTTGCTTGTGGTTGGTATACCACTTAGGTAATTTCTTTATCTCCATGTAGTCTGGAAGCCCTGTCGTTTCTGTTTGGCAGGCATTTGGCTGAAGTCCTCCTTAAGAGGCAATGTCTATGATTGTTTATATTTGTGCCATGTACTTCAAGTCCTCCTAAGTGAAGAGGCAATTGGCAGATAGAAGGGATTTGCAATCAATCCTCTGCTATTCAGTTGAGTCTTTCATTATGCTCGCACTACATGCTGATGCATTTGAATAAACACCCAAGATCATTGTATATAGAGTCAGTCAAGTGGAATAGAGTTCCTCATTCTGGACTCCCACACCTTCTTTGATTCAAGCTCACCCAGGCCAGGGTTAAGAGCTATGAGGTCTAATCCTCATTTCCCATTTAATCTGCTTCACCCTAACTCTCAATGTTAGGGTTAAGAGCTCAAAAACACCCATACAGTTTTGGCTTGTTTGTCGAGGTTGATATGACCCCTTGACTAAAGCCTAACCATTTGTATGAGCCTCTTGTTTGTGTATAGAGTGTGATACTTATTGGTTGTTTGCTTATTTATGCATCTTTCATATGTTTGCTTTTCATGCATGTTTGTTTGTTTGAGGAGTCAGGTGTAAGACCATTGATTGGCTATCTGTTTCCTGTTCCTTTTGAGGAGCTGGATATAAGACCATTTATTGGCACTCCATTTCCTTTCCTATTTTGTTTTTGTGGAGTCAGATGTAAGACCATTGATTGGCTATCTGTTTCCTGTTATTTGGTTTTGAGGAGTTAAATGTAAGTCCAGCTATTGGAATTTTGTTTCCTCTGGTTTGTTCAGGAGTTAGGTATAAGACCATTGATTGGCATCCTGTTTCCTATTCTTTGTTCAGGAGTTAGGTATAAGACCATTGATTGGCATCCTGTTTCCTATTCTTTGTCCAGGAGTTAGAAGTAAGACCATTGATTGGCATTCTATTTCCGTTGTTGTGGAGTTGGATATAAGTCCATTGATTGGCTGTCCGTTTCCTCTTTATTGCTTCATTGTTTTGCTTGTGTTTATGGCCCATTCCAAAGGAACCACTTGGATCATCTACATATGATCTCAAGAGAGGAACTCCTAATGAAGTTTTTCTCCTCATCCCCACCTTTTGTTTCCTTACAACCTCCATTTGCATTTTAACCCAAATCAGAAAACTTTTGTGCAAACATTTTCACCTATTTTCAAAACTAGAAACCTAGGCCTTAGGCCTTTGATTTTTAAACTTCACTTTCATAATACTCATTCTGAATTGAATTTAATGTCAACTTTGACCATCTTTGTGAATACTTCTAATTGGTTAATTTCACTCACGCAATTGCTTTTGTGGCCCTTGTCCACTTCTTAATCAAGTTTTCATGCATTAGCCATAGATCTGAATTATCTTAGTGGTTGATGTGAATCTCACTGCATCCTTAGTGAGTTGATTGTAAGACTTCCATACTTATTATAGGGTTAACCCCTCACTAGTATGTTGAAGCCATCCTCACATGGTGGATTGTTGGCTCTGGTTGAGTTTTCTCCCATGGATAATGAAAGACCTTAAGGCTTTTGTTTAAAATCAATCCACTCACTTTTTGGAAATCTTTTAGCCGAAATACGAGGTTTTGATCCTGTAAAGGTACGTAGGCAATGGGTTCATCCATCCAAACACAAAAATAATAAACTTGTACATTCTTTTCTCACCTCTTCCCTCATGTTTGCACAATAAATATTTTCATAAACAATACCTTTTGCAACAAGTTGTGAAAAGGGTTCCCTAGGAGTACCTAGGATGCATTGGGTGCCTAACACCTTCCCTTTGCATAATTACCCCCTTACCCAGATCTCTGTACCCCTTTTATTAGTTTTCTTTGTAAAACTTCTTAGGCTTTTGTTCGCTTTCTAGCCATTCCTTTGGATAAATAGAAGTGCGGTGGCGACTCTATCTTTGTATGCTTTGCTTTTGATTTAGTCAATAAATCTAAAGGCGATGAATACACCGCTACAGCAGGATATGCAAATTATGAAATTACATGAATGTATATGTATATGTATATATGATGATTATGCTGACAAAACGATCACAAAGGATACAAAGGTGTCACACATAAATTGAACCACCGGTACAATCCTTGGTCAATCCGCAAAATACATGGAGACCACAGCCGGAGAACAGAGAGATCAACATCCCAAAGGGCTCAACCCTAGCTGAGGACGAAGGAGATCTACGAAGGGCGGAACATCCAATCTGTGGGGAATTTTAGGTCAACACCATAAAATGGGAGGCAACCCTACAGAGAAATGAACAAAAGCTGCTCAGAAACCAGGAGGAAACTCTGACTGGGAGAAAAGATACATGGCGCCTGGTGGGGACACCAAAGCGATCTACTGGGGAAATATCAAACATCTCTGGTAATGATCCACCTGCTGAGGAAATACGAACTCCGCTGGGGAAGGCCGAAATTCTGTTGGGGACATGGACACACCGCAACTCAGCTAGGGATAAAGAAAGGAAATCCACTGGGGATCGAACGCTCTGTCGAGGAACTGAACCAACACTGTCATCTAGGGATACCCGAAGGGTTAACTTCTTGGGGAACCTTTGACGTTTCACACTTAAGGAATTTCTTCTTATTGAAATGCAATTGATATTCCTCTTACTTGCTTTGGAAAAAGTTCTTGCTTTTATTTTTTAAAGAAAACTTGATTTTGATTAAAAAAACTAATTTCAAAATGATCATAGTAAAATTTAAAAGTATTGGCTGAAGTAAATAACAGTAGACACAATTTGGATAAAAGCTCAACTTTATTTAATAGAATGGTAGTCTGTAAATGACAAGACTCCATATATTTTACAAAGTCGAAAATGGTAATTTAGATGAAAAAGGTTACATTGAATACAAATGATCTTAATCCTTCTATCAAATCTTGATATCCATTGTGCTCTTGACCGCTGCTGGGATGATGAACTGATGTCAACCCTTGTGCTCAAACAAGTCTTTAAAATCACTGAAGATCAGCAGAATGCAGTTACTTGCCGTAATCCCTAATTTTTACATAAGTTGCCCTAAGGTGAGGTACTAAACTTATCCGAAAATTCTTTCTGTTTTATGTCTCTAATTTTTGCCTAGATCGTCCTTTCGGGTTTTCAATCCATCAAGACGCTCATTTTTGCCTAAGTCGCCCTTTCGGGTTTTCAACTTAGCGAGCTATTCTTTTTTTTAAGCGAAATATTTCTTGATTGCATTTGCATTCACAGGACGAGTGAACTCTTCACCATCCATAGTTGTAAGAATCAATGCACCGCCCGAAAACGCTTTCTTAACAACATATGGGCCTTCATAATTAGGGGTCCATTTTCCTCTGGAATCTGGCTTGAACGATAAAATCTACTTGAGTACAAGGTCACCTTCTCTGAATACATGAGGTTTGACCTTCTTATCAAAAGCTTTCTTCATCCTTTGCTGATATAACTGACCATGACACATGGCAGTTAACCTTTTCTCTTCTATCAAATTCAGCTGGTCAAACCTGGTTCGACACCATTAAGCTTCAGTCAACTTGGCTTCCATGAGCACACGCAATGAAGGAATCTCAATCTCTATGGGGAGTACTGCCTCCATACCATATACAAGAGAGAAAGGGGTTACCATTGTTGAAGTGCGGAAAAATGTACGATACCCATGTAAAGCAAAAGGGAGCATCTCATGCCAATCCTTATACGTGACAATCATCTTTTGGATAATCTTCTTAATGTTCTTATTCGTCGCTTCAACATCCCCATTCATCTTGGGTCTGTAGGGAGAAGAATTATGAGGTGCAATCTTGAAGTCTTTGCAAAGAGCTTCCACCATATTGTTATTCAAGTTTGATCCATTATCAGTAATGATCTTACTTGGCACACTATAACGGCATATAATCTGATTCTTGATAAACCTTACAACAACTTGCTTGGTCACATTTGCATATGATGCCGCTTCAACCCATTTTGTGAAGTAGTCAATTGCCACTAAAATGAAACGATGTCCATTCAAAGCTTTGGGCTCAATCATCCCAATCATATTAAATCCCCACATGGAGAAGAGATAACATTCAAAAGTGTCGGAGAAACATGAATCTTATCAGCATAAATTTGACACTTATGGAATTTCTTCACAAACTTGCAACAGTCAGATTCCATTGTCAGCCAATAGTAACCTGCTCGCAACATCTTCTTTACCATTGAATGTCCATTGAAATGAGTACCAAAGGAACCTTCATTCACTTCAGTCATCAACAAGTCTGCTTCGTGTCTATCCACGCATATGAGTAAAACCATGTCGAAGTTTCTCTTATACAGTATATCACCATTCAAGTAGAAATTGCCGGCTAATCTTCTCAAAGTCTTCTTATCTTTCAAAGATGCCCCAGGCGGGTAAATATGACTTTGGAGGAAACACTTGATGTCGTAATACCACGACTTCTCGTCTTTGATCTCTTCAGCAACAAACACATGAGCTGGCCTATCCAGACGCATCACAAATAAGTTGGGAACTTCATTTCAATACTTCACTACGATCATTGATGCCAATGTTGCAAGAGCATCTGCCATCCGGTTTTCATCTTGAGGGATATGATGAAATTCAACCTTTGTAAAGAAAGTTGAAATCCTCCTCGCATAATCTCTATATGGTATCAAATCGGGTTGATTCGTCTCCCATTCACCTTTGATTTGATTCACAACCAAAGCCAAATCACTGAAGACATCTAAATACTTGATTATGAGATTCATGGCCTCTTCAAGCCCCATAATGTAAGCTTCATATTCTGCCATGTTGTTTGTACACTTGAAAGTCAATATAGCTATAAACGGTAGATGCGTGCCTTGAGGAGTAATAATCACTGCCCCAATGCCATTTCCATATTGATTAACAGCTCCATCAAATACCATGCCCCAACGGGAACCATGTTCTGGTCTTTCTTCTAGCAATCGTTCATCACAATCTTTCATTTTCAAGTACAAAATCTCTTCATCAGGAAAATCATACTACACTGACTGATAATCTTCAATTGGTTGGTGAGCCAAATGGTCAGCCAAGATACTACCTTAGATCGCTTTCTGATATCGGTATTCGATATCATACTCTGATAACAACATCTGCCAACGGGCAATTCTTCCAGTTAAAGCAGGCTTCTCAAATATATACTTGATTGGATCCATTTTGGATATCAACCAAGTGGTATGATTCAACATATACTGGCACAGGCGCTTAGCAGCCCAAACCAATGCGCAACAAGTCTTCTCAAGCATTGAATACCGAGTCTCACAGTCGGTGAACTTCTTACTGAGGTAGTAAATTGCAAATTCTTTCTTTCCAATCTCTTCTTGCTGACCAAGAACACAACCCATACTATCTTCGAGCACAGTCAAATACATGATCAACGGTCTCCCTTCGACAGGTGGAGACAAAATCGGAGATTCAAGCAAATATTCTTTGATACTGTCAAATGCTTTCTGGCAGTCTTCGGTCCAATCACAAGACTGGTCTTTCCGAAGGAGCTTGAATATAGGCGCACATGTGGCAGTCATGTGGGAAATGAATCTGGAAATATAATTCAAGCGGCCAAGAAAGCCTCTGACTTGCTTCTCAGTTCTGGGCGCAGGCATCTCTTGTATTGCTTTGACTTTAGCAGGATCAACTTCAATACCCTTCTCACTAACAATAAAGCCCAACAACTTACCAGAACGAACACCAAAAGTACACTTATTGCGATTCAAGCGGAGTTTATACTTCCTCAAACGCTGGAATAGCTTCAACAAATGCTCAACATGTTCCCCTTCATCAATTGATTTAGCAATCATGTCATCACCATAAACTTCAATCTCTTTATGCATCATATCATGAAAAAGAGTAGTCATTGCTCTCTGGTAAGTTGCACCAGCATTCTTTAGACCGAAAGGCATCACTCTATAACAGAATGTTCCCCTGGGTGTAATGAATGTGGTCTTCTCCATATCTTCGGGTGCTATCTCGATCTGATTGTATCCGGAAAATCCATCCATAAACGAAAAGGCTTTGAATTTAGCAGTATTGTCTACCAACATATCAATGTGTGGCAGAGGGAAATCATCTTTCGGACTGGATTTGTTCAAATCTCTATAGTCAACACACATGCGGACTTTTCCATCTTTCTTCGACACAGGCACAATATTGGCTACCTATTGCGGGTACTCAGCAGTCACAAGGAAACCAGCGTCAATCTGCTTCTGAACTTCCTCTTTGATCTTCACAGCCATATCAGGATGCGTTCTTCTCAACTTCTGCTTGACTGGCGGGCATTCTGGCTTCAATGGAAATCTATGCTCCACAATCTCAGAATCCAACCCAGGCATGTCTTGATAGGACCAAGCAAACACATCTGAATATTCTCAAAGAAGATAAATCAACCCCTTCTTAGCATCTGGACACAGTCGAGACCCAATCTTGACTTCCTTCACATCATCTTCGGAACCCAAGTTGACTAGCTCAATCTGTTCTTCAAACGACTGAATAATCTTTTCATCTTGCTCAAGAAGACGAGATAATTCCTCACTCACTTATACATCACTTTCCTCCTCGGCCTCAAACACAGGGAATTCAAAATTTGGAGAAGGAGAAGGATCATTGTATTCAATGGGGTTTGGAACCAACCTGCATAATGATTTGATATTTTGATTTTAGAGAAGTGAATTTGTGATCAAATATTATGCAGATGGACAATTATATTGTTTATTTATGTTTTTTATGATGACCATTTTCAGAATAAAGCAAAAAGTAAAAACAAACATCAAAGATGTGGATGAATATAATTAATTTTACTGATGATCAGTTTAAAATGCCCAACAATGGTCACTTCTCCCTTATGCATAAGAGAAGGATTTTAAAATATAAAAGCAGTTACTTAGATCGATGTAAAATAACAGGAATATCAACGGCAGTCCAATTGTTGCATGTCCTACCATGCGTTACAAAGTTGGTGCAGTCTTCCTCTTCACTATCCTCTAGAACAGCAACTAAGTGTTATTCATTGCCATGAATGAACCCTCCATTACGGAAGCTGAGTTGCATATCTTCAGATCTAACAACTGATGAGCCTCTTTGGAACCCCAAACCGGTTCTGCCTTTGTTGTCGGAGACCTCTACCATGCGCTCCCACTGGTCATCAGTTCCTTCTTCAACAATCTTCTGAGCATCCTTCAACGAGGACATAGGTGCCCCAATTCTCTTCTCAGTGGTAATAGATAAGGCTTAGAACAGATTCCCAACCTCATCCTCAGCTTCCACATATGAGAAAGATGACAAATGGCTAACCAACAATGCCTTATCACCTCCCACAATCACTAGCTTGCCATTCTTGACAAATTTGACCTTCTGGTACAGAGTGGAAGTAACAGCTCCTGCCTCATGAATCCATGGTCTTCCCAATAAATAGTTGTAGGTCAGGTGGATATCCATTACTTGAAAAGTAATCTGAAAATCACTCGGACCTATCTTGACTAGAAGGTCTACTTCACCAATTACCGTTTTGCGCGAGCCATCGAAGGCTTTGACAATCACCCCATTATACCTCATGGGAGCTCCTTGGTAAGATAACTTTGATAAAGTTGACTTCGGAAGCACATTGAGTGACGAACCGGTGTCAACAAGCACATTTAAGAAAGCATCTTCCTTACAGTTCATTGAAATACGCAAAGCCAGATTATGATTTCTTCCCTCCTCAGGGAGTTCTTCATCGCAGAAGCTCAGATTATTGCATGAAGTGATGTTAGCCACGATATGATCAAACTGATCCACAGTAACATCCTGGTCTATATGCTTGTTCAAGAACTCTCTGCAGTGCTTCTCTGTGTGCTTCAGAATTCAAAAGTAGAGACAACACTGAGATCTTTGAGGGAGTCTGGAGCAGCTGCTCAACCATATTAAATTCACTTCTTTTAATCAGTCGGAGTACCTCATCATCATCATTGGCTTTCAAGTTGCTGGATTCACCAGACTTATCCTTCGAACAACCAACTGGATCTACATTAGGCACCTCCACCTTCTTACCAACCACTGCTTCCTCTGGGACCACTGGCCCAAACACTCGACCACTGCGGGTCACCTTCGACACATCAGCAATGCTCACCACTGAACTAGTCGTAGGTAAAGGTACATCTTGACCATTCTTCATCATTGTAGCATTATACTGCTACGATACAACCTTACCAGATGAATTCGGGACTGGTCCCGCTAACCATATTACCAACGGCGATACTGATCTTTGACTGACATTCTTGTTATTACTGCTATCATACTGAATTATCAACCGCTATTGTTGTTTGAAAATGGGCACTATGACATTGACGTTGTCATCTACATGACGGGATTGAACAATCTGGATCATGCCTTCAACCATCAGACGCTGGATGTCCCTTTTCACCACATCACACCCTTTTGGGTTCACACTACAGACAACACAACCATCATGGTCATGTTCACAGTTACTCACCAAACAGATATCTTTGTGCATCTGCACCAAATATCTTCGGATAAACCGAATATCAAAAACCTTGAATTCACCAGGAAAACCGTTCACCATATTCATTGAAGAGTTCCCATGAGCGGGCAAAGGGTTAGCTTTCACATTCGGCGCGCGGTCTTCGAAAGACACCATACCACTCTTGATGAGCTTTTGAACCTCATATTTCAATGGATAACAATTTTCAATGTCGTGCCCAGGTGCACCCTAATGAAAAGCACAACGAAGCTCAGGTTTATACCACCAAGGAAGTGGTTCTGGGATCTGTGGTGGGTTCCTCGGTTGAATCAAGTTCTTGAGAACTAACGAGGGATATAGTTCTGCGTAAGACATAGGTATTGGGTCAAGAGAGACCTTCTTCCTCTCAATGTTCTGTTGCTGATGACGATTGTTGTTGGAATTGTTGTTGTTGTAGATGTCCGTTCTTTATTGCGGTTGTTGTTGTTGACATTGATGTTGTTGTTGTTATTGTTGAATTGGTGTTGTTTGTTGATTAGAAAATACCAAAATTATGGAAGATACTTGATGATGATGATGTTGACGGGGTGGTGGATTTCTTCTGATATGAGGCCTCCTCTGCCTCCCACTGGAAATTGCATTTGTCTCATTGTCCTTTTTCTTGTTGAAACTACTGCCATACCTCTTACTCGTTGACGCCTCATCTCTTGACAAACGTCCTTCGCAGACTCCTTCTTCAAGTCTCATCCCCATATTTACTATTTCGGTAAAATCACTGGAGGCACTAGCGATCATGCGTTCATAATAAAATGAACTCAAGGTCTTCAAGAAGATCTTTGTCATCTCTTTCTCCTCCAAAGGAGGAGTGATCTGGGCAGCCAACTCCCTCCATCTCTGCGCATATTCTTTGAATGTCTCTTTGTCTTTCTGAGACATAGACCTCAACTGGTCTCTATCCGGCGCCATGCCCATGTTATACATGTATTGCTTCACAAAAGCCTCTCCCAAGTCGTTGAAAGTGCGGATGTTTTCACTATCCAACCCCATGTACCAACGGAGTGCAACACCAGTCAGACTATCCTGGAAATAACGGATAAGTAATTGATCATTATCAGTCTGAGTTGACATCTTGTGGGCATACATCACAAGATGACTGAGCGGACAAGAGTTCCCTTTATATTTTTCAAAGTCAGGCTCTTTGAATTTCACTGGGATCTTCACATTGGGCACCAAACACAATTCAATAGCACTCTTCCCAAATAGATCTTTACCTCTCAGCGTCTTCAATTCCTTGCGCAGCTCAAGAAATTGATGTTTCATTTCATCCATCTACTCATAGACGTCCGAGCCCTCAGATGGCTCAGAATGATAGATGGTATCCTCTACGCGAGGCAGAGTGTGCACAACTGGAGGTGGCACGAACATGACCAGACTAGATGTCGGCATGGAAGCAAAGGTAGGCGCAAAGCCTTCTGGCACAAAATTAGGTGGCATTCCCCACGGGAATCCGGCAGGCAGGTTCGGCGCGAAGTGGGCGGTAGCAGCAGGCACGGTAGAGGTAACCACTTCTGTAGTAAAAGTCCTCGCGGGAGGAGTTGTGGGTGTTGGAGAAGCTTGGATTTGAGCAGCAAGAACTGACTCCATCATGGTAGTCAGTCGGGCGATCTTGTCCTTTAGCTCTCGGTTCTCTTTCTCTAGATGTTCCATGATTTTTTGATGATTAGCTCGAGTATTGTACCGGTGAGTCAGCTTGGCTAAAGCACAGAAGAAACACCAATCAGACACTTGGCAAAAACCTGCTTATGCAAATGATGCATGAAATGCAATGCTTGATTATTTTTTATTTCCAAGGAACTTACTATATCATTTGCAAACATATAATATTTAAATGGCAATTGCAATAATTTGATATGACCAAAAAATCTCTTTTCATTTATATAAATTGGAAGGATTACACTGAGTACAATTTCATAAACCAAATGAAAAATACAAGAGAAAAGGAGACTAGTCATCCTAAGGATCCCTAACAACAATGTCAGAAGATCTGGCTGAAGATGCGTACTTCCTTTGAATGCGACGGATCTCAGTCTCAAAAGAAGCCTTCATCTGAGTCTTCTCGAGGACAAGCTGGTCAAAAATCTTCTTCCAAGCAACGGAAGGCTGAGGCGTGCTAGAAGATGAAACCTCTGGCTCTCTCTGTCTCTTCGTCACTCGGTCTTCAAGTAGCTCGATCAGTGCATCTTTGTCCTTAGACTCCAACTGCAACTCTTCATGCTTCTTGCTCAAAGCATGGAAACGCTCTTCCCACATATCCTTCTCTTGCTTCATCTTGACGAGCGCGTCTCCCAAATCTTCTACATCTTGGTTCGGGAGAGTTAATGGCTCAAACACAACCACAGACATAGGTCTTTCACAAGGATAAGGCATCTTCAACTCCATAACTCGCTTCTTCACCCAAAGAGTGTAAGCTTCTAAGGCTACACAATTGCACGGACCAAGCTCGAATCTTCCTTTCCTATGCACATTATTCCAAGAATGCACAATCTTCTGCTTCAAATGTTGGGGATCTTTACCCTCTTGATAGAAAAGACCTTCTAACAACATGTTATTAGGTTTGTCTCTTAAGGGGAACCCAAGTTGACGACGAGCCAAAGCAGGGTTGTAGTTAATTCCTCCTTGTGTACCAATAAGAGGCACATTAGAGAATTCACCACAACTATCAATAATCTCCAAACTGCTCAAAGAAGGATCATACCAAACTATATCATCATTAGTGAGAGACATAAGTCTCTAAGACCACCTTAGACATTGTTTGTTCTCCACAAAAGCAGGTGTCTGAGGCAAGTGCGAAATAAACCACTTGTACAAAAGAGGGATACAACAGAAATTCGTTCCACGACCCTTAGAATTCCTTAGATGCAAAGAGAAATACATATCACCCAACAAAGTAGGCACAAGATTCCCAATCAAGAAAAGTCTAATGGCGTTAACATCAACAAAACCGTCAATGTTAGGGAACAAAGCTAATCCATAGATGAGCAACACAAAGATAGCTTCAAAAGCGTCCACACTACCAGATTGAGCAAAAGTAGTAGCTTCCTTGATGAGGAAAACAAATGGAAATCCAAATAACCCTCCTTTCTCCACCCAATGAGCCTCTATCTCAGACTTCTTCAAGTGAAGAGCTTCAGCAATAATACTAGATCAGGGAATCTCCTCCAATCCACTAAAAGGTACTCTACTAGAAACAGGTATCCCCAAAAGATGAGAATACTCCTCCAAGGTAGGCACAAGCTGAAAATCTAGGAAAGTGAAACAATGGTAGAGAGGATCATAGAACTGCACCAATACACTCAAAAGTCCTTCAACTACATCAGCAAACAAGATGGACAGAAGCTTCCCATGACGTTGTTTGAAGTCCAAGGGATCTCATACAAAAGATGCTAGCTTCCTTAACTCTTTCAAGTTGGGACATCTGAAACTGTACTTCTTAGTGTTCCATTATCCATAATCCATAGTCTGAAAATATTTGCAAATGATATCTTAGTTCCTTGAAATTTTCGTGTGATGAATGTTATGATGCGCATGAATGCATGGATGCAACAATCACAAATAAGGGATCACACACAAGGCAAACAAAGTTCAAGGGATGAATCAAGTATTTGGCCAGATCAATCATCCATTTTGGTGGATTATGGTTTTCACCTTATGAACACCCAAGTTCCATTGATATTGACAAGACCTGATTGGATCAACCAAGAATCAAAGGTTTGTTGCAAGTCACGAGGATGGGGTCTGGGTAAGAACCATCTCAAAGGAGTGAACTAAGGATAAAAACCTGTAGATCATGTTCTAAAAAATTTCCCAGAGTCTTAATTCCATCTATCGGATATTACAGGTTAAGATGACTGACTCATCGACCCATAATATTCTCAAGAGAAACTCGTCTGAGTGTAGTATCGCGTAACAACTGTTATCAAGTCTACACCTGAACAGTTTCCGCACTACGTCCTAAATAGGCCAAGATGGGTTAAATGTTCTAAGGTCCCCAGCTTCTCAGACCCAATTAAAGATAGTAATGCCTAACCACAAATACTTGTGTGACATTTCCAAATCCAAAGGAGTCTCCACTGAGCAGATGGATCTCAAGCTAACTTATTAAGGACTACTCCACACAAGTCGAACATGACTATACCATCCTCCTATCTTAATTGCACACAAGTTCGGGTTAGAACTTATCTCACCACTCAGAGATCACCAAGCACAACAAGCAGATTATATCACACATACATATATACAAACATCACATATATACAAATATATTCACACAAAAAGTAGGCTAAACCCACTGGAGACTACTCCCCAGCAGAGTCGCCACTTAATTTTTGTAGCGGGAAATTCATGATCATCAAGCTATTGACAAGCTAGAAATCAAATAACAAGAGTCGCCACTACGCTTTTATTGTTTCCAAGGGAAAAAGGAAAAAAGTACGAACAAAACCCAAAAAGTAAGAAGTTTTCAAATAAAAACTAATAAAATTCAGAGATTATAGGTAAGGGGGTTGGTTACACAGAGGGAAGGTGTTAGCACCCAAAGTGTCCTAGGTACTCATAGGGAGCCCTTTTTGTGTGCATATGTATTTTGTACAAAGTGATATTTACAAACAAATAGAATGGGGGGATGAGAAAAGAATTCATTAATTATATTTTTGTGTTTTACAAGACCTTCAGTCTTGTGCCTACGTACCAACATAAAAATGAGGGATCAAAATCTTGTAGTTCGTGATACAAATTTCAAAGTGAGTGTGCTGATTTTAACAAAATTTAAGTTTGGAAGGCCCAAAGGCCTAAAATGGTTTGAATGAATTAGTTCTTTTTTGCTTTTTGAAAGTTTAAGTCAAGTATAGTTAAGTTTATTTACAGGTTTGATTTAAGAAAATAAGTTTGAAGATGCAATGGCATAAGGCCAAAGTTTCTATCTTTTTGCAAAAGTGGTCAAAGTTTAGAACAAAAGTAGTTCACACAATCCACAATTGGAATGATATGTACAATGGAAAATGATATGTACAATGGAAAATGAAATAAAATGCAAAAACGTAAATTGCATTAAAGTAAAAGCTTGAAATTAAAAGTTAATAGTTAGTAGGTTAGAGGTTAGTTTTTGTTTGCTTTTGCTTTTCAAGACATTCTTTGGAGAACACTCAATCCACGTATCATAAGCATGGATCCTTGAACCAAAACATCTTCCAAAGGAAGGAAAGAAGGCCAAGTTTCCACATAATACCATGAAAGAGGGGAGACTTACAATCTCACTAACTAGAATTCTTATGCCTTTAATGTCACAAATTTAGCGCTATGTTAAGCAATCGTAATTGGACTTATGTAGAAGTCACAACTATTTGATTCGGGAAATAGAATTTTGGTGTTAATGCATGTTAGAGACATGGTATAATGGACTATGCTCATGAAACATACCACACACAAAAAAGAATATGCAAAAGGTGTGACCTAATCTCATCCATACTCATGTCAATTTTTCAATCAACTAGCATTAGGACTTTGAGATGCCATAGGCCAAATGAAATGAATGAATTACGAAGAGGAATGAGATGAAGTGGGAAGGGGATGAATGAGATCACAAATTGGTCAAAGGAGGACTTTTATTAAATTAATATCATTCATTCATTTTGGGATATGGAATGTACATTCCATCAATCCTCTAAATCCAATGATATTAACTTGACAAAGTCAAATCAAACTTGACCAAGGCCCAACAACAATAAGCAAACTCATCCAAGTCAATACAAATGGTCAACAAAATTTAATTGGCATTTATTCAATTAAAAATAATAAAATAGTGCATTTAAATCAAATATGTTTTGTCCAATTCCTAAAATCTCATCAAAACACCAAAGAAATGGTCATGAGATTTATCATAGGTCAAACAAGGTCAAAGGACCTTGGAGAATTTTTTTAAAATAATTTTTGGACATTTAAAAATATTTTTAAACAATTAAAAACAAATGCAAAATCAGTTAATTCGTGAAAGATATTAATAATGATCCAAAAAATAATTTTAATTCAGAATAGGAAAGAGAAAAATATTTGAATTTTTTGGGTGAAAGTCTCATATATTTTGGATGAATATTGAATTTAATATGAATTATTGAAGAAAATGCAATTAAAATGAAAATTCAGAAAATCTAAATTACGTGGACCATCAGATCTCCCTCATTAATTGAGGTGGCAGATCTGATGGTCCCTAGCGCGCGTTCTACATAGACATTAGTCAACAGCGCTGCACAATTGGTATTTAAAACCAACGATCAAGATTAAAACGTGAGGGACGGATCATGTGGTTCAAGCCTTGCCAACTCATCGCCGGAGCCAGAGCTCCGGTCATCTTCTCCGGTGGCCCTCATCGGACTGGTCCACCATGAACCATCACCATAATAAAAAACAAGGACATGATCTTGAAGAAAAAATAGCACTGAGCTCGAATCTGACCTCCATTCACTCAAATTCCAAGTATATTGAGAGATACATGGAATTGAAATTTGAGGTACATGAATTGAGTTGCTTCGATTTGACCTCAAAGCAACTCAATCTTCCTGCCTATATTGGTAGGATTTCAGACAACCAAAGAATCAATAGAATTAAGCAAGAATTTGAGAGAATCAAAGATTTTAAAATTTCTGGAAAATACCTTCAATGAAGGTATGAATTCAGTTGATCTTGATCTTGCTTGTGCTTGGACTCACTCCACTTGCTTGCAGGAGAAGGATGGAAAGGTTAAAAAGCTATGGATTCTTGGAGAATTGAATTCCAAAACAGTGGAGATTCAAGCTCAAATTCTTGAAAGTTTATCAGGCTTATCCTTTGAGAATTGAGGGTTTGAAATGGGGAATCAAAGCTGGCGCGATTGTGTGTGTATTTCTGAGCAATTGAAGCTCTATTTATAGCTGAATCATGTGATATTTGCACACTCACATTCACTTTCCAATTTTGGCAAATGGTGATGTAGTGGTGCATGGGCGTGCATAGGCCCATGAAATGATTACTAGAGGTCCATAATTGAAGACCAGATGCTCTGAAGTAAGCATGGATTGCAAGGAAAATGTACATTGATGCTTGAAGATTGATCCATGCCAAGTGATATGACTTTGTTTAAGCCATGTGCAGCCTATGCATTTCTTGTCCAAAATGAATGAATTTGAGCTCTTTAGAAAGGTGAGATCAAGAGGAACAACTTTCATGTTCAACCCTTTTTCATTTGAAGCTTGGAACTTGTAGAAATTTGAGGTGGAAGTTTGGAAATTTTTGACATATCAAATTGTTTCTAAGTGTCAAGCCATATGTCTCAATATTCCACCTTGCTTAACTTTTTCTATGAGTTTCAAATGAGAAAAGTGTCTTCATAAAAGTTGTAGCTATCTAAAAGACCTTAAAAATGGTCACCAATTTCATGTCATTTTGATTTGAAATGATAAAGTTATGCATTTTTGAAGTTTGGAAAAATCACTTGATCAATGGTATAGGTCAAAAGTGATCTATAATGTAGCCTCATATCACATGCTCAAACAAGTTGAATTAGCTCCCAATCGAAACATAAAAGTTGAAATAGACACAATGAATTTGATTGTGCAACTTGTAAATCTTTCATATCATAAGAATTGAGCAAGTTATGGCCTTGGGAAGTTGACTTTCAAATTAGGGTTTAGACAAAATGACCTATAATGTTTCAACATAGAAAATGATTTTCCATGCAAAACTAGCTCTAGGTATCAACATTAAAGTTGTTTGGAATGTAATTTAGAGTATGTTTTCTCTTGGAATCATTTTCATATGGTGAAAATTGTAGGAGATAGGGTCCAGGGAGACCTAGTTTTGATTAGATGAACCTATCTAGCCAACCACCATCAACCAACTCGCTAATTTCCAATTCTCTTGACTTTATTGGCTCATGGTAGATCATATATGCATAAGATATTGAATTTTGACGTGTCCCTTGAGAAATTTGATCAATTGGTGAGATAGCTTGTTGGAGAAGTTACTCAAGATACCAAGTCAAACTAGGGTTTCCAAGGCAAATTACCCTCAAACTCTTGAAGAAAACTTGATCAAAATAACTTGTAGAGATCATTGGGACTCATATATGATGCTCATAACCATTCTTGAATCAATTCTTGGTTGTGATCTTTATTCATGAGGGTCTCAAACCCTAGATGTGAACTTGATGAATCGAATGAGATCATGCCCTACCTACAAAAGAGTTAGGAAAATGAAAAGACATACTTTTGGTATTTTAGTTAGTGAAATGATAAAATACAAGTATGATATAATCACAAAGTGCTTGATGATCTCTCCCAAAACAAACCCAATGAAAGAGGGGTAAGGAGGATGCCAAGGCATGATCCCAATGCTAGTGCATATGATGAAATTGCATGAGGGATCTTAGGGTCAAAATTGGGGTCTTATAACCACTCACTAATCAAAAAATTAGAGTTTTGATCCATTATAGTATTCTTTTTTTAGCATTGCAAGTTGGTGTTTGTCGTTTTATCTGATGTTACTTGAATCACAAATCAGAATACTTAAATCAATGTGCCCAATAATTTGGTTAGAATCATGTGCAATCTGTGACTTAAATCAAGACTCTTTGAGAAAATTGTAATTTGTCTCTTGACGGTTTGACTTGAATCATAAATTTAACTTGACTTGAATCACAACCTAACGTGACTCGAATCATGTTTAAAGCTTCACTACAATCATACCTCTCCATGAAATCTAGAATTGACATCTGCTTAATTTGACTCGAATCATGAATTGAACATGATTTAAATCATAAAACCTTGTGACTCGAATCGTGAATTCTTTTTGACTCGAATCATAGCATTAAAAAAAATCCACCTTAAATTTAAATCTTTGTTTCTTCATTCTAAAACGAGAAAAAGAATATTGGGAAACAATGTGGATGAAATTCACTCTGGATTAGTTGTGATTAGTAAATATAATTTTTTTAAGATACCATTTAATATAAGTAATTTGATATATAAAATTCTAACCAAACTTTTAGAATATTTCAAAATTTTCATAAATAAAGTCATGAATATTCAACAGTTTCATAAATAAAGTAATGAATATTCAACAATTTCGTAAATAAAATCATAGTTCATAAACACTTGAAGTGATAACAATGATTTTTGAACGTAGAAACACTTATTCCAAAAATAAAAACATACTCTAGGATCAAACCATTAGTTCTGGTCTCAAGCTCAATGTCAAATGAAAACAATCATAAAATAGAAGGATTACCCAAATCACAGTGGACGGATCGGAGGTATATCATGAAGATATGTTGTTGTCGCAATTCAGCCTTAATGTAATGAATCATTAATAACACTATATATCGATTTAGGCACCAGCCTCTTAGAATCAAGCACCGCATACTGTTTCTCGATCTTAAACATATGATCTAACCAATCTGGCATAAATGGTTCTGTCCACGTACGCATAGTCTAAAAGTTCTAACACCCAATTTACCAAATCGCCTCCAATCTTTTACGAAGAAGCAAAATTACACAACAAACATATTAAGAATCAAAATAGAGGAACACACTATATTCCATTCCAGTTCAATAATTCATCGAAGCAGCTCGTAGTTCATTCACTTTGTGTGGTTCATTGAGTGACTCTGGGTTTGGAATGAAAGCTCTAAACATTATCGAAGGCTCTTAACGGAGGATTTATAGTGATTTTAGGGGTCAGTGAGAGTAACATATGGTGGTCTTTAAGGTGTTTATTATTTTGAGTTATTAGGGGTTGCGAGTAGTGTCGGAGACGAAGGGAGTGGTGTTGTGCTTCAGGTGGTCGCGATTGCGATTTTCAGGGAGGAGAGGGAAGATCTCGTGGTGTCACAGTTGTTTCGAAGAGAGTGTTGAGGTTTGTATGAGAGTGAAACCGGCGGCAGAGAGAGTGTGATAGATGATTTGTGCCGGTTGTTATTGTTTGGATGTTTTCCGACGATGATGGTGAAAATCGGTAAGGTTGTGGTGGTGTAAGTGAGATTTAAAGATAGTGATGAGATTTGGCTAGAGGAAGGTTGAGGAGCGTGTTAGGGAAGAATTCACGCGTCAGAGAAAAATATGACCTTTTTTATTTTCTTATGATTTAGAGAAAGTGTTCTCTATTTCAGTCAGTGGAGAGAATTATCCGTTGGAAATTTTTTAAGTAGTGGCTCGCGTGGCATGCGTTGAATGGAGGGAGGAAAACTTTCCGCTGAGAGAGAGTATCCAAGATAAAATTATTTTTGTCTTTATTCGCTCTTTGTTAGTTGGTGTGGGTGATTTATGAGTGGTCCAACCTTTATTCCTCCTTTTAATTTTTATGGCTGAAGTTTGAATGGATGAGATAGAGATGTCGCGTGGCATTTGCTTATTGGAGGGATAAGTCATTTTTCTATTTTCCTTATCTACTGCTATGAGAGACGTTGGGGATACAATCCAAAACCAATATCATCTTTTTTCTTTCTTTTTATTAATTCATTTTAAATTTATTTGATTGAACGATAAAAATGCACATGAATAATGTTTGCTAACCCTTGATTAAATAACTCTAATGATCATGATTGAAATAAAGAAACACAAATTAATTTAAAATGTCAATGTTGCCCCTTCTAAAAGCTTTAAAAGATTTAAAATAAATTAAATAAATTAAATAAAATAGAATTCACATCCTTTAAAATAAATCTGATAAAATCAAAATAAAGATATAGAAAATTCTATTTAATTATTTTGAACAGATTGAAAAAAGAATAAAAATAAAATGACTAAATATGAATAAAAATCAAGCGCAAAAGTGCTCGAAAAATTAAAATGAATGCACTAAAATGGTCAGCATGAAATAAATTTCTCGGAAACTTACAGCTTTGATCAAATTTTGAAGTGAAAAATACTCGACTGAAAAGGTTCAGGTTGATGAAAATGCAACAGAAAAAGTAGTCGAAAAAGAAAAACGAGTACGCCAAGTTAAACTACGCAAACTGGAGATTAACAAGAATGAAGTCTGCAAGCTCTATTTCAAAACTTTTCGTCCGCTAATTTTATGTACGTTTTGAGAAACGAATCGTATGGTATCATATTCTTTGTTTTGATGTTTTCGTCAATTAGAGTGTATATGATTGTGTTTATTTGCTTATTTGTAATTTGCGTTTTATTCAAATATTTGTGTGCTTGTAATTCATTTGCAATTTGATTTGTACGGTTTTTGCTTCGGCTTTTAGCATTATACAATTAAGACCTCTCACTAATCAATAAAATTAGAGTTTTTATCCATTAGTGTTCTTTTTTTAGCATTGTGAGTTGGTGTTTGTCGTTTTATCTGATGTTGCTTGAATCACAAATCAGAATACTTAAATCAACGTAGCCCCAATAATTTGATTAGAATCATGTGCAATCTGTGACTCAAATCAAGACTTTTGAGAAAATTGTAATTTGTCTCTTGACGATTTGACTTGAATCATAAAATTAACTTGACTTGAATCACAACCTAACGTGACTCGAATCATGTTTAAAGCTTCACTACAATCATACCTCTCCATGAAATCTAGAATTGACCTCTGTTTAATTTGACTAGAATCATGAATTGAACATGATTTAAATCACAACACCTTGTGACTCGAATCGTGAATTCTTCTTGACTCGAATCATAGCATTAAAAATCAAATTTTCCACCTTAAATTTAAATCGTTGTTTCTTCGATCTAAAACGAGAAAAAAAAATAGTGAAACAATGTGGATGAAATTCACTCCGGATTAGTTGTGATTAATAAATATAATTTTTTCAAGATACCATTTAATATAAGTAATTTGATCTATAAAATTCTAACCAAACTTTTAGAATATTTCAAAATTTTCATAAATAAAGTCATGAATATTCAACAGTTTCAAAAATAAAGTAACGAATATTCAACAATTTCGTAAATAAAATCATAGTTCATAAACACTTGAAATGATAACAATGATTTTAAATTGCGGTTGGATCGTGGACAGTGGCGGATACAGAAATATTTGGCTTTATATTCATATTTTCTAGGTACATAAGTAAGTCATTGCTTAAAACAACAACATAGGTAATCAACACCTAGAGTATATTTTTGAGGAACATAAGTCAATTCTTAAAACAACAACATAGGTAATCAACACCTAGAGTATCACAAAATCCACCAAATGAAAATCCCTTGCCCTTACAGTCTTGATCGCAGGTAGGAGAACAAAGTCCAGAACAACACTGTGCATCTGGCCACCCCGGGGCGCATGATTCATCTAAAATTATTGCTGGAGTCTCCAAACTAGTAACCAATCCTGAAATAATATAACATAACATATTTTCAATTTAAGTTACTAAATTGTTTATGAAATATACAACTCTAAAATATTAAAACAAAAACTTTCTCCTCACCTGAAAACAAGACCAAAGCAATGCATGAAACAAAGAGAAGATAAGATTGATAGTTGTTAAATGCCATTTTTTCTGTTGAATTTGTATATCTTATATTTTAGACTTATCTCATTTCCATTACATATATATAGACTTGGAAAATGTAGTATTTAGAATAATATTAATATTTGTATTGACTAAAGTTTTATAAAAATTTATAAAAGAAAAGTGTAAGGAATATCTTCTAAATATAATAACATTTCCTTTATTTCTTGTAAATAATTTACATTATATTTAACCAAAGAAAATATATTAATTTAAGCAAATGTTGATACAATTTTTTTTTCATCAAATCAAATGTTAGTAATATTGTTTTAACTAATAACATTAAAACTGATTTTCTATATTTTTTCTTATATTATTGCAAATACCCAAATCCGAATAGTTTCACCTTATTATTTATTTCTACTAATAAGTAAGACTAAAATAGATAAATTAGATATAATCGCTTCTCTTTATTGATTTAGAGATATACAATCATATTTATATTTAGATAAAATTTTAATTAAAATTAGAAATTTAATTTTGATGATTTTCAAATTAAATATGTCAGTGTCATTTATTTATAAGGTTGTCATATTGGTATACATATCTATTCATTGTTATAGAAAATAAAGATTTAAATTTGGTTGAGTGATTTGTTTTGGATATATTTTTTTCTTATTTGGCAAAATTTTCAAATTTGATTTCTATTTGAAATTTGAAATTGATTCATAAACATTTTGCACTTAAAATTATTTTGACAAATAAGCCATGTGAAGATTTGTTATAAACATTTAATTTGATTATTATATTATTATTATTTGAAAGATCAATTAGCTTAATATAGTACTTAATAGTGAATCTCAAAATATTGTGATCCGATTTTGATAAGTATTACATTAAGATTTCGACTCTTTAAATTTTAGAAAATTTGAATTCGAGATTTATTGTTTATTTATAAGCATATGGGAATTTTTAGGAAAATGTATTATTTAGAATAATTTTAATTTTAGACATATACCATGCTATGACTTAATTGATTGCGTTGACTGTATGATAATTTCTTAAAACCTATGATGAGAGAGAGAGAGACTTGGAAAATGTATTATTTAGAATAATGTTAATTTTAGACATATACCATGCTATGATTTAATTGATTGCGTTGACTGTATGATAATTTCTTAAAACCTATGATGAGAAGTGAGATAAGCCTAGGTCGTAATTAACTGAATAAATTAGAAAGATAACTTACGTTATGAAATGACTTAGGTGGAAATGCTTGGACACGAAGGTACCTCGGTGTGCATCTTGCACGAGTAGTTGCTTGAATTGAGAACTAATAGGCTTTGTATGAAACATGTTGTGATAGTATGAGAATTTTGATGAATGTGATCACCTAGTGATTGATGAGTGCAGTCACGTTGATGTTGTGACCTAGTCAAGTATTAAAAAAATAACCCTTGATCGTGCATAACCCAATTCATATGCTTATGTAAAGTAGAATTCATGATGTGGCACCAATGATTCGAGACTCATAAATGGGTTTGAGTCCCATAGAGGAGAGTTCTCATAAGTGGGTTCGAATCCCATAAAGACGTGGGCACCTAAGTGGGTTCGAGTCCTATACGGAAAAAGGTACTCTAAGTGGGTCTTATTGTCATACGAGTTACGGATCTTGATGTAGGTTCGAGTCCCATGGAAAACCCGAATCCACAAGAAAGTCGAATCATACAAAGATCTGTGACCATTGTCCATAGTTCTAGATGTAGGATTGGTCGAGGAAAGATGCTTTGTTGCAGTTCCGAATAATGATTTATTGAGTTAAGTAAACTTGAGTTACATGTTTCCATACAATGTGAATATCCTTTAGATGCTTAAGTCTTGATTTTTTTCTATAAGTGATATACAAGTAATGAGAGATAAAGACTTGAGTTAAGAATCATTGAGAAATTCCTTAGAGCCGAGTGAACCCGTAAGATATGGGAACTCACTGAAATTATCATATCACACCACTATTATTATTGTTTTTCAGGTGTTTATTTTCATGTTAGGGGAAGGAAGATATTGTCTGATGATGTTTCGAAGACTTTCATTACGTGATCTTCCACTGTGGATATTTGTGCAATGAGAATATTGTACATATATCTTATTTTTTGTTTATGAATTGTTGTATGTCATATGCCATACATTATATTTTACGTGATGGACATGTATCTAATGATGCCATTAGGCACTTGTATTGTATTTGTACCAATTAATATTACATTTAATGTATTTTCTAGATGTGTATTATATGGAGTGTTACAGTTGATCTAGGTTTTAAATGATTACTGATCCCAAATTTTGAAACCTAACTTAATTTTACTAATCAAAATTAGTAATACTTTAGGAATAGAGAATTACAATTTTGTGAAATGGGAACTAATGCAGGATAAAACCTTGTTTTAATTTTGAATTCACCTAAGGGATTAAGGGGTTGTTATTAAAAGAGAGTGTTACACACCATGGAATCGGGATTATCTAGTTTGTTAATTTATCGTAACACTAAGACAACACTTTAAGGAAATAAACACAATTATCAAAAATCGACAAATAAAAGATTCAAAAAAGGTCTGTTCATTTTATTTGTTCCAGTGAATAGAGGGGTCCCATGATATTTATAGTTCATCAAACCACACTAGGGTTCCATCTCTAGATTTATAATACGCCCATCAAAATGAAACGCCTACCCAAACACTCATTTTGCATGAAAATGTCAATGAACCTTGTTACCTCTATTTATAAAACATAATAGATAAATAAGAGGGTAACAAGTGAAGAAAAAAATGACTTTATTTCAAAAACTGTCAAAATGGATGAAAAAGAGGGGAAGGAGAAGAGGCATGAGACTCCAAGGGTTTCACCGCCTGAAAGGACAGTTTCCCTTATCTAACATTAGGACATCCATTAAGAAGGGGAGAAAATACAGAGTCCACCAATGAAAGTCAATACTCATGTAGTTTTGTCAGTTTTTTTTTTAAATAATATTAAGAGGGGTATTACATTGTTTGAAGATTAATTTTGGTATTATTTGAGACAAAGAAGAAAGATGTGAATTTTCAACACGTTTTACATTATCACATATGTTAAGTAATTTTATCATATCTAGAGCTTTGTAACTCTGATAGAGGTGATACCAACGGTAAAAGAAAGCTAAAAAAGAGATAGCTAAGAAAAAAATGTGGCACGATTTGGACAATTTTTATGCGTTTTATAAAAGGAAAAATATGCATAATATTTAGTATTCGAAGGTTTTTTATAATAATTTGAGAGCCGAAAGAATTTAGGAGTAAGGATTGAAAGTTTTTTTTTCCGTTGAAGACTGATTTCTATCTCCAATTTCATGTATTTTTCTTCTAAGCTTATTGTTATAAATAATTTTATTATGAGTAACTAAGTTTTCTTAAATTAGGCCTTTTGAGATGACTTTATTTTGATCAATTTGAACCATGCAATTGCCTGAGTATTGTTTTATTAATTTGCAATTCTAGTATTATTCAGTTATATTTGTTCTTAATACTTTTTTCATGTTTACGAATGTACAAATTGATCTAGGTTTTCAATGATTACTTACCCTAACTTTTGAAACATGACTTAGTTTATCTTTTTAAAGTTAGTAATTATTTTAGGAGTAGAGAATTATAATCTTGTGATATAGGAATTAACACGTGATAAAATATGTTTTGATTTCAAATTCTTCTAAGGGGTTATGGTTTTTTATTAAAAGAGAGGGTTATACATCAAATAATTAGGTATAATTATTTTGTTAATTCATCTTAATACTATAAGAACACTTTAAAGAAATAGACGCAATTACAAACACAATTAGGATTGACAATGAACCGAACAAACTCGAATATAGTTCAGAACTCGATTTAACAATTAAACCGTTGAACTACATTCATGAAGCAAATGATCTGAATATGAATAAAAATTAAGTTCGTTAACTAAATGAGCTGAACTTGAACACATAGTTTGACTTGTTTGATTCATGAATCAACTCGATTATATATAAGAAAAATTACATTATTTTTAAGAGTATGTTTAAAGATGTACTGCAAACCTTAACCTTATATTTTCTTTCATTACTCTTAGACCCTATCTTGACTTGATAACTTGTCTTCTACTTTATCTCTTCCATGACTTGGTATGGATTATTATTATTTCATCCACCCTTTCATGACTTGATATGATTTGTTCATCCTCTGTCTGTTTTTCCATGACTTAATATGAACTACTTTTGGTATGAATTGTACCACTTTATCTCTTTCATGACTTGATATGAATTGTCTGTGTTCTATCTTTCTGTCCCATGAATTGATATGGATTGCTATTTGCTTTTACATTCTCCCATGAATTGATATGGATTGCTATTTGCTTTTACCTTCTCCCGTGACTTGATATGGATTGCTATTTGCTTTTACCTTCTCTCATGACTTGATATGGATTTCTATTATTTGTATATTCTTTCCGTGACTTTATATGAATTGTTATTGCTTCATTTATTTATTCCATGGCTTGATATGGGTTGAAATTGTTTACATTCGATTCGTTCTCCCATGACATGATATAGATTGCTACTATTTTTCCTTTCTATCATGACTTGATATGATATTGTGGTGTTTATTGTCCCATGACCTAATATGGGCTATCCTCCTTTTATCCCTTTTCCTTGTGTGGATAACATGTTCCCCATAGGATTCCTTTGGTTCATTCTTGATTAAGATTGAACAAAAGTAGACCTTAGGTATGTTAACCAAGCATGAAAACATTAGTTAGTCCCCTTGATCCTTAACCCTAGGTAAATCTTTGCATGATAATCTATTTAAATATTTTCCTTTTTATCCTAACTTTAGGACCACTATTGCATGCCAACATTAGGTTTATCTTTAGAATCCCTTTAGATTTCCATTTTTATTTTGCATTCATTCTAAAACAAAAACCATTTCTTAATCAAGATTCAAAAACATTCTGAATACAATTTAAACTTTTTCAACAATAAGGGAGAAGTACTCAGATGCCTCCTGCTTTGGGAGGATCATTTGATGTATTCTCTCAACAAAACTCTCAACCAATCAAGCTTATTTTTCCGCTTGGATTTTCTTATGAAATTTTCAATAAGGGTGATTATCCAAAAAAGCACCAACAAACCAAAAAAATTCAGAAGAACTAAGGTGCTATGATTAGGCAATGGGTTGCAAAACCTAAGCGAGCGCAATAATAAAAAACTTTCTTTTGTTTACAATTCAATGTTTCCATGTATTTCCTTTTTAGTAGTGAGTCTTAGAATAAACACACCTTTTTGATTAGAACAACAAGAGTGAATCCTGTAGAATACTACAGACGTGAGGGGTGTTAATACCTTCCCTTTGCGTAATCGACTCTCTTACCCGTCTTTTGGTTGCGAGATCATCATATTCATCCTTCTTTAGGTTTATTCAATGTTTTCTTTCCCTCTTATGGGATAAATAACATTGGCAGCGACTCTGTTTTGTGTGTGTGTTTTTCGGGATCCGACATTTACCACTAGACCAAACTACACATTTGTTTAACTAGTTGCAACAAATATATATATATATATATATATATATATATATATATATATATATATATATATATATATATATATATATATATATATATATATATATATATATATATATATATATATATATACATAACTATTATACAAATAGCTTATTAATTAGCTTAAATATTTAATATTTCAATAGTTTGTTTCAATTATTTAGTTTATTAAAAAATTTAAATTAGTTTGAAATTTAAAATTTCATATTTCAACTATTAAACTATTTCAACTAATTAGTTTAAATATAAACTATTAATATTTAATATTTTAAATTTTATAATAATATTTTAAATAATAATTAAACTAATTAAAAAATTACATATTAATATTAATATAAAATATTAATATGAAATCAACTGCAACAATGAAATATTAATATGAAATCAACTCTAACAATGATTTATATTTAAACTATTGTAAGTACTCCAACAATGATTTATATTTAATAGTTTAGTTAGTTTAATTAGTATTTAAAATCTTAATATAAAATTTAAAATATTAAATATTAATAGTTTATATTTAAACTAATTAGTTGAAATAGTTTAATAGTTAAAATAGTTTAATAGTTGAAATATGAAAGATGAAATATTAATTTTTAAAGTAATTTTAAATTTATAATATTGAAATATTAAATAATTGAAATATTTAATAAATTAATTATTTAATAAACTAAATAATTGAAACAAACTATTAATATATTAATTAATTAAAATAATTAATAAACAATTTGTATACCAGTTATGTAATATATATATATATATATATATATATATATATATATATATATATATATATATATTTGTTGCAACTAGTTTAACAAATGTGTAGTTTGGCCTAGGGTAACATGCTTCCATGTAAATGCATTAGTGATAAGTTTGATTCCTCTTGGTACCATTTTTAAAACACTGCATTTTAGAATTTAACATCAAAACAAAAAACAATAATAACAAAAGTTTACGTGGAAATATTGGATATAAAAAAAATATAAAAAAAAATATAAAAAGAAACAAAAGGTCTGCCACATCAGTGATGTTAATCTACTCAGCGGTTCCATGTGTGCACCGTTAGTCCAGTCAGCTTTTTTTAACATAATTTTAACTCTAGGGACTAACGCCAATAAAAAGTGAGATATAGGGACCCAGACAAAAAAAGACCAAATTCTACACCTCGCTAACTTATAGGGACTAACAGACAATTTAAGCCATTAATTTAATTAAAATTGTCCAAGATATTTAACCATAATATGCTCAAAACCAGTTTGTGCGTAATGACAACACGAGTAATCTCATACGCAAGATCATAACACGAAGAAAATATCATATCAATGTATTGAAATTTTGGCGGCATAGCGACACATAAAAGTCGAACCCACGGATTTAATCCAATTTAACGCAATGGAATCAAATAGCAACACCATTATTATATTTACAATATTTATAATTTACGAGGGTGTCATGATTAACGAGCCTAATGCATATAACAAAACCCAATACTTATCCTAAATTCAATTTTCTAATAATAATAATAATAAATAACCAAAAAGAATATTGCAAGGGGGAGCAGCGCCCCTACTTCGATTCCATATAGTCTCACTTTTTTTTAACAAAATTAACCATGACCAATGATATTATGACATGCGGCGTCAAAAAAATAAGAAGAAGAAAGAAACAAATTAAAGGCCAAAATGTTAGAACGTAGAAACAGAACAAAATCCAACCATTCTTCCTCACCTTTCTTCTTAATTTCAACACTTATTCCAAAAATAAAAACATACTCTAGGATCAAACCATTAGTTCTGGTCTCAAGCTCAATGTCAAATGAAAACAGTCATAAAATAGAAGGATTACCCAAATCATGGTGGACGGATCAGAGATTTATCATGAAGATATGTTGCTGTCGCAGTTCAGCCTTAATGTAATGAATCATTAACAACACTATATATCCATTTAGGCACCATCCTCTTAGAATCAAGCACCGCATACTGTTTCTCGATCTTAAACATATGATCTAACCAATCTGGCATAAATGGTTCTGTCCACGTACGCATAGTCTGAAAGTTCTAACGCCCAATTTACCAAATCGCCTCCAATATGTTACGAAGAAGCAAAATTACACAACAAACATATTAAGAATCAAAATAGAGGAACACACTAAATTCCATTCTAGTCCAATAATTCATCGAAGCAGCTCGTAGTTTATTCACTTTGTGTGGTTCGTTGAGTGACTCTGGGTTTGGAATGAAAGCTCTAAACATTATCGAAGGCTCTCAACGGAGGATTTATAGTGATTTTAGGGATCAGTGAGAGTAGCATATGGTGGTCTTTAAGGTGTTTATTGTTTCGAGTTATTAGGGGTTGCGAGTAGTGTCGGAGACGAAGGGAGTGGTGTTGTGCTTCAGGTGGTCGCGATTGCGATTTTCAGGGAGGAGAGGGAAGATCTCGTGGTGTCACAGTTGTTTCGGAGAGAGTGTTGAGGTTTGTATGAGAGTGAAACCGGCGGCGGAGAGATTGCGATAGATGATTAGTGCCGATTGTTATTGTTTGGATGTTTTCCGATGATGATGGTGAAAATCGGTAAGGTTGTGGTGGTGTAAGTGAGATTTAAAGATAGTGATGAGATTTGGCTAGAGGAAGGTTGAGGAGCGTGTTAGGGAAGAATTCACGCGTCAGAGAAAAATATGACCTTTTTTATTTTCTTATGATTTAGAGAAAGTGTTCTCTATTTCAGTCAGTGGAGAGAATTATCCGTTGGGAATTTTTTAAGTAGTGGCTCGCGTGGCATGCGTTGAATGGAGGGAGGAAAACTTTCCGTTGAGAGAGAGTATCCAAGATAAAATTATTTTTGTCTTTATTCTCTCTTTGTTAGTTGGTGTGGGTGATTTATGAGTGGTCCAACCTTTATTCCTCCTTTTCATATTTATGGCTGAATTTTGAATGGAAGAGATAGAGATGTCGCGTGGCATTTGCTTATTGGAGGGATAAGTCATTTTTCTATTTTCCTTACTGCTGCTATGAGAGACGTTGGGGATACAATCCAAAACCAATATCATCTTTTTTCTTTCTTTTTATTAATTCATTTTAAATATATTTGATTGAACGATAAAAATGCACATGAATAATGTTTGCTAACCCTTGATTAAATAACTCTAATGGTCATGATTGAAATAAAGAAACACAAATTAATTTAGAATGTCAATGTTGCCCCTTCTAAAAGCTTTAAAAGATTTAAAATAAATTAAATAAATAAAATAAAATAGAATTCACATCCTTTAAAATTTATATGATAAAATCAAAATAAAGATATAGAAATTCTATTTAATTATTTTGAACAGTTTGAAAAAAGAATAAAAATAAAATGACTAAATAAGATAAAAATCAAGCGCAAAAGTGCTCGAAAAATTAAAATGAATGCACTAAAATGGTCAGCATGAAATAAATTTCTCGGAAACTTACAACTTTGATCAAATTTTGAAGTGAAAAATACTCGACTGAAAAGGTTCGACTGATCAAAATGCAACAGAAAAAGTAGTCGAAAAATAAAAACGAGCACGCCAAGTTAAACTACGCAAACTGGAGATTAACAAGAATGACGTCTGCAAGCTCGATTTCAAAACTTTTCATCCGCTAATTTTATGTACATTTGAGAAACAGATTGAATGGTATCATATTCTTTGTTTTGATGTTTTCGTCAATTAGAGTGTATATGATTGTGTTTATTCGCTTATTTGTAATTTGCTTTTTGTTCAAATATTTGTGTGTTTGTAATTCATTTGCAATTTTATTTGTATGGTTTTCGCTCCGGCTTTTAGAATTATACAATTAAGACCACTCACTAATCAATAAAATTAGAATTTTGATCCATTATAGTATTCTTTTTTTAGCATTGCAAGTTGGTGTTTGTCATTTTATCTGATGTTGCTTGAATCACAAATCAGAATACTTAAATCAACGTGCCAAATAATTTGATTAGAATCATGTGCAATCTGTGACTCAAATCAAGACTTTTGAGAAAATTGTAATTTGTCTCTTGACGATTTGACTTGAATCATAAAATTAACTTGACTTGAATCACAACCTAACGTGACTTGAATCATGTTTAAAGCTTCACTACAATCATACCTCTCCATGAAATCTAGAATTGACCTCTGTTTAATTTGACTCGAATCATGAATTGAACATGATTTAAATCACAACACCTTGTGACTCGAATCGTGAATTCTTCTTGACTCGAATCATAGCAGTAAAAATCAAATTTTCCACCTTAAATTTAAATCGTTGTTTCTTCGATCTAAAACGAGGAAAAAAAAAATAGTGAAACAATGTGGATGAAATTCACTCCGGATTAGTTGTGATTAATAAATATAATTTTTTCAAGATACCATTTAATATAAGTAATTTGATCTATAAAATTCTAACCAAACTTTTAGAATATTTCAAAATTTTCATAAATAAAGTCATGAATATTCAACAGTTTCAAAAATAAAGTAATGAATATTCAACAATTTCGTAAATAAAATCATAGTTCATAAACACTTGAAATGATAACAATGATTTTAAATTGCGGTTGGATCGTGGACAGTGGCGGATACAGAAATATTTGGCTTTATATTCATATTTTCTAGGTACATAAGTAAGTCATTGCTTAAAACAACAACATAGGTAATCAACACCTAGAGTATATTTTTGAGGAACATAAGTCAATTCTTAAAACAACAACATAGGTAATCAACACCTAGAGTATCACAAAATCCACCAAATGAAAATCCCTTGCCCTTACAGTCTTGATCGCAGGTAGGAGAACAAAGTCCAGAACAACACTGTGCATCTGGCCACCCCGGGGCGCATGATTCATCTAAAATTATTGCTGGAGTCTCCAAACTAGTAACCAATCCTGAAATAATATAACATAACATATTTTCAATTTAAGTTACTAAATTGTTTATGAAATATACAACTCTAAAATATTAAAACAAAAACTTTCTCCTCACCTGAAAACAAGACCAAAGCAATGCATGAAACAAAGAGAAGATAAGATTGATAGTTGTTAAATGCCATTTTTTCTGTTGAATTTGTATATCTTATATTTTAGACTTATCTCATTTCCATTACATATATATAGACTTGGAAAATGTAGTATTTAGAATAATATTAATATTTGTATTGACTAAAGTTTTATAAAAATTTATAAAAGAAAAGTGTAAGGAATATCTTCTAAATATAATAACATTTCCTTTATTTCTTGTAAATAATTTACATTATATTTAACCAAAGAAAATATATTAATTTAAGCAAATGTTGATACAATTTTTTTTCATCAAATCAAATGTTAGTAATATTATTTTAACTAATAACATTAAAACTGATTTTCTATATTTTTTCTTATATTATTGCAAATACCCAAATCCGAATAGTTTCACCTTATTATTTATTTCTACTAATAAGTAAGACTAAAATAGATAAATTAGATATAATCGCTTCTCTTTATTGATTTAGAGATATACAATCATATTTATATTTAGATAAAATTTTAATTAAAATTAGAAATTTAATTTTGATGATTTTCAAATTAAATATGTCAGTGTCATTTATTTATAAGGTTGTCATATTGGTATACATATCTATTCATTGTTATAGAAAATAAAGATTTAAATTTGGTTGAGTGATTTGTTTTGGATATATTTTTTTCTTATTTGGCAAAATTTTCAAATTTGATTTCTATTTGAAATTTGAAATTGATTCATAAACATTTTGCACTTAAAATTATTTTGACAAATAAGCCATGTGAAGATTTGTTATAAACATTTAATTTGATTATTATATTATTATTATTTGAAAGATCAATTAGCTTAATATAGTACTTAATAGTGAATCTCAAAATATTGTGATCCGATTTTGATAAGTATTACATTAAGATTTCGACTCTTTAAATTTTAGAAAATTTGAATTCGAGATTTATTGTTTATTTATAAGCATATGGGAATTTTTAGGAAAATGTATTATTTAGAATAATTTTAATTTTAGACATATACCATGCTATGACTTAATTGATTGCGTTGACTGTATGATAATTTCTTAAAACCTATGATGAGAGAGAGAGAGACTTGGAAAATGTATTATTTAGAATAATGTTAATTTTAGACATATACCATGCTATGATTTAATTGATTGCGTTGACTGTATGATAATTTCTTAAAACCTATGATGAGAAGTGAGATAAGCCTAGGTCGTAATTAACTGAATAAATTAGAAAGATAACTTACGTTATGAAATGACTTAGGTGGAAATGCTTGGACACGAAGGTACCTCGGTGTGCATCTTGCACGAGTAGTTGCTTGAATTGAGAACTAATAGGCTTTGTATGAAACATGTTGTGATAGTATGAGAATTTTGATGAATGTGATCACCTAGTGATTGATGAGTGCAGTCACGTTGATGTTGTGACCTAGTCAAGTATTAAAAAAATAACCCTTGATCGTGCATAACCCAATTCATATGCTTATGTAAAGTAGAATTCATGATGTGGCACCAATTATTCGAGACTCATAAATGGGTTTGAGTCCCATAGAGGAGAGTTCTCATAAGTGGGTTCGAATCCCATAAAGACGTGGGCACCTAAGTGGGTTCGAGTCCTATACGGAAAAAGGTACTCTAAGTGGGTCTTATTGTCATACGAGTTACGGATCTTGATGTAGGTTCGAGTCCCATGGAAAACCCGAATCCACAAGAAAGTCGAATCATACAAAGATCTGTGACCATTGTCCATAGTTCTAGATGTAGGATTGGTCGAGGAAAGATGCTTTGTTGCAGTTCCGAATAATGATTTATTGAGTTAAGTAAACTTGAGTTACATGTTTCCATACAATGTGAATATCCTTTAGATGCTTAAGTCTTGATTTTTTTCTATAAGTGATATACAAGTAATGAGAGATAAAGACTTGAGTTAAGAATCATTGAGAAATTCCTTAGAGCCGAGTGAACCCGTAAGATATGGGAACTCACTGAAATTATCATATCACACCACTATTATTATTGTTTTTCAGGTGTTTATTTTCATGTTAGGGGAAGGAAGATATTGTCTGATGATGTTTCGAAGACTTTCATTACGTGATCTTCCACTGTGGATATTTGTGCAATGAGAATATTGTACATATATCTTATTTTTTGTTTATGAATTGTTGTATGTCATATGCCATACATTATATTTTACGTGATGGACATGTATCTAATGATGCCATTAGGCACTTGTATTGTATTTGTACCAATTAATATTACATTTAATGTATTTTCTAGATGTGTATTATATGGAGTGTTACAGTTGATCTAGGTTTTAAATGATTACTGATCCCAAATTTTGAAACCTAACTTAATTTTACTAATCAAAATTAGTAATACTTTAGGAATAGAGAATTACAATTTTGTGAAATGGGAACTAATGCAGGATAAAACCTTGTTTTAATTTTGAATTCACCTAAGGGATTAAGGGGTTGTTATTAAAAGAGAGTGTTACACACCATGGAATCGGGATTATCTAGTTTGTTAATTTATCGTAACACTAAGACAACACTTTAAGGAAATAAACACAATTATCAAAAATCGACAAATAAAAGATTCAAAAAAGGTCTGTTCATTTTATTTGTTCCAGTGAATAGAGGGGTCCCATGATATTTATAGTTCATCAAACCACACTAGGGTTCCATCTCTAGATTTATAATACGCCCATCAAAATGAAACGCCTACCCAAACACTCATTTTGCATGAAAATGTCAATGAACCTTGTTACCTCTATTTATAAAACATAATAGATAAATAAGAGGGTAACAAGTGAAGAAAAAAATGACTTTATTTCAAAAACTGTCAAAATGGATGAAAAAGAGGGGAAGGAGAAGAGGCATGAGACTCCAAGGGTTTCACCGCCTGAAAGGACAGTTTCCCTTATCTAACATTAGGACATCCATTAAGAAGGGGAGAAAATACAGAGTCCACCAATGAAAGTCAATACTCATGTAGTTTTGTCAGTTTTTTTTTTAAATAATATTAAGAGGGGTATTACATTGTTTGAAGATTAATTTTGGTATTATTTGAGACAAAGAAGAAAGATGTGAATTTTCAACACGTTTTACATTATCACATATGTTAAGTAATTTTATCATATCTAGAGCTTTGTAACTCTGATAGAGGTGATACCAACGGTAAAAGAAAGCTAAAAAAGAGATAGCTAAGAAAAAAATGTGGCACGATTTGGACAATTTTTATGCGTTTTATAAAAGGAAAAATATGCATAATATTTAGTATTCGAAGGTTTTTATAATAATTTGAGAGCCGAAAGAATTTAGGAGTAAGGATTGAAAGTTTTTTTTTCCGTTGAAGACTGATTTCTATCTCCAATTTCATGTATTTTTCTTCTAAGCTTATTGTTATAAATAATTTTATTATGAGTAACTAAGTTTTCTTAAATTAGGCCTTTTGAGATGACTTTATTTTGATCAATTTGAACCATGCAATTGCCTGAGTATTGTTTTATTAATTTGCAATTCTAGTATTATTCAGTTATATTTGTTCTTAATACTTTTTTCATGTTTACGAATGTACAAATTGATCTAGGTTTTCAATGATTACTTACCCTAACTTTTGAAACATGACTTAGTTTATCTTTTTAAAGTTAGTAATTATTTTAGGAGTAGAGAATTATAATCTTGTGATATAGGAATTAACACGTGATAAAATATGTTTTGATTTCAAATTCTTCTAAGGGGTTATGGTTTTTTATTAAAAGAGAGGGTTATACATCAAATAATTAGGTATAATTATTTTGTTAATTCATCTTAATACTATAAGAACACTTTAAAGAAATAGACGCAATTACAAACACAATTAGGATTGACAATGAACCGAACAAACTCGAATATAGTTCAGAACTCGATTTAACAATTAAACCGTTGAACTACATTCATGAAGCAAATGATCTGAATATGAATAAAAATTAAGTTCGTTAACTAAATGAGCTGAACTTGAACACATAGTTTGACTTGTTTGATTCATGAATCAACTCGATTATATATAAGAAAAATTACATTATTTTTAAGAGTATGTTTAAAGATGTACTGCAAACCTTAACCTTATATTTTCTTTCATTACTCTTAGACCCTATCTTGACTTGATAACTTGTCTTCTACTTTATCTCTTCCATGACTTGGTATGGATTATTATTATTTCATCCACCCTTTCATGACTTGATATGATTTGTTCATCCTCTGTCTGTTTTTCCATGACTTAATATGAACTACTTTTGGTATGAATTGTACCACTTTATCTCTTTCATGACTTGATATGAATTGTCTGTGTTCTATCTTTCTGTCCCATGAATTGATATGGATTGCTATTTGCTTTTACATTCTCCCATGAATTGATATGGATTGCTATTTGCTTTTACCTTCTCCCGTGACTTGATATGGATTGCTATTTGCTTTTACCTTCTCTCATGACTTGATATGGATTTCTATTATTTGTATATTCTTTCCGTGACTTTATATGAATTGTTATTGCTTCATTTATTTATTCCATGGCTTGATATGGGTTGAAATTGTTTACATTCGATTCGTTCTCCCATGACATGATATAGATTGCTACTATTTTTCCTTTCTATCATGACTTGATATGATATTGTGGTGTTTATTGTCCCATGACCTAATATGGGCTATCCTCCTTTTATCCCTTTTCCTTGTGTGGATAACATGTTCCCCATAGGATTCCTTTGGTTCATTCTTGATTAAGATTGAACAAAAGTAGACCTTAGGTATGTTAACCAAGCATGAAAACATTAGTTAGTCCCCTTGATCCTTAACCCTAGGTAAATCTTTGCATGATAATCTATTTAAATATTTTCCTTTTTATCCTAACTTTAGGACCACTATTGCATGCCAACATTAGGTTTATCTTTAGAATCCCTTTAGATTTCCATTTTTATTTTGCATTCATTCTAAAACAAAAACCATTTCTTAATCAAGATTCAAAAACATTCTGAATACAATTTAAACTTTTTCAACAATAAGGGAGAAGTACTCAGATGCCTCCTGCTTTGGGAGGATCATTTGATGTATTCTCTCAACAAAACTCTCAACCAATCAAGCTTATTTTTCCGCTTGGATTTTCTTATGAAATTTTCAATAAGGGTGATTATCCAAAAAAGCACCAACAAACCAAAAAAATTCAGAAGAACTAAGGTGCTATGATTCTTTTGATACTAGGCAATGGGTTGCAAAACCTAAGCGAGCGCAATAATAAAAAACTTTCTTTTGTTTACAATTCAATGTTTCCATGTATTTCCTTTTTAGTAGTGAGTCTTAGAATAAACACACCTTTTTGATTAGAACAACAAGAGTGAATCCTGTAGAATACTACAGACGTGAGGGGTGTTAATACCTTCCCTTTGCGTAATCGACTCTCTTACCCGTCTTTTGGTTGCGAGATCATCATATTCATCCTTCTTTAGGTTTATTCAATGTTTTCTTTCCCTCTTATGGGATAAATAACATTGGCAGCGACTCTGTTTTGTGTGTGTGTTTTTCGGGATCCGACATTTACCACTAGACCAAACTACACATTTGTTTAACTAGTTGCAACAAATATATATATATATATATATATATATATATATATATATATATATATATATATATATATATATATATATATATATATATTACATAACTATTATACAAATAGCTTATTAATTAGCTTAAATATTTAATATTTCAATAGTTTGTTTCAATTATTTAGTTTATTAAAAATTTAAATTAGTTTGAAATTTAAAATTTCATATTTCAACTATTAAACTATTTCAACTAATTAGTTTAAATATAAACTATTAATATTTAATATTTTAAATTTTATAATAATATTTTAAATAATAATTAAACTAATTAAAAAATTACATATTAATATTAATATAAAATATTAATATGAAATCAACTGCAACAATGAAATATTAATATGAAATCAACTCTAACAATGATTTATATTTAAACTATTGTAAGTACTCCAACAATGATTTATATTTAATAGTTTAGTTAGTTTAATTAGTATTTAAAATCTTAATATAAAATTTAAAATATTAAATATTAATAGTTTATATTTAAACTAATTAGTTGAAATAGTTTAATAGTTAAAATAGTTTAATAGTTGAAATATGAAAGATGAAATATTAATTTTTAAAGTAATTTTAAATTTATAATATTGAAATATTAAATAATTGAAATATTTAATAAATTAATTATTTAATAAACTAAATAATTGAAACAAACTATTAATATATTAATTAATTAAAATAATTAATAAACAATTTGTATACCAGTTATGTAATATATATATATATATATATATATATATATATATATATATATATATATATATATATATATATATATATATTTGTTGCAACTAGTTTAACAAATGTGTAGTTTGGCCTAGGGTAACATGCTTCCATGTAAATGCATTAGTGATAAGTTTGATTCCTCTTGGTACCATTTTTAAAACACTGCATTTTAGAATTTAACATCAAAACAAAAAACAATAATAACAAAAGTTTACGTGGAAATATTGGATATAAAAAAAATATAAAAAAAATATAAAAAGAAACAAAAGGTCTGCCACATCAGTGATGTTAATCTACTCAGCGGTTCCATGTGTGCACCGTTAGTCCAGTCAGCTTTTTTTAACATAATTTTAACTCTAGGGACTAACGCCAATAAAAAGTGAGATATAGGGACCCAGACAAAAAAAGACCAAATTCTACACCTCGCTAACTTATAGGGACTAACAGACAATTTAAGCCATTAATTTAATTAAAATTGTCCAAGATATTTAACCATAATATGCTCAAAACCAGTTTGTGCGTAATGACAACACGAGTAATCTCATACGCAAGATCATAACACGAAGAAAATATCATATCAATGTATTGAAATTTTGGCGGCATAGCGACACATAAAAGTCGAACCCACGGATTTAATCCAATTTAACGCAATGGAATCAAATAGCAACACCATTATTATATTTACAATATTTATAATTTACGAGGGTGTCATGATTAACGAGCCTAATGCATATAACAAAACCCAATACTTATCCTAAATTCAATTTTCTAATAATAATAATAATAAATAACCAAAAAGAATATTGCAAGGGGGAGCAGCGCCCCTACTTCGATTCCATATAGTCTCACTTTTTTTTAACAAAATTAACCATGACCAATGATATTATGACATGCGGCGTCAAAAAAATAAGAAGAAGAAAGAAACAAATTAAAGGCCAAAATGTTAGAACGTAGAAACAGAACAAAATCCAACCATTCTTCCTCACCTTTCTTCTTAATTTCAACACTTATTCCAAAAATAAAAACATACTCTAGGATCAAACCATTAGTTCTGGTCTCAAGCTCAATGTCAAATGAAAACAGTCATAAAATAGAAGGATTACCCAAATCATGGTGGACGGATCAGAGATTTATCATGAAGATATGTTGCTGTCGCAGTTCAGCCTTAATGTAATGAATCATTAACAACACTATATATCCATTTAGGCACCATCCTCTTAGAATCAAGCACCGCATACTGTTTCTCGATCTTAAACATATGATCTAACCAATCTGGCATAAATGGTTCTGTCCACGTACGCATAGTCTGAAAGTTCTAACGCCCAATTTACCAAATCGCCTCCAATATGTTACGAAGAAGCAAAATTACACAACAAACATATTAAGAATCAAAATAGAGGAACACACTAAATTCCATTCTAGTCCAATAATTCATCGAAGCAGCTCGTAGTTTATTCACTTTGTGTGGTTCGTTGAGTGACTCTGGGTTTGGAATGAAAGCTCTAAACATTATCGAAGGCTCTCAACGGAGGATTTATAGTGATTTTAGGGATCAGTGAGAGTAGCATATGGTGGTCTTTAAGGTGTTTATTGTTTCGAGTTATTAGGGGTTGCGAGTAGTGTCGGAGACGAAGGGAGTGGTGTTGTGCTTCAGGTGGTCGCGATTGCGATTTTCAGGGAGGAGAGGGAAGATCTCGTGGTGTCACAGTTGTTTCGGAGAGAGTGTTGAGGTTTGTATGAGAGTGAAACCGGCGGCGGAGAGATTGCGATAGATGATTAGTGCCGATTGTTATTGTTTGGATGTTTTCCGATGATGATGGTGAAAATCGGTAAGGTTGTGGTGGTGTAAGTGAGATTTAAAGATAGTGATGAGATTTGGCTAGAGGAAGGTTGAGGAGCGTGTTAGGGAAGAATTCACGCGTCAGAGAAAAATATGACCTTTTTTATTTTCTTATGATTTAGAGAAAGTGTTCTCTATTTCAGTCAGTGGAGAGAATTATCCGTTGGGAATTTTTAAGTAGTGGCTCGCGTGGCATGCGTTGAATGGAGGGAGGAAAACTTTCCGTTGAGAGAGAGTATCCAAGATAAAATTATTTTTGTCTTTATTCTCTCTTTGTTAGTTGGTGTGGGTGATTTATGAGTGGTCCAACCTTTATTCCTCCTTTTCATATTTATGGCTGAATTTTGAATGGAAGAGATAGAGATGTCGCGTGGCATTTGCTTATTGGAGGGATAAGTCATTTTTCTATTTTCCTTACTGCTGCTATGAGAGACGTTGGGGATACAATCCAAAACCAATATCATCTTTTTTCTTTCTTTTTATTAATTCATTTTAAATATATTTGATTGAACGATAAAAATGCACATGAATAATGTTTGCTAACCCTTGATTAAATAACTCTAATGGTCATGATTGAAATAAAGAAACACAAATTAATTTAGAATGTCAATGTTGCCCCTTCTAAAAGCTTTAAAAGATTTAAAATAAATTAAATAAATAAAATAAAATAGAATTCACATCCTTTAAAATTTATATGATAAAATCAAAATAAAGATATAGAAATTCTATTTAATTATTTTGAACAGTTTGAAAAAAGAATAAAAATAAAATGACTAAATAAGATAAAAATCAAGCGCAAAAGTGCTCGAAAAATTAAAATGAATGCACTAAAATGGTCAGCATGAAATAAATTTCTCGGAAACTTACAACTTTGATCAAATTTTGAAGTGAAAAATACTCGACTGAAAAGGTTCGACTGATCAAAATGCAACAGAAAAAGTAGTCGAAAAATAAAAACGAGCACGCCAAGTTAAACTACGCAAACTGGAGATTAACAAGAATGACGTCTGCAAGCTCGATTTCAAAACTTTTCATCCGCTAATTTTATGTACATTTGAGAAACAGATTGAATGGTATCATATTCTTTGTTTTGATGTTTTCGTCAATTAGAGTGTATATGATTGTGTTTATTCGCTTATTTGTAATTTGCTTTTTGTTCAAATATTTGTGTGTTTGTAATTCATTTGCAATTTTATTTGTATGGTTTTCGCTCCGGCTTTTAGAATTATACAATTAAGACCACTCACTAATCAATAAAATTAGAATTTTGATCCATTATAGTATTCTTTTTTTAGCATTGCAAGTTGGTGTTTGTCATTTTATCTGATGTTGCTTGAATCACAAATCAGAATACTTAAATCAACGTGCCAAATAATTTGATTAGAATCATGTGCAATCTGTGACTCAAATCAAGACTTTTGAGAAAATTGTAATTTGTCTCTTGACGATTTGACTTGAATCATAAAATTAACTTGACTTGAATCACAACCTAACGTGACTTGAATCATGTTTAAAGCTTCACTACAATCATACCTCTCCATGAAATCTAGAATTGACCTCTGTTTAATTTGACTCGAATCATGAATTGAACATGATTTAAATCACAACACCTTGTGACTCGAATCGTGAATTCTTCTTGACTCGAATCATAGCAGTAAAAATCAAATTTTCCACCTTAAATTTAAATCGTTGTTTCTTCGATCTAAAACGAGGAAAAAAAAAATAGTGAAACAATGTGGATGAAATTCACTCCGGATTAGTTGTGATTAATAAATATAATTTTTTCAAGATACCATTTAATATAAGTAATTTGATCTATAAAATTCTAACCAAACTTTTAGAATATTTCAAAATTTTCATAAATAAAGTCATGAATATTCAACAGTTTCAAAAATAAAGTAATGAATATTCAACAATTTCGTAAATAAAATCATAGTTCATAAACACTTGAAATGATAACAATGATTTTAAATTGCGGTTGGATCGTGGACAGTGGCGGATACAGAAATATTTGGCTTTATATTCATATTTTCTAGGTACATAAGTAAGTCATTGCTTAAAACAACAACATAGGTAATCAACACCTAGAGTATATTTTTGAGGAACATAAGTCAATTCTTAAAACAACAACATAGGTAATCAACACCTAGAGTATCACAAAATCCACCAAATGAAAATCCCTTGCCCTTACAGTCTTGATCGCAGGTAGGAGAACAAAGTCCAGAACAACACTGTGCATCTGGCCACCCCGGGGCGCATGATTCATCTAAAATTATTGCTGGAGTCTCCAAACTAGTAACCAATCCTGAAATAATATAACATAACATATTTTCAATTTAAGTTACTAAATTGTTTATGAAATATACAACTCTAAAATATTAAAACAAAAACTTTCTCCTCACCTGAAAACAAGACCAAAGCAATGCATGAAACAAAGAGAAGATAAGATTGATAGTTGTTAAATGCCATTTTTTCTGTTGAATTTGTATATCTTATATTTTAGACTTATCTCATTTCCATTACATATATATAGACTTGGAAAATGTAGTATTTAGAATAATATTAATATTTGTATTGACTAAAGTTTTATAAAAATTTATAAAAGAAAAGTGTAAGGAATATCTTCTAAATATAATAACATTTCCTTTATTTCTTGTAAATAATTTACATTATATTTAACCAAAGAAAATATATTAATTTAAGCAAATGTTGATACAATTTTTTTTCATCAAATCAAATGTTAGTAATATTATTTTAACTAATAACATTAAAACTGATTTTCTATATTTTTTCTTATATTATTGCAAATACCCAAATCCGAATAGTTTCACCTTATTATTTATTTCTACTAATAAGTAAGACTAAAATAGATAAATTAGATATAATCGCTTCTCTTTATTGATTTAGAGATATACAATCATATTTATATTTAGATAAAATTTTAATTAAAATTAGAAATTTAATTTTGATGATTTTCAAATTAAATATGTCAGTGTCATTTATTTATAAGGTTGTCATATTGTATACATATCTATTCATTGTTATAGAAAATAAAGATTTAAATTTGGTTGAGTGATTTGTTTTGGATATATTTTTTTCTTATTTGGCAAAATTTTCAAATTTGATTTCTATTTGAAATTTGAAATTGATTCATAAACATTTTGCACTTAAAATTATTTTGACAAATAAGCCATGTGAAGATTTGTTATATACATTTAATTTGATTATTATATTATTATTATTTGAAAGATCAATTAGCTTAATATAGTACTTAATAGTGAATCTCAAAATATTGTGATCCGATTTTGATAAGTATTACATTAAGATTTCGACTCTTTAAATTTTAGGAAATCTGAATTCGAGATTTATTGTTTATTTATAAGCATATGGGAATTTTTAGGAAAATGTATTATTTAGAATAATTTTAATTTTAGACATATACCATGCTTTGACTTAATTGATTGCGTTGACTGTATGATAATTTCTTAAAACCTATGATGAGAGAGAGAGACTTGGAAAATGTATTATTTAGAATGATGTTAATTTTAGACATATACCATGCTATGATTTACTTGATTGCGTTGACTGTATGATAATTTCTTAAAACCTATGATGAAAAGTGAGATAAGCCTAGGTTGTAATTAAGTGAATAAATTAGAAAGACAACTTACGTTATGAAATGACTTAGGTGGAAATGCTTGGACACGAAGGTACCTCGGTGTGCATCTTGCACGAGTAGTCGCTTGAATTGAGAACTAATAGGCTTTGTATGAAACACGTTGTGATAGTATGAGAATTTTGGTGAATGTGATCACCTAGTGATTGATGAGTGCAGTCACGTTGATGTTGTGACCTAGTCAAGTATTAAAAAAATAACCCTTGATCGTGCATAACCCAATTCATATGCTTATGTAAAGTAGAATTCATGATGTGGCACCAATTATTCGAGACTCATAAATGGGTTTGAGTCCCATAGAGGAGAGTTCTCATAAGTGGGTTCGAATCCCATAAAGACGTGGGCACCTAAGTGGGTTCGAGTCCTATACGGAAAAAGGTACTCTAAGTGGGTCTTATTGTCATACGAGTTACGGATCTTGATGTAGGTTCGAGTCCCATGGAAAACCCGAATCCACAAGAAAGTCGAATCATACAAAGATCTGTGACCATTGTCCATAGTTCTAGATGTAGGATTGGTCGAGGAAAGATGCTTTGTTGCAGTTCCGAATAATGATTTATTGAGTTAAGTAAACTTGAGTTACATGTTTCCATACAATGTGAATATCCTTTAGATGCTTAAGTCTTGATTTTTTCTATAACTGATATACAAGTAATGAGAGATAAAGACTTGAGTTAAGAATCATTGAGAAATTCCTTAGAGCCGAGTGAACCCGTAAGATATGGGAACTCACTGAAATTATCATATCACACCACTATTATTATTGTTTTTCAGGTGTTTATTTTCATGTTAGGGGAAGGAAGATATTGTCTGATGATGTTTCGAAGACTTTCATTACGTGATCTTCCACTGTGGATATTTGTGCAATGAGAATATTGTACATATATCTTATTTTTTGTTTATGAATTTTGTATGTCATATGCCATACATTATATTTTACGTGATGGACATGTATCTAATGATGCCATTAGGCACTTGTATTGTATTTGTACCAATTAATATTACATTTAATGTATTTTCTAGATGTGTATTATATGGAGTGTTACAGTTGATCTAGGTTTTAAATGATTACTGATCCCAAATTTTGAAACCTAACTTAATTTTACTAATCAAAATTAGTAATACTTTAGGAATAGAGAATTACAATTTTGTGAAATGGGAACTAATGCAGGATAAAACCTTGTTTTAATTTTGATTTCACCTAAGGGATTAAGGGGTTGTTATTAAAAGAGAGTGTTACACACCATGGAATCGGGTTTATCAAGTTTGTTAATTTATCGTAACACTAAGACAACACTTTAAGGAAATAAACACAATTATCAAAAATCGACAAAGAAAAGAATCAAAAAAGGTCTGTTCATTTTATTTGTTCCAGTGAATAGAGGGGTCCCATGATAGTTATAGTTCATCAAACCACACTAGGGTTCCATATCTAGATTTATAATACGCCCATCAAAATGAATCGCCTACCCAAACACTCATTTTGCATGAAAATGTCAATGAACCTTGTTACCTCTATTTATAAAACATAATAGATAATTAAGAGGGTAACACGTGAAGAAAAAAAATGACTTTATTTCAAAAATTTTCAAATGGATGAAAAAGAGGGGAAGGAGAAGAGGCATGAGACTCCAAGGGTTTCACCGCCTGAAAGGACAGTTTCCCTTATCTAACATTAGGACATCCATTAAGAAGGGGAGAAAATACAGAGTCCACCAATGAAAGTCAATACTCATGTAGTTTTGTCAGTTTTTTTTAATGTTTTAAATAATATTAAGAGGGGTATTACATTGTTTGAAGATTAATTTTGGTATTATTTGAGACAAAGAAGAAAGATGTGAATTTTCAACACGTTTTACATTATCACATATGTTAAGTAATTTTATCATATCTAGAGCTTTGTAACTCTGATAGAGGTGATACCAACGGTAAAAGAAAGCTAAAAAAAGAGATAGCTAAGAAAAAAATGTGGCACGATTTGGACAGTTTTTATGCCTTTTATAAAAGAAAAATATGCATAATATTTAGTATTCGAAGGTTTTTTATAATAATTTGAGAGCCGAAAGAATTAGGAGCAAGGATTGAAAGTTTTTTTTTTCCGTTGAAGACTGATTTCTATCTCCAATTTCATGTATTTTTCTTCTAAGCTTATTGTTATAAATAATTTTATTATGAGTAACTAAGTTTTCTTAAATTAGGCCTTTTGAGATGACTTTATTTTGATCAATTTGAACCATGCAATTGCCTGAGTATTGTTTTATTAATTTGCAATTCTAGTATTATTCAGTTATATTTGTTCTTAATGCTTTTTTCATGTTTACGAATGTACAAATTGATCTAGGTTTTCAATGATTACTCACCCTAACTTTTGAAACATGACTTAGTTTATCTTTTTAAAGTTAGTAATTATTTTAAGAATAGAGAATTATAATCTTGTGATATAGGAATTAACACGTGATAAAATATGTTTTGATTTCAAATTCTTCTAAGGGGTTATGGTTTTTTATTAAAAGAGAGGGTTATACATCAAATAATTAGGTATAACAATTTTGTTAATTCATCTTAATACTCTAAGAACACTTTAAAGAAATAGACGCAATTACAAACACAATTAGGTGTGACAATGAACCGAACAAACTCGAATACAGTTCAGAACTCGATTTAACAATTAAACCGTTGAACTACGTTCATGAAGCAAATGAGCTGAATATGAATAAAAATTAAGTTCGTTAACTAAATGAGCTGAACTTGAACTATACATAGTTTGACTTGTTTGATTCATGAATCAACTCGATTATATATAAGAAAAATTACATTATTTTTAAGAGTATGATTAAAGCTGTACTGCAAATCTTAACCTTATATTTTCTTTCATTACTCTTAGACCCTATCTTGACTTGATAACTTGTCTTCTGCTTTATCTCTTCCATGACTTGATATGGATTATTATTATTTCATCCACCCTTTCATGACTTGATATGATTTGTTCATCCTCTGTTTGTTTTTCCATGACTTAATATGAACTACTTTTGGTATGAATTGTACCACTTTATCTCTTTCATGACTTGATATGAATTGTCTGTGTTCTATCTTTCTGTCCCATGAATTGATATGGATTGCTATTTGCTTTTACATTCTCCCATGAATTGATATGGATTGCTATTTGCTTTTACCTTCTCCGTGACTTGAATATGGATGCTATTTGCTTTTACCTTCTCTCATGACTTGTATGGATTTCTATTATTTGTATATTCTTGACTGGATGAGGTTTTTTTCTATGTAAATTTCTTGATTTTTTGATACCTGGCTATGGAGTTATGAATTTTTGAACTTAGGTGTGACAATTGGTGTCACACCTCTTGATGCCAATTTGTTGGATTTTTTAGTATGACCTATCCTTGTTAGAATTGATTGAAATTTGGTATAGATGCTCATTAACATGTTAGGTTCCGTGACTTTTTGTAGAATTGTTATTGCTTGTCATTATTTATTCCATGGCTTGATAGGGTTGAAATTGTTTTACATTCGATTCGGTCTCCCATGACATGATATAGATTGCTACATTTTTCTTCTATCATGACTTGATATGATATTGTGGGTGTTTATTGTCCCATGACCCAATATGGGCTATCCTCCTTTTATCCCCTTTCCTTGTGTGGATAACATGTTCCCCCTGAAGTTAGGATTCCTTTGTTTCATCTTGATGTTGTTTTTAAGATTAACAAAAGTAACCTTAGGTATGTAACCAAGCATGAAAACATTAGCTTGTTGAATGTCCTCTGTTTAGGATATAATTTTTGTGGAATTTTCCATGCTGTTTTGGTATTCTTTTGGATTTGATCTTGCTGGTTGCTTTTATATGATCCATGTTTGCCTCTTTTGTCTTACATTGTGTATAGAATAAAATGTGTACATAGTTTGGATATGGGACCAATTAGTCCCCTTGATCTTAACCTAGGGTAAATCTTTGCATGATAATCTATTTAATATTTTCCTTTTTATCCTAACTTTAGGACCACTATTGCATGCCAACATTAGGTTTATCTTTAGAATCCCTTTAGATTTCCATTTTTATTTTGCATTCATTCTAAAACAATGGGGCTGTTTTGTAGGATGTTGATCCACATGGACTTATGCTATGCACACCATTGTTTGATTATGATTGTACACTGTTGATCATTATATTGTTGTCTGTTTGTGAAAGTAGATGCTGATTCTGTTTGACTTTTGTACAGGTACACTTAGTTGCTCAGTTCTCTTAAGAACTTGCATTGCTTTGCTTATAAGCAATTGGCATTGAGGTATAGAGCCTTCTTCTTCATGTAGTCTGGAGACCCGGCTGTTACCGGGCCGGGCAAACCATTTCTTAAATCAAGATTCAAAAACATTCTGAATACAATTTAAACTTTTTCAACAATAAGGGAGAAGTACTTTACATAAGGCAATTGGTGGAAGGTAGGGATAAGCAATCTATCCCCCACTATTCAGTGAGTCTTCTCCTTGCTCCCATTACATGGTTGTAGCATTGAGATCCAAGCCCAAGATCTTGTACATTGTACAGTCGAGTCTATGTCCTGAGCGTAGAAGGGTCCCCCCATTCTGGACCCACGCTCCCTTGTCTGATGCTCTCTCTGACTTGAGATAGAAGCAATGAGGCACACCCCTCATCACCTTTCATCTGGCTTCACCTTAGCCCCTCAATGGCAAGGTTAAGAGCTAACCTGACCCCGATACAGATGCCTCCTGCTTTGGGAGGATCATTTGATGTATTCTTCAACAAAACTCTCAACCAATCAAGCTTATTTTTCCGCTTGGATTTTCTTATGAAATTTTCAATAAGGGTGATTATCCCCTAGGTTTGCTAGACTCCGCGTAGTCTCGTTTGCATGTCAATTAAGGTAGCACGGTTCCTTCGTATAGGACTTCCTTTCTTGCTTGAGCTTTCCTAAAACACAAACAAACATTATCCCCTCTTAAGGATACGTCAACTCCTTCTACTACAGGTGAGTAAGTCTCCAAAGGTCGAGCATCAGGTAGATTGCGTAGTGACGTCGTCCACTTAAAAAAGCACCACAAACCAAAAAAATTCAGAAGAACTAAGGTGCTATGATTCTTTTCCAAAGGAGATACTAGGCAATGGGTTGCGAAACCTAAGCGAGCGCAATATGTCGTTTCCCCAGTCCGATACTTTCTTTGTGTTTATGCTTGATAGACTAAGTAGGCCCAGGATGCGATATCCTGCCGAGTCAATTCAATGTTTCCATGTATTTCCTTCAGCCAGTAGTGAGTCTTAGAATAAACACACCTTTTTGATTAGAACAACAAGAGTGAATCCTGTAGAATACTACAGACGCGAGGGGTGTTAATACCTTCCCTTTGCGTAATCGACTCTCTACCCGTCTTTTGGTTGCGAGACCATGTCCTTCTTTAGGTTTATTCAATGTTTTCTTTCCCTCTTATGGGATAAATAACATTGGCAGCGACTCTGTTTTTGTGGGTTTCCCGCCGGTTTTTCGGGATCCGACATTTACCACTAGACCAAACTACACATTTGCTAGTTGTATATATATATATATATATCCTGTGCTGGTCCTTCTTCCCTGAGCGAGTCTCTCCTAGCGCTCTCTAGGTTAGGGTTTTGGTTGCTATCTGCTGTTATTTATTGCATTCATTTCATTTATTGTTTGCATTTATTGTTTGCATTTATGTTCGCATGCATCATACTATCATTGAGTTGTTCTCTGTGCAGGTGGTTCCTCTGTTTGGGGTGGGTGTTCTGAGTGGGGCTAAAACCCAGGCCCGAGTATACACCTAGGATTAGTGTGGTCTCATGTTGCCTCCTTCATGTTAGGTCAACATGTGCCTGGCAACATTTGATAGTGCTTGCCTCTGTGGGTATTCCACTTTGGTTGAGTTACTTCATCTGAACTGTTGACTCTGGTGACCGTTCTTTCCCGGATTCTTGGTTGAGACGATCTTAAGGGAGCTACAATGGCACACCCGAAAGGGCAAACCCATTGAGTATCTTTGCCCGATTGTCGAGACTATTATCCGCCTTAGGATGACCTGATTAGAATTTACCTGTGAGGGGAGGGTGATTCTTACAGATGCATGTTCTGATGGTGACTTTGATGGTGACTTTTGGTTTCGTTGATCAGAGTCATATTTATAAGTCGGATTTATGGATCTCTATTTTTGGACGCCGGAGGTTTGACCTTGGCCAGTATCAGAGGGTTCCGTTTATTTCGGATCCCTGGGCTGAGTTTGAGGTTGCACAGATGTAGGTTTGGTTCTTCAGATTGGGCTCAGATGACAGTTGACCAGTTGACTTTGGGGTTTCAGATGGTTGTGATCAGAGTTCGAGCCGAAGCTTCGATCCTGTGTTCAGAGATTGCACAGCTTGCCGGTCGTGTCTGCATCATGTGCATCATAGCATGTTTATTTTTCAAAAGAAATGCAATAAAAAATGAAAAAAGAAAAAAAAACTAATCCCTGCATGCATATCCTTTCTCAGGTACATTCCAGAGCCTGTTCACTGATGGATCCGGGTGCTCATTTACAGATGAAATTGTTGGTTTCACTCGGTACTCATTGCTCTTGTATACTGTGCCGTTGCTGCAGATTGCTTTTTTTTTTTTTTTTTTTCGAAGATGAATCAGGCTCTTTGAAGGCCTGAGAAATGATCATTATCATGTGCATCATAGGCATTAGCATCATAATCATAACATGTTGCATAACAGGTGTTCTAGTTCGGACTTCTCACTCTGGCTCCTGTCTGAGACAGGATTGTTGATCATCGTCCGTACCTCAACCAGATCGAATCATCAGAGGAGTATGGATCAGGTTCAGACTGAGTTGGCTGAGATAAGGGCAAACATGGCCCAGTTCATGACCATGATGCAAGGGGTCGTTCAGGGGCAAGAGGAGCTACGAGCCTTAGCCCAGAGACAGGAAGCCATGATTCTGCCACCCAATCGTGCTTCACCAGAGGGGGTCCCCGTTAATGATCAAATTGCTGCTGTCACTATTCCCGTCAGCAACTACGACGTGGATGATGATTTGAGGGGTATCATAATCAATGGACAACCTCTTGCTACAGAGACTGTTAATGTCAGAGCAACCCGTACTCCGGTTCGCCATCGTGGCTCTTCAAGTTCGTTGAATTCTAAGAAGTCATTCTCTGGGGCACCCAAAAAGGGAGAGAGTGAAGCAAATGATGTGCACCGGCGAGGGAGTGCGAACAGAGGACAATATCGTCAAGCTGCCGCTGTGACTATTCCAGCAACCCAACAGCAACAGGGAAGGCCAACTCAGCGGTATCAACATCAGCAACATCGTCCACAACAGCAGGCTTACCAGCCTCCCTATGATAATCAAGTCGGTATAAGTAATGAGAGGAAGAGGGTCATTTTTGATCCGATCCCTATGTCTTACGCAGAGCTGTATCCCTCGTTGATAGAGCGGAACTTGATTACTCCCAGAGACCCTCCGGCTATACCCGTCAACCCTCGGTGGTGGTATAGGCCTGAGCAGCATTGTGTGTATCATTCGGGTGCTCCTGGTCATGATGTGGATAGTTGCTTTCAGTTGAAAATGAAGGTTCAAGACCTCGGGCAGTCAGGTATCCCGTGTTAATCAAGCTTGAAGATAACAAATCGCGGGTTGGCGTTGGCTTTTCTCCTGAGGTCTTCAACAAAGAGGGTTGATCAAAAGCAGAAGCTACTAATGCAAGAGATTCTGACAGTTGTTATCCCTGGTGGGATCTATCACAATTGGGTCACTGTGGGCGTTCCTACAGTTGTTCATAAGTCAGAGTAATAATCACTTTGTTTAAAAACCCTTCTCCCATGCCAAAAGGAGAAGTGATGATTTTGCTGGCAACATTTTGTGCAATGATATTTTCATTCAAGTAAATGTATGTTAAACATTTGTTTTTCCAATTGTTTTCCCTTTTCGCTTTTTGCATGAAATTGGTGATCACAAAAAACCCTAAAAACAGGAATAAAAGCAATCTTTTCATCTGCATAACGATTGTCTTGTTTGTTTTCCAAAAAGTTTTTCATATCGAAATCATTATGCAGGTTGTTTCTCAAACCCATTGAACATAGTGATCGGACGTCATCTCCCAATTTTGAATTCCCTGTATTCGAAGTAGAAGAAGATGATGTTGAAGGGATTCCTGACGAGATTTCCCGACTTCTTGAGCAAGAAAAGAAGATCACTCAGCCGCATCTCGAGAATCAGCAGAACAGCCAACTGGGGCATCAAAAAAAAAAATCAATCAAAAAAAAAAAAAAACAAAGAAAGAAAGGGTGCAAAAGAAATCAAAAGCAAAATCAAAAGAAAAAACAAAGGAAAAATAGCACCCTCAAAGTCCCAAGTTAACTGATGCTGAATTCGATCGAAAAGAAGAGATTAACTGCCAGGTGTCATGGTCAGTTATATCAGCAGAGAGTGACGAAAGCATTCGACTAGAAGGTCGAGTCTCGAGTTCTGAGAAAATGACCTTGTGCTCAAGAAAGTCTTGTCTTTCGTGCCCGATTCCAGGGGCAAGTGGACTCCAAGCTATGAACGTCCATATGTTTTCAAGAGAGCCTTTTCAGGCGGTGCTTTGACACTTACAGCAATGGATGAAGAAGTTCACTCGTCCTGTGAATCCAGATGCAGTCAAGAAATACTTAGCCTAAACGAAAAAAAGCAAAACAGCTCGCTAAGTTGAACACCCCAAAGGGTAACTTAGGCAAAAAGGAGCGTCTCGGTGGATTGAAAACCCGAAAGGGCGATCCAGGCAAAAGTTAGAGACATTGAAAAAAGAATTTGCATCCCGCTAGATTAAACACCTCACACTGGGGCAATCTAGGCAAAAGTTAGGGATCTGGCAAGTAACTGCATCTTGACAAGACCGTGTTCTATATCTGTCATCCGCCAGGAATTCTCTATGCGTCGTCGACCGAAGCTCCGAATACATCGAGATTCAGAATGGTAGAGGAAAGGTCATTATGTTCAATGTAGCCCTCTCCAATATATATCACCGATTTCAAACTTGTACAGATCTATGGAGTCTCGCTCTTTGCAGACTACCATTCCATCACATCGATTTGAGCTTTTACTCCATTATTTGCACTCTTATTTGTTTCAACTCAACAAATGTTTTGCATGTTTTAATTGATAAAGTATCATTGTTTTCAAAATAACAAATTTTTCACAAAATTGTTCTTAAACAAAGTGAACATTCACAATGATGAAAGGATACCTAGGAGACCCGCAGTGCTCTCCCAAGGGTGGTATGATTACCGACGGGTAAGACAGTCGTTCGTATCTCGAGCATAACTGTATCTTTGTCCTGTAGAACCTTTTCATGGTCTCTCCTCAGCGAGGTTGCTCAGTGCAGTGTTGGTTGAAGTTGTTCATCTTCACGTCCCCGACAGTGCAACATGTTTTCTCCAAGTCTCTGTTAGCCCTATGGTGGGGCATCCCTAATAGAGTGCTGTTTGAGCCCTATCGTGGGGCATCCCCAGCAAGGTTGTTGTTTTGGACATTATTGTGGGCCAGTTCTCGAGCAGTAGGTGTACTGAAGACTTCAATTTTCGTCTCTCCAGCAGAGCAGTCTTCTCCTCTCCCTGGCACGGATGCTTTTCTGCAACGATTCGGTATTTGGAGGATTGACGTCTCAGTATTCCGTCGTTTTCTCAGCATGAGTGAGAAGTCAGTGCTCTCCCTACAGAGTTTTCATCAAGCAGATTTCCTCAGCAGAGTCTCCCCACAGAGTGGAGTATTTGATCAGTGGGCTCCCTAGCGGGGTTTTCATTCACTTTGCATTTTGCATGTAGTGATCATTGCATCCTCAAGTCGCGTAGCATTTCCATTCATGATGGAGCATTACGCCATAGAAAAATTCAAACATATGCATTCATGTGTTAACCCGATCATACCGTCTCCCCGGCAGAGGCAGCTTCTTGTTCGACCTGTACAGCGCTTTCGCTACAGTTGCTCCTGACGGCACTCAGGATTGATCCCCCCAGAGAGGTTTATTTCCTCATCCGTCGGTGAAAGAAAAACCTAGTTCTACCCAGTGGTCTCCTAGTAGATGTGGGTGTGTCTGATCTCTCCATGTAGAGTCTACCCCTTAAGCAGAAAGTGTCCATCCTTTCCTGCCATTTCCCCACTGAGATACCTCCTCGTGGATGACGGTTGCTTCCGTTCCCTCCCTAATGGGATGGGTTTTCCCTATTGAGTTCTTTCCTCATTAGGATGAGTCTTGATTCAGTCTGCCTTTTTGGATCGATCCTAAATTGGCTCCCCGTTGACTGTTTCTTGTACTTCCCTGGGGCATAAATGAATAGTTGCTCACTAACCGGCACTCATTCATCTTATCCTCAGCGGAATTTGTTGGCCTCTACCTACAAACCGGTAGTTGTAAGTCCTATCTTTGTGGTTTTCTACCCAACCGGTAGTTGTAAAATCCCACTTTCATCCCCTCACAGAGGTAACCTTTGTGGTTCATTCTGTCGGTTGGCTTCTACCTACAACCCGGTAGTTGTAAGTCCTATCTTTGTGGTTTTCTACCTATTAGCTGGTAGTTGTAAAATCCCACTTCATCCCCTTGGTGGAGTTAACCCTGTGTGCTCATCTTATCGATGACTGGTTACTTTTCCGTGGTTTTCTGCCTACTAACCGGTAGATGTAATCCCCTCTTTGCAGTTATCAGTACCCAGTTTGCGGTATTGATATTCTTTTCCCCTCTGGATACTCGCCTTGATCAAGCAGTATTGTCCCCAGTGGGTCTCTCCTTCCTTTAGGATATTTGCTCCGAGTTAGCAACTTTATCCTCTTTTGATTGGTCATCTTTTGCATACCTGGTCCTGGTACCCGATGCCTTTCTTTTCGGTCGTTTATCCATTTAACAACCTGCAATCCGGTTATGGGTACTCTGCCATGCGAGTGTATTATCTACGTTTCGACGGCTATAGATGATATATCTCATGCACTCTCTGGTCAGTCTCTTGATTGCTTTCTCCAGCAGAGTAAGATTCGTATTCCTCGTGGAATCGAATGTCCATCCTTTAACAAGTTTGCCTTTGCTCTCTTCAGGATGATGTCGGTTGATTTATCCATTTAACAACCAATCCGGTTATGGATAATCTTCCATGCGAGTATGTTATCTACGTTTTGACGGCTATAGGTGATATGTCTCATGCGCTCTTGGGTCGAAGTCGTCCTCCCCAGTCGAGTAAGATTCGTATTCCTTGTGGAATTGAATGTCCATCCTCTAACAAGACTGCTTTTCTAGCCCTCTTCAGGATGTTGAGTGTTTTGGACCACAAACCAATTCACGTTTGGTCGGTCACCCGTGTCATACCTACAACCCGGTATCCGTGGTGTTCCTTCCTGTTTGCTCGCTGTAGTGACCTTGTTCCCCAGTGAGGTCCCCTGCAAGTGTTCAGCCTTGCCCTGTCATCTTGTAGATGTCAGTATCCCGTTAGCACCCGCGTGTGTTATTTCTTTGGTGTCGGTAAACACCATCTTTCGGTGATTTCCCAGTCATGCGTAGTGTCTGGTCTTCTTTGGCGTCGGTAAACACCATCTTTCGGTGCTTTCCCAGTCATGCGTAGTGTCTGGTCTTCTTTTGATGTCGGTAAACATCATCTTTCGATGTTCGTAATGTCGTCTTTCTTCCCTAGTGAAGTTCCTCCTCTCCGTTGGTGTCGATAAACGTCGAGTTTTTCCCAATTATCCGTTGATGATTTGGTTGTGTTCACTCTTCCCTAGAGATTCCTCCTCTCCGTTGGTGTCGATAAACGTCGAGTTTTTCCCGATCATCCGTTGATGATTTGGTTGTGTTCACTCTCCCTAGAAGAGTCCTCCTCTCCGTTGGTGTCGATAAACGTCGAGTTTTTCCCGATTATCCGTTGATGATTTGGTTGTGTTCACTCTCCCCAGAAGAGATTCCTCCTCTCCGTTGGTGTCGATAAACGTCGAGTTTTTCCCGATCATCCGTTGATGATTTGGTTGTGTTCACTCTCCCTAGAAGAGTCCTCCTCTCCGTTGGTGTCGATAAACGTCGAGTTTTTCCCGATCATCCGTTGATGATTTGGTTGTGTTCACTCTCCCCAGAAGAGATTCCTCCTCTCCGTTGGTGTCGATAAACGTCGAGTTTTTCCCGATCATCCGTTGATGATTTGGTTGTGTTCACTCTCCCTAGAAGAGTCCTCCTCTCCGTTGGTGTCGATAAACGTCGAGTTTTTCCCGATCATCCGTTGATGATTTGGTTGTGTTCACTCTCCCCAGAAGAGATTCCTCCTCTCCGTTGGTGTCGATAAACGTCGAGTTTTTCCTATGCGTCCGTTGGCGTATAGTTGATATCTTTCCCCACAGGGTCGTCCCCAGAAGTTCCTCCTCTCCGTTGGTGTCGATAAACGTCGAGTTTTTCCTGTGCGTCCTATGACGTATAGTTGATTGTTCCCCGCAGATCATTTGGTAATACCAGATGATTCCCCTCAGAATATTCCTCCTCTCCGTTGGTGTCGATAAACGTCGAGTTTTTCCTATTCGTCCTATGACGTCTAGTTGTACCTTTCCCCAAGTGGATTTACCTCCCCGTTGGTTTCGATAAACGTTGTGTTTTTCTCATTCGTCCATGAACGTCTGATTGTATACCCCATTCCCAGTCATTCATTAATGTCTGGTTGATTCCCAGCCAGAATTCCCAGTAGACGTCCTATTCGGTTTCCGGTTGTGGTGCCTTTCCCTCGTGAAGTGGCTTTCTCCTTCTCCCTTTCGTCCTATGACGTCTTGGCTGAGTTTCCTCCTTCTCCGTTGGTGTCGATAAACGTTGAGTCTCCCTTTCGTCCTATGACGTCTTGGCTGAGTTTCCTCCTTCTCCGTTGGTGTCGATAAACGTTGAGTCTCCCTTTCGTCCTATGACGTCTTGGCTGAGTTTCCTCCTTCTCCGTTGGTGTCGATAAACGTTGAGTCTCCCTTTCGTCCTATGACGTCTTGGCTGAGTTTTCTCCTTCTCCGTTGGTGTCGATAAACGTCGAGCTTCTCCCTTTCGTCCTATGACGTCTGGTCGAGTCTTCCCATTCATCCTATGATGTCTGGTTACCTCTCCGTTGGTCTTGGTAAACGCTGAGTTTTTCCCCATTACGTCCGCTGACGTATGGTTGTATCTCTCTTCCCATTCATCCTATGATGTTTGGCTACCTCTCCGTTGGTCTTGGTAAACGTTGAGTTTTTCCCCATTACGTCCGCTGACGTATGGTTGTATCCTTTCCTGGTTATCCCCAGTAGAGTTGATTTACCTCTCCGTTGGTCTTGGTAAACGTTGAGTTTTTCCCATTCCGTCCGCTGACGTATGGTTGTATATCTCTTTCCATTCATCCGATGATGATTGGTTACCTCTCCGTTGGTCTCGGTAAACGTTGAGTTTTTCCTAGTTGTCCGTTGGCGTCTAGTTGAGATGATTTCTGTAACACCCTTCTAAAATACCCCAAATATTTCAATTAAAATAGCAACATATCAATCAGAGTAATTATGCCCCGAAGGGTGTCACACAATCATTTCACAACCATCATCAGAATATCCTGTCATGCTCATTTATTTAATCCAAATTATAAAGTATCTGCATAATACGCAGCGGATAAAATCAATTCAATTATTCACATCATGTAACATATTACATGCAAAATGGTTCACAACCAATCAATAAAATATTCAAACATCCCTTCCCGATGTTACATCTATCAGAGCATGACCCACTAGGAGACTACACTAGACTCCAAGCACTAGCTCCTATTCAACTCACTGCTCGTTACCTGAAAAATAGGTGTAAGGGTGAGTTCCTCAATCAATATAATAAGCATTATACAACATTATGTAATGTTAAGTAACTAACGCATCAAATCACTCTAACCAGACTACACACTCAATAACGGCAGTATCAATTCAAACATCATATTCAATACCAATACAACTCATATTCATACTCAATATCAATACAAACACACGTATAATATTGGAATACATCCATTCATATTATACGCCATACACATATTATGCAATGAGACTCCATGCATGCGGTACCGACTATTTGTGAACATATAGTTCACCTCACCGTCCAAATCCAGGCACGGCTACCAAGTCCAACTAGTCCCACTCATTTGAGACCTAGTGACTCACTCACTAATTCCTCACCACGGGAATTAGCTACCACCCCTCAAGGGCTATGCTATGCACGCTAATTCACCTAGCATGCAAACATCGACAACAATCCATAATGACTAACTCACTAATTCCTCACAATGGGAATTAGCTACCACCATAAAGGCCACAATATGCATGCTAATCACCTAGCCATGCTACATCATCAACAACAATTCAAGAATAGACATATGCTCACACTCTAAGCCATAAAACAATCTATTCACAAGTGCACACATAACTGATACATTCACAGCATCATGCATACCATCACACATCATCAGCATATTATCACATAAGCATATCATATCATGCCACATAATCAAAAACAGTATTAGCACACTCTACTAATGCCTATACTACTCAAGACCCAACAAAACAACAACAACATTACCACGATATCACATCTGGGAGTTTAAAACGCGAAATCTACCCTTCAAACTGATATGGCGAACGCCATTAGGCTAATGGCGAACGCCATTAGCGTTACACGCTCTCATTCTGGAAAAACTGTCTGTCAAACTGATATGGCGAACGCCATTAGGCTAATGGCGAACGCCATTAGCGTTAAACGCTCTTATTCTGAAAAAAAACCCAAACGGCGAACGCCGAAGGCATAATGGCGAACGTCATTTGGCTGTTATGTGCATAGATGTTAAATTTCTACGAATTCCCTTTCAATTATCATCCAATTTCATTCATCCACTATTTCACAATTTCATCATACATCAATCTAATCAGAGATAAAACAATGGTTATCACTACCCAGTACATATTATCATATAATACCCTTAAACCGATGATAAACCCCCCTTACCTGAGTTAATCCGGCAAATCTCAAGCTTCAAGCTCTTCTCTTCTCCAACCTTCTTCCTCTTGCTCTGCCTTTGCCCTTTTCCTCTTTCACGATCGCTTCTCTGTTTTTCACGTAAAAACCTTTTTACTCCAAAATGGGACTTTTTCCTTAATTCCAACTTATATATATTTTCCAATAAATAATTATCCCAATAATTATTATTCCAAAATAATAGTAATAATAATCCCAAATTCCAATTATTCAATTAAATTAATAAAAAAAATATTAATTTAAATTAAATAATTATCTTATTTAATTGGGGTGTTACAACTCTCCCCCACTAAAAGAGTTTTCGTCCTCGAAAACATACCTCAAGCGAACAACTCCGGATAAGACTCCTTCATCTGACTCTCAAGTTCCCAGGTCACATTGCCACCTGCTGGTCCTCCCCAAGCTACCTTCACCAATGCACTCTCTTTACCCCGCAACTGCTTCAACTCTCGATCCTCGATCCTCATAGGTGATGCTTCAACAGTCAGGTCATCTCTCACCTGTACATCATCTATTTGGACTACATGCGACGGATCATGAATGTATCTCCTCAACTGAGACACATGAAAAACATCATGCAAATTCGCAAGCGACGGCGGTAAAGCGATACGATAGGCTACCTCTCCTATCCTTTCTAAAATCTGATAGGGACCAATAAATCGAGGTGTCAACTTCTTTGACTTCAAAGCTCGACCAACACCAGTTATCGGAGTAACACGAAGAAACACATGATCTCCCTCTTGGAACTCAAGTGCCTTCCTCCTCTTATCATGATAACTCTTCAGTCGACTCTGAGCAATTCTCATCTTCTCCTGAATCATCTTAATCTTGTCCGTAGTTTGTTGAACAATCTCCGGTCCAACCACAGCACTCTCACCGGACTCATACCAACATAAAGGTGTCCGACATCTCCTACCATACAAAGCTTCAAACGGTGCCATACCAATACTCGAATGAAAACTATTGTTGTAGGTAAACTCAATCAACGGTAAATAACAATCCCACGCACCTCTCTTTTCTAAAACACAAGCTCTCAGAAGATCCTCTAGTGACTGAATCGTCCTCTCAGTCTGACCATCAGTCTACGGATGATATGCAGAACTCAATCTCAGCTTAGTTCCCAAAGCCTTCTGCAAACCTTCCCAAAACTTCGATGTAAATCTAGGATCTCTGTCCGAAACAATACTCGACGGAATACCATGCAAACTTACAATCTTCTCAATATACAACTCGGCTAATCTCTCTAACGGATAATCCATTCTAATCGGAATGAAATGAGCCGATTTCGTCAATCTATCAACAATCACCCAAATAGCTTCAAAATTCTTATTTGTCCTCGGCAAACCAGAAACAAAATCCATACTGATACTATCCCACTTCCACTCTGGAATAGCCAACGGTTGCATTAGCCCAGACGGCTTCTGATGCTCAATCTTTGACTTCTGACAAGTCAAACAAGAATAAACAAAACTCGCAATTTCTCTTTTCATTCCCGGCCACCAAAATAACTTTTTCAAATCATGATACATCTTCGTAGCTCCAGGATGAATACTCAAACCACTACAATGTCCTTCCTCAAGAATACTCTTCTTAAATTCGATAACATCCGGAATACACACCCGATTACTAAATTTCAAAACACCATTCTCATCAATTCTGAATTCACCACCTTGACCTTGATTCACTAGAGTCAACTTATCAACCAAAAGCACATCGGATTTCTGACCCTTTCTAATCTCATCCAGAATACCACTCGTTAACTTCAACATTCCCAATTTAACACTATTGTGAGTACTCTCACACACCAAACTCAAGTCTCTATACTGCTCAATTAAATCCAATTCCTTAACCATTAACATAGACATATTCAATGATTTCCGACTCAACGCATCAGCCACTACGTTTTCTTTACCCGGATGATAGTTCAAACCAAAGTCATAATCCTCCAGAACTCCAACCATCTCCTCTGTCTCATATTCAGCTCTTTCTGATCAAACAAATACTTTAAACTTTTATGGTCACTGAAAACCTCGAATCTTGACCCGTACAAGTAATGCCTCCACAACTTCAGAACAAAAGCCACAGCTGCCAACTCTAAATCGTGCGTCGGATAGTTCCTCTCATGAACCCTCAGTTGTCTCGAAGCATAAGCTATAACCTGCTTATTCTGCATCAACACACCACCCAAACCCAACAATGACGCATCACAGAAACCTCAATGGTTCCGACGGACTCGGTAATATCAGAATAGGAGCAGTAGTCAACCTTCTCTTTAACTCTTGGAAACCTTCTTCACATTTGAGTCCCAAACAAACGCTTGCCCCTTTCTAGTCAACATTGTCAACGGTAACGCCAACTTAGAAAATCCCTCAATGAACTTCCTATAATAACCAGCCAAACCAAGGAAACTTCGAATCTCAGCAACAGACTTCGGAGCTTCCCACTGAGATACCGCTTCTATCTTAGAAGGATCAACAGCAACACCACCTCTTGAAATCACATGACCAGGAAACTAACTTCTTCTAACCAACCACACCGGTGCACCCCACGGTGACACCCTCGGACGAATAAATTTCTTATCCAACAGATCTTCCAACTGACTCTTCAATTCAGTTAACTCAACAGCAGACATACGGTATGGAGCCATCGACACCGGCCTAGTACCAGGTACCAAATCAAACGAGAACTCAACTTCACGCTCTGGCGGTAATTTGTTCACTTCTTCAGGAAACACATCAGGAAAATCACACACCACGGCTAGATCGCAAATCACCAATTTATCTTTAGCCTCTAAAGTCGCTAACAGCATAAACAACTCTGCCTCATCTGCTACTTCCTCGTTCACCTGCCTAGCTGATAGAAACAAACTCTTTCCTTCCTCAATCTCAGGAAAGATCACAGTCTTATCAAAACAGTTGATATAAACTCGGTTAGACACCAACCAGTTCATACCCAGGATAACATCAATTTGCACTAGTGGAAGACACACTAGGTCCAATCCAAAGTCTCTACCAAAAATACTCAAAGGACAATTTAAACAAACTGAAGTAGTAGTCACTGAACCCTTCGCAGGAGTATCAATCACCATACTTCCATGCATTCAGATATCTCTAATTTAAGTTGCACAGCACAATCCAAAGATATAAAGGAATGGGTCTCACCAGTGTCAATAATAGCTACGAAAGAAAAGCCATTAATATAACACGTACCTCGGGTCAAACGATCATCTGCAGAAGTCTCAGAACCCGATAAAGCAAAGACCTTGCCTTCCGACTGATTCTCTTTCTTCGGCTTAGGACACCGTGGACTGATATGACCCACCTCTCCACAGTTGAAACAAGTCGCAGTCTTCAACCGGCACTCTGCCGCCAAGTGACCACCTTTTCCACACTTGAAACACTTCTTCTCAGCACTGGTACACTCATAGAAACGATGTCCAGCCTGACCACATCTATAACATTTGGCAGGGACACTGGAGTCTCCCCCACTAGGTCTCCTCATCCCACTCTGTCTCTGGAAACCTTTGCCAGCTGCATACGGTTTCCCACGATCATTCTGATTCTTGCCTTTCCTATCAACCCTCTGCTGATAGCTTTCCGCTCTGGCCTTGGTATCCCGTTCAAACATTCTGCAACAGTCGACCAAATTAGAAAACACTCTAATCCGCTGATACCCAATAGCCTGCTTGATCTCGGGACGTAACCCGTTCTCAAACCTCACGCATTTTGAAAATTCTCCAGTAGCCTCATCATAGGGAATGTAATACTTCGACAGCTCTGTGAACTTAGCAGCATACTCAGTAACAGACCGATTGCCCTGCTTCAATTCTACGAACTCTTTCTCTCTCCTTCCTCTGACCTCCTCTGGAAGGTACTTCCTCAGAAATCTCTCTCTGAACACCGCCCAAGTGACCTCAGCACTTCCGGCAGCTTCCAACTCAGTGCGGGTAGCAACCCACCAATCATCTGCTTCCTCTGACAGCATATGCGTACCGAGCCTGACCTTCTGGTTATCGGCACACTCAGTCACTCGGAAGATCCTCTCGATCTCCTTCAACCACTTCTGAGCACCATCTGGATCGTATGCTCCCTTGAACATTGGAGGATTGTTCTTCTGGAACTCACTCAGTTGACGAGCAGCTCCCATTCCCACAACATTCGGATTTCCCCCAAGTACTCCAGCTAGCATACCCAGAGCCTCAGCAATCACAGCATCGTCTCTACTTCTTCCAGCCATCTCTATTCTGAGAACCTAACAAGATGAAACAATAAGTACTGATAGGGTTACACAACACCTATCCCGTACAGGGGAAACAAAATAATTACGACTCGACACGACCGACTATGCTCTGATACCACTAATGTAACACCCTTCTAAAATACCCCAAATATTTCAATTAAAATAGCAACATATCAATCAGAGTAATTATGCCCCGAAGGGTGTCACACAATCATTTCACAACCATCATCAGAATATCCTGTCATGCTCATTTATTTAATCCAAATTATAAAGTATCTGCATAATACGCAGCGGATAAAATCAATTCAATTATTCACATCATGTAACATATTACATGCAAAATGGTTCACAACCAATCAATAAAATATTCAAACATCCCTTCCCGATGTTACATCTATCAGAGCATGACCCACTAGGAGACTACACTAGACTCCAAGCACTAGCTCCTATTCAACTCACTGCTCGTTACCTGAAAAATAGGTGTAAGGGTGAGTTCCTCAATCAATATAATAAGCATTATACAACATTATGTAATGTTAAGTAACTAACGCATCAAATCACTCTAACCAGACTACACACTCAATAACGGCAGTATCAATTCAAACATCATATTCAATACCAATACAACTCATATTCATACTCAATATCAATACAAACACACGTATAATATTGGAATACATCCATTCATATTATACGCCATACACATATTATGCAATGAGACTCCATGCATGCGGTACCGACTATTTGTGAACATATAGTTCACCTCACCGTCCAAATCCAGGCACGGCTACCAAGTCCAACTAGTCCCACTCATTTGAGACCTAGTGACTCACTCACTAATTCCTCACCACGGGAATTAGCTACCACCCCTCAAGGGCTATGCTATGCACGCTAATTCACCTAGCATGCAAACATCGGCAACAATCCATAATGACTAACTCACTAATTCCTCACAATGGGAATTAGCTACCACCATAAAGGCCACAATATGCATGCTAATCACCTAGCCATGCTACATCATCAACAACAATTCAAGAATAGACATATGCTCACACTCTAAGCCATAAAACAATCTATTCACAAGTGCACACATAACTGATACATTCACAGCATCATGCATACCATCACACATCATCAGCATATTATCACATAAGCATATCATATCATGCCACATAATCAAAAACAGTATTAGCACACTCTACTAATGCCTATACTACTCAAGACCCAACAAAACAACAACAACATTACCACGATATCACATCTGGGAGTTTAAAACGCGAAATCTGCCCTTCAAACTGATATGGCGAACGCCATTAGGCTAATGGCGAACGCCATTAGCGTTACACGCTCTCATTCTGGAAAAACTGTCTATCAAACTGATATGGCGAACGCCATTAGGCTAATGGCGAACGCCATTAGCGTTAAACGCTCTTATTCTGAAAAAAAACCCAAACGGCGAACGCCGAAGGCATAATGGCGAACGTCATTTGGCTGTTATGTGCATAGATGTTAAATTTCTACGAATTCCCTTTCAATTATCATCCAATTTCATTCATCCACTATTTCACAATTTCATCATACATCAATCTAATCAGAGATAAAACAATGGTTATCACTACCCAGTACATATTATCATATAATACCCTTAAACCGATGATAAACCCCCCTTACCTGAGTTAATCCGGCAAATCTCAAGCTTCAAGCTCTTCTCTTCTCCAACCTTCTTCCTCTTGCTCTGCCTTTGCCCTTTTCCTCTTTCACGATCGCTTCTCTGTTTTTCACGTAAAAACCTTTTTACTCCAAAATGGGACTTTTTCCTTAATTCCAACTTATATATATTTTCCAATAAATAATTATCCCAATAATTATTATTCCAAAATAATAGTAATAATAATCCCAAATTCCAATTATTCAATTAAATTAATAAAAAAAAATATTAATTTAAATTAAATAATTATCTTATTTTAATTGGGGTGTTACAATTTCTGTTCCCATTCATCGTGCGTCGATGTCTGGATGTGGTTGTACCTCTGAAGCAGAAGAAAGCAAAAACAAGAAAAATTCCCAGCAGTGTGCAAATTTCTACGGTTCTTGGTATTCAATCCCTGTTTACCCTGAAAGTCTGACAGCCATTGCTCTCATCCATTCGGGTTCCCAGTTGATTGAATAGGGGCAGCTGTAGCACCTCAAATTTGCACCCTACCATTGTGTGCATTCATTGCATATTAGGTCATAGCATTAACAATGTCCACTACATAACATTGCATTGTCCATATGCCCAAGTGCAAGCTCAGCTGACCAATCAGGACAAACTGATCAGGAGAATCAGTCAGTCAAGCAAGCAAGTGCCATTTGCATTGAGACAAAGCCCCAGGGTTGATTTTTCAAGCTCATATGGTCCAAGGATCATTTTGAAGTGGTTTGGCCGAAGATTGGAGGCTCAGAAGTCATCAGTCATTGTTCAGTCAACCAGAAACCCTAGAAAGTCAACTGTGGTCAACTGTGGTCAACTGTGCCTGATCTTATGGATTGGAAGGTGGGAAATGGTTTGAAAGGCCTTATTCATGTCCATATAAGTCTCATTTGACATATCAAAGACCAAGGTTGAAGGATTTGAGCTCAGACAGAAAGTTTCCAAAAATAGCAGATGACCTGTAATTTCAGCTGCCCAAAATGGAAACTTTTTCTCCTCAAAATAACTTCATCATACAAGCTTCAAATGGGATTTTGTCCAACATGAAAGTTGAAGATCTTGTTCTCACCATTCCAAAAAGTCCAAGAACTCAAAAATCCAATGTGTGGTTTGCAAAATATGGCTCAGTGAATTTCAGAAAAGACCCGTAATCAGGAGGCCATAACTACCACATGGTTTGTCCAAATTGCAAGTTCTTTATATGCACAAACTCCATTTGACATGTACTTCAAGGGTGCATCATTGGATTTTTCCAAAAATGGCCAAGGCAAAAAGTCACTTTTCAACTGGACTGTTAAATTGGCTCAGGGGCAAAATTGTCCAAATGTCAAAATATTTGGAATTTTGAGATGAGACCTTTTGTAACACCTCAGGAATGGCATTTGGAGTGTGTTTGAATCCTCATTTCATGGCTAGGCCTCATAATTTGAGTTTTGGCTTGAAGAATGAAAGTGCATAAATTGGACATTTTCCATCACATAGTGAAATTCAAGAATACTTATCCAATTGAAATGATTTTTGTTTCTACACATTGCATATGGTATTTTGGACATGTTGGAACCAAAATTGAGCTGCTATTTGGACTGTTATAGAGAAAGGGCATTTTTGGCCATTTGGAAGGAAATTGCACATTTGCTTAACATTGCCATTTTGATTAAGGGTTTGGTTAATCATGATTAGAGCTACCATATAAAAGCTTAATCTCTGCATAAACATAACAGATTTTTCATTTCACCAAAATTGGGATCAAAATCATTGAATTCTCTCAAGAATCTCCAAGAACTCACAAGAACCAAAAATCCTCAAACTTCCTCATTCTTTGATCAAATTGAGAGATTCTTTTTGCAGTGATCTTGTGCTTTCCAATACTCCATCTGTTTGTGTTGAAGAATCACCATAGCCACGCCATTCTCTACTGCTCAAAGGAGGTCCTCACATGGTGATTATTGATTTCGAACTATAGGAGCAAAATTGAAGAGATCCAAGCTTCACGTCGCCTTGCCACGAGCTGGTACTGTTGCTGTTTCTGGAAATCGCGCGCAAATTCGTCCTGTTTCACTACTGCATACCAGGTATCGTCGAAAATCGATCGTCATGGTTTGTGGAATAATTGTGTGCGTGAGGAAGGCCATAGTATGTAGGTCATCGTGCTGCTCTTAGAATAAAAAATGATCGATCGTAGGCGTAGAAATCGTGACTCGAAGTTTAGATCTAGAACCTTAGATCGATCGATCCGCTCGATTTAGGAGTTGTTAGGATGATTGGAGTTGAGGTTCGTGTTCTACGCGTTCGTGCGATTCCAACGGATATCCATTTGTCCGTTTTGGTGCTGATTTGAGGATTGAGTGTTCTTGAGTGTTTATTGAATTTCTGGAAATGCTGTGCGAAAACGATGAAGAAAACACTGTTCAATCCAAATTTTGGTTTGAAAATTCAAAAAACGTGTTTCCCTCCCCCGCGCGTTTTATTTACAGAAATGCCATTGGCATTTTAATTAATTTAATTAATTTCATTTTAAATCATAAAAAATACATAACATGTTCAAAAAATCATAGAAAATTATAGAAAAATCAGAAAATTGTGAAAATAATTTTGTTGACTTTGTGGTTGAATGTAGATGATTTTTGACCTATTGGTCAAAGTTGTGCTTGGAATATTTTTTCATTTGACCTAGGGTTTCTTCCACATGTGTATATTTTGATACCTTGTACTAATTCCATCATGAAATCCTCATATTGTATGATAAATGGCTGAAATTTTTTGTGATGATTCTTGACTGGATGAGGTTTTTTTCTATGTAAATTTCTTGATTTTTTGATACCTGGCTATGGAGTTATGAATTTTTGAACTTAGGTGTGACAATTGGTGTCACACCTCTTGATGCCAATTTGTTGGATTTTTTAGTATGACCTATCCTTGTTAGAATTGATTGAAATTTGGTATAGATGCTCATTAACATGTTAGGATCCTTTGTGAATTTTTGTGGAATTGTTCATTGTGTTTTCTAATTGATCATGATTTTTCATTTCTGATGATTGAATTTGCAAGCTTGTGTGACATAGGTTGGTAGATTCATTGTGAAATGCTCATATGGTACTGTATGATCATGAAATTTGATATGCTTGTAGAAGACACATGTTAGGACCTCCCTGTTTTGGTCTCATCCATTTCTTTTCTGTTTTCATTGAGTTATGAATTTTTGAAGTGGGAGCATGTGTTGATGTTGTGATTTGGAGCCTATAATTGTGTCTGTTTTTGTTGATTTTCATTGACATGGTTCTATTTGCCCAATTGAGCTCAAATTTGACATGGTAGACCTTGAATATCCCCTGTTTAGGTGTAATTTATTTGAGAATTTTTGGGATTGTGTTGATGTGGATTTGAATGCAATAATTCTGTTTGTAGGCTTAGTGCTTCCTTTGAACTAGTTTGCCTTATTTTGTGCATAGAATGAGCATGATGAATGATATGACCATGAAATTTGGTAGAATAGTTCCTGACATGTGTAGCTTTCATTTGGCTTTTGTCCCACTAATTTCCCATGTAATGTCACTGTTTACCATTGAACTGAAGTTAGCATACATCTGTAGACTTCATTTGATGTTGTTTTTGCATACCTTGACATGTCTAATTAATTCCTATAGCTCCTTTTATCCAAATTGCTTGAAAATTGACATGTAGCTTGTTGAATGTCCTCTGTTTAGGATATAATTTTTGTGGAATTTTCCATGCTGTTTTGGTATTCTTTTGGATTTGATCTTGCTGGTTGCTTTTATATGATCCATGTTTGCCTCTTTTGTCTTACATTGTGTATAGAATAAAATGTGTACATAGTTTGGATATGGGACCAATTGGGATCCCTTTGTTATTGAAATAGCTTGACTTTGATCATGAATTGGTTGCTGTTTTAGGATTTTTCCATCTTTTTGACCCTAGGCTAGTCCTAGTGGTCATGTTACTTACATTTGAAGTTGATTGTGCCTTTTCAGGTTAAGAAGTTAAGGCTTAAGGATATTGTTTCACATTTGGGGATGTTTTGCTTGATACTTGTAAACTAATGGGGCTGTTTTGTAGGATGTTGGTCCACATGGACTTGTGCTATGCACACCATTGTTTGATTATGATTGTACACTGTTGATCATTATATTGTTGTCTGTTTGTGAAAGTAGATGCTGATTCTGTTTGACTTTTGTACAGGTACACTTAGTTGCTCAGTTCTCTTAAGAACTTGCATTGCTTTGCTTATAAGCAATTGGCATTGAGGTATAGAGCCTTCTTCTTCATGTAGTCTGGAGACCCGGCTGTTACCGGGCCGGGCAAACTGTCTGAAGTCCTCCTTAAGAGGCAATGCTTGTGTATGTTTATATTTGTCCCAAGCAGGTGAAAAGTCCTTTACATAAGGCAATTGGTGGAAGGTAGGGATAAGCAATCTATCCCCCACTATTCAGTGAGTCTTCTCCTTGCTCCCATTACATGGTTGTAGCATTGAGATCCAAGCCCAAGATCTTGTACATTGTACAGTCGAGTCTATGTCCTGAGCGTAGAAGGGTCCCCCCATTCTGGACCCACGCTCCCTTGTCTGATGCTCTCTCTGACTTGAGATAGAAGCAATGAGGCACACCCCTCATCACCTTTCATCTGGCTTCACCTTAGCCCCTCAATGGCAAGGTTAAGAGCTAACCTGACCCCGATACAGAGGCTTGTTTGTTGAGGTTGATATGACCCCTCGACTAAAGCCTAACCCTGATGTTTGAGCCCCTTGTTGGTGTGTTTATTTCATGCTGTATATGTTTGTGTGGTGTGATTGTATCCCCTAGGTTTGCTAGACTCCGCGTAGTCTCGTTTGCATGTCAATTAAGGTAGCACGGTTCCTTCGTATAGGACTTCCTTTCTTGCTTGAGCTTTCCTAAAACACAAACAAACATTATCCCCTCTTAAGGATACGTCAACTCCTTCTACTACAGGTGAGTAAGTCTCCAAAGGTCGAGCATCAGGTAGATTGCGTAGTGACGTCGTCCACTTAAAAAACACAAACCAACAGGAATAGTTTAGCCGAACTACGGCAACTCTGATTCTCATGTTCAGATGAGATACGTAGGCACGAGACGCGATGTCTCGCCGAGTTTGACTAACCACTAACACTAATTCTTTTCTCTCGCCCTCGTTGCGATTGAGACCTTCCCTTTCTCTTGCCCTGGTTGCAATCGAGACCCTTCTTCTTGTTGTGTGCTTGGAAGCTGATGTAAGTCCATCGAGTGGCATTCGGGTTCCAGTGTGCGTGTGTTTTGGTTCGGATGCTGATGTAAGCCCAGTGATTGGCATTCAGGCTCCACGTTTGCCTTCTTGTGTGTGTTTTTGGTTCGGATGCTGATGTAAGCCCATTGATTGGCATTCAGGCTCCACGTTTGCCTTTGCCTGTTTCTGTTTGTGTGCGTGTTAGCCGAGCTACGAATGCTCTGATTCTCCTTCGTCCAAAGGAGATACGTATGCATAGGATGCGACATCCTAGCGAGCATGTGTCGTTTCCCCAGTCCGAACTACTTTGACTCTGATGTCTATGCTTGATAGACTAAGTAGGCCCAGGATGCGATATCCTGCCGAGTCAGTTTCAGTCTGTTTTCTTGTGTCTCCTTCAGCCAGTGTGTGTGTGTGAGCAGTGTTTTTAGCAACCATTTTCCTTCCTATTGTGCGTGGATCCCGTCGAGTACGACGGATGCGTAGGGGTGCTAATACCTTCCCTTCGCATAACCGATTCCCGATCCCATTCTCTTTGGTCGCGAGACCATGTCTTTTCCAGGTTTACTCTGAGCGTTTCCTTTCCCTCTTTTGGGATAAATAACGCACGGTGGCGGCTCTGTTGTTCTTGTTTTCCCGCCGGTTTTTCGCGTAATGCGACACTTCTCCCGTGACTTGATATGGATTGCTATTTGCTTTTACCTTCTCTCATGACTTGATATGGATTTCTATTATTTGTATATTCTTTCCGTGACTTTATATGAATTGTTATTGCTTCATTTATTTATTCCATGGCTTGATATAGGTTGAAATTGTTTACATTCTATTTGTTCTCCCATGACATGATATAGATTGCTACTATTTTTCCTTTCTATTAAGACTTGATATGATATTGTGGTGTTTATTGTCCCATGACCTGATATGGGATATCCTCCTTTTATCCCTTTTCCTTGTGGGGATAACATGTTCCCCATAGGATTCCTTTGGTTCATTATTGATTAAGATTGAACAAAAGTAGACCTTAATTAGGTATGTTAACCAAGCATGACAACATTAGTTAGTCCCCTTGATCCTTAACCCTAGGTAAATCTTTGCATGATAATCTATTTAAATATTTTCCTTTTTATCCTAACTTTAGGACCACTATTGCATGCCAACATTAGGTTTATCTTTAGAATCCCTTTAGATTTCCATTTTTATTTTGTATTCATTCTAAAACAAAAACCATTTCTTAATCAAGATCCAAAAACATTCTGAATACAACTTAAACTTTTTCAACAATAAGGGAGAAGTACTTAGATGCCTCCTGCTTTGGGAGGATCATTTGATGTATTCTCTCAACAAAACACTCAACCAATCAAGCTTATTTTTCCGCATGGATTTTCTTATGAAATTTTCAATAAGGGTGATTACCCATAAAAAGCACCAACAAACCAAAACAATTTAGAAGAACTAAGGTGCTCTGATTCTTTTGATACTAGGCATTGGGTTGCAAAACCTAAGCGAGCGCAATAATAAAAAACTTTCTTTTGTTTACAATTCAATGTTTCCATGTATTTCCTTTTTAGTAGTGAGTCTTAGAATAAACACACCTTTTTTATTAGAACAACAAGAGTGAATCCTGTAGAATACTACAGACGTGAGGGGTGTTAATACCTTCCATTCGCGTAATCGACTCCCTTACCCGTCTTTTGGTTGCGAGATCATCATATTCATCCTTCTTTAGGTTTATTCAATGTTTTCTTTCCCTCTTATGGGATAAATAACATTGGTGGCGACTCTGTTTTGTGTGTGCGTTTTTCGGGATCCGACATTTACCACTAGACCAAACTACACATTTGTTTAACTAGTTGCAACAAATATATATATATATATATTAAATAATTAAAATAATTAATAAACAATTTGTATACCAGTTATGTAATATATATATATATATATATATATATATATATATATATATATATATATATATATATATATATATATATATATATATATATATATATATATATATATATATATATATATATATATATATATATATTTGTTGCAACTAGTTTAACAAATGTGTAGTTTGGCCTAGAGGTACCATTTTTAAAACACTGCATTTTAGAATTTAACATCAAAACAAAAAACAATAATAACAAAAGCTTACGTGGAAATACTGGATATAAAAAAAATATAAAAAGAAAAAAAAGGTCTGCCACATCAGTGATGTTAATCTACTCAGCAGTTCCATGTGTGCACCGTTAGTCCAATCAGCTTTTTTTAACATAATTTTAACTCTAGGGACTAACGCCTATAAAAAGTGAGATATAGGGACCCAGACAAAAAAAGACCAAATTCTACACCTCGCTAACTTATAGGGACTAACAGACAATTTAAGCCATTAATTTAATTAAAATTGTCCAAGATATTTAACCATAATCTGCTCAAAACCAGTTTGTGCGTAATGACAACACGAGTAATCTCATACGCAAGATCATAACACGAAGAAAATATCATATCAATGTATTGAAATTTTGGCGGCATAACGACACATAAAAGTCGAACCCACAGATTTAATCCAATTTAACGCAATGGAATCAAATAGCAACAACATTATTATATTTACAATATTTATAATTTACGAGGGTGTCATGATTAACGAGCCTAATGCATATAACAAAACCCAATACTTATCCTAAATTCAATTTTCTAATAATAATAATAATAATAAATAACCAAAAAGAATATTGCAAGGGGGAGCAACGCCCCTACTTCCTGATTCCATATAGTCTCACTTTTTTTCAACAAAATTAACCATGACCAATGATATTATGACATGCGGCATCAAAAAAATAAGAAGAAGAAAGAAACAAATTAAAGGCCAAAATGTTAGAACGTAGAAACAGAACAAAATCCAACCATTCTTCCTCACTTTTCTTCTTAATTTCAACACTTATTCCAAAAATAAAAACATACTCTAGGATCAAACCATTAGTTCTGGTCTCAAGCTCAATGTCAAATGAAAACAGTCATAAAATAGAAGGATTACCCAAATCATGGTGGACGGATCAGAGATTTATCATGAAGATATGTTGTTGTCGCAGTTCAGCCTTAATGTAATGAATCATTAACAACACTATATATCCATTTAGGCACCAGCCTCTTAGAATCAAGCACCGCATACTGTTTCTCGATCTTAAACATATGATCTAACCAATTTGGCATAGTCTGAAAGTTCTAACGCCCAATTTACCAAATTGCCTCCAACTGTTACGAAGAAGCAAAATTACACAACAAACATATTAAGAATCAAAATAGAGGAACACACTACATTCCATTCCAGTCCAATAATTCATCGAAGCAGCTCGTAGTTTATTCACTTTGTGTGGTTCGTTGAGTGACTCTGGGTTTGGAATGAAAGCTCTAAACATTATCGAAGGCTCTCAACGGAGGATTTATAGTGATTTTAGGGATCAATGAGAGTAGCATATGGTGGTCTTTAAGGTGTTTATTATTTTGAGTTATTAGGGGTTGCGAGTAGTGTCGGAGACGAAGGGAGTGGTGTTGTGCTTCAGGTGGTCGCGATTGCGATTTTCAGGGAGGAGAGGGAAGATCTCGTGGTGTCACAGTTGTTTCGGAGAGAGTGTTGAGGTTTGTATGAGAGTGAAACCGGCGGCGGAGAGAGTGCGATAGATGATTTGTGCCGGTTGTTATTGTTTGGATGTTTTCCGACGATGATGGTGAAAATCGGTAAGGTTGTGGTGGTGTAAGTGAAATTTAAAGATAGTGATGAGATTTGGCTATAGGAAGGTTGAGGAGCGTGTTAGGGAAGAATTCACGCGTCAGAGAAAAATATGACCTTTTTTATTTTCTTATGATTTAGAGAAAGTGTTCTCTATTTCAGTCAGTGGAGAGAATTATCCGTTGGGAATTTTTTAAGTAGTGGCTCGCGTGGCATGCGTTGAATGGAGGGAGGAAACCTTTCTGCTGAGAGAGAGTATCCAAGATAAAATTATTTTTGTCTTTATTCGCTCTTTGTTAGTTGGTGTGGGTGATTTATGAGTGGTCCAACCTTTATTCCTCCTTTTCATTTTTATGGCTGAATTTTGAATGGAAGAGATAGAGATGTCGCGTGGCATTTGCTTATTGGAGGGATAAGTCATTTTTCTATTTTCCTTATCTGCTGCTATGAGAGACGTTGGGGATACAATCCAAAACCAATATCATCTTTTTTCTTTCTTTTTATTAATTCATTTTAAATTTATTTGATTGAACGATAAAAATGCACATGAATAATGTTTGCTAACCCTTGATTAAATAACTCTAATGGTCATGATTGAAATAAAGAAACACAAATTAATTTAAAATGTCAATGTTGCCCCTTCTAAAAGCTTTAAAAGATTTAAAATAAATTAAATAAATTAAATAAAATAGAATTCACATCCTTTAAAATAAATCTGATAAAATCAAAATAAAGATATAGAAAATTCTATTTAATTATTTTGAACAGTTTGAAAAAAGAATAAAAATAAAATGACTAAATATGAATAAAAATTAAGCGCAAAAGTGCTCGAAAAATTAAAATGAATGCACTAAAATGGTCAGCATGAAATAATCTTCTCGGAAACTTACAGCTTTGATCAAATTTTGAAGTGAAAAATACTCGACTGAAAAGGTTCGACTGATCAAAATGCAACAGAAAAAGTAGTCGAAAAATAAAAACGAGCACGCCAAGTTAAACTACGCAAACTGGAGATTAACAAGAATGACGTCTGCAAGCTCGATTTCAAAAATTTTCATCCGCTAATTTTATGTACATTTGAGAAACAAATCGAATGGTATCATATTCTTTGTTTTGATGTTTTCGTCAATTAGAGTGTATATGATTGTGTTTATTCGCTTATTTGTAATTTGCTTTTTATTCAAATATTTGCGTGTTTGTAATTCATTTGCAATTTGATTTGTATGGTTTTCGCTTCGGCTTTTAGAATTATACAATTAAGACCACTCACTAATCAATAAAATTAGAATTTTGATCCATTATAGTATTCTTTTTTTAGCATTGCAAGTTGGTGTTTGTCGTTTTATCTGATGTTGCTTGAATCACAAATCAGAATACTTAAATCAACGTGCCCAATAATTTGATTAGAATCATGTGCAATCTGTGACTCAAATCAAGACTTTTGAGAAAATTGTAATTTGTCTCTTGACGATTCAACTTGAATCATAAAATTAACTTGACTTGAATCACAACCTAACGTGACTCGAATCATGTCTAAAGCTTCACTACAATCATACCTCTCCATGAAATCTAGAATTGACCTCTGTTTAATTTGACTAGAATCATGAATTGAACATGATTTAAATCACAACACCTTGTGACTCGAATCGTGAATTCTTCTTGACTCGAATCATAGCATTAAAAATCAAATTTTCCACCTTAAATTTAAATCGTTGTTTCTTCGATCTAAAACGAGAAAAAAAATAGTGAAACAATGTGGATGAAATTTACTCCGGATTAGTTGTGATTAATAAATATAATTTTTTTAAGATACCATTTAATATAAGTAATTTGATCTATAAAATTCTAACCAAACTTTTCGAGTATTTCAAAATTTTCATAAATAAAGTCATGAATATTCAACAATTTCAAAAATAAAGTAATGAATATTCAACAATTTCGTAAATAAAATCATAGTTCATAAACACTTGAAATGATAACAATGATTTTAAATTGCGGTTGGATCGTGGACAATGGCGGATACAGAAATATTTGGCTTTATATTCATATTTTTGAGGTACATAAGTAAGTCATTGCTTAAAACAACAACATAGGTAATTAACACCTAGAGTATATTTTTGAGGAACATAAGTCAATTCTTAAAACAACAACATAGGTAATCAACACCTAGAGTATCACAAAATCCACCAAATGAAAATCCCTTGCCCTTACAGTCTTGAAACATGTTGTGATAGTATGAGAATTTTGGTGAATGTGATCACCTTGTGATTGATGAGTGCAGTCACGTTGATGTTGTGATGTAGTCAAGTATTAAAAAAACAACCCTTGATTATGCATAACCCAATTCATATGCTTATGTAAAGTAGAATTCATGATGTGGCACCAATGATTCGAGACTCATAAATGGGTTTGAGTCCCATAGAGGAGAGTTCTCATAAGTGGGTTCGAATCCCATAAAGACGTGGGCACCTAAGTGGGTTCGAGTCCTATACGGAAAAAGGTACTCTAAGTGGGTCTTATTGCCATACGAGTTACGGTTCTTGAAGTAGGTTCGAGTCCCATGGAAAACCCAAATCCACAAGAAAGTCGAATCATACAAAGATCTGTGACCAGTGTCCTTACTTCTAGACGTAGGATTGGTCGAGGAAAGATGCTTTGTTGCAGTTCCGCATAATGATTTATTGAGTTAAGTGAACTCAAGTTACATGTTTCCATACAATGTGAATATCCTTTAGATGCTTAAGTCTTGATTTTTTTCTATAAGTGATATACAAGTAATGAGAGATAAAGACTTGAGTTAAGAATCATCGAGAAATTCCTTAGAGCCGAGTGAACCCGTAAGATATGGGAACCCACTGAAATTATCATATCACACCACTATTATTATTGTTTTTCAGGTGTTTATTTGCATGTTAGGGGAAGGAAGATTTTGTCCGATGAATTTAAAATGAATTAATAAAAAGAAAGAAAAAAGATGATATTGGTTTTGGATTGTATCCCCAACGTCTCTCATAGCAGCAGATAAGGAAAATAGAAAAATGACTTATCCCTCCAATAAGCAAATGCCACGCGACATCTCTATCTCTTCCATTCAAAATTTAGCCATAAAAATGAAAAGGAGGAATAAAGGTTGGACCACTCATAAATCACCCACACCAACTAACAAAGAGCGAATAAAGACAAAAATAATTTTATCTTGGATACTCTCTCTCAGCAGAAAGGTTTCCTCCCTCCATTCAACGCATGCCACGCGAGCCACTACTTAAAAAATTCCCAACGGATAATTCTCTCCACTGACTGAAATAGAGAACACTTTCTCTAAATCATAAGAAAATAAAAAAGGTCATATATTTCTCTAACGCGTGAATTCTTCCCTAACACGCTCCTCAACTTTCCTATAGCCAAATCTCATCACTATCTTTAAATTTCACTTACACCACCACAACCTTACCGATTTTCACCATCATCGTCGGAAAACATCCAAACAATAACAACCGGCACAAATCATCTATCGCACTCTCTTCGCCGCCGGTTTCACTCTCATACAAACCTCAACACTCTCTCCGAAACAACTGTGACACCACGAGATCTTCCCTCTCCTCCCTGAAAATCGCAATCGCGACCACCTGAAGCACAACACCACTCCCTTCGTCTCCGACACTACTCGCAACCCCTAATAACTCAAAATAATAAACACCTTAAAGACCACCATATGCTACTCTCACTGATCCCTAAAATCACTATAAATCCTCCGTTGAGAGCCTTCGATAATGTTTAGAGCTTTCATTCCAAACCCAGAGTCACTCAACGAACCACACAAAGTGAATAAACTACGAGCTGCTTCGATGAATTATTGGACTGGAATGGAATGTAGTGTGTTCCTCTATTTTGATTCTTAATATGTTTGTTGTGTAATTTTGCTTCTTCGTAACAGTTGGAGGCAATTTGGTAAATTGGGCGTTAGAACTTTCAGACTATGCGTACGTGGACAGAACCATTTATGCCAGATTGGTTAGATCATATGTTTAAGATCGAGAAACAGTATGCGGTGCTTGATTCTAAGAGGTTGGTGCCTAAATGGATATATAGTGTTGTTAATGATTCATTACATTAAGGCTGAACTGCGACAACAACATATCTTCATGATAAATCTCTGATCCGTCCACCATGATTTGGGTAATCCTTCTATTTTATGACTGTTTTCATTTGACATTGAGCTTGAGACCAGAACTAATGGTTTGATCCTAGAGTATGTTTTTATTTTTGGAATAAGTGTTGAAATTAAGAAGAAAAGTGAGGAAGAATGGTTGGATTTTGTTCTGTTTCTACGTTCTAACATTTTGGCCTTTAATTTGTTTCTTTCTTCTTCTTATTTTTTTGACGCCGAATGTCATAATATCATTGGTCATGGTTAATTTTGTTGAAAAAAAGTGAGACTATATGGAATCAGGAAGTAGGGGCGCTGCTCCCCCTTGCAATATTCTTTTTGGTTATTTATTATTATTATTATTATTAGAAAATTGAATTTAGGATAAGTATTGGGTTTTGTTATATGCATTAGGCTCGTTAATCATGACACCCTCGTAAATTATAAATATTGTAAATATAATAATGTTGTTGCTATTTGATTCCATTGCGTTAAATTGGATTAAATCTGTGGGTTCGACTTTTATGTGTCGTTATGCCGCCAAAATTTCAATACATTGATATGATATTTTCTTCGTGTTATGATCTTGCGTATGAGATTACTCGTGTTGTCATTACGCACAAACTGGTTTTGAGCAGATTATGGTTAAATATCTTGGACAATTTTAATTAAATTAATGGCTTAAATTGTCTGTTAGTCCCTATAAGTTAGCGAGGTGTAGAATTTGGTCTTTTTTTGTCTGGGTCCCTATATCTCACTTTTTATTGGCGTTAGTCCCTAGAGTTAAAATTATGTTAAAAAAAGCTGATTGGACTAACGGTGCACACACGGAACTGCTGAGTAGATTAACATCACTGATGTGGCAGACCTTTTTTTTCTTTTTATATTTTTTTTATATCCAGTATTTCCACGTAAGCTTTTGTTATTATTGTTTTTTGTTTTGATGTTAAATTCTAAAATGCAGTGTTTTAAAAATGGTACCTCTAGGCCAAACTACACATTTGTTAAACTAGTTGCAACATATATATATATATATATATATATATATATATATATATATATATATATATATATATATATATATATATATATATATATATATATATATATATATATATATATATATATATATATATATATATATATATATATATATATATATATATATATATATATATATATATATATATATATATATTACATAACTGGTATACAAATTGTTTATTAATTATTTTAATTATTTAGTATATTAATAGTTTGTTTCAATTCTTTAGTTTACTAAATAATTAATTTATTAAATATTTCAATTATTTAATATTTCAATATTATAAATTTAAAATTACTTTAAAAATTAATATTTCATCTTTCACATTTCAACTATTAAACTATTTTAACTATTAAACTATTTCAACTAATTAGTTTAAATATAAACTATTAATATTTAATATTTAAAATTTTATATTAAGATTTTAAATACTAATTAAACTAACTAAACTATTAAATATAAATCATTGTTGGAGTACTTACATTAGTTTAAATATAAATCATTGTTAGAGTTGATTTCATATTAATATTTCATTGTTGGAGTTGATTCCATATTAATATTTTATATTAATATTATTATTTAATTGTTTAATTAGTTTAATTATTATTTAAAATATTATTATAAAATTTAAAATATTTAATATTAATAGTTTATATTTAAACTAATTAGTTGAAATAGTTTAATAGTTGAAATATGAAATTTTAAATTTTTTAATAAACTAAATAATTGAAACAAACTATTGAAATATTAAATAATTAAGCTAATTAATAAGCTATTTGTATAATAGTTATGTAATATATATATATATATATATATATATATATATATATATATATATATATATATATATATATATATATATATATATATATATATATATATATATATATATTTTGTTGCAACTAGTTAAACAAATGTGTAGTTTGGTCTAGTGGTAAATGTCGGATCCCGAAAAACGCACACACAAAACAGAGTCGCCACCAATGTTATTTATCCCATAAGAGGGAAAGAAAACATTGAATAAACCTAAAGAAGGATGAATATGATGATCTCGCAACCAAAAGACGGGTAAGGGAGTCGATTACGCAAAGGGAAGGTATTAACACCCCTCACGTCTGTAGTATTCTACAGGATTCACTCTTGTTGTTCTAATAAAAAAGGTGTGTTTGTTCTAAGACTCACTACTAAAAAGGAAATACATGGAAACATTGAATTGTAAACAAAAGAAAGTTTTTTATTATTGCGCTCGCTTAGGTTTTGCAACCCAATGCCTAGTATCAAAAGAATCAGAGCACCTTAGTTCTTCTAAATTGTTTTGGTTTGTTGGTGCTTTTTATGGGTAATCACCCTTATTGAAAATTTCATAAGAAAATCCAAGCGAAAAAATAAGCTTGATTGGTTGAGTGTTTTGTTGAGAGAATACATCAAATGATCCTCCCAAAGCAGGAGGCATCTAAGTACTTCTCCCTTATTGTTGAAAAAGTTTAAGTTGTATTCAGAATGTTTTTGGATCTTGATTAAGAAATGGTTTTTGTTTTAGAATGAATACAAAATAAAAATGGAAATCTAAAGGGATTCTAAAGATAAACCTAATGTTGGCATGCAATAGTGGTCCTAAAGTTAGGATAAAAAGGAAAATATTTAAATAGATTATCATGCAAAGATTTACCTAGGGTTAAGGATCAAGGGGACTAACTAATGTTGTCATGCTTGGTTAACATACCTAAGGTCTACTTTTGTTCAATCTTAATCAAGAATGAACCAAAGGAATCCTATGGGGAACATGTTATCCCCACAAGGAAAAGGGATAAAAGGAGGATATCCCATATCAGGTCATGGGACAATAAACACCACAATATCATATCAAGTCTTGATAGAAAGGAAAAATAGTAGCAATCTATATCATGTCATGGGAGAACAAATAGAATGTAAACAATTTCAACCCATATCAAGCCATGGAATAAATAAATGAAGCAATAACAATTCATATAAAGTCACGGAAAGAATATACAAATAATAGAAATCCATATCAAGTCATGAGAGAAGGTAAAAGCAAATAGCAATCCATATCAAGTCACGGGAGAAGGTAAAAGCAAATAGCAATCCATATCAATTCATGGGAGAATGTAAAAGCAAATAGCAATCCATATCAATTCATGGGACAGAAAGATAGAACCCAGACAATTCATATCAAGTCGTGAAAGAGATAAAGTGGTACAATTCATACCAAAAGTAGTTCATATTATGTCATGGAAAAAAAACAGAGGATGAACAAATCATATCAAGTCATGAAAGGGTGGATGAAATAATAATAATCCATATCAAGTCATGGAAGAGATAAAGCAGAAGACAAGTTATCAAGTCAAGATAGGGTCTAAGAGTAATGAAAGAAAATATAAGGTTAAGATTTGTAGTACAGCTTTAATCATACTCTTAAAAATAATGTAATTTTTCTTATATATAATCGAGTTGATTCATGAATCAAACGAGTCAAACTATGTATAGTTCAAGTTCAACTCATTTAGTTAACGAACTTAATTTTTATTCATATTCAGCTCATTTGCTTCATGAACGTAGTTCAACGGTTTAATTGTTAAATCGAGTTCTGAACTATATTCGAGTTTGTTCGGTTCATTGTCAATCCTAATTGTGTTTGTAATTGCGTCTATTTCTTTAAAGTGTTCTTAGAGTATTAAGATGAATTAACAAAATTGTTATACCTAATTATTTGATGTATAACCCTCTCTTTTAATAAAAAACCATAACCCCTTAGAAGAATTTGAAATCAAAACATATTTTATCACGTGTTAATTCCTATATCACAAGATTATAATTCTCTATTCCTAAAATAATTACTAACTTTAAAAAGATAAACTAAGTCATGTTTCAAAAGTTAGGGTGAGTAATCATTGAAAACCTAGATCAATTTGTACATTCGTAAACATGAAAAAAGCATTAAGAACAAATATAACTGAATAATACTAGAATTGCAAATTAATAAAACAATACTCAGGCAATTGCGTGGTTCAAATTGATCAAAATAAAGTCATCTCAAAAGGCCTAATTTAAGAAAACTTAGTTACTCATAATAAATATATTTATAACAATAAGCTTAGAAGAAAAATACATGAATTTGGAGATAGAAATCAGTCTTCAACGGAAAAAAAAAACTTTGAATCCTTGCTCCCAATTCTTTCGGCTCTCAAATTACTATAAAAGACCTTCGAATACTAAATATTATGCATATTTTTCTTTTATAAAAGGCATAAAAACTGTCCAAATCGTGCCACATTTTTTTCTTAGCTATCTCTTTTTTTAGCTTTCTTTTATCGTTGGTATCACCTCTATCAGAGTTACAAAGCTCTAGATATGATAAAATTACTTAACATATGTGATAATGTAAAACGTGTTAAAAATTCACATCTTTCTTCATTGTCTCAAATAATACCAAAATTAATCTTCAAACCATGTAATACCCCTCTTAATATTATTAAAAACATTAAAAAAAACTGACAAAACTACATGAGGATTGACTTTCATTAGTGGACTCTGTATTTTCTCCCCTTCTTAACGGATGTCCTAATGTTAGATAAGGGAAACAGTCCTTTCAGGCGGTGAAACCCTTGGAGTCTCATGCCTCTTCTCCTTCCCCTCTTTTTCATCCATTTTGACAATTTTTGAAATAAAGTCATTTTTTTCTTCACGTGTTACCCTCTTAATTATCTATTATGTTTTATAAATAGAGGTAACAAGGTTCATTGACATTTTCATGCAAAATGAGTGTTTGGGTAGGCGATTCATTTTGATGGGCGTATTATAAATCTAGAGATGGAACCCTAGTGTGGTTTGATGAACTATAACTATCATGGGACCCCTCTATTCACTGGAACAAATAAAATGAACATACCTTTTTAGATTCTTTTCTTTGTTGATTTTTGTTAATTGTGTTTATTCCCTTAAAGTGTTGTCTTAGTGTTACGATAAATTAACAAACTTGATAAACCCGATTCCATGGTGTGTAACACTCTCTTTTAATAACAACCCCTTAATCCCTTAGGTGAATTCAAAATCAAAACAAGGTTTTATCCTGCATTAGTTCCCATATCACAAAATTGTAATTCTCTATTCCTAAAGTATTACTAATTTTGATTAGTAAAATTAAGTTAGGTTTCAAAATTTGGGATCAGTAATCATTTAAAACCTAGATCAACTGTAACACTCCATATAATACACATCTAGAAAATACATTAAATGAAATATTAATTGGTACAAATACAATACAAGTGCCTAATAGCATCATTAGATACATGTCCATCACGTAAAATATAATGTATGGCATATGACATACAATAGTTCATAAACAAAAAATAAGATATATGTACAATATTCTCATTGCACAAATATCCACAATGGAAGATCACGTAATGAAAGTCTTCGAAACATCATCAAACAATATTTTCCTTCCCCTAACCTGCAAATAAACACCTGAAAAACAATAATAATAGTGGTGTGATATGATAATTTCAGTGAGTTCCCATATCTTACGGGTTCACTCAGCTCTAAGGAATTTCTTAATGATTCTTAACTCAAGTCTTTATCTCTCATTACTTGTATATCAGTTATAGAAAAAATCAAGACTTAAGCATCTAAAGGATATTCACATTGTATGGAAACATGTAACTTGAGTTCACTTAACTCAATAAATCATTATTCGGAACTGCAACAAAGCATCTTTCCTCGACCAATCCTACGTCTAGAACTAAGGACATTGATCACAAATCTTTGTATGATTCGACTTTCTTGTGGATTCGGGTTTTCCATGGGACTCGAACCTACTTCAAGAACCGTAACTCGTATGGCAATAAGACCCACTTAGAGTACCTTTTTCCATATAGGACTCGAACCCACTTAGGTGCCCACGTCTTTATGGGATTCGAACCCATTTATGAGAACTCTCCTCTATGGGACTCAAACCCATTTATGAGTCTCGAATCATTGGTGCCACATCATGAATTCTACTTTACATAAGCATATGAATTGGGTTATGCACGATCAAGGGTTATTTTTTTAATACTTGACTAGGTCACAACATCAACGTGACTGCACTCATCAATCACTAGGTGATCACATTCACCAAAATTCTCATACTATCACAACGTGTTTCATACAAAGCCTATTAGTTCTCAATTCAAACGACTACTCGTGCAAGATGCACACCGAGGTACCTTCGTGTCCAAGCATTTCCACCTAAGTCATTTCATAACGTAAGTTATCTTTCTAATTTATTTAGTTAATTACGACCTAGGCTTATCTCACTTCTCATCATAGGTTTTAAGAAATTATCATACAGTCAACGCAATCAATTAAATCATAGCATGGTATATGTCTAAAATTAACATTATTCTAAATAATACATTTTCCAAGTCTCTCTCTCTCATCATAGGTTTTAAGAAATTATCATACAGTCAACGCAATCAATTAAGTCATAGCATGGTATATGTCTAAAATTAAAATTATTCTAAATAATACATTTTCCTAAAAATTCCCATATGCTTATAAATAAACAATAAATCTCGAATTCAAATTTTCTAAAATTTAAAGAGTCGAAATCTTAATGTAATACTTATCAAAATCGGATCACAATATTTTGAGATTCACTATTAAGTACTATATTAAGCTAATTGATCTTTCAAATAATAATAATATAATAATCAAATTAAATGTATATAACAAATCTTCACATGGCTTATTTGTCAAAATAATTTTAAGTGCAAAATATTTATGAATCAATTTCAAATTTCAAATAGAAATCAAATTTGAAAATTTTGCCAAATAAGAAAAAAATATATCCAAAACAAATCACTCAACCAAATTTAAATCTTTATTTTCTATAACAATGAATAGATATGTATACCAATATGACAACCTTATAAATAAATGACACCGACATATTTAATTTGAAAATCATCAAAATTAAATTTCTAATTTTAATTAAAATTTTATCTAAATATAAATATGATTGTATATCTCTAAATCAATAAAGAGAAGTGATTATATCTAATTTATCTATTTTAGTCTTACTTATTAGTAGAAATAAATAATAAGGTGAAACTATTCGGATTTGGGTATTTGCAATAATATAAGAAAAAATATAGAAAATCAGTTTTAATGTTATTAGTTAAAACAATATTACTAACATTTGATTTGATGAAAAAAAAAATTGTATCAACATTTGCTTAAATTAATATATTTTATTTGGTTAAATATAATGTAAATTATTTACAAGAAATAAAGGAAATGTTATTATATTTAGAAGATATTCCTTACACTTTTCTTTTATAAATTTTTATAAAACTTTAGTCAATACAAATATTAATATTATTCTAAATACTACATTTTCCAAGTCTATATATATGTAATGGAAATGAGATAAGTCTAAAATATAAGATATACAAATTCAACAGAAAAAATGGCATTTAACAACTATCAATCTTATCTTCTCTTTGTTTCATGCATTGCTTTGGTCTTGTTTTCAGGTGAGGAGAAAGTTTTTGTTTTAATATTTTAGAGTTGTATATTTCATAAACAATTTAGTAACTTAAATTGAAAATATGTTATGTTATATTATTTCAGGATTGGTTACTAGTTTGGAGACTCCAGCAATAATTTTAGATGAATCATGCGCCCCGGGGTGGCCAGATGCACAGTGTTGTTCTGGACTTTGTTCTCCTACCTGCGATCAAGACTGTAAGGGCAAGGGATTTTCATTTGGTGGATTTTGTGATACTCTAGGTGTTGATTACCTATGTTGTTGTTTTAAGAATTGACTTATGTTCCTCAAAAATATACTCTAGGTGTTGATTACAATTTTCTCAAAAGTCTTGATTTGAGTCACAGATTGCACATGATTCTAATCAAATTATTGGGGCTACGTTGATTTAAGTATTCTGATTTGTGATTCAAGCAACATCAGATAAAACGACAAACACCAACTCACAATGCTAAAAAAAGAACACTAATGGATAAAAACTCTAATTTTATTGATTAGTGAGAGGTCTTAATTGTATAATGCTAAAAGCCGAAGCAAAAACCGTACAAATCAAATTGCAAATGAATTACAAGCACACAAATATTTGAATAAAACGCAAATTACAAATAAGCAAATAAACACAATCATATACACTCTAATTGACGAAAACATCAAAACAAAGAATATGATACCATACGATTCGTTTCTCAAAACGTACATAAAATTAGCGGACGAAAAGTTTTGAAATAGAGCTTGCAGACTTCATTCTTGTTAATCTCCAGTTTGCGTAGTTTAACTTGGCGTACTCGTTTTTCTTTTTCGACTACTTTTTCTGTTGCATTTTCATCAACCTGAACCTTTTCAGTCGAGTATTTTTCACTTCAAAATTTGATCAAAGCTGTAAGTTTCCGAGAAATTTATTTCATGCTGACCATTTTAGTGCATTCATTTTAATTTTTCGAGCACTTTTGCGCTTGATTTTTATTCATATTTAGTCATTTTATTTTTATTCTTTTTTCAATCTGTTCAAAATAATTAAATAGAATTTTCTATATCTTTATTTTGATTTTATCAGATTTATTTTAAAGGATGTGAATTCTATTTTATTTAATTTATTTAATTTATTTTAAATCTTTTAAAGCTTTTAGAAGGGGCTACATTGACATTTTAAATTAATTTGTGTTTCTTTATTTCAATCATGACCATTAGAGTTATTTAATCAAGGGTTAGCAAACATTATTCATGTGCATTTTTATCGTTCAATCAAATAAATTTAAAATGAATTAATAAAAAGAAAGAAAAAAGATGATATTGGTTTTGGATTGTATCCCCAACGTCTCTCATAGCAGCAGATAAGGAAAATAGAAAAATGACTTATCCCTCCAATAAGCAAATGCCACGCGACATCTCTATCTCTTCCATTCAAAATTTAGCCATAAAAATGAAAAGGAGGAATAAAGGTTGGACCACTCATAAATCACCCACACCAACTAACAAAGAGCGAATAAAGACAAAAATAATTTTATCTTGGATACTCTCTCTCAGCAGAAAGGTTTCCTCCCTCCATTCAACGCATGCCACGCGAGCCACTACTTAAAAAATTCCCAACGGATAATTCTCTCCACTGACTGAAATAGAGAACACTTTCTCTAAATCATAAGAAAATAAAAAAGGTCATATATTTCTCTGACGCGTGAGTTCTTCCCTAACACGCTCCTCAACCTTCCTATAGCCAAATCTCATCACTATCTTTAAATTTCACTTACACCACCACAACCTTACCGATTTTCACCATCATCGTCGGAAAACATCCAAACAATAACAACCGGCACAAATCATCTATCGCACTCTCTCCGCCGCCGGTTTCACTCTCATACAAACCTCAACACTCTCTCCGAAACAACTGTGACACCACGAGATCTTCCCTCTCCTCCCTGAAAATCGCAATCGTGACCACCTGAAGCACAACACCACTCCCTTCGTCTCCAACACTACTCGCAACCCCTAATAACTCAAAATAATAAACACCTTAAAGACCACCATATGCTACTCTCACTGATCCCTAAAATCACTATAAATCCTCCGTTGAGAGCCTTCGATAATGTTTAGAGCTTTCATTCCAAACCCAGAGTCACTCAACGAACCACACAAAGTGAATAAACTACGAGCTGCTTCGATGAATTATTGGACTGGAATGGAATGTAGTGTGTTCCTCTATTTTGATTCTTAATATGTTTGTTGTGTAATTTTGCTTCTTCGTAACAGATTGGAGGCGATTTGGTAAATTGGGTGTTAGAACTTTCAGACTATGCGTACGTGGACAGAACCAATTATGCCAGATTGGTTAGATCATATGTTTAAGATCGAGAAACAGTATGCGGTGCTAGATTCTAAGAGGCTGGTGCCTAAATGGATATATAGTGTTATTAATGATTCATTACATTAAGGCTGAATTGCGACAACAACATATCTTCACGATATACCTCCGATCCGTCCACTGTGATTTGGGTAATCCTTCTATTTTATGATTGTTTTCATTTGACATTGAGCTTGAGACCAGAACTAATAGTTTGATCCTAGAGTATGTTTTTATTTTTGGAATAAGTGTTTCTACGTTCAAAAATCATTGTTATCACTTCAAGTGTTTATGAACTATGATTTTATTTACGAAATTGTTGAATATTCATTACTTTATTTATGAAACTGTTGATTATTCATGACTTTATTTATGAAAATTTTGAAATATTCTAAAAGTTTGGTTAGAATTTTATATATCAAATTACTTATATTAAATGGTATCTTAAAAAAATTATATTTACTAATCACAACTAATCCAGAGTGAATTTTGTAACACCCCGATAATAATATGATAATTATTTAAATTAAGTTAATAATAGATTTATTAATTTAATTAGATAATTGGATTATTATTATTATTATTTTAGAATAATATTATTGGATTTTATTATTGGAGTATATAAGTGAGAATAATAAAAAGTCCCAATTGTTGGAAAAAGGTTTTCACGTGAAAAGGAAAACAGAGCAAGCGGCTGAAAGTGGGAAAGGGCAAAGAGGCAGAGCAAGAGAAGAGGAAAAGCTTGAAGCTAACGGAATTTGCCGGATTAACTCAGGTAAGGGGGGTTTATCGTCGATTAATGGGTATTATGGGATAATATGTGACGGGTAGTGATAAGCCGTTAATTGGCCCTAATTGGGATTGTTGATGCTGAAGAATCATGTTGGATAAATTGTATGTAGACTGTAATTAAATCTGTGTTTGGGTTAGTTGTGAAATTCCGAAGGTATAGCTTTTTACGGAATCGGAATCGGAGGTCCGGAAGTCCTCCAACGGCGGAAAATGCGGAGGATTCTGCATTCTGCCTTGTGTTAGCGCAGGAAATGCTGTTTTGTCTGCGTTAACCGGTTAACCCAGGGTGTTAACCGGTTAACACTGTTATAATTTGTGAAATTGGTGCTGTTTTGCCTGCGTTAACCGGTTAACCCAGGGCGTTAACCGGTTAACACTGTTAAGTTTTGGGCAGTGAGCGTGTTTTGCCTGCGTTAACCGGTTAACCCAGGGCGTTAACCGGTTAACACTGTTGCAGAGTGGAAATATTGGCTTTTTAATGTTGTGTACATAATTGAGAGTTGACCTATGTTGGCGTATGATGTGATAGGGATTATTTCCCGCTGTTTTGAGCAGTATAGGTATTAGTAGAGTGTGCTAATACTGTGTTTAATTATTTGACATGATATGATGTTTTGATACATGTGTTGGTGATGTTTGATGGTATGCATAATGTTGTGAATGTACATGTTATGTATGCAATTGTGAATGGACTGTTGTATGGCTTAGAGTGTGAGCATATGTCCATTTTGAATTGGTGTTGATGCTGCATTGCTAGATGATTAGCGTGCATAGCATAGCCTTCGGGGCTGTAGCTAATTCCCATGGTGAGGAATTAGTGAGTGAACCATTGTGGGTTTGTTGTTGATGTTTGCATGCTAGATGATTAGTGTGCATAGTCTAGCCTTCGGGGCTGTAGCTAATTCCCATGGTGAGGAATTAGTGAGTGAGTCATTAGATCTCAAATGAGTGGGACTAGTGAGCTTAGTAGCCGTATCTGGATTTGATCGGTGAGCTTGAACTAGATGTTCAAGAATAGTCGGTACCGCATGTGTTGAGTCTCATTGCATAATGTATGTATGGCGTATAATATGAATGGATGTATTCCAATATTATACGTGTGTTTGTGTTGTTGTAGAGTATGATTTGAGATTATACTTGTGTGTTATGGAATGTTGAGTATGATGTGAGCTGATGTGCTGTTACTGATTGTATGTTGTGATTAGGGTGATTAATGTGTTAAATTACTTAACATTGCATGATATTTTATAATGCTTATTATATCGATTGAGGAACTCACCCTTACAACTGTTTTTCAGGTAACGAGAACTGAGTTGAGTAGGAGCGAATGATTGGAGTCTAGTGTAGTCTCCTTAGTGGGTCGTGCTCTGATAGATGTAACATCGGGATGGGACGTTTTATTTTGTTGAATAATTTACCTGTGAATGTTACATGTTGTACATGATTGATGAGATCTCTATCCGTTGCGTTTTATGCAAATACTTATGTTTTGAATTAATAAAGAGCATGACATTTATAATTGGTGAATAGTTTGAATAATTGTGTGACACCCTTGAATGGCATAATTACTCTGATTGATATATGTTTATTATTTTAATTAAATTTTGGGGTATTTTAGAAGGGTGTTACATTAGTGGTATCAGAGCATAGTCGGTCGAGTCGAGTCGTAATTATTCTGTTTCCCTGTACGGTATAGGTGTTGTGTAACCCTATCAGTACTCATTGTTTTAGTTTGTTTGGGTTTTCAGAATAGAGATGGCTGGAAGAGGTAGAGATGATGCTGCGATTGCTGAGGCTCTGGGTATGCTAGCTGGAGTACTTGGAGGGAGTCCGAATGTTGTGGGAATGGGAGCTGCTCGCCAACTGAGTGAGTTCCAGAAGAACAATCCTCCAATGTTCAAGGGAGCATACGATCCAGATGGCGCTCAGAAGTGGTTGAAGGAGATCGAGAGAATCTTCCGAGTAACTGAGTGTGCCGATAACCAGAAGGTCAGGTTCGGTACGCATATGCTGTCAGAAGAAGCTGATGATTGGTGGGTTGCTACCCGCACTGAGTTGGAATCTGCTGGGAATGCTGAGATCACTTGGGCTGTGTTCAGAGAGAGATTCCTGAGGAAGTACTTTCCAGAGGATGTCAGAGGAAAGAAAGAGATAGAGTTTTTGGAATTGAAGCAGGGTAACAAGTCTGTTACGGAGTATGCTGCTAAGTTCACAGAGCTGTCGAAGTATTATACTCCCTATAATGAGGCTGCTGGAGAATTTTCGAAATGTGTGAAGTTTGAGAACGGGTTGCGTCCCGAGATCAAACAGGCTATTGGATATCAACGGATCAGAGTGTTTTCTGACTTGGTTGACTGTTGCAGAATTTTTGAACAGGATTCCAAAGCCAGAGCAGAGAGCTATCAGCAAAGGGTTGATAGGAAAGGCAAGAATCAGAATGATCGTGGAAAACCGTATGCAGCTGGCAAAGGTTTCCAGAAGCAGAGTGGGATGAAGAGGCCTAGTGGGGGAGACTCTAGTGCCCCTGTTAAGTGTTATAGATGTGGTCGGGCTGGACATCGTGTCCATGAGTGTACCAGTGCTGAGATGAAGTGTTTCAAGTGCGGAAAAGGTGGTCATTTGGCTGCAGAATGTCGGTTGAAGACTGTAACTTGTTTCAACTGTGGAGAGTTGGGTCATATCAGTCCACAGTGTCCTAAGCCGAAGAGAGAGAATCAGTCAGGAGGCAAGGTCTTTGCTTTATCGGGTTCTGAGACTTCTGCAGATGATCGTTTGATCCGAGGTACGTGTTATATTAATGGCTTTCCTCTTGTAGCTATTATTGACACCGGTGCTACTCATTCCTTTATATCTTTGGATTGTGCTGTGAAACTTAAGTTAGAGATATCTGAGATGTATGGTAGTATGGTGATTGATACTCCTGCAAAGGGTTCAGTGACTACTACTTCAGTTTGCTTGAGCTGTCCTTTGAATATTTTTGGTAGAGATTTTGGGATAGACCTTGTGTGTCTTCCACTAGTGCAGATTGACGTTATCTTGGGTATGAACTGGTTGGTGTTTAACCGAGTTTCTATCAACTGTTTTGATAAGACTGTGATATTTCCTGAGATTGAAGAAGGAAAGAGTTTGTTTCTATCAGCAAGGCAGGTAGATGAGGAAGTAGCAGATGGGGCAGAATTGTTTATGCTGTTAGCGACTTTGGAGGTTAAAGATAAACTGGTGATTGGCGATCTAGCCGTGGTGTGTGATTTTCCTGATGTGTTTCCGGAAGAGGTGAATGAATTGCCGCCAGAGCGTGAAGTTGAGTTCTCGATTGATTTGGTACCTGGTACTAGACCGATATCGATGGCTCCGTACCGTATGTCTGCTGTTGAGTTGGCTGAATTGAAGAGTCAGTTGGAAGATCTGTTGGATAAGAAATTTATTCGTCCGAGTGTGTCACCGTGGGGTGCACCAGTGTTGTTGGTTAAGAAGAAAGAAGGTACTATGAGGTTGTGTGTGGACTACAGGCAACTGAATAAAGTGACGATCAAGAATCGGTATCCTTTGCCGAGGATTGATGATTTGATGGATCAGTTGGTTGGTGCGAGTGTGTTCAGCAAGATAGATTTGAGATCTGGGTATCATCAGATACGTGTGAAAACTGAGGATATTCAGAAGACTGCTTTCAGAACAAGGTATGGACATTATGAGTATTCTGTAATGCCTTTTGGTGTGACTAATGCGCCTGGAGTATTTATGGAGTATATGAATAGGATTTTCCATCCGTTCCTAGATAAGTTTGTTGTGGTGTTTATTGACGACATTTTGGTGTATTCGAAATCTGAAGAAGAGCATGCTGAGCATTTGAGAGTGGTTTTAGAAGTCCTACGAGAAAAGAAGTTATTTGCTAAACTCTCTAAATGTGAATTTTGGTTAGAAGAGGTTAGTTTTCTTGGTCATGTGATTTCAAGAGGTGGTGTTGCTGTGGATCCTTCTAAGATAGAAGCGGTATCTAAGTGGGAAGCTCCGAAGTCTGTTGCTGAGATTCGAAGTTTCCTTGGTTTGGCTGGTTATTATAGGAAGTTTATTGAGGGATTTTCTAAGTTGGCGTTACCGTTGACGATGTTGACTAGAAAGGGGCAAGCATTTGTTTGGGACTCAAAATGTGAGGGAGGTTTCCAAGAGTTAAAGAGAAGGTTGACTACTGCTCCTGTTCTGATATTACCGAGTTCGTCGGAATCATTTGAGGTTTACTGTGATGCTTCATTGTTGGGCTTGGGTGGTGTGTTGATGCAGAATAAGCAGGTTATAGCTTATGCTTCGAGAGAACTGAGGGTTCATGAGAGGAACTATCCGACGCATGATTTAGAGTTGGCAGCTGTGGTATTTGTCCTGAAGTTGTGGAGGCATTACTTGTACGGGTCAAGATTTGAGGTTTTCAGTGATCATAAAAGTTTAAAGTATTTGTTTGATCAGAAAGAACTGAATATGAGACAGAGGAGATGGTTAGAGTTTCTGAAGGATTATGACTTTGGTTTGAATTACCATCCGGGTAAAGCAAATGTAGTGGCTGATGCGTTGAGTCGGAAATCATTGCATATGTCTATGTTAATGGTTAAGGAGTTGGATTTGATTGAGCAGTTTAGAGACTTGAGTTTGGTGTGTGAGAGTACTCACAATAGTGTTAAATTGGGAATGTTGAAGTTAACAAGTGGTATTCTGGATGAGATTAGAGAGGGTCAGAAATCCGATATGCTTTTGGTTGATAAGTTGACTTTAGTGAATCAAGGTCAAGGTGGTGAATTCAAAGTTGATGAGAATGGTATTTTGAAATTTGGTAATCGGGTGTGTATTCCGGATGTTACCGAACTTAAGAAGAGTATTCTGGAGGAAGGACATCGTAGTGGCCTGAGTATTCATCCTGGAGCTACGAAGATGTATCATGATTTGAAGAAGTTATTTTGGTGGTCGGGAATGAAAAGAGAAATTGTGAGTTTTGTTTATTCTTGTTTGACTTGTCAGAAGTCAAAGATTGAGCATCTGAAGCCGTCTGGGCTAATGCAACCGTTGGCGATTCCAGAGTGGAAGTGGGATAGTATTAGTATGGATTTTATTTCTGGTTTACTGAGGACAAGTAAGAATTTTGAAGCCATTTGGGTGATTGTTGACAGATTGACGAAATCGGCTCATTTCATTCCGATCAGAATGGATTCTCCGTTAGAGAGATTAGCTGAGTTGTATATTGAGAAGATTGTAAGTTTGCATGGTATTCCGTCTAGTATTGTTTCGGACAGAGATCCTAGATTTACATCGAAGTTCTGGGAAGGTTTGCAGAGGGCCTTGGGAACTAAGCTGAGATTGAGTTCTGCATATCATCCGCAGACTGATGGTCAGACTGAGAGGACGATTCAGTCACTAGAGGATCTTTTGAGGGCTTGTGTTTTGGAAAAAGGAGGTACTTGGGATTGTTATTTACCTTTGATTGAGTTTACCTACAACAATAGTTTTCATTCGAGCATTGGTATGGCACCGTTTGAAGCTTTGTATGGTAGGAGATGTCGGACACCGTTATGTTGGTATGAGTCCGGTGAGAGTGCTGTGGTTGGACCGGAGATTGTTCAACAAACTACGGAAAAGATTAAGATGATTCAGGAGAAGATGAGAATTGCTCAGAGTCGTCAGAAGAGTTATCATGATAAGAGGAGGAAGTCACTTGAGTTCCAAGAGGGAGATCATGTGTTTCTTCGTGTTACTCCGATAACTGGTGTTGGTCGAGCTTTGAAGTCGAAGAAGTTGACACCTCAATTTATTGGTCCTTATCAGATTTTGGAGAGGATAGGGGAAGTAGCCTATCGTATCGCTTTACCGCCGTCGCTTGCGAATTTGCATGAAGTTTTTCATGTGTCTCAGTTGAGGAGGTACATTCATGATCCGTCGCATGTAGTCCAAATAGATGATGTACAGGTGAGAGGTAACCTGACTGTTGAAACATCACCTATGAGGATTGAGGATCGAGAGTTGAAGCAGTTGCGGGGTAAAGAGATTGCCTTGGTGAAGGTAGCTTGGGGAGGACCAGCAGGTGGCAATGTGACTTGGGAACTGGAGAGTAAGATGAAGGAGTCTTACCCAGAGTTGTTCGCTTGAGGTATGTTTTCGAGGACGAAAACTCTTTTAGTGGGGGAGAGTTGTAACACCCCGATAATAATATGATAATTATTTAAATTAAGTTAATAATAGATTTATTAATTTAATTAGATAATTGGATTATTATTATTATTATTTTAGAATAATATTATTGGATTTTATTATTGGAGTATATAAGTGAGAATAATAAAAAGTCCCAATTGTTGGAAAAAGGTTTTCACGTGAAAAGGAAAACAGAGCAAGCGGCTGAAAGTGGGAAAGGGCAAAGAGGCAGAGCAAGAGAAGAGGAAAAGCTTGAAGCTAACGGAATTTGCCGGATTAACTCAGGTAAGGGGGGTTTATCGTCGATTAATGGGTATTATGGGATAATATGTGACGGGTAGTGATAAGCCGTTAATTGACCCTAATTGGGATTGTTGATGCTGAAGAATCATGTTGGATAAATTGTATGTAGACTGTAATTAAATCTGTGTTTGGGTTAAATGTGAAATTCCGAAGGTATAGCTTTTTACGGAATCGGAATCGGAGGTCCGGAAGTCCTCCAACGGCGGAAAATGCGGAGGATTCTGCATTCTGCCTTGTGTTAGCGCAGGAAATGCTGTTTTGTCTGCGTTAACCGGTTAACCCAGGGTGTTAACCGGTTAACACTGTTATAATTTGTGAAATTGGTGCTGTTTTGCCTGCGTTAACCGGTTAACCCAGGGCGTTAACCGGTTAACACTGTTAAGTTTTGGGCAGTGAGCGTGTTTTGCCTGCGTTAACCGGTTAACCCAGGGCGTTAACCGGTTAACACTGTTGCAGAGTGGAAATATTGGCTTTTTAATGTTGTGTACATAATTGAGAGTTGGCCTATGTTGGCGTATGATGTGATAGGGATTATTTCCCGCTATTTTGAGCAGTATAGGTATTAGTAGAGTGTGCTAATACTGTGTTTAATTATTTGACATGATATGATGTTTTGATACATGTGTTGGTGATGTTTGATGGTATGCATAATGTTGTGAATGTACATGTTATGTATGCAATTGTGAATGGACTGTTGTATGGCTTAGAGTGTGAGCATATGTCCATTTTGAATTGGTGTTGATGCTGCATTGCTAGATGATTAGCGTGCATAGCATAGCCTTCGGGGCTGTAGCTAATTCCCATGGTGAGGAATTAGTGAGTGAACCATTGTGGGTTTGTTGTTGATGTTTGCATGCTAGATGATTAGTGTGCATAGTCTAGCCTTCGGGGCTGTAGCTAATTCCCATGGTGAGGAATTAGTGAGTGAGTCATTAGATCTCAAATGAGTGGGACTAGTGAGCTTAGTAGCCGTATCTGGATTTGATCGGTGAGCTTGAACTAGATGTTCAAGAATAGTCGGTACCGCATGTGTTGAGTCTCATTGCATAATGTATGTATGGCGTATAATATGAATGGATGTATTCCAATATTATACGTGTGTTTGTGTTGTTGTAGAGTATGATTTGAGATTATACTTGTGTGTTATGGAATGTTGAGTATGATGTGAGCTGATGTGCTGTTACTGATTGTATGTTGTGATTAGGGTGATTAATGTGTTAAATTACTTAACATTGCATGATATTTTATAATGCTTATTATATCGATTGAGGAACTCACCCTTACAACTGTTTTTCAGGTAACGAGAACTGAGTTGAGTAGGAGCGAATGATTGGAGTCTAGTGTAGTCTCCTTAGTGGGTCGTGCTCTGATAGATGTAACATCGGGATGGGACGTTTTATTTTGTTGAATAATTTACCTGTGAATGTTACATGTTGTACATGATTGATGAGATCTCTATCCGTTGCGTTTTATGCAAATACTTATGTTTTGAATTAATAAAGAGCATGACATTTATAATTGGTGAATAGTTTGAATAATTGTGTGACACCCTTGAATGGCATAATTACTCTGATTGATATATGTTTATTATTTTAATTAAATTTTGGGGTATTTTAGAAGGGTGTTACAAATTTCATCCACATTGTTTCACAATATTCTTTTTCTCGTTTTAGATCGAAGAAACAAAGATTTAAATTTAAGGTGGAATTTTTTTTAATGCTATGATTCGAGTCAAAAAGAATTCACGATTCGAGTCACAAGGTGTTGTGATTTAAATCATGTTCAATTCATGATTCGAGTCAAATTAAACAGAGGTCAATTCTAGATTTCATGGAGAGGTATGATTGTAGTGAAGCTTTAAACATGATTCGAGTCACGTTAGGTTGTGATTCAAGTCAAGTTAATTTTATGATTCAAGTCAAATCGTCAAGAGACAAATTACAATTTTCTCAAAGAGTCTTGATTCGAGTCACAGATTGCACATGATTCTAACCAAATTATTGGGCACATTGATTTAAGTATTCTGATTTGTGATTCAAGTAACATCAGATAAAACGAAAAACACCAACTTGCAATGCTAAAAAAAGAATACTATAATGGATCAAAACTCTAATTTATTGATTAGTGAGTGGTTATAAGACCCCAATTTTGACCCTAAGATCCCTCATGCAATTTCATCATATGCACTAGCATTGGGATCATGCCTTGGCATCCTCCTTACCCCTCTTTCATTGGGTTTGTTTTGGGAGAGATCATCAAGCACTTTGTGATTATATCATACTTATATTTTATCATTTCACTAACTAAAATACCAAAAATATGTCTTTTCATTTTCCTAACTCTTTTTTAGGTAGGGCATGATCTCATTCGATTCATCAAGTTCACATCTAGGGTTTGAGACCCTCATGAATAAAGATCACAACCAAGAATTGATTCAAGAATGGTTATGAGCATCATATATGAGTCCCAATGATCTCTACAAGTTATTTTGATCAAGTTTTCTTCAAGAGTTTGAGGGTAATTTGCCTTGGAAACCCTAGTTTGACTTGGTATCTTGAGTAACTTCTCCAACAAGCTATCTCACCAATTGATCAAATTTCTCAAGGGACACGTCAAAATTCAACATCTTATGCATATATGATCTACCATGAGCCAATAAAGTCAAGAGAATTGGAAATTAGCAAGTTGGTTGATGGTGGTTGGCTAGATAGGTTCATCTAATCAAAACTGGGTCTCCCTGGACCCTATCTCCTACAATTTTCATCATATGAAAATGATTCCAAGAGAAAACATACTCTAAATGACATTCCAAACAACTTTAATGTTGATACCTAGAGCTAGGTTTGCTTGGAAAATCATTTTCTATGTTGAAACATTATAGGTCATTTTGTCTAAACCCTAATTTCAAAGTCAACTTCCCAAGGCCATAACTTGCTCAATTCTTATGATATGAAAGATTTACAAGTTGCACAATCAAATTCAATGTGTATATTTCAACTTTTATGTTTCGATTGGGAGCTAATTCAACTTGTTTGAGCATGTGATATGAGGCTACATTATAGATCACTTTTGACCTATACCATTGATCAAGTGATTTTTTCAAACTTCAAAAATGCATAACTTTATCATTTCAAATCAAAATGACATGAAATTGGTGACCATTTTTAAGGTCTTTGAGATAGATACAACTTTTATGAAGACACTTTTCTCATTTGAAACTCATAGAAAAAGTTAAGCAAGGTGGAATATTGAGACATATGGCTTGACACTTAGAAACAATTTGATATGTCAAAAATTTCCAAACTTCCACCTCAAATTTCTACAAGTTCCAAGCTTCAAATGAAAAAGGGTTGAACATGAAAGTTGTTCCTCTTGATCTCACCTTTCTAAAGAGCTCAAATTCATTCATTTTGGACAAGAAATGCATAGGCTGCACATGGCTTAAAGAAAGTGATATCACTTGGCATGGATCAATCTTCAAGCATCAATGTACATTTTCCTTGCAATCCATGCTTACTTCATATCATCTGGTCTTCAATTATGGACCTCTAGTAATCATTTCATGGGCCTATGCACGCCCATGCACCACTACATCACCATTTGCCAAAATAGGAAAGTGAATGTGAGTGTGCAAATATCACATGATTCAGCTATAAATAGAGCTTCAATTGCTCAGAAATACACACACAATCGCGCCAGCTTTGATTCCCCATTTCAAACCCTTAATTCTCAAAGGATAAGCCTGATAAACTCTCAAGAATTTGAGCTTGAATCTCCATTGTTTTGGAATTCAATTCTCCAGGAATCCATAGCTTTTTAACCTTTCCATCCTTCTCCTGCAAGCAAGTGGAGTGAGTCCAAGCACAAGCAAGATCAAGATCAACTGAATTCATACCTTCATTGAAGGTATTTTCCAGAAATTTTAAAATCTTTGATTCTCTCAAATTCTTGCTTAATTCTATTGATTCTTTGGTTGTCTGAAATCCTACCAATATATGCAGGAAGATTGAGTTGCTTTGAGGTCAAATCGAAGCAACTCAATTCATGTACCTCAAATTTCAATTCCATGTATCTCTCAATATACTTGGAATTTCAGTGAATAGAGGTCAGATTCGAGCTCAGTGCCATTTTTTCTTCAAGATCATGTCCTTGTTTTTTATTATGGTGATGGTTCATGGTGGACCAGTCCGATGAGGGCCACCGGAGAAGATGACCGGAGCTCTGGCTCCGGCGATGAGTTGGCAAGGCTTGAACCACATGATCCGTCCCTCACGTTTTAATCTTGATCGTTGGTTTTAAATACCAATTGTGCAGCGCTGTTGACTAATGTCTATGTAGAACGCGCGCTAGGGACCATCAGATCTGCCACCTCAATTAATGAGGGAGATCTGATGGTCCACGTAATTTAGATTTTCTGAATTTTCATTTTAATTGCATTTTCTTTAATAATTCATATTAAATTCAATATTCATCCAAAAAATATGAGACTTTCACCCAAAAAATTCAAATATTTTTCTCTTTCCTATTCTGAAATAAAATTATTTTTTAGATCATTATTAATATCTTTCACGAATTAACTAATTTTGCATTTGTTTTTAATTGTTTAAAAATATTTTTAAATGTTCAAAAATGATTTAAAAAAAATTCTCCAAGGTCCTTTGACCTTGTTTGACCTATGATAAATCTCATGACCATTTCTTTGGTGTTTTGATGAGATTATAGGAATTGGACAAAACATATTTGATTTAAATGCACTATTTTATTATTTTTAATTGAATAAATGCCAATTAAATTTTGTTGACCATTTGTATTGACTTGGATGAGTTTGCTTATTGTTGTTGGGCCTTGGTCAAGGTTGATTTGACTTTGTCAAGTTAATATTATTGGATTTAGAAGATTGATGGAATGTACATTCCATATCCCAAAATGAATGAATGATATTAATTTAATAAAAGTCCTCCTTTGACCAATTTGTGATCTCATTCATCCCCTTCCCACTTCATCTCATTCCTCTTCGTAATTCATTCATTTCATTTGGCCTATGACATCTCAAAGTCCTAATGCTAGTTGATTGAAAAATTGACATGAGTATGGATGAGATTAGGTCACACCTTTTGCATATTCTTTTTTGTGTGTGGTATGTTTCATGAGCATAGTCCATTATACCATGTCTCTAACATGCATTAACACCAAAATTCTATTTCCCGAACTCAAATAGTTGTGACTTCTACATAAGTCCAATTACGATTGCTTAACATAGTGCTAAATTTGTGACATTAAAGGCATAAGAATTCTAGTTAGTGAGATTGTAAGTCTCCCCTCTTTCATGGTATTATATGGAAACTTGGCCTTCTTTCCTTCCTTTGGAAGATGTTTTGGTTCAAGGATCCATGCTTATGATACGTGGATTGAGTGTTCTCCAAAGAATATCTTGAAAAGCAAAAGCAAAAAAAAAACTAACCTCTAACCTACTAACTATTGACTTTTAATTTCAAGCTTTTACTTTAATGCAATTTACGTTTTTGCATTTTATTTCATTTTCCATTGTACATATCATTCCAATTGTTTATGTTAATGTAATTTTCACTTTGTCCATTTGGACCATTTTGTGTGATATATTTTGTTTGTGTTACTTTGTTTGTTTGTGTGGTCTTTGACCATTAACGTACCTAATAATGATAAAAACACTAAAGAACTTTTGAGTGGACTGTTGGCTTGATCTTGGATAAATGGACTTAGAATCTAGGCAACCTCCCTAAGCTAAAAGGACTTGGCCAATGCCAAATTGTTGAAGAACCAAGTGCTTGCAATATGAAATTCATCTGATACATCTTTGAAGATCTCTCTAAGATTCATCTACAACATGATCATTGTGAAGTTGTTATTTTGAACCTGTGACTTGTGGAATTCATTTGTTGCATGGGCTATTTTGAAGAAGATCCTGAAATGGATAAGCTTGGATGAGGCCATCTTTATTTGATGCCTTGCTCTTCAAGATGATATAATTGTGCATTTGTGTGTTGCTTGATTCTAAAAGTCCAAGGGAATTCTGGGTTTCTATTGACATATTTGTCTATTGGATTGCTACCCATTTGGTCAGATCTTTTCAACTCTAAACTTTTAATTTTTTGTACATAGGATAGTCTCTTCATCTTCTCCCCATTTCTTTGATTTCAAAATCTCTCCCTCCATTTTTTAAAACCTTCTTTGTGTGAACTACTTTTGTTCTAAACTTTGACCACTTTTGCAAAAAGATAGAAACTTTGGCCTTATGCCATTGCATCTTCAAACTTATTTTCTTAAATCAAACCTGTAAATAAACTTAACTATACTTGACTTAAACTTTCAAAAAGAAAAAAAGAACTAACTCATTCAAACCATTTTAGGCCTTTGGGCCTTCCAAACTTAAATTTTGTTAAAATCAGCACACTCACTTTGAAATTTGTATCATGAACTACAAGGTTTTGATCCCTCATTTTTATGTTGGTACGTAAGCACAAGACTGAAGGTCTTGTCAAACACAAAAATATAATTAATGAATTCTTTTCTCATCCCCCCATTCTAATTGTTTGTAAATATCACTTTGTACAAAATACATATGCACACAAAAAGGGCTCCCTATGAGTACCTAGGACACTTAGGGTGCTAACACCTTCCCTCTGTGTAACCAACCCCCTTACCTGTGATCTCTGAATTTTATTAGTTTTTATTTGAAAACTTCTTACTTTTTGAGTTTTGTTCGTACTTTTTTCCTTTTTCCCTTGGAAACAATAAAAGCGTAGTGGCGACTCTTGTTATTTGATTTCTAGCTTGTCAATAGCTTGATGATCATGAATTTCCCGCTACAGAAATTAAGTGGCGACTCTGCTGGGGAGTAGTCTACAGTGGGTTTAGCCTACTTTTTGTGTGAATATATTTGTATATATGTGATGTTTGTATATATGTATGTGTGATATAATCTGCTTGTTGTGCTTGGTGATCTCTGAGTGGTGAGATAAGTTCTAACCCGAACTTGTGTGCAATTAAGATAGGAGGATGGTATAGTCATGTTCGACTTGTGTGGAGTAGTCCTTAATAAGTTAGCTTGAGATCCATCTGCTCAGTGGAGACTCCTTTGGATTTGGAAATGTCACACAAGTATTTGTGGTTAGGCATTACTATCTTTAATTGGGTCTGAGAAGCTGGGGACCTTAGAACATTTAACCCATCTTGGCCTATTTAGGACGTAGTGCGGAAACTGTTCAGGTGTAGACTTGATAACAGTTGTTACGCGATACTACACTCAGACGAGTTTCTCTTGAGAATATTATGGGTCGATGAGTCAGTCATCTTAACCTGTAATATCCGATAGATGGAATTAAGACTCTGGGAAATTTTTTAGAACATGATCTACAGGTTTTTATCCTTAGTTCACTCCTTTGAGATGGTTCTTACCCAGACCCCATCCTCGTGACTTGCAACAAACCCTTGATTCTTGGTTGATCCAATCAGGTCTTGTCAATATCAATGGAACTTGGGTGTTCATAAGGTGAAAACCATAATCCACCAAAATGGATGATTGATCTGGCCAAATACTTGATTCATCCCTTGAACTTTGTTTGCCTTGTGTGTGATCCCTTATTTGTGATTGTTGCATCCATGCATTCATGCGCATCATAACATTCATCACACGAAAATTTCAAGGAACTAAGGTATCATTTGCAAATATTTTCAGACCATGGATTATTGATAATGGAACACTAAGAAGTACAGTTTCAGATGTCCCAACTTGAAAGAGTTAAGGAAGCTAGCATCTTTTGTATTAGATCCCTTGAACTTCAAACAACGTCATGGGAAGCTTCTGTCCATCTTGTTTGCTGATGTAGTTGAAGGACTTTGAGTGTATTGGTGCAGTTCTATGATCCTCTCTACCATTGTTTCACTTTCCCAGATTTTCAGCTTGTGCCTACCTTGGAGGAGTATTCTCATCTTTTGGGGATACCTGTTTCTAGTAGAGTACCTTTTAGTGGATTGGAGGAGATTCCCTGATCTAGTATTATTGCTGAAGCTCTTCACTTGAAGAAGTCTGAGATAGAGGCTCATTGGGTGGAGAAAGGAGGGTTATTTGGATTGCCATTTGTTTTCCTCATCAAGGAAGCTACTACTTTTGCTCAATCTGGTAGTGTGGACGCTTTTGAAGCTATCTTTGTGTTGCTCATCTATGGATTAGCTTTGTTCCCTAACATTGACGATTTTGTTGATGTTAACGCCATTAGACTTTTCTTGATTGGGAATCCTGTGCCTACTTTGTTGGGTGATATGTATTTCTCTTTGCATCTAAGGAATTCTAAGGGTCGTGGAACGACTTTCTGTTGTATCCCTCTTCTGTACAAGTGGTTTATTTCGCACTTGCCTCAGACACCTGCTTTTGTGGAGAACAAACAATGTCTAAGGTGGTCTTAGAGACTTATGTCTCTCACTAATGATGATATAGTTTGGTATGATCCTTCTTTGAGCAGTTTGGAGATTATTGATAGTTGTGGTGAATTCTCTAATGTGCCTCTTATTGGTACACAAGGAGGAATTAACTACAACCCTGCTTTGGCTCGTCGTCAACTTGGGTTCCCCTTGAGAGACAAACCTAATAACATGTTGTTAGAAAGTCTTTTCTATCAAGAGGGTAAAGATCCCTAACATTTGAAGCAGAAGATTGTGCATTCTTGGCATAATGTGCATAGGAAAGGAAGATTCGAGCTTGGTCCGTGCAATTGTGTAGCCTTAGAAGCTTACACTCTTTGGGTGAAGAAGAGAGTTATGGAGTTGAAGATGCCTTATCCTTGTGAAAGACCTATGTCTGTGGTTGTGTTTGAGCCATTAACTCTCCCGAACTAAGATGTAGAAGAGTTGGGAGACGCGCTCGTCAAGATGAAGCAAGAGAAGGATATGTGGGAAGAGCGTTTCCGTGCTTTGAGCAAGAAGCATGAAGAGTTGCAGTTGGAGTCTAAGGACAAAGATGCACTGATCGAGCTACTTGAAGACCGAGTGACGAAGAGACAGAGAGAGCCAGAGGTTTCATCTTCTAGCACGCCTCAGCCTTCCGTTGCTTGGAAGAAGATTGTTGACCAGCTTGTCCTCGAGAAGACTCAGATGAAGGCTTCTTTTGAGACTGAGATCCGTCGCATTCAAAGGAAGTACGCATCTTCAGCCAGATCTTCTGACATTGTTGTTAGGGATCCTTAGGATGACTAGTCTCCTTTTCTCTTGTATTTTTCATTTGGTTTATGAAATTGTACTCAGTGTAATCCTTCCAATTTATATAAATGAAAAGAGATTTTTTGGTCATATCAAATTATTGCAATTGCCATTTAAATATTATATGTTTGCAAATGATATAGTAAGTTCCTTGGAAATAAAAAATAATCAAGCATTGCATTTCATGCATCATTTGCATAAGCAGGTTTTTGCCAAGTGTCTGATTGGTGTTTCTTCTGTGCTTTAGCCAAGCTGACTCACCGGTACAATACTCGAGCTAATCATCAAAAAATCATGGAACATCTAGAGCAAGAGAACCGAGAGCTAAAGGACAAGATCACCCGACTGACTACCATGATGGAGTCAGTTCTTGCTGCTCAAAGCCAAGCTTCTCCAACACCCACAACTCCTCCCGCGAGGAATTTTACTACAGAAGTGGTTACCTCTACCGTGCCTGCTGCTACCGCCCACTTCGCACCGAACCTGCCTGCCGGATTCCCGTGGGGAATGCCACCTAATTTTGTGCCAGAAGGCTTTGCGCCTACCTTTGCTTCCATGCCGGCATCTAGCCTGGTCATGTTCGTGCCACCTCCAGTTGTGCACACTCTGCCTCGCGTAGAGGATACCATATATCATTCCGAGCCATCTGAGGGCTCGGAAGTCTATGAGTAGGTGGATGAAATGAAAGATCAATTTCTTGAGCTGCGCAAGGAATTGAAGACGCTGAGAGGTAAAGATCTGTTTGGGAAGAGTGCTATTGAATTGTGTTTGGTGCCCAATGTGAAGATCTCAGTGAAATTCAAAGTGCCTGACTTTGAAAAATATAAAGGGAACTCTTGTCCGCTCAGTCATCTTGTGATGTATGCCCACAAGATGTCAACTCAGATTGATAATGATCAATTACTTATCCGTTATTTCCAGGATAGTCTGACTGGTGTTGCACTCCGTTGGTACATGGGGTTGGATAGTGAAAACATCCGCACTTTCAACGACTTGGGAGAGGCTTTTGTGAAGCAATACAAGTATAACATGGGCATGGCGCCAGATAGAGACTAGTTGAGGTCTATGTCTCAGAAAGACAAAGAGACATTCAAAGAGTATGCGCAGAGATGGAGGGAGTTGGCTGCCCAGATCACTCCTCCTTTGGAGGAGAAAGAGATGACAAAGATCTTCTTGAAGACCTTGAGTTCATTTTATTATGAACGCATGATCGCTAGTGCCCCCAGTGATTTTACCGAAATAGTAAATATGGGGATGAGACTTGAAGAAGGAGTCCGCGAAGGACGTTTGTCAAGAGATGAGGCGTCAACGAGTAAGAGGTATGGCAGTAGTTTCAACAAGAAAAAGGACAATGAGACAAATGCAATTTCCAGTAGGAGGCAGAGGAGGCCTCATATCAGAAGAAATCCACCACCCCGTCAACATCATCATCATCAAGTATCTTCCATAATTTCGGTATTTTCTAATCAATAAACAACACCAATTCAACAATAACAACAACAACATCAATGTCAACAACAACAACCGCAATAAAGAATGGACACCTACAACAACAACAATTCCAACAACAATCGTCATCAGCAACAGAACTTTGAGAGGAAGAAGGTCTCTTTTGACCCAATACCTATGTCTTACGCAGAACTATATCCCTCGTTAGTTCTCAAGAACTTGATTCAACCGAGGAACCCACCACAGATCCCAGAACCACTTCCTTGGTGGTATAAACCTGAGCTTCGTTGTGCTTTTCATTAGGGTGCACCTGGGCATGACATTGAAAACTGTTATCCATTGAAATATGAGGTTCAAAAGCTCGTCAAGAATGGTATGGTGTCTTTCGAAGACCGCGCGCCGAATGTGAAAGCTAACCCTTTGCCCGCTCATGGGAACTCTTCAGTGAATATGGTGAACGGTTTTCCTGGTGAATTCAAGGTTTTTGATGTCCGGTTTATCCGAAGATATTTGGTGTAGATGCACAAAGATATCTGTTTGGTGAGTAACTGTGAACATGACCATGATGGTTGTGTTGTCTGTAGTGTGAACCCAAAAGGGTGTGATATGGTGAAAAAGGACATCCATCGTCTGATGGTTGAAGGCATGATCCAGATTGTTCAATCCCGTCATGTAGATGACAACGTCAATGTCATAGTGCCCATTTTCAAACAACAATAGCGGTTGATAATTCAGTATGATAGCAGTAATAACAAGAATGTCAGTCAAAGATCAGTATCGCCGTTGGTAATATGGTTAGCGGGACCAGTCCCGAACTCATCTAGTAAGGTTGTATCGTACCAGTATAATGCTACAATGATGAAGAATGGTCAAGATGTACCGTTACCTACGACTAGTTCAGTGGTGAGCATTGTTGATGTGTCGAAGGTGACCCGCAGTGGTCGAGTGTTTGGGCCAATGGTCCCAGAGGAAACAGTGGTTGGTAAGAAGGCGGAGGTGCCTAATGTAGATCCAGTTGGTTGTTCGAAGGATAAGTCTGGTGAATCCAGCAACTTGAAAGCCAATGATGATGATGAGGTACTCCGACTGATTAAAAGAAGTGAATTTAATATGGTTGAGCAGCTGCTCCAGACTCCCTCAAAGATCTCAGTGTTGTCTCTACTTTTGAATTCTGAAGCGCACAGAGAAGCACTGCAGAGAGTTCTTGAACAAGCATATAGACCAGGATGTTACTGTGGATCAGTTTGATCATATCGTGGCTAACATCACTTCACGCAATAATCTGAGCTTCTGCGATGAAGAACTCCCTGAGGAGGGAAGAAATCATAATCTGGCTTTGCGTATTTCAATGAACTTTAAGGAAGATGCTTTCTTAAATGTGCTTGTTGACACCGGTTCGTCACTCAATGTGCTTCCGAAGTCAACTTTATCAAAGTTATCTTACCAAGGAGCTCCCATGAGGTATAATGGGGTGATTGTCAAAGCCTTCGATGGCTCGCGCAAAACGGTAATTGGTGAAGTAGACCTTCTAGTCAAGATAGGTCCGAGTGATTTTCAGATTACTTTTCAAGTAATGGATATCCACCTGACCTACAGCTGTTTATTGGGAAGACCATGGATTCATGAGGCAGGAGCTGTTACTTCCACTCTGCACCAGAAGCTCAAATTTGTCAAGAATGGCAAGCTAGTGATTGTGGGAGGTGATAAGGCGTTGTTGGTTAGCCATTTGTCATTTTTCTCATATGTGGAAGCTGAGGATGAGGTTGGGAATCTGTTCCAAGCCTTATCTATTACCACTGAGAAGAGAATTGGGGCACCTATGTCCTCGTTGAAGGATGCTCAGAAGATTGTTGAAGAAGGAACTGATGACCAGTGGGAGCGCATGGTAGAGGTCTCCGACAACAACGGCAGAACTGGTTTGGGGTTCCAAAGAGGCTCATCAGCTGTTAGATCTGAAGATATGCAACTCAGCTTCCGTAATGGAGGGTTCATTCATGGCAATGAACAACACTTAGCTGCTGTGCTAGAGGATAGTGAAGAGGAAGACTACACCAACTTTGTAACGCATGGTAGGACATGCAACAATTGGACTGCCGTTGATATTCCTGTTATTTTACATCGATCTAAGTAACTGCTTTTATATTTTAAAATCCTTCTCTTATGCATAAGGGAGAAGTGACCATTGTTGGGCATTTTAAATTGATCATCAGTAAAATTAATTCTATTCATCCACATCTTTGATGTTTGTTTTTACTTTTTGCTTTATTCTGAAAATGGTCATCATAAAAAACATAAATAAACAATATAATTGTCCATCTGCATAATATTTGATCACAAATTCACTTCTCTAAAATCAAAATATCAAATCATTATGCAGGTTGGTTCCAAACCCCATTGAATACAATGATCCTTCTCCTTCTCCAAATTTTGAATTCCCTGTGTTTGAGGCCGAGGAGGAAAGTGATGTATAAGTGAGTGAGGAATTATCTCGTCTTCTTGAGCAAGATGAAAAGATTATTCAGCCGTTTGAAGAACAAATTGAGCTAGTCAACTTGGGTTCCGAAGATGATGTGAAGGAAGTCAAGATTGGGTCTCGACTGTGTCCAGATGCTAAGAAGGGGTTGATTTATCTTCTTTGAGAATATTCAGATGTGTTTGCTTGGTCCTATCAAGACATGCCTGGGTTGGATTCTGAGATTGTGGAGCATAGATTTCCATTGAAGCCCGAATGCCCGCCAGTCAAGCAGAAATTGAGAAGAACGCATCCTGATATGGCTGTGAAGATCAAAGAGGAAGTTCAGAAGCAGATTGACGCCGGTTTCCTTGTGACTGCTGAGTACCCGTAATAGGTAGCCAATATTGTGCCTGTGTCGAAGAAAGATGGAAAAGTCCGCATGTGTGTTGACTATAGAGATTTGAACAAATCCAGTCCGAAAGATGATTTCCCTCTGCCACACATTGATATGTTGGTAGACAATACTGCTAAATTCAAAGCCTTTTCATTTATGGATGGATTTTCCGGATACAATCAGATCAAGATAGCACCCGAAGATATGGAGAATACCACATTCATTACACCCTGGGGAACATTCTGTTATAGAGTGATGCCTTTTGGTCTAAAGAATGCTGGTGCAACTTACTAGAGAGCAATGACTACTCTTTTTCATGATATGATGCATAAAGAGATTGAAGTTTATGGCGATGACATGATTGCTAAATCAATTAATGAAGGGGAACATGTTGAGCATTTGTTTAAGCTATTCCAGCGTTTGAGGAAGTATAAACTCCGCTTGAATCCCAATAAGTGTACTTTTGGTGTTCGTTCTGGTAAGTTGTTGGGCTTTATTGTCAGTGAGAAGGGTATTGAAGTTGATCCTGCTAAAGTCAAAGCAATACAAGAGATGCCTGCGCCCAGAACTGAGAAGCAAGTCAGAGGCTTTCTTGGCCGCTTGAATTATATTTCCAGATTCATTTCCCACATGAATGCCACATGTGCGCCTATATTCAAGCTCCTTCGGAAAGACCAGTCTTGTGATTGGACCGAAGACTGCCAGAAAGCATTTGACAGTATCAAAGAATATTTGCTTGAATCTCTGATTTTGTCTCCACCTGTCGAAGGGAGACCGTTGATCATGTATTTGACTGTGCTCGAAGATAGTATGGGTTGTGTTCTTGGTCAGCAAGAAGAGATTGGAAAGAAAGAATTTGCAATTTACTACCTCAGTAAGAAGTTCATCGACTGTGAGACTCGGTATTCAATGCTTGAGAAGACTTGTTGCGCATTGGTTTGGGCTGCTAAGCGCCTGTGCCAGTATATGTTGAATCATACCACTTGGTTGATATCCAAAATGGATCCAATCAAGTATATATTTGAGAAGCCTGCTTTAACTGGAAGAACTGCCCGTTGGCAGATGTTGTTATCAGAGTATGATATCGAATACCGATCTCAGAAAGCGATCAAAGGTAGTATCTTGGCTGACCATTTGGCTCACCAACCAATTGAAGATTCTCAGTGAGTGCAGTATGATTTTCCTGATGAAGAGATTTTGTACTTGAAAATGAAAGATTGTGATGAACGATTGCTAGAAGAAAGGCCAGAACATGGTTCCCGTTGGGGCATGGTATTTGATGGAGCTGTTAATCAATATGGAAATGGCATTGGGGCAGTGATTATTACTCCTCAAGGCACGCATCTACCGTTTACAGCTAGATTGACTTTCAAGTGTACAAACAACATGGCAGAATATGAAGCTTACATTATGGGGCTTGAAGAGGCCATGAATCTCATAATCAAGTATTTAGATGTCTTCAGTGATTCGGCTTTGGTTGTGAATCAAATCAAAGGTGAATGGGAGACGAATCAACCCGATTTGATACCATATAGAGATTATGCGAGGAGGATTTCAACTTTCTTTACAAAGGTTGAATTTCATCATATCCCTCAAGATGAAAACCGGATGGCAGATGCTCTTGCAACATTGGCATCAATGATCGTAGTGAAGTATTGAAATAAAGTTCCCAACTTATCTGTGATGCGTCTGGATAGGCCAGCTCATGTGGTTGTTGTTGAAGAGATCAAAGACGAGAAGTCGTGGTATTACGACATCAAGTGTTTCCTCCAAAGTCATATTTACCCGCCTGGGGCATCTTTGAAAGATAAGAAGACTTTGAGAAGATTAGCCGGCAATTTCTACTTGAATGGTGATATACTGTATAAGAGAAACTTCGACATGGTTTTACTCAGATGCGTGGATAGACACGAAGCAGACTTGTTGATGACTGAAGTGAATGAAGGTTCCTTTGGTACTCATTTCAATGGACATTCAATGGTAAAGAAGATGTTGTGAGCAAGTTACTATTGGCTGACAATGGAATCTGACTGTTGCAAGTTTGTGAAGAAATGCCATAAGTGTCAAATTTATGCTGATAAGATTCATGTTTCTCCGACACTTTTGAATGTTATCTCTTCTCCATGTGGGGATTTAATATGATTGGGATGATTGAGCCCAAAGCTTTGAATGGACATCGTTTCATTTTAGTGGCAATTGACTACTTCACAAAATGGGTTGAAGCGGCATCATATGCAAATGTGACCAAGCAAGTTGTTCTAAGGTTTATCAAGAATCAGATTATATGCCGTTATGGTGTGCCAAGTAAGATCATTACTGATAATGGATCAAACTTGAATAACAATATGGTGGAAGCTCTTTGCAAAGACTTCAAGATTGCACCTCATAATTCTTCTCCTTACAGACCCAAGATGAATGGGGATGTTGAAGAGACGAATAAGAACATTAAGAAGATTATCCAAAAGATGATTGTCACGTATAAGGATTGGCATGAGATGCTCCCTTTTGCTTTACATGGGTATCGTACATTTTTCCGCACTTCAACAATGGTAACCCCTTTCTCTCGTGTATATGGTATGGAGGCAGTACTCCCCATAGAGATTGAGATTCCTTCATTGCGCGTGCTCATGGAAGCCAAGTTGACTGAAGCTTAATGGTGTCGAACCAGGTTTGACCAGCTGAATTTGATAGAAGAGAAAAGGTTAACTGCCATGTGTCATGGTCAGTTATATTAGCAAAGGATGAAGAAAGCTTTTGATAAGAAGGTCAAACCTCATGTATTCAGAGAAGGTGACCTTGTACTCAAGTAGATTTTATCGTTCAAGCCAGATTCCAGAGGAAAATGGACCCCTAATTATGAAGGCCCATATGTTGTTAAGAAAGCCTTTTCGGGCGGTGCATTGATTCTTACAACTATGGATGGTGAAGAGTTCACTCGTTCTGTGAATGCAAATGCAGTCAAGAAATATTCTGCTTAAAAAAAAGAACAACTCGCTAAGTTGAAAACCCGAAAGGGCGGCTTAGGCAAAAATGAGCGTCTCGATGGATTGAAAACCCGAAAGGGCAATCTAGGCAAAAATTAGAGACATAAAATAGAAAGAATTTTCGGATAAGTTGAGTACCTCACCTTGGGGAAACTTATGTAAAAATTAGGGATTATGGCAAGTAATTGCATTCTGCTGATCTTCAGTGATTTTGAAGACTTGTTTGAGCACAAGGGTTGACATCAGTTCATCATCCCAGCAGCGGTCAAGAGCACAATGGATATCAAGATTTGATAGAAGGATTAAGATCATTTGTATTCAATGTAACCTTTTTCATCTAAATTACCATTTTCGACTTTGTAAAATCTATGGAGTCTTGTCATTTACAGACTACCATTCTATTAAATAAAGTTGAGCTTTTATCCAAATTGTGTCTACTGTTATTTACTTCAGCCAATACTTTTAAATTTTACTATGATCATTTTGAAATTAGTTTTTTTTAATCAAAATCAAGTTTTCTTTAAAAAAATAAAAGCAAGAACTTTTTCCAAAGCAAGTAAGAGGAATATCAATTGCATTTCAATAAGAAGAAATTCCTTAAGTGTGAAACGTCAAAGGTTCCCCAAGAAGTTAACCCTTCGGGTATCCCTAGATGACAGTGTTGGCTCAGTTCCTCGGCAGAGCGTTCGATCCCCAGTGGATTTCCTTTCTTTATCCCTAGCTGAGTTGCGGTGTGTCCATGTCCCCAACAGAATTTCGGCCTTCCCCAGCGGAGTTCGTATTTCCTCAGCAGGTGGATCATTACCAGAGATGTTTGATATTTCCCCAGTAGATCGCTTTGGTGTCCCCACCAGGCGCCATGTATCTTTGCTCCCAGTCAGAGTTTCCTCCTGGTTTCTGAGCAGCTTTTGTTCATTTCTCTGTAGGGTTGTCTCCCATTTTATGGTGTTGACCTAAAATTCCCCACAGATTGGATGTTCCGCCCTTCGCAGATCTCCTTCGTCCTCAGCTAGGGTTGAGCCCTTTGGGATGTTGATCTCTCTGTTCTCCGGCTGTGGTCTCCATGTATTTTGCGGATTGACCAAGGATTGTACCGGTGGTTCAATTTATGTGTGACACCTTTGTATCCTTTGTGATCGTTTTGTCAACATAATCATCATATATACATATACATATACATTCATGTAATTTCATAATTTGCATATCCTACTGTAGCGGTGTATTCATCGCCTTTAGATTTATTGACTAAATCAAAAGCAAAGCATACAAAGATAGAGTCGCCACCGCACTTCTATTTATCCAAAGGAATGGCTAGAAAGCGAACAAAAGCCTAAGAAGTTTTACAAAGAAAACTAATAAAAGGGGTACAGAGATCTGGGTAAGGGGGTAATTATGCAAAGTGAAGGTGTTAGGCACCCAATGCATCCTAGGTACTCCTAGGGAACCCTTTTCACAACTTGTTGCAAAAGGTATTGTTTATGAAAATATTTATTGTGCAAACATGAGGGAAGAGGTGTGAAAAGAATGTACAAGTTTATTATTTTTGTGTTTGGATGGATGAACCCATTGCCTACGTACCTTTACAGGATCAAAACCTCGTAGTTCGGCTAAAAGATTTCCAAAAAGTGAGTGGATTGATTTTAAAGAAAAGCCTTAAGGTCTTTCATTATCCACGGGAGAAAACTCAACCAGAGCCAGCAATCCACCATGTGAGGATGGCTTCAACATACTAGTGAGGGGTTAACCCTATAATAAGTATGGAAGTCTTACAATCAACTCACTAAGGATGCGGTGAGATTCACATCAACCACTAAGATAATTCAGATCTATGGCTAATGCATGAAAACTTGATTAAGAAGTGAACAAGGGCCACAAAAGCAATTGAGTGAGTGAAATTAACCAATTAGAAGTATTCACAAAGATGGTCAAAGTTGACATTAAATTCAATTCAGAATGAGTATTATGAAAGTGAAGTTTAAAAATCAAAGGCCTAAGGCCTAGGTTTCTAGTTTTGAAAACAGGTGAAAATGTTTACACAAAAGTTTTCTGATTTGGGTTAAAATGCAAGTGGAGGTTGTAAGGAAACAAAAGGTGGGGATGAGGAGCAAAACTTCATTAGGAGTTCCTCTCTTGAGATCATATGTAGATGATCCAAGTGGTTCCTTTGGAATGGGCCATAAACACAAGCAAAACAATGAAGCAATAAAGAGGAAACGGACAGCCAATCAATGGACTTATATCCAACTCCACAACAACGGAAATAGAATGCCAATCAATGGTCTTACTTCTAACTCCTGGACAAAGAATAGGAAATAGGATGCCAATCAATGGTCTTATACCTAACTCCTGAACAAAGAATAGGAAACAGGATGCCAATCAATGGTCTTATACCTAACTCTTGAACAAACCAGAGGAAACAAAATGCCAATAGCTGGACTTACATTTAACTCCTCAAAACCAAATAACAGGAAACAGATAGCCAATCAAGGGTCTTACATCTGACTCCACAAAAACAAAATAGGAAAGGAAATGGAGTGCCAATAAATGGTCTTATATCCAGCTCCCCAAAAGGAACAGGAAACAAATAGCCAATCAATGGTCTTACACCTGACTCCTCAAACAAACAAACATGCATGAAAAGAAAACATATGAAAGATGCACAAATAAGCAAACAAGCAATAAGTATCACACTCTATACACAAACAAGAGGCTCATACAAATGGTTAGGCTTTAGTCAAGGGGTCATATCAACCTCGAAAAACAAGCCAAAACTGTATGGGTGTTTTTGAGCTCTTAACCCTAACATTGAGAGTTAGGGTGAAGCAGATTAAATGGGAAATGAGGATTAGACCTCATAGCTCTTAACCCTGGCCTGGGTGAGCTTGAATCAAAGAAGGTGTGGGAGTCCAGAATGAGGAACTCTATTCCACTTGACTGACTCTATATACAATGATCTTGGGTGTTTATTCAAATGCATCAACACGTAGTGCGAGCATAATGAAAGACTCAACTGAATAGCAGGGGATTGATTGCAAATCCCTTCTATCTGCCAATTGCCTCTTCACTTAGGAGGACTTGAAGTACATGGCACAAATATAAACAATCATAGACATTTCCTCTTAAGGAGGACTTCAGCCAAATGCCTGCCAAACAGAAATGACAGGGCTTCCAGACTACATGGAGATAAAGAAATTACCTAAGTGGTATACCAACCACAAGCAAAGCAAAGCAACTCAAGTAATGAGTTAAAGCTACTAAAGTACCTGTAAGAAAATCAAACAAGTCAATATTCACATTCAGACAAACCAAACAGTTAACAACAGTCAGACATTCCCAATATGTACAACATGTAAGCCATAAGAGGCAAACACTCAAGTGAATTAGCCACCAAAGGACCTACAACACAATCAACATTAGTTAAACAAAGCAAATTGTATCTCAAGAAAGGAGATCACATCATCCATTAGAACTAATTGCTTGAACTTGAAAGGCAAAGCTCAAAAGGTGAGTATAAACCACTAGGGCAAAGCCTAGGGTCAAAGGCAAAGCAAAAAGTCAAAACAACAACCAATTTTCAACATGAAGCTCATTTAATCATGTAAGAGCATGTCCTAAAAAGGACCAAATCCAAAGCATTAAGCAAAGTCATCTCATGAGCAAGCTATGGTAAAGACAATTTCAAAGCACATAATTGGTCATCAAGAATGAAAATTCCATATTAAAACAGAAATGAATCAAACAATCATGGAAATTTTTATGTGCACACAACATGTCAAACACAATCATCATGCCAAAAATTAGAATCAACAGAACTCAATTGACCTAGAAATGAAAATGCACAAGTATGACATCAAATTGTGTGACACACATTGTCACACCATGCAATCATGTGTCCAAAACAGAGGTGAAAAATGAGAAAAATACATAACCAAGCCTCAAAAATCATGCAACATGTTGGGAATCAGCATACCAAATTTCAAATCAATTGGCCAATGTATGAGCATTTCACAATAGAAAGAATGAAGCATGTCACATTTGCATACATGTTCAAGTAATCCAACACAATTAAAATTCCAGAAATGATAAAATCAAAAAATCAACACCACAAAATAATAGACACTCTCATGATCATGTAGCAAAAAATCTGGAATTATTTGGATTCATATTCTATTTTTAATGATTTTTTGTATGTGATGAAAATATTTGAAATAAATGTGAAACATGTACATGACAATTGGAGGGAAAGAAGAAATGTGAATTAATTTGAAAAATGTCCTCAGCTGGAATCGAAGCATGTATGCACGCTGGAAACAAATAAATTCACAAATGTCCAAAGCTGGGAATCGAAGGGAGTATATGCGCTACCACAAAGCACGGTCGTTTCACTTAAGGGAAAACAAATGAAATAAAAAATGCGTTGCCAGAGGGAATCGAACACGCGAGGCAAAGAGTAATAGCGTTCAAACAATGGAATTGGCGCTCTGAACCAGACAAACCCTAGCATGTTATACGTGTACGGTACGTGGTGGTTTCCACCGTCTTCTTCATGAAGATGGTGGCACTACAGTGATGCGCTTCAATTTTTTTTCCAGATTTCATAAACAAGTATACCAATCGAAAGCTCTTGCATCCTACTTTCCAAATCCAGGCTAAAATCAACATAATTCCTCCTAATCAATGCAAATCGAAGAAAAACATTTTGATCTACCAAACTTCTACTCAACATAACTCAACCATTTCTCAACCAAATTTCATGAAATCTATACCAGAATTCTTAGCATGAGAAGCTCTACAACATTATGCACATAAAAAGGAGAATTAAGATACTCGAAAACCTAACCTCTTGAAGAGCAGTCACTGAAATCTGTAGATTCAAGGCTTGACAAGTATCCAGATTTACTCCTGAGATGATATTATGAAGCTTTATGAGTGAATTGAAGCTTGGAGATGCTTGGATCTAGCTCAAAAGTCAGTTTCCATCTTCATGTTCTTGAGCTTGCACAGCTTGATTCTAGCTCGAATTCTTCAAACCAAGGCTTGATCTACACTCAATGATGATCAGAGAACCAGAATATCCAATAAAATCCAGGTGTTATGTGGAAGAATTTCAAATTTCAATGGAGAGAAAAATTTGGATCTAGATCTAGAATGAATGAATCTCCACAATTCTGTTAGGATTTAGCATTTATACCATGTGTTAATCCTACTGAAAATGTAATTAGGCATTGGTTAATTGAAATTAGCAAAAATAAGGTGCATGACAAAAAATGGAAAATGTGGAGGTGCATGGCAAATTGGACGTGAACAGTAACATGTGCATGAGTAATTTCACTTAAAATCACCTCATAAGCAAAATGGCAATGGTATTTTGTTCATATGATGCACCAATTTCAAATTTCCAAATTTCCCTCCAAAATGGTCATGCATGAGCAAATGATTATGTGATGAAATTTCATGCAATGTAATAATGGATTTGGAAAATATATGTCATGAGGAGCATAATGCAAAAAGAGGCACTCAATTTGGAGTTATGAGTCAAAAGTTATGGCCTTTTGAAGTTCCATGCACACTTGGCAATGATTGGACTATATCTCCTTAACCATTCATCAGATGCACATGATATTGGACTTTTTGGAAATGGGAGAGAGAGAGATTTTCAACTTTCATGTTGGACAAAAATTCATTTGAACCTTCTTTGATGTTGGAAAGTTGAGTTGAAGTTGGTCCAAAAACTTTCCATTTTTAGAAACTTGAAATTACAGGTCACTTTCCATTTTGGGAAACTTTTGCTTTGACTTCAAAATCTTCAAGGTATATGTTTGACATGATGAATAAGCCTTGTTTAAACATGAATGGGATGAAGAAATTCAATTCCCACACTCAAAGCCTTCAGTTGACTTTTAGTTGACTTGCATTGGTCCTTAGATGACCTGAAAATATTCTGATGAACTTGGGCCTTTGCCACTTGGGGAATTTGCTCCAAAATGGACCTATAGCTCATATAAGCTCAAAATAATGATCACATGATCCATATCTCAATGGAACCCTCATCTCTTGCACAAAGGATTCACTTGAATGCCTTGACCTGTTGACTTCTTAAGCTACAAGACAAATGTTAGATGACATATTTTTGTACATTTTTGGTTAGTGATTAAAAGAAAAGTAATGATATACCAATGCAAGCAATGCTTGGTGACCAAGAATCACTCTCAAGAAAGATCCCACCCACAGGGAAGGAAGCAAGGTGTCCAATGATCCTTGAGGCAATGTAATGCTATGATATGATGCCATGAGGGATCTTAGGGACAAAATTGGGGTCTTACACCTGCATCTTCATATTTGTTTGAGATGCTTATTCTCTGTTGTGGCGGTATTTTATCCCCATACCAAATCTGGTGTCTGTCCTCTTTCAATTATAGTGTGTCAGCCCCTTAAGAAAAAAAACTTTAACCTTTCTCTGTTTCCCCATTGAGTTTGTTTCCTCGTGGATGGTTGTTATTTCAGTTTCCTCTCTAGTAAATTTTCTGGATGGAATTACTCCCCTTGAGTTATGTCCTCAATGGGTTAAGGCTTGATTGTTTGCTTCCTTCTAGCTCTTACCTAGATGGATACATTGATCCCCTAAGAGTCTATTACCCAGTGATTGGTAATATTCTTCTTAGTTTGCAGTTTGTTACTTCTTGCCCAATACCCGACAAAATTACCCTTTTTTCTCCTTAGTAGAGTCCCCCGGAAGTATATCCTTGATATGTTCATCCTAACCGATGACGGATATCTTTCTTTCCCCCGCAGGAGTCTATCCTTGATATGTTCACTTTAATCAGTGACGGATATTCTCATCTTTGGTATTCTACCCAGTAAAAAGGTAGTTGTAATCCCTATTTTGTTCCTCAGAGAGTTAATCATTGATATGTTCATCTTAGCCGATGACGGGTTTCCTTCTCTTGTCGGTCTTCTACCCAGTAACCGGTAGTTGTAAATCCTACTTTTTCCCCAGTGCGGAGACTATCCTTGATATGTTCACTTTAACCAGTGACAAATTTTCTCTTCTTTGGTAATCTATCCAGTAACTGATAGATGTAATCCCTATTTTTGCTCTCCTTTTCAGAGTCTATCCTTGATAAGTTCATCTTAACCGATGACGGATACTCTCACCTTTGGTCTTCTACCCAGTAACCGGTAGTTGTAAATCCTATTTTTTGTCCCCTCGCGGAGTCTATCCTTGATATGTTCATCCTAACCGATGACGGATTTTCTCTCTAACGGTTTTCTGTCCAGTTTCCGATAGATGTAATTCTTCGCTTTTTGGTCAGTTGGTATATCCTTGATATGTTCATCCTAACCGATGACGGGTATCCTCCTTGACATTCCCCAAGCAACTCTATCCTTGATATGTTCACTTTAACCGGTGACGGATTTTCTTCGTTGTCGAGTTTATCCTTGATATGTTCATCCTAACCGATGACGGATACTCTCCCCTTTGGTCTTCTGCCCAGTAACTGGTAGTTGTAAATCCTATTTTCTGCAGTTCTCCCTAGCAAGGCTATTCTTACCCAGTAACCGGTAATGAATACTCCCTCCTGGCGGTCCTCAGCGAGTCATCCTTGATATGTTCATCCTAACAGATGACAGATGTTTCTCTCTGTAAGACTTTTATTATCTCCTTACCCAATAACAGGTAGTAGATAATAGATTTCTGCTCCTCCTGTGTTGGAGTTTATTCCTCCCCATTTGAGTTGAGTGCGCATTTCCTTAGTGAAATCGTTGTTCCCCTGCACGAGTCGAGTACCTCAATTTTATCCTGACGTATTCGTATTCCCTACAGATGTTGTTATTTCCCTGGTTGAGTCTCTCCATTTTTGTGGAATCCCTCTAGTCCCCCAGTAGTTTTAAGTCGTAGCTTGGCCTACACATAACTCCTTTTTCCCCCCAGAGTCTCTGTCTCCCTAGTGAGTTTTCCTTACATAATGCATTATACTCCTGTGGACTTTCGGTCTCTCCGATTTCTTTTTCCTTTATGGCAATATCTCCCCACAGAGCATTAACTTTTACATTCACATCATATGCATCATGAGGCCTCTTAGGGACCAAAATTTGCTTATCTATGTTGTTATTTAAGCCCATTCTACTGAGTCAACATGAAGATTTTAACCTTCGCCTCCTCAGTTAGAATGTCCTTAAATAGGGGCATCTGTAAGACCCCAATTTTCACCCTAAGATCCCTCATGCAATTTCATCATATGCACTAGCATTGGGATCATGCCTTGGCATCCTCCTTACCCTCTCTTTCATTGGGTTTGTTTTGGGAGAGATCATCAAGCACTTTGTGATTATATCATACTTGTATTTTATCATTTCACTAACCAAAATACCAAAAATAAGTCTTTGCATTTGCCTAACTCTTTTGTAGGTAGGGCATGATCTCATTAGATTCATCAAGTTCACATCTAGGGTTTGAGACCCTCATGAACAAAGAGCACAACCAAGAATTGATTCAAGAATGGTTATGAGCATCATATATGAGTCCCAATGATCTTTACATGTTATTTTGATCAAGTTTTCTTCAAGAGTTTGAGGGTAATTTGCCTTGGAAACCCTAGTTTGACTGGGTATCTTGAGTAACTTCTCCAACAAGCTATCTCATAATTGATCAAATTTCTCAAGGCACACTTCACAGTTAATCATCTTATGCATATATGATCTACCATGAGCCAAGAAAGTCAAGAGAATTGGAAATTAGCAAGTTGGTTGATGGTGGTTGGCCAGATGGGTTCATCTAATCAAAACTGGGTCTCCCTAGACCCTATCTCCTACAATTTTGACCATATGAAAATTATTCCAAAATCAAACTTACTATAAATGACATCCAAACAACTTTCATGTTGAGACCTAGAGCTAGTTTTGCTTGGAAAATCATTTTCTATGTTGAAACATTATAGGTCATTTTGTCTCAACCCTAATTTGAAAGTGAACTTCCCAAGGCCATAACTTGCTCATTTTTTATAAGATGAAAGATTTACAAGTTTCACAATCAAATTCAATGTGTCTACTTCAACTTTTATGTTTGGAGTGAGAGCTAATTTAACTTTTTTGAGCATGTGATATGAGGCTACATTATAGGTCACTTTTAACCTATACCATTGATCAAGTGATTTTTCCAAACTTCAAAAATGCATAACTCTATCATTTAAAATCCAAATGACATGAAATTGGTGACCATTTTGAAGGTCTTTGAGAGAGATACAACTTTTATAAAGACACTTTTCTCATTTGAAACTCATAGAAAAAGTTAAGCAAGGTGGAATATTGAGACATATGGCTTGACACTTAGAAAAAAATTGACATGTCAAAAATTTCCAAACTTCCACCTCAAATTTCTCCAAGTTCCATGCTCCAAATGAAAAAGTGTTGAACATGAAAGTTGTTCCTCTTGATCTCACCTTTCCAAAGAGCTCAAATTAATTCATTTTGGACAAGAAATGCATAGGCCGCGCAAGGCTTAAACAAAGTGATATCACTTGGCATGGATCAATCTTTAAGCATCAATGTACATTTGCCTTGCAATCCAAGCTTACTTCAGAGCATCTGATCTTCAATTATGGACCTCTAGCAATCATTTCATGGGCCTATACGCGCCCATGCACCATTACATCACCATTTTCCCAAATTGGAAAGTGAATGTGAGTGTGCAAATATCACATGATTAAGCTATAAATAGAGCTTCAATTGCTCAGAAATACACACACAACCGCGCCAACTTTGATCCCCCATTTCAAACCCTCAATTCTCAAAGGATAAGCCTGATAAATTCTCTTGAATTTGAGTTTGAATCTCCACTGTTTTGGAATTCAATTATCCAAGAATCTATAGCTTTTTAACCTTTCGATCCTTCTCCTGCAAGCAAAAGGAGTGAGTCCAAGCACAAGCAAGATCAAGATCAATTGAATTCAGACCTTCATTGAAGGTATTTTCCAGAAATTTTAAAATCTTCGATTCTCTCAAATTCCTTCTCAATTCTATTGATTCTTTGGTTGTCTGAAGTCCTACCAATGTAGGCAAGAAGATTGAGTTGCTTTGAGGTCAAATCGAAGCAACTCAATTCATGTACCTCAAATTTCTATTCCATGTATCTCTCAATATACTTGAAATAGGAGTGAATGGAGGTCAGATTCGAGCTCAGTGCCTTTTTTCTTCAAGATCATGTCCTTGTTTTTTATCATGGTGACGGTTCATGGTGGACCATTCCGGTGAGGTCCTTCGGAGAAGATGACCGGAGCTCTGGCTCCGGCGATGAGTTGGCAAGGCTTGAACCACATGATCCGTCCCTCACGTTTTATCTTGATCGATGGTTTTAAATACCAATTGTGCAGCGCTGTTGACTAATGTCTATGTGAAACACGCGCTAGGGACCATCAGATATGCCACCTCAATTAATGAGGGAGATCTGATGGTCCACATAATTTAGATTTTCTGAATTTTCATTTTAATTGCATTTTCTTCAATAATTCATATTAAATTCAATATTGATCCAAAAAATATGGGACTTTCACCAAAAAATTTCAAATATTTTTCTCTTTCATATTCTGAATTAAAATTATTTTTTGGATCATTATTAATATTTTTCACGAATTAATTTATTTTTCATTTGTTTTTAATTGTTTAAAAATATTTTTAAATGTCCAAAAATTATGAAATTTTTTCTCCAAGGTCCTTTGACCTTGTTTGGCCTATGATAAATATCATGGCCATTTCTTTGGTGTTTTGATGAGATTTTAGGAATTGGACAAAACATATTTGATTTAAATGCACTATTTTATTATTTTTAATTGAATAAATGTCAATTAAATTTTGTTGACCATTTGTATTGACTTGGATGAGTTTGCTTATTGTTGTTGGGCCTTGGTCAAGGTTGATTTGACTTTGTCAAGTTAATATCATTGGATTTAGGGGATTGATGGAATGTACATTCCATCTCCCAAAATGAATGAATGATATTAATTTAATAAAAGTCCTCCTTTGACCAATTTGTGATCTCATTCATCCCCTTCCCACTTCATCTCATTCCTATTCTTAATTCATTCATTTCATTTGACCTATGGCATCTCAAAATCCTAATGCTAGTTGATTAAAAAATTGACATGAGTATGGATGAGATTAGGTCACACCTTTTGCATATTCTTTTTTGTGTGTGGTATGTTTCATGAGCATAGTCCATTATACTATGTATCTAACATGAATTAACACCAAAATTCTATTGCCCGACCTCAAATAGTTGTGACTTCTACATAAGTCCAATTACGATTGCTTAACATAGCGCTAAATTTGTGACATTAAAGGCATAAACATTCTAGTTAGTGAGATTGTAAGTCTCCCCTCTTTCATGTTATTGTGTGGAAACTTGGCCTTCTTTCCTTCCTTTGGAAGATGTTTTGGTTCAAGGATACATGCTTGTGATAAGTGGGTTGAGTGTTCTCCAAAGAATGTCTTGAAAAGCAAAAGCAAAAGCAAAACTAACCTCTAACCTACTAACTATTGACTTTTAATTTCAAGCGTTTACTTTAATGCAATTTACTTTTTTGCACTTTATTTCATTTACCATTGTACATATCATTCTAATTGTTTATGTTAATGTAATTTTCACTTTGTCCATTTGGACCATTTTGTGTGATATATTTTTGTTTGTGTTACTTTGTTTGTTTGTGTGGTCTTTGACCATTAACGTACCTAATAATGATAAAAACACTAAAAAACTTTTGAGTGGACTGTTGGCTTGATCTTGGATAAATGGACTTAGAATTTAGGCAACCTCCCTAAGCTAAAAGGACTTGGCCAATGCCAACTTGTTGAAGAACCAAGTGCTTGCAATATGAAATTCATCTGATATATCTTTGAAGATCTCTCTAAGATTCATCTACAACATGATCATTGTGAAGCTGTTATTTTGAACCTGTGACTTGTGGAATCCATTTGTTGCATGGGCTATTTTGAAGAAGATCCTGAAATGGATAAGCTTGGATGAGGCCATCTTTATTTGATGCCTTGCTCTTCAAGATGATATAATTGTGCATTTGTGTGTTGCTTGATTCTAAAATTCCAAGGGAATTTTGGGTTTCTATTGACATATTTGTTTATTGGATTGCTACCCATTTGGTCAGATCTTTTTAACTCTAAACTTTTAATTTTTTGTACATAGGATAGTCTCTTCATCTTCTCCCCATTTCTTTGATTTCAAAATCTCTCCCTCCATTTTTTAAAACCTTCTTTGTGTGAACTACTTTTGTTCTAAACTTTGACCACTTTTGCAAAAAGATAGAAACTTTGGTCTTATGCCATTGCATCTTCAAACTTATTTTCTTAAATCAAACTTGTAAATAAACTTAACTATACTTGACTTAAACTTTCAAAAAGCCAAAAATAACTAACTCATTCAAACCATTTTAGGCCTTTGTGCCTTCCAAACTTAAATTTTGTTAAAATCAACACACTCATTTTGAAATTTGTATCACGAACTACGAGGTTTTGATCCCTCATTTTTATGTTGGTACGTAGGCACAAGACCGAAGGTCTTGTCAAACACAAAAATATAATTAATGAATTCTTTTCTCATCCCCCCATTCTATTTGTTTGTAAACATCACTTTGTACAAAATACATATGCACACAAAAATGGCTCCCTAGGAGTACCTAGGACACTTTAGATGCTAACACCTTCCCTCTGTGTAACCAACCCCCTTACCTGTGATCTATGACTTTTTTTTAGTTTTTATTTGAAAACTTTTTACTTTTTGGGTTTTGTTCGTACTTTTTTCCCTTTTCCCTTGGAAACAATAAAAGCACGGTTGCGACTCTTGTTATTTGATTTCTAGCTTGTCAATAGCTTGATGATCATGAATTTCCCGCTACAGTGGTCTTACTTGTATAATGCTAAAAGCCGAAGCGAAAACCATACAAATCAAATTGCAAATGAATTACAAACACGCAAATATTTGAATAAAAAGAAAATTACAAATAAGCGAATAAACACAATCATATACACTCTAATTGACGAAAACATCAAAACAAAGAATATGATACCATTCGATCCGTTTCTCAAATGTACATAAAATTAGCGGATGAAAAGTTTTAAAATCGAGCTTGCAGACGTTATTCTTGTTAATCTCCAGTTTGCGTAGTTTAACTTGGCGTGCTCGTTTTTATTTTTCGACTACTTTTTCAATTGCATTTTGATCAGTCGAACCTTTTCAGTCAAGTATTTTTCACTTCAAAATTCGATCAAAACTGTAAGTTTCCGAGAAGTTTATTTTACGCTGACCATTTTAGAGCATTCATTTTAATTTTTCGAGCACTATTGCGCTCGATTTTTATTCATATTTAGTCATTTTATTTTTATTCTTTTTTCAAAGTGTTCAAAATAATAAAATAGAATTTTCTATATGTTTATTTTGATTTAATTTATTTAATTTATTTTAAATCTTTTAAAGCTTTTAGAAGGGGCAACATTGACATTTTAAATTAATTTGTGTTTCTTTATTTAATCATGACCATTAGAGTTATTTAATCAAGGGTTAGCAAACACTATTCATGTGCATTTTTATCGTTCAGTCAAATAAATTTAAAATGAATTAATAAAAAGAAATAAAAAAGATGATATTGGTTTTGGATTATATCCCCATTGTCTCTCATAGCAGCAGATAAGAAAAATAGAAAAATGACTTATCCCTCCAATAAGCAAATGCCACACGGCATCTCTATCTCTTCCATTCAAAATTCAGCCATAAAAATGAAAAGGACGAATAAAGGTTGGACCACTCATAAATCACCCACACCAGCTAACAAAGAGCGAATAAAGACAAAAATAATTTTATCTTGGATACTCTCTCTCTGCGGAAAGTTTTCCTCCCTCCATTCAACGCATTCCACGCGATCCACTACTTAAAAAACTCCCAACGGATAATTCTCTCCACTGACTGAAATAGAGAACACTTTCTCTCAATCATAAGAAAAGAAAAAAGGTCATATTTTTCTCTGACACGTGAATTCTTCCCTACCACGCTCTTCAACCTTCCTCTAGCCAAATCTCATCACTATCTTTAAATCTCACTTACACCACCACAACCTTACCGATTTTCACCATCATCGTCGGAAAACATCCAAACAATAACAACTGACATAAATCATCTATCTCACTCTCACACAAACCTCAACACTCTCTCCGCCGCCGATTTCACTCTCATACAAACCTCAACACTCTCTCCGAATAAACTGTGACACCACGAGATCTTCCCTCTCCTCCCTGAAAATCGCAATCGCGACCACCTGTAGCACAACACCATTCCCTTCGTCTCCGACACTACTCGCAACCCCTAATAACTCAAAACAATAAACACCTTGAAGACCACCATCTGCTACTCTCGCCGATCCCTAAAATCACTACAAATCCTTCGTTGAGAGCCTTCGATAATGTTCAGAGCTTTCATTCCAAACCCAGAGTCATTCAACGAACCACACAAAGTGAATGAACTACGAGTTGCTTCGATGAATTATTGGACTGGAATGGAATATAGTGTGTTCCTCTATTTTGATTCTTAATATGTTTGATGTGTAATTTTGTTTCTTCGTAATAGATTGGAGGAGATTTGGTAAATTGGGCGTTAGAACTTTCAGACTATGCGTATGTGGACAGAACCATTTATGCCAGATTGGTTAGATCAGATGTTTGAGATCGAGAAACAGTATGCAGTGCTTGATTCTAAGAGGCTACCGCCTAAATGGAAATATAGTGTTGTTAATGATTCATTACATTAAGGCTGAACTGCGACAACAACATATCTTCACGATATACCTCCGATCCGTCCACCGTGATTTGGGTAATCCTTCTATTTTATGATTGTTTTCATTTGACATTGAGCTTGAAACCAGAACTAATGGTTTGATCCTAGAGTATGTTTTTATTTTTGGAATAAGTGTTGAAATTAAGAAGAAAAGTGAGGAAGAATGGTTGGATTTTGTTCTGTTTCTACGTTCTAACATTTTGGCCATCAATTTGTTTCTTTCTTCTTCTTCTTTTTTTGACGCCACATGTCATAATATCATTGGTCATGGTTAATTTTGTTGAAAAAAAGTGAGACTATATGGAATCAGGAATTAGGGGCGATGTTCCCCCTTGCGATATTCTTTGTGTTTATTTATTATTATTATTATTAGAAAATTGAATTTAGAATAAGTATTGGGTTTTATTATGTGCATTAGGCTCATTAATCATGACACCCTCATAAATTATAAATATTGTAAATATAATAATGTTATTGCTATTTGATTCCATTGCGTTATATTGGATTAAATCCGTGGATTCGACTTTTATCTGTCGTTATGCCACCAAAATTTCAATACATTGATAGGATATTTTCTCCGTGTTATGATCTTGCGTATGAGATTACTCGTGTTGTCATTATGCACAAACTGGTTTTGAGCACATTATGGTTAAATATCTTCGACAATTTTAATTAAATTAATGGCTTAAATTGTCTGTTAGTCCCAATAAGTTAGCGAGGTTTAGATTTTGGTCCTTTTTTGTCTGGGTCCCTATATCTCACTTTTTATTGGCGTTAGTCCCTAGAGTTAAAATTATGTAAAAAAAAAGCTGACTGGACTAACGGTGCACAGATGGAACTGCTGAGTATATTATTATAAAATTTAAAATATTAAATATTAATAATTTATATTTAAACTAATTAGTTGAAATAGTTTAATAGTTGAAATATGAAATTTTAAATTTTAAATTTTAAACTAATTTAAATTTTTTAATAAACTAAATAATTGAAACAAACTATTGAAATATTAAATAATTAAGCTAATTAATAAGCTATTTGTATACTAGTTATGTAATATATATATATATATATATATATATATATATATATATATATATATATATATATATATATATATATATATATATATTTGTTGCAACTAGTTAAACAAATGTGTAGTTTGGTCTAGTGGTAAATGTCGGATCCCGAAAAACGCACACACAAAACAGAGTCGCCACCAATATTATTTATCCCATAAGAGGGAAAGGAAACATTGAATAAACCTAAAGAAGGATGAATCTGATGATCTCGCAACCAAAAGACGGGTAAGGGAGTCGATTACGTAAAGGGAAGGTATTAGCATCCCTCACGTCTGTAGTATTTAATAAGATCCACTCTTGTTGTTCTAATCAAAAGGGTGTGTTTATTCTAAGACTCGCTACTAAAAAGGGAATACATGGAAACATTGAGTTATAAACAAAAGAATGTTTTTTATTATTGCGCTCGCTTAGGTTTTGCAACCCAATGCCTACGTATCAAAAGAATCAGAGCATTGTAGTTCTTCTAAATTTTTTTGGTTTGTTGGTGCTTTTTATGGGTAATCACCCTTATTGAAAACTTCATAAGAAAATCCAAGCGGCAAAATAAGCTTGATTGGTTGAGTGTTTTGTTGAGAGAATTCATCAAATGATCCTCCCAAAGCATGAGGCATCTGAGTACTTCTCCCTTATTGTTGAAAAAGTTAAAGTTGTATTCAGAATGTTTTTGGATCTTGATTAAGAAATGGTTTTTGTTTTAGAATGAATGCAAAATAAAAAATGGAAATCTAAAGGGATTCTAAAGATAAACCTAATGTTGGCATGCAATAGTGGTCCTAAAGTTAGGATAAAAAGGAAAATATTTAAGTAGATTATCATGCAAAGATTGACCTAGGGTTAAGGATCAAGGGGATTAACTAATGTTGTCATGCTTGGTTAACAAACCTAAGGTCTACTTTTGTCCAATCTTAACCAAGAATGAACCAAAGGAATCCTATGGGGAACATGTTATCCACACAAGGAAAAGGGATAAAAGGAAGATAGCGCATATTAGGTCATGGGACAATAAACACCACAATATCATATCAAGTCATGATAGAAAGGAAAAATAGTAGCAATCTATATCATGTCATGGGAGAAGAAATTGAATGTAAACAATTTCAACCCATATCAAGCCATGGAATAAATAAATGAAGCAATAACAATTCATATCAAGTCACGAAAATAATATACAAATAATAGCAATTCGTATCAAGTCATGGGAGAAGGTAAAAGCAAATAGCAATCCATATCAAGTCACGGGAGAAGGTAAAATAAAATAGCAATTCATATCAATTCATGGGACAGAAATATAGAACCCAGACAATTCATATCAAGTCATGAAAGAGATAAAGTGGTACAATTCATACCAAAAGTAGTTCATATTAAGTCGTTGAAAAACAGATAAGGGATGAACAAATCATATCAAGTCATGAAAGGGTGGATGAAATAATAATAATCCATATCAAGTCATGGAAGAGATAAAGCAGAAGACAAGTTATCAAGTCAAGATGGGGTCTAAGAGTAATGAAAGAAGTCATTCAAACTTTACACACAAATCAAAATCAAGTAACTTGATAAACAAGTAAAGATATCATCCTAGAAAAGGAATCCTTTATCAAAACAAAGTAAAGTGGCAATTGGGACCAAAAATAAATAACATAAGTGTAACATTATAATACACAAGGATGGGTCCAAAACTCCTAAGAGTTTCACCATCCACCAACCCAAAAACTAGGTCAAGAAAGAAAATAATGTAGCTCTTAATTTGTCTTTCTGATAAACGGTAATGGAGTACCACTCAAAGAATTATAAGAGCAATATATAAAGTTGCCAAAACCAAGTAAAACCTAAGTATAGGCAAGAGGAATAAAATTCAATGGACTCATAATATTCAAAGTGGAACGCACAAGACAAAATCCAACTGAGGCCTCCTAGAGCAAGTAAGAAGTGACCAAGATAAGTAAGCAAAGAAAACCCAAGGGGAGATGCTCAAAATAGTTCACATGGGTGGATTTAAATCTCCTAGATGATGATGATGAAACCAGGGGGGAAGGGGAGATCCCCAATGGGTACACAAATGTAATTCAAAACAAACAAACCAAATGCACAAATGTGATACAAGGAAACAAGCATGTCCTTGACAAATTCAAGAAAAATAGTTAGAAGCAAAGATAAATTATGAAAAATTAACCATAGAAATATGAGGTGAAAATCAAAATATAACCTTGAGATATTCTAAAAACCATGTGTAAAGTATGCTCAAGTAATTAGATCATCTAGACTAGCACAAACAAGTAGTCAATACAAAGATATATTCAAAAATAGATTCAAAATAGACTCAAAATTAGCAACCAAAGCAAGAATGAAAATTTAAAAGACCTATATACATATGTCTACAAGTGTGAAAAATATTGGGTCAAAACTGAAAAAGGAAAAATTAAAAGCAAGCCCTAACAAAGTAAGTTAGCATAGAAATATACATATAATAAAAAATGATGGAATAAATATTAAAATAAATTTAAAAAAGAAAATAAATAATACGAAAAAATTAAATAACACTTGAAATGCCCTTCATGAATTTAATTAATATTTTTGGCCTACAAGAAATATTTTTAAAAGAATTAAATACAAGAAAATAAAAATAAATGATAAATGAAAGAGAGGGGTGCATTAGTAAACCAAAGAATAGGGGCTTAAAAATTGGGGGGGGGGGGGGGGGGGGGGGGGGACAACGAAGCAATTAGGCCTAACGACTAAACCAACCCAAAATTCAGTTTTTGGCAGCGTTACATCAAAGGATGAATTAAAATGTACAAAAAACATGTGGACTTGGCCATCAACCGGTCACATAATCTTAAGTCACTAAAAGACAAAACCAATCCCAACCTATCAGAAACAACCAGCATTTTGTCCCCAACCTCAAGCCATGCAACATGAACCCTAAACTCGATTCCACAAGCATCACTTTCAATCATAATATCCCACTCTACAGTGCATGAAAAAACATGAAATCAAAAGACAAAACATAGATCTCATGGAGCAGTTCAAAGGCATATTAAACCAAGTTCAAAAAGAAGGTCTAGTTTAAAAGAAATGTGGCATGAAAGTTGGAGAAAACTCATTGTAATCAAAATTCAGCATGCTTAATACATCACATATTTGAGTACACAGATGAAAGTGATGCACTGAAATGACTCTAATCAAAACTCTTAACCATCTATGGCATGTTCATGTTTCAAAATGGATGTAACGTGAAAGGTATATAACCTACCTAGTGGAGAAAAGTCCACTGCTTCTTGATTCCAAATGAGCTGCAGAAGTAAAACCAATGAAGCTTGGTTCTTCTCTTCAAGCAAGGATGGTGTTGATTAGTAGCAGGGATGAATCCAGAAGTGAAAAAACAAAGACTCTCGTAGGATGCTGCAACTGCCAAGTCTCCTTTTTTATCCAAAATGATCTTCTCTCTTAACTAGGTTAAGGTTCCCTTATATATATTTCTAGATGAAGTGTTACTTTGCCCTCTTGCACACACCCGTTGAAGGGCAAACTGGTCTAAATAATGTGGAAAATCCTTTGGTATCAGAACTGTGTTTGACTTTGGAAGGATAAGAGGGTTATGTCGTCTTTTGGGTGCTCATATGCAGTAGGAAAAGGACTTGTCTTGTAGCTTGGAAAGAAGTGTGCATGAAGCAAGCTTGGTCAAAAGCACATTTCCTTCATTTGGAAAACCTGACATATGACATGCATACATGGGATATCATGCTGCTTGGCCAAAAGGAGTATATATTGAAGTGCACTTGAGTGGGAAATGGTGTTTCTGCAAAGGAGTGTGATCAATTTTCAAGGATTCGACCAAAGAGATGATTCAGGAAAGCTTGCAACCTGGTGGAAAATGATCATGAAGTATGTGGTTGGAATGAATGAAAACATGGAAATTTTTCACTAAGTACACAAGTCATTCAAACAATCCAAAGCCACGACTTGTGAGAGTGATATCTTGAGCTATGGTGGTCCAAATGATTTTCCCTTGGAAGCAATGGAAAGGGGAGATCTAATACTTTAACTGTCATGTTGGAAACCAATTGAGATGAAGCCCTTAAGGTCTAGAAAACTTCCATGAATAAAGCTTGGTAATCCTGACTTGGGTACTTAGAAAATTTCTAAGTCTTGGAACAAATGGATGAATTTGAAACGCCCTACTTTCCATGACCATATCTTGGGCTATGATGATCCAAATGACTCAATCTTGGTGCCTCCTTGAAGCTTGAATGGAGAAGAACAAAATTCATGTTAAGACCAACTTGGTTTGAAGTCTTGATCATGTAGAACAAAGTCCATGAAAGTAGTTGTTCACAAAGGCTAAACTTACCAAAAATAGTAAGTTTCAAAACCCTAGTTTCCCAAATTAAGCAACTTTCCACAATTCTTGATTTTTGATGAATCTCTTGACTTTTCTTGATCAAATTTCACACATAGACCAATTTTGACTTGAGGAACACAATGTTACCCAAAAAGATCAAAAGTTGACTTTTTAATTTGCCCGGTTGACTTTTCCCAAATTGAATCAAACTAACAATCATCTGACCAATTGAACCTCTTTCAAATGGAATTAATGACAAATCCTCTACTCATAGACACTTAGGGACACATAGAATATCATGGAATCAAGTTTTGCTCAAAAATTCAGAAATAAACTGATTTTATCATAAACCCTAATTTTAGTCAAGAATGACAAGATAAGAGTGCACATCCTCAAAACCTTGATTCTTCTAGGGAAAGTGGGAAGAACCTTGGAACAAGGATGTATTGTGTGATAATAGGATGAAGATGATCCAAGATTGGTCCATGAGTATGCCACATATTGATATAATCAAAACTTCTAGCTCATGGATCCAAAGATAGGAGAGTGTGATCCAATTCCATATCCTTGTAATTCTCATTCAACTGATCAAGCAAAGGACCATTTGAGATGTCCTAGGGGTATGAAGAAACCCTTGTAGCTTGAATGATCAAGAGGTTGAGGGTATCTCTCCCTTCTTGCACTGATTGTTACTTTCCTTCCTTCTAAAGCTTGAAGAAAATCCCAAAAGGGATGCCTTGATCTTATATCCATAGAATCAATGATATGCATGAATGTATGTGATGATAAAACATAAGTCAACTATGGTAAAAAAGAAGAGGGTAAATTCTGGGGTATAATAGTAACATGCTTCCGTGTCAGTGCAAGGTCTGCCACGTCAGCGATGTTAATCTACTCATCAGTTCCACGTGTGCACTATTAGTCCAATCAGCTTTTTTTAAACAAAATTTTAACTCCAGGGACTAACGCCAACACAAAAGTGAGATATAGGGACCCAGACAAAAAAAAATATACATGGACCAAATTCAAAAACTTGCTAACTTACAGGGACCAACAGACTATTTAAGCCTAAATTAATTAATTGATAAAAGTTTTGTTTAATTAGATAATTTTGTTAATCAATCTTAATTAACTTAGAAAACCCCTCTGATACAAATAACTCTAAATATTTCTTAGTATCATACTTAGGGGGAGATTGTCAATATCAGGGGGAGTCATACTATATCTGACTCTGATTCATTTCTTAATATGTATCATGTAAAGTACCATTGTTTCATCCGAAGTCTAAGTTTCTGTCATCATCAAAAAGGGGGAGATTGTTAGAACAAAGTTTTGGTTCTGCAATTGATCTCTAATTTTTTATGATAACAAAGAATGAAACAATTTGGTACCCTAACAAAGTTCTCTAAGTGTAAAGGATTCTAAGGAAAAATAAATCTGATGAGAACAATATCTGACAACTAACGAAGTCCAGAACAGCTGATCCAGCATTGAAGAAATCATATCTAACTTCGGACAAGAACTCCTCTGAATAAATTACATACAAAATCTTTCATTAAATTTCACATCTGAAGAGTTGTTCATCTAAAGACTCTGAAGATTGTACACCTGAAGACTCTGAAGAGTTGTACATATAAAGACTCTAAAGACTGTACACCTGAAGACTCTGAAGAGTTCGAAAACTTTACATCAGAAAACATCTATCTGAAGATCTGTCAAGTTAACACTAAAGACTACTCATCAAACAACAATCTGAAGAATACAAGCTCTGCTCAAAGACTCTGAACTCCGCTCACTCTGATTCACGCCCAATAAATCATCTGACTCATCAAAATCAGAAACTTAATCAAGAAGTACTCTAAGTATGGTATGAATATATATAAGGACGGTATTGACTACACTCCAAGACTGCTATGGAAAGGACAAGAAAGTTAATATCATTAAGTCCCATAATTAGAAAGATATCTCCATTAATTTTCTCTCCAATGGTATCATCTCCAAGCTTTATATAAAGGCCTCACAATCATCATACCAAAACACGAAGCATTTACCCAAGAATTCTACAATACACCTTGAACCATATAATAAATACGTGTTATTGTAAAATTAATTAATCATACAAGAGTTGTTGCTCATGGTGTGATCATTGATCATCTGTTCTTAATTGTGTTTATATTGCTTGTCTAGAAGAACTAAAGAAAACACTTGTATCTCTTTATTGTTGTTGATTTTCCTCAAGTGACTTGTTGAAGTCTGTAGACTTAAGAGGGCTAAGAAATTGTTGAACTCTTAGACGTTGTTGTAATCTTTTAAGATTATTGGATTAAGTCCTTATTGAAGGAGAAATCACCTTGGTCGGGTGGACTGGAGTAGCTTTGATTTTCAAGCGAACCAGGATAAATTTCTTGTGTTGTTAGCATTTACCTTTCGTGTGAGTGGTGTTGCAAATTTTTTTGATTACTGTGAAAACAAATCAAACCCCTATTTCTTGTTTTTCTCTACCTTCAAACTTATCCCACCAACCTTTAATGAGGCATTATCCAAAGTCTTAAAAAGTTCAGCTTCTATGTTTAATAAGCTCTCTGACGAATCAAGCACCAGTGAGAATCCTTTTGAAGTAAGGACTAACTGGAACAGATTCATCAAATGGATGACATCTGAGATCTTCAAGATGAAGGGCCTCTCTAAACAAGTCAGAAATGACTTCATCAGAAGTGCTGAGGAAAGGATAGAAGCTAGGTTGGAGAAGGAAGCGGCAGAAAAGGATGAAAGGGAAGAAGCTGAGAAAACTGCCAAGGAGGTTGTCGAGAAAGCAGCTGCAGAAATTGCTGCCAACGAGAAAGCTAAGCAAGAAGTAGAAACAACAATAGTCGCAAAAGCTACTCAAAAGGCTGCATCTGAGAAAGCTATTGAGGTTGCTCTCACTAAGGGAGAGTCATCAACAAATGAACTTGTCCCTTTGATCATCAGAACTCTAGAAGATTTGCAAAAGGAACAACAACTAGTCAGATCCAGACTCGATAAACAAGATCAGGTCAACACCAGCATTCAGAACCTGCTAGTCGGGCTACTTCAGAGGATGCCTCATCCACCTAAACCTTAGACACTTTAGGATTTTTCTTTAATATTCTCTAAGTGTTTTTAGTTATAAGGCTTAGTTTCTGATCTTTTCTAGTTGTACTCTCTAAAGTTTTTTTTCTAATAAATGAAACTATGGCTTATTTACTTTTTGAGTTTGAGAAAAATGGGGAGAATTAGATAGAAGTCTTTTGATGAATTATTTTATCTAAATCTCAAAAATGTACTACATACATTCTGACATAAAATTATTGGATAGTTCTAAGTCATTTTTCAGGACCTAACTGAACCAAGGGAAGTTTAATTCTTATATGAGAAACTACTAAATCAAGTCAAGCAACCTAAGGAGATCTGGTAAAAAATTCTTTATCCCAGAAACCCATATCTGATACTAAATATCTTTTAAAAAATATTCAAGTATCAGACTTAGGGGGAGATTGCTAATCTCAAGGGGGTCACTTTTCTATCTAACTTTGATCATTTTTAGTTTAGTATCTATTAAAGTACTTATTGTTTCATCAAAATCCTAAGTTTTCTCATCATCAAAAAGGGGGAGATTGTTAGAACAAGATTTTGATTTTGCAATGTATCTTTAAGTTTTGATGATAACAAAGAATGAAATAATTTAGTACCCTAACAATTTTCTTAAGTGTGCAGAATTCTAAGTTGAAATGACTCTGATAAGTCACCTTCTGATTCTTAAGAAACGAATATTTGGCATCTGAAGTAGTCCAGAAGCATTGACCCAACACAGAGAAATCACATGTGACTTTGAACATAATGCATCTGAGGAGAAATCACCTGAAGAATCTGACTCGGAAGTTCAAGCTCTGATGATCTGATTCTAAGAACTCTATCTGAAGAGTCTGCAAGAGATATCTGAAGACTCTAACACATGCTCAGAAACATGCCATCAGATGTCACCTGGTCAGAAACTTAAACTGGAAGCATTCAAATTGTAGTATAATGCTTTTAAGGAAACATTTGATTATGCTCCTAGTCTTCTATGGAAAGGACAAGGAATTTATTATATTTATCTCCCATAGCTGGAACAAAATCTTTATTAATTTCCCCCAATGGGATTATCTCAAGTGCTATATAAGAGCCTCTTCACAACTTGCCAAATACATAACTTTGATACAACAACTTTATCATAGAACTTTTTCACCACTCTTACGAAGAAAAACTCACGCTCTGCATACTCTAATTAATTCTTCACCATTGTTGTTGTAAGAAAAAGTTTCCATACAAGAGCTTCTACTCAATATTGTGTGGTTATATTTCATTGTTCTTAAATTGTGTTTATACTGCTTATCTAGAAGCATCTAGCGAAACACTGCGTAATTCTTGTAATTGTTTTTTATTCTTCAAGTGACTTGTTTAGAAATGTAAACTTGAGAGGGCTAAGAGGTTGTTGAACCCTTAGACGAACTTTATAATCTTTTGAGATTAGTGGATTAAGTCCTTGTTGAAGGCGAAATCACCTTGGTCGGGTGGACTGAAGTAGCTTTGTTTTTCGAACGAACCAGGATAAATTGTTTATGTTGTTATTATTTCTTCTTTGCGTGTGTTTTTGGAAAAAAATCTTTTAATTCCTATGAAAACAATTCAAACCCCCTTTCTTGTTTTTCTCTACCTTCAAGGATTTCAAAAGCATATACTCCCATCAAAGGCTTTGGATGAATTAGGATGCTTCTCAACCAAGTCTTCAACATATGAACCCCTAAGTAGGGTTTAGAGGCCAAGATAACACCCACAGAACAGACATGTAGCCTTACAACCCAACCATCAGCAAATTAGGATTTGAACCCCTCTGAAGAGTACCATGGTGGAACTTTGTTGAATTCAAGCTTCAAAAATCAAATCAATAAGGTTTTGCATCCCATATAACCAGATGAGTATCCAAGTTAAACCTCTAGGGTTTCATCCACTCCAAAGGCCTAGCTTTGCAAGCCAAGAACTTTGAATCCACGATGATCAACCACTAGATATGCATGAATGATTGATGCATATGCATGAAGCATGATGGTATGTAAATGATTCTCAAGTTAAGTTGGAATAAATTAAAAACATGCCATAAAACCTTTTGATATCAAAATTCTTACAACCTTTCACTTTGACAAAGTACACGATAGTGTGATTTGTAATGTCTCCAAGAAATGTATTAATTTGATAATTATCCTTTTTGGTTGGACTTTCATTCTTATCCTTTTCATGATAGTTATCTTGCTCCGTCTCAAGTTTCATCGTATTAGTTTAATCAATCCCTTTTTATATGTTCTTGAGTATGTCTTTTGAATATATACCTACATCATGAAACGAAATAGCTTTTATGACATTTCTCGGATAGAAACATTACAAGTAATCTACACACTTTTACCAATTAGTGAATATTATTTATTGTCTTCCTTGGTCACGCAACCCTTCTTCCTTGCCATAAAGTCAATGAAATAGGGAGATGTCACTCGTCGTATGTCTTGAGAATCCATAAACGAGATCCCATACTATCTTCATAGAGCCAAGATATTTATCCTTGAGGGTGAGTGAAACCTTAAGGGTAAGTAAAACCTTGGTTGCATTTAGGCAACCATTGAAAAACATCTTTAATTAGGAACAAAGAGTCTCCTAAACTTGCATTTTTCAATAGTGTGACCTTTCTTGCAACAATAATGACAAGTTAAATTATGAGAAGAGTTACTTTTGCTATTTTGATCCTTTTTGACAATGTTATACCTTTTATAAGGATTATAAGAAGGCATTTTATATTTGGCAGTATCAATAGAAAAGGTGACCTTTGGTTCTAGAGCCTTGTTTAATTTGGCCTTTAGAATATTTACTTCTTTTTTGCCAAATATGACAAGTCTCACAACCGAACCTAGAGAGTTATTCATCCTCATTTTTAACTTTTTGAACATCTACCATAGATTTCTAAATAACTTCTATATTCTTTTCGGTTTCTAAAAATTTAGCTTCTAAATGTGAAAAAATTCTTTTATTTTAATCTAACCTCTTAAAAGCGTCTATGACTTCTCTATGTATATTTTCGGAACCTTTTTGGAGTTGAGAATAAAATAATTCATTAATAGATTCAAGCTTAGAATGGCTTACATTCTTCTTCTTATTTTTGTTGGCCATGAAGCAAATCTTGGCTGATTCGACACTTGAACTAGAGCTTTCATCACTTGAAGAATCAATTTCACTTTCCCAAGCAATATAGGATCTTTTCGACTTGCTAGATTTCTTGTGATGGCTTTCTCTTTGTCTTTCCCGATCAAAGGACAATCCAACCTATAATTATCGAATTTTCCATAGTTGTAGCATGAACTTCTAAGTTTACCCTTCTTGTTCTCATCTTCCTTTGAGGAGTTCAATGGCCTTCTAAAGTTGATTAGGTTCTTTTCAGAGTTCTTGAATACATATTTCCTTATGTACTTATTGTACCTTTTGATAAATAACCTCGTCTCTTCATCATCGAAATTTTCGTCATCTCTTGTTTCACGATCACTTTGCTCATTGGTTGAGGACTTTGATCTTGAAGCCTTTAGAACAATAAACTTCTTTTCTACCTCATTTTCTTGACCTTTATCCTTCTTTATCTTCTTCTCAATCTTTTTATCATGTTATTCCAAGCAAGTGAGTCCTTGATCATGTTCTTTTAGCTTTCCAAATAAAGTTCTGAGACCAAGTTTTTAAGATCATTCTATTCTTTGATTACGTTGACCTTAGGTTTCCATTCCCTATTAAGACACCTCAAAACTTTATTAGTAGAAATATCATTGGAAATAGGTTTCCTAGAGCATTCGAACAATTTATAAGATGTGTGAACCTCTTTTGCATATCGGCAATGGTTTCACCATGTTCCATGCGAAATAGTTCAAACTCTTGATTTAAGGTATTGATCCTAGCTTGTTTGACTTCTTTAGTTCCCTCATGGGCAACTTCTAATATGCCCCATATAGCTTTGGCGGTTTCACAATGGGAAACAAGACAATATTCATCAACACCAAGTGCAGATATGAGAAGAATTTGTTCCTTCCAATCACGTGACTATAAATTCTTATCATTATCATTCCATTGTGATTCCGGTTTTGGTACGACGACACCTTCACCATTGGTCATTATAATTTCCCTAGGACCATTGATGATGACGTCCCATACACCCTTATCAACTGAGTTGATATGGATACGTATACAAACTTTTCAATAGCCATAATTTTTTCCGATAAAGACGGGAGCTCTATTGTATACCCCTTTAGGTTCGGTAGCCATTTTCTAATAAGTGAATATTGAAGCACGAAATTAACCGGAGCTCCTGATACCCTTGTAGACAAAGGTGACTTATCTAAAGGGGGTGGAATATATCCCAAGTAAAAAACTTAATAAAAATTGTTTTGAAAATTTTAACGGCTAGCGGAAGTGACCCATATCAAATCATCTAAACTGAACCGCTATCAAAAAGCTCATATATGCGTATGTAGAATCAAGTTTTGATAATGAGAAAAAAATTGATCAAAATAAATTTAGTCACAATCACTTGAATGCTACTATAAAAGTAGAGACTATTTCTAATGGCAAAATACACAAAAATATTATTAAGACAAATTATCGAACACCTTGTGTACAATCAATTTCGTTTAAAATTTTGTATGGTTTTGTTGATCATCAAATCCAACCACAATATAATATATTGTGATCAACTCAACAAATTTTTTTTCAAATAATTATCAAAAGGTTTAATCAAACATATTGAGCGCACAATCGATGAATTCAACAATTTGTAAATGAAAAATAAGAGAGAGAGAGAGAGAGAGAGAGAGAGAGAGAGAGAGAGAGTACATAAGAATTTGTTTAGGAAGTTTCCCAATCGACCTCGTTATGGGTACGTTTGCCTTCAATTCGAACTTGAATTGAGATAGTGAAAATTTAACCTTACTTTGCTAAAGTTGTTTACAAGAGAAATGTAGCAATGCAATCAAACAAACCCTATGTTTGATGTTGATTATAACCCTTTATCTTCTCTTGATAAGAGCTTGATCAAGTCACCCAACAATACCAATTTGATTTACCATCTCACGCTACTCCTTTAAAAGAACCCTCAGTTCTTCAAAGTCTTCACTCGATCGAATCCAAATTGTGAATTATTGTAACCCAAGATTTAACAAGATGATCCACTCTCAAACTACTCATTTGCAAGAAACCCCCGTTCTTTAAATCTTTCACTCGATCTAATCCAAACTTGCGTAATCTTGTCCAAAACCTTAAAACCCCAATTGATCTTGAAGGAAAACTGGAGTTTCGTTTTCTTATTTGAAACCCTCAAATATTTCAACCCAATTTACAATTCAACAACCTAAATTGGAGATTACCAACTCTAATTCTAAATGACACCCAAACAAAAAAATGATTATGTGTAGTTTGTTTGTGTGTATGCATAGAATGAAGGTTGAAGATGAAAAGCACTATTTGAAATCCCGGTTTCGTATGTGATTTTCTCAAAATCACTAAAAGAAATGATTATATATATATATATATATATATATATATATATATATATATATATATATATATATATATATATATATATATATATATATATATATATATATATAAATGGAGAATGTTTAGTGAAGAGAACCCAATTTGGAAAGACATACTCACATTCTGATATGGAAACCTACAAGAATAGGTTTTTATGGCAGTATAATCAAGGACAATGAAGAAAGCTTATGTATGGTGGAAATATTTACAACTAGTTGGCTTGAATGTTGAATAAAATAGTGATTGGTTTGCAAAAAAATGTGCACTATCGAATATTATCATGATGTAAGGCATTCATCTGGTTAAGTAGGTGGATAAACAAAATGAATCTAAAGACTGCATTCCCTGCACTGTTTCAAAATACAAGCAAGCCTATAGGAAAAATTTCTAACATGGGTAAGATGAATCAAGGAGTACGGTCCTGGAATCTAAAGATAGCAATGAGGAGTTAGAAGAAGCAACCTAGAAGGAATAACTGACAAAAGACTATTAAATGTGGAACCAAAACAAGAAGAGTTATACAAGGTGTTGTGGAGCCTCAACCAGGTTGAATCTTTCGTTGTCAAAAGTTGTTACAATAATTTAAGACAGAAGGAGCTAGATGATAGTGTGTATGCAAAGAGGAAATCAACATTAAGAAGAATATGGAAGACAAGTATACCATCAAAGTTAAATGTTTTTGGTTGGAGGATGATGCCTAATAGGTTTCCAACAAGATACCAATTAGCAAGGAGGGGAATACTTCATAATGCTCATGAAAAGGCTTTCATATTGTGCTTTGAAGATAAAGAAAATATCTCTCATCTATTTTTTCAATGCAGGATTAGTAGAAGAGTGTGGAGCGAGGTTTATCAATATATGGAACTGGATGGAATGATGGAAACTGAATGAGTGAACCACTATATTTAGTTCATAAAGGCATTACAAGGAAGTGTGAAGAAGAAGAAAGTGAGCATCGTATGGTTGTCAATTGTGTGGTGTTTGTGAAACATGAAGAATACATATTATTGTTCTATGGGTTAGGATCTATATTTTCATAAACTTTCAATAATAGGATACATATTATTGGTTATTATTGGTTAGGACATTGCATGAAGTCATAAAATACTTATATAGCTATGCTAGTTTTGACTGTGACATATTAAAATTATTCAAATTTAACACATTCTTTATGTCTATATAATGGAAATGATGTTAGCTTACAAGATAAACTATAAGATACACTTTAATAAAAATGGCTTTTCACAACTATCAATCTAATTTTTTGGGGTGTTTCATCATTGCTTTGATCTTGGTTTCAGGTAAGGAAAAAATTAATTTTATCTTTGAGTTTTATTTATTTCTTTAAGTCTATATAATATTGATATGCTCTACATATTGAAAAAAATAATGATTATATAATTGTTTTGTTTTGGTTTAGGATTGGTTACTAGTTTCGAGACTCGAGAGCTTCGCAAAGTATCCTGCTTAATAGGGTTTGAAAATAAAACATGTTGTTTTGAGGATTGTTCTCCACATTGCTACCAAGATTGTATGAAAAATGGATTTACATTAGGTGGATTTTGTGATGGTTCTATAGCTCTTGGGAATATGATGTGTTGTTGTCTTAAGTCGTGAGTTATGTTCTCAAGAAAATGAAAACAAGTCACGAATGATATTATTGTATCTCTGAAATTGCTGAAATAAAAAATAAAGTTTAACTCATGAATATAAAGTTTAGGGTTTAGGAGAAATTCATGAATATTGGTTAAAGTATATGTAGTGTTAGTATATTTTTTTACATTTTAAATCAATCATTTTTTTATAATCAAAATTGAATTAAGAGGAGTAGAAGGATACTCAATCCCAATTACAACCACCAATGGCAAAAGGATACTCATTCCACACATGTGTAATTCCACATTTCCATTAACCACCTAAGATATAAAAACAGTAAGAAATTATATATTTTAAATAATGAATTTTTTTTTAAGGAACGCACCAACTTTAGCGTCCGCCGGAACGATCCCTAATATAAACAAATAAATATATAAATAAATAAAGTTGCATTTAAATACATATATGTTAGCGTCGACATACACCATGTAAATATATGTTAGTGTCGAACTGCTATTATTAAAAAATAAACAAATACTTAAAACTTAAAAAAAAAAAGGCAAAGAAAGTTGTGGGAAAAAATTAAAAAATTTCGCACCAACATTAATCGGTTGGAACCGCTAGTATTTTAATAAATAATGTATTTATAATAAACTAAATGATCTGATAAAAATATTAAAACCAACACTAATGATCTTATAAAAATATTAAAACATTATATTTTATATGTTAACATCGATTTATGGAGACATATAATCAACACTATTACCATTGGAGTCAGAATTGACATTAAAGTTTTGAAGCTAAAACATATTTTTCTTGTAGTGTAAATGTTTGGATTTGTTTTATAAAAAAAATCCACTTGAGGTGTATTTTTTAACAATGTAAAACAAATATCACCCGTCTATCAAAATTAAAATCTATAAGTTATTTATGAAATGTGTGAATAATCTTAAAATTTATTAGTATTTCATATTATCAAATTACATTAATTAATTACAATATATTATCTATAATGAAATGTGAAAAACCGACAAAGTTTATTAGTGTTTTATTTCACATTTATTTTGAGTGAGAATAATCTTATACAAATAAAAAATACATATATCTTTTAACAGAATTTTTGCTTTCAATCATATGTTGTTAATTTTTTTCTTTATAATTATTATGTAAACTTTAAATTTAGGTCTCATAAATAATTTACATTACTTATCAACCATTCAACGCATAATTCTGGTTTTTCCACACCTAGGTAAAATGTTGAAGCAGAGAGAATGCAAATTTACCTCTTAAGATTGATAAAGCTTTGGTTTGAAGGGTGTCTTATGTAACACCCCTTTTTCTATTCCAAATTACTTAACATATAATCAGAGTAAATAAACACGCATATAAACAAAAGGACGTCACATCGACGTTTTCAAAAACTAAAAGCTTTCAAAAACCAAACATCATTCATCATCAATACACAACACACCTGATCATTTAAAAATAACACATTTCCATTATCATGAATATTCAAGCATATGCGTTCGCAGCGGAAAATAATGAATACTCATGCATTTTAATAAAATGATCCATGTCCCATACCATGATCATCTCTCAACAATCATCTCAAGATAAAATAAAACAAGTAATAACGTAATGCATCTCCAATGAGATAGGAGTTCGATACTACCAATCTACCCAGTGTTACATGACTAGAGCATTGACTCATTACCTAGTCTTCAAACTAAAATACGGAAACTCTCCAGCTAAAGCTCGAATGAGCTACCTTCCACTTACTTCAGCGATACTACTCCTGAGTATCTGCACGATACCCATGTAAAGGTAACATTCAAACAGAAAGGGTAAGAATTCAAATCATTATGAAATAGCATAACAAGGCACAATGATTAAATCAACAATTAAAGGAATTCATCACACTTCATATAACCATGTAAATAATATTAACCAACATTTAATTCACATGTTTCAAGCACACACAAACTCAAGGATTATAACATGCAAATCCAATATTATATCCCCAATTATACACATGACTACAATTATCACATAATCACATATTTCACCAAGTTATGTATCCAAACATCACCAAATTCAACTACCATATCTCGAACACACATCAAAATCATATCAATACATACATTCAATTATCACATGACTCTAATGCGACTCAATGCAAGACATGTGACTCTATGCATGCGGTAACTCAATGTGAACCCAATGTTTCACCACTTTCCGATTCAATATCTAGAATCCAAGCCACGCTTCTGATCCGGACAAGATCAAAGAAACTACCACGCCTATTTCCAATTAAGGATCAACGTGTGCTACGTCTATTTCCAATGAAGGATCAATGTTTTCTGCCTCGCCTATTTCCAATTAAGGATCAACGAGTGCTACATCTACCTCGCCTATTTCCAATTAAGGATCAACGAGTGCTGATCTACCTCGCCTATTTCCAATTAAGGATCAACGAGTGCTCATCTACCTCGCCTATTTCCAATTAAGGATCAACGAGTGCTCATCTACCTCGCCTATTTCCAATTAAGGATCAATGAGTGCTCATCTACCTCGCCTATTTCCAATTAAGGATCAACGAGTGCTCATCTACCTCGCCTATTTCCAATTAAGGATCAACGAGTGCTCATCTACCTCGCCTATTTCCAATTAAGGATCAACGAGTGCGCATCTACCTCGCCTATTTCCAATTAAGGATCAACGAGTGCTCATCTACCTCGCCTATTTCCAAGTAAGGATCAACGAGTGCTCATCTACCTTGCCTATTTCCAATTAAGGATCAACGAGGGCTCATCTACCTCGCCTATTTTCAATTAAGGATCAACGAGTGCTACATGTGAACCCACAGTTTCACCACTTCCACAATGAAGTCGACCATGCTATGAATGAATGCACACATACCAACACATATGCATAACATGATGGAACTCATTATATAAGCTTGTGCATTGCCAATTCCACGACCACTTCAGCTCAATTGTGCTTCAGAGTGCATTTGGTATTGAATTTGGGCCTTTTGAGTGATCATGCAAGCCCATGCAATGAATATCCAATTCCATGCACACGGCTTTGATCACACTCACCTTGCCTTTCCTTCTATAAATAGGAGCCTCACTCCATTCAAATTTCATCCATGAATCAACCTGAAATGCTGCTGAACTGAAAACCTAACCTCTCACCAAAGAAGCTATTTCACTTTTCTTCAAATTTTTCAGATCTAAAATTCAACTACATCTGGTTGAATCTTTGGATCTAAAGCTTCTAGACCTTCATCCTTTAGTCCATTGCACTTCTATTTTGCCAAAGGAAGCAAGGAAGCAAGCTTAAATCTCCAGAATCCAAGGTTGTTCTTCAACTGGTTTTTTCTTCGAAACTCATCATCTATTGATCTATTTGCTTGGATTTTGTGTTGGCTGAAGTCCTCTCAATAGAGGCATCATTACTGTGCATTTAATTTTTGAAATCCATCAAGTTCACATGAACATCACAGAATTTCCATCTCTGATTTCTCTCAATATAGAGATCTAGAGTGGAATTGAGTGGTAGAGGGATGATGTACATCATTCCAACTTTCCAATGATGTATGGATCGTGTATTTTGGTTAAGCTTTTGAAACCTGCAAATGTCACCGGAATCTTCATGCTCACCGGAGAAGAAGGTGGCTCTGGTGGCCATCCCTTTGTCAGATGCATTGTGAGCCCTTGGATCTAATCTCCATATTTAATCTCCATTGTCCAATGTTATGACTTTGTTTTAATGTTTGTGTGGCGCATTGACCTGAAGCCTACCATGGGCGCGCGCTTCTGTAGCGTTTGATCAGCCACGTCAATTAATGAGGCTTGATCAGACGCTCCTTATTTTTTTGAATTTCTTATTTTCTGATTTTATTTCTTTTATTTCCATTATTTTCAAAAATTCATATCTCCTTCATTTAAAATCCAAAAAATATGGGACCAATTGTATTCTTCTCCAAATAATTTCTAGTTTCTAATTTTGATTTTTAATATTTTTTATTTTGTCATTTGATATTTTTTGTGAATTTTCTCTTTTCTGGTTATTTTTAATTCATTTTAAATAGTTTTTGATATTCAAAAAATACAAAAATATTTTCCTAACCTATTTGAATGATGATGAATCTATGAAAAATATTCTCATCAATTTTTTAATTCATTTGAGATTTATTTGAGATTTTAGTTCAATTAGGTTATTTTTATTCATTTTTAATTGATTAAAAATAGTTTTTGACTTTTAAAAATGTTGAAATTTTTTGTCAAACTTTCTTTGACCTTGTTGAACTTGGGATAAATCACTTGGACCTTTCAAGGTTGATTTGAAGTGATTTTGAAGTTTGACCTTTCTTTTATATTTAATTCAAGTTTATTTTAATATTAAAAATGCCAAAAATATTTTGCTTATTGTTTGACTTCCAATCTTCATCTCATTTCTGATTTCTCATTGTTTGACTTTGACTTTCAATGTCATTTGGTCAACACACATGGATTGGTACATTTTATTTCACCTTATGCACTTTATTCTTTCTCTTTTTCTTTTCCATTATTCATCTCTTTCTTCTTCTTCTTCCTCTTTTTCTTTTTGATCAATGAGTTGAAGGTTGATAAGTTAGCATTGATTACGGAGACTTAACCTTTCTTGATTCAAATCTAATTCATCTTGATCAATTGATCAAGTGAATGGCGTTGCATTAAGGATAGGTTGTTTTCTTAAATTATGCAAAAGGCTTAAACCAATACAAGATCAATTCTCTTCTTCTTTTTGGCATGGCAAGTTGTTGGAACTTGGTTCACTAATCAAGACTTATAACTTGTGTTGTTGCCTACATTATTATTGACCGACCTCAGATAGTTGTGACTTCTACATAAGTCCAATTACGATTGCTTAACATAGCGCTAAATTTTGCCTTATGGCACACTAACTATTGACCACTAACAACTAACATTTACTTTATGCACTTTACTCTTATGCAATTTATCATTCTTACACATCTTATTCATTTGCTTTTTGCTTTGCTCATTGGAGCACATGTTTATGTTAATGTCTTTTGCCTTTTTGCTCACTTGAGCATATAATTGTGTATATATCTTTTGTGCTTGTGTTTGTCTGTTTGTTGTGAACCCAAATGCAAAGAATTGGACAAAATGGACTTAGATTGTAGGACCTTACCCAAGCAAATGGAGTTTGAAGAGCAACTAGGCCTCATGCCTTTAGAGTGCTTAAATGTCAAAGAGCAACTAGGCCTCACGCCTTTAGAATGCTTAAAGCTTAAGGATGAACATTGAAAGGACCATATTCTAAACTCCCTCTTGTCCATTCTTTGATTGTATTATAGAATCTTTTGATGTGTGTTTTCTTGTGCTAGGAGTTCCAACTTGAGCTTAATTGAGGAACAATTACCATGAGCTTCTAAGAGAGAGAGATCCAAGATACATTGAGGAGTCATTCCAAGAGCTCATTTGACTATTGATTGCTTGAGTTTATGCTTATTTGCTTGCTTATTCCAAAGGATGGGAGCTACTTGGATCATCAAGATGATCTCAAGAAAGGAACTCCATTTGTGGTTTTATTTCTTATTCCTTACCTCTTGTATGCTTAGGACTTTAGCCCTTCTTCTTCTTCTCTCCACTCTAACCCAAGCCAAAACTTTTGTGCAAACATCTAACATTTGTTTTCAACATTAGAAACCTAAGCCTTATGCTTTTGATTTTCAAACTTTCTTTTCATAACACTTATTTTGAATTGAATCTCTAAGTCAACTTTGACCATTTTTGTATATACTTCTAATTGGTAAATATAACCCATTCAAATGTCTTTTTGTGGTTTCAATGGCCACTCTCTTAATCAAAATTTTTATATAACCTTTAGCTATTAGGTTTGAGTTATCCTTGAGGTAGATGTAATACTCACCTATATCCTTAGTGATAGACAATGAGTCTTCCATGCTTATTATATGGTTAACCCCTCACTAGCATGTTGAAGCTATCCTCACATGGCGGATTTGTGGTTTTTAGGTTGAGTTTTCTCCCTTAGATAACAAAAGACCTTAAGGCTTTTGGACTAATAAATCCACTCATTTGTTTTGATATTTTTACCTCGAACTACGAGGTTTTGATCCTAATCTTTTTTAAGATGGTACGTAGGCAATGGGTTCATCCATTCAAACACAAAATGTAAATAAACTTGTATATTCTCTTCTCACCTCTTCAATCATGTTTGCACAAATAAACTTTCACAAAATACCAACCTTACAACAAATGTGAAAAGGGCTCCCTAGGAGTACCTAGGAAGTTTTGGGTGCCTAACACCTTCCCATTGCATAACCAACCCCCTTACCCAGATCTCTGACTCCCTTTTACTAGTTTTTGGTTTGATAAAACTTTTAGGTTTTTGTTCGCTTTCTAACCATTCCTTTGGATAAATAGAAGTGCGGTGGCGACTCGACTTGTATGATTTACCTTGGATTTAGTCAATATCTCTAATGGTAACGAATACCCCGCTACAGATGGAAATCAACCTCGGTAAAGAAAGTTGAAATCCTCCTCGTATAATCTCTATATGGGATGAGGCCAGGTTGATTCGTCTCTCATTCACCCTTAATCTGATTAACAACAAGGGTCGAATCACCATAAACATCAATATGTTTAATCCTAAGATCAATACATTCTTCCATACCCATGATATAGGCCTCATACTCCGCCATATTATTCGTGCATTTTAAAGTTAGTCTTGCTGTAAAAGGAAAATGTGTGTCCTGAGGAGTAATAATCACTTCCCCAATACCATTTCCATACTGATTAACAGCGCCATCGAACACCATACCCCATCGGGAACCAGGCTCTGGCCCTTAATCGAGCGTAGGCTCATCCCAATCTTTCATCTTCAAATACATAATCTCCTCATCAGGGAAGTCGTATTGAACAGATTGATAATCCTCAATTGGTTCATGTGCCAAGTGGTCAACCAAGATACTACCTTTAATAGCTTTCTGAGCTCGATACTCAATATCATACTCAAACAACAACATCTGCCAACGGGCAATTCTCCCAGTTAAAGTAGGCTTCTCAAAGATATACTTGATTGGATCCATTTTGGATATCAATCAAGTTGTATAATTCAACATATACTGGCGTGAACGCTTAGCGGCCCAAGCCAAAGCACAACATGTCTTCTCAAGCATTGAGTACCGAGACTCACAATCAGTGAACTTCTTACTCATGTAGTATATTGCATATTCTTTCTTCCCTGATTCATCTTGCTAACCTAGGACAGAACCCATGGAATCATCAAGCACAGTCAAGTACATAATCAATGGTCTCCCTTCAACAGGAAGGGATAAAATCAGAGGCTCATACAAATACTCTTTAATACTGTCAAAGGCCTTTTGGCAATCCTCGGTCCAATCATGACACTGATCTTGTCGAAGGAGCTTGAATATAGGCGCACATGTGGCAGTCATGTGGGATATAAATCTTGAAATGTAATTCAAGCGGCCAAGAAAACCTCGGGCTTGCTTCTCAGTTTTGGGCGCAGGCATCTCTTGTATTGCTTTGACCTTGGCAGGATCAACTTCAATAGCTCTTTCACTGACAATAAATCCCAATAACTTGCCGGAACGGACTCCAAATGTACACTTGTTCGGATTCAGGCGGAGCTTGTATTTCCTCAAATGTTGGAAAAGCTTCAGCAAGTGATCTACATGTTCAACATCCATTTTTGACTTTGCAATCATATCATCAACATATACCTTGATCTCTTTGTGCATCATATCATTAAACAAGGAAGTCATGGCACATTGATACGTGGCTCCGGCGTTCTTCAAACCGAAGGGCATCACTCGATAACAAGAATGTTCCCAAAGGTGTGATGAATGTTGTCTTCTCCATATCCTCGGGTGCCATTTTAATCTGGTTATAACCGGAAAATCCATCCATAAACGAAAAGACATTGAATTTAGCTGTATTATCTACCAACATATTAATGTGTGGTCGAGGAAAATCATCTTTTGGACTAGCTTTATTCAAGTCACGGTAATCCATACACATGCGAACTTTTCTATCTTTCTTAGGCACGGGAACAATATTGGCCACCCATTGAGGATATGTAGAAGTCACCAGAAACCCAACATCAATTTGCTTCTGAACTTCTTCTTTAATATTCACTGCCATATCAGGATGAGTTCTTCTGAGCTTCTACTTCACAGGCACACGCTCAGGCTTCAGTGGTAAGAAATGTTGCACGATATAAGTATCTAGACCAGGCATATCTTCATACGACCAGGCAAAGACATCGACATATTCTCGTAGCAACTCAATCAACCCCTTCTTAACAGACTCTTCAAGGAGTTCCCCAATCTTCACTTCACGAATGCAGTCTTCAGACCCCAAGTTGACTGTTTCCAGATTCTCAAGATGTGGCTGAATGATCTTCTCCTCGTGCTCAAGCAGACGGGAAATCTCATCAAGAATCCCTTCAACATCATCTTTTTCTACCTCAAATACAGGGAACTCAAAGTTGGGAGATGGTGTTGGATCATTATGTTCAATGGGTTTGATTAACCTGCATAATGATTTTGAGTATAAAAGATATTTCAGAATTCAAACAAGGAAAATCATTATGCAGATGAAAAGATTGGTTTTATTCTCTTTTTAGGGTGTCATGGTGATCACTAATTTCATGCAAAAAGAAAAAAGGAAAAATGATTTGGAAAAACAAACATTTATTATGTGATTATTGAATGAATATCATTGTATTAATCAAATCGCCAACAATGTCATCACTCCTCCTTTTGGCATGGGAGAAGGGTTTTCAAACAAAATGAACATATTACGTTGACTTATGGATAACTGTTGGAACATCAACAGTGACCCAATTATTGCAGATTCCGCCAGGTATGACAAAGTTGCCAAGGTCTTCCTCTTCATCATCTTCAACAATGGCGGCAGCTTCCTGATCTTCAACAGTGTGGATGAAACCTCCACTCTGGAACATCCCACACTCATTGGAAACACCAGAAGAAAACCCTATGCCAGCCCGGGATTTATTATCCTCTAACTTTATCATTTGCCCCAAACCAGTAGTTGCACCATGCTCAATGGCCAACTTCGCATCATTATAGGAGACAAATGAAGAAATTGCTTTCCTTGAAGGCTCAACAATAGACAAGGCTTGGAACGGAGTCCCAACCTCATCCTCAGCATCAATATAGGAGAAGGAAGATAAATGACTGACCAAGAGAGCCTTCTCTCCGCCTATCACCACCAACTTTTTGTTTTTCCCAAACTTCAATTACTGGTGTAGGGTGGATGTCACGACACCTGCCTCGTGAATCCATGGTCTGCCAAACAAACAACTGTAAGATGGATGAATATCCATGACCTGGAAGTGATATGGAAATCACTAGGTCCAATGATGATCAGGAGTTCTAATTTGCCGATCATTGTTTTACGCGATCCATCTAAAGCTTTCACAACCACCCCACTCTGCCTCATGGGAGGCCCCTGGTAAGAAAGTTTAGCCAAAGTGGATTTTGGAAACACATTGAGAGATGATCCTGTGTCCACCAACACATTGGACAAGGCATCGTCCTTACAATTCATAGATATGTGTAGAGCCAAATTGTGGTCTTTTCCCTCCTCGGGAAGATCAGCATCACAGAAGCTCAAGTTGTTGCAAGCGGTTATGTTTGCAACAATGCTATCAAACTGTTCTACTGTGACATCATGATCCACGTATGCCACGTCCAACACCCTCTACAAAGCTTCTCGGTGTGGCTCAGAATTCATCAACAAAGATAAGACAAATATCTTTGATGGAGTTTGTAGCAGCTGATCAACAACATTGTATTCACTCCTCTTGATGAGCCTTAGCATCTCATCACCATCCTCTTTTAAAATTCCAGACTGGCCAACCAGGACAAGAGTGTTGTTACTAGCAACAGGGTCAACAACAGGAACATGATTGTTTGAAGAAGAAGTCCCCACGGGACCTGTAGGTTTAACAACTGTTCTCTTCATGACATCTTCATTGGGTTTCGGCGGTGCCGAGAAAACACGACCACTACGGGTCACACCACTGACATCAGAAATGCTTACTACGGAAGTTGAGGGCAATGTCACCTCCTTTCCATCTTCTAGCATCACATCATTGTATCTGTAGGGAATAACTTTGTCTGATGAATACGGGACAGGACCCGCTGGCTTGATCATAAGAGCTGGTGATACCTTCTTCTTGCCGCCATCATACTTGACGACAACAGGCTCAGCAATTCTGAATACAGGGGAGATAACATCAACTTCGTCCTCGTTATGATTCTAGAGTGTTTCAATAATCCCCTGATCAATCATCTCTTGGATGTCCTTTCTAACTTGTCGGCATCCTCTCTCATTGATAGTGGACACCTAGCACCTATCATGATCATGCTCGTAGTGGCTGTGTTCACACAACAACTTATGCATCTCGACCAAAGATTGCCTTATGTCATTGACATACAGGACTTTATATTTGCCAGGGCATCCCTGGACCATGTTGGCAGCTTCTTTCCCATGCTCGGGAATGGGTTCTTCTTAACATTAGGACCTACGTCCTCAAAAAACAATATACCACTTCTCACAAGGTCTTGCACCTTGGTCTTCAACGGGTAACAATTCTCCACATCATGTCCGGGAGCACCGGAATGATATACACAATAAAGTTATGGCTTATACCATCATTGAGGGTTGGTTGGTACAGTGGGAGGGTCTCGTGGAGTGATCAGTTTTCTATCGATCAAAGAAGGATAGACTTCAGCATAAGTCATCGGAGTCGGGTCAAAAGTTACCCTCTTCCTCTCGTAGTTGCTGGTGCTGGTGTTGTTATAGTTTCGAGGTTGGTAGGCTTGTTGTTGTTGACAATGTTGTTGTTGTTGATGATGAATTTCTCGAAAAGCAGGTGTTATATGATCCACCTGGTGTTGGTTGACGACAGGGCACACATTCTTCCTCTTTACAGAGGGCCTTCTTATAATATGGGAGGACACAACATATGCCTCTCCCTCTTTCTTCTTAGCAAAGCCCCCATACCTCTTTGCTGAAAAGCTGTCTTCTCTGGATAACCGTCCTTCGCGGACGCTTTCTTCCAACCTCATCCCCATGTTCACCATTTCGGTGAAGTCTGAGGGAGCACTGGCAATCATCCTTTCGTAGTAGAAAGAGCTCAAAGTCTTAAAAAAGATCTTTGTCATCTCATTCTCTTCTAGGGGTGGCACTACCTGAGCTGCCAACTCATGCCATCTCTGGGCGTACTCCTTGAAGGTTTCTTTGTCCTTCTGCGACATGTGTTTCCCTTGTATTTCTCAAAGTCAGGTACTTTGAATTTTACAGGCACCTTCACGTTGGGCACAAGGCACAACTCAGCAGCATTCTTACCAAAGAGGTCTTTACCCCTTAGATTCTTCAGTTCCTTGTGCAACTCAAGGAATTGATCTTTCATTTTTTCCATCTTTTCATAAATGTTCGGGCCCTCAGACGGCTCGGAATGATAGATGGTGTCTTCAACTCGGGGCAAGGTGTGCACAACGGGAGGTCGTACAGATAGGACCGGCCTAGATACCGGCAGAGAAGCGAGAGTAGGAGCAAAATCCTCAGGCACAAAGCTGGCAGGCATTCCCCAAGGGAACCTGGCTGGCATAGTAGGAGCGAAGTGGGCTGTTGTGGCAGGCACAGCTGAAGAAGCAGCCTCAGATATAACAGTCCTCGCGGGAGAAGTTGCAAGAGTTGGCGAAGCTTGACTCTGGGCAGCCAGGACTGACTCCATCATGGCAGTCAGCCTAGCGATCTCTGAAATTCTGGTATCAGATATAACATGTCGAAGGTAATGTTACGACACTAATATCTGTTAACACACAATGGATAAAGATGCAGAATTATAAAACAAATCACACAAGTAATTGTTAACCCAGTTCGGTGCAACTCACCTACGTCCGGGGGCTACCAAGCCAGGAAGGAAATTCACTAAAATAGAATTATTTCAAAGACTATCCGTACACTTCAACAAGTTATAGTCTTTCTCACCTAATCTCTACCCGTGCAATTTCTACATAAGCACTCTTAGATATGAGAACCCACTCACTTCCCTTACAATCACACACCAGTGATTTTAAACAACAATCCCTTGAGAAAAGAAAATACTTTTCAATTACAAACTCTTGATTTTACTTCACAGTTTTAATCAAGAAGACACACTCTTGATCTTGCTTCACAACTTTGATCAAGAAGATACACACTTTTGCTTAACAGCTTTAGAGTGACAAATTACAACCACAAATCAGTCCAATTCAATCATCAATGGATGACTTGAATGACCTACAAGTCTCACGACTAAACAGACACAAACCCTATCTCTCTCTCTCTCTATATTTCGCTCAGTCTTGGTTGTGTGTTCAAACAGGTTTTCTAAGTCCCCTTTAATAGAAGTATTCTGCTGGGCTTGGACATCTTGAAAACCCTAAATCTATTTTCCAATCAAATCTTTTTATAACAGTTGGTTAGATCTCCTTGGAAAATAAGTAAATCTGGTTGTAATCCATGATTGAATGCGCCAGCTAATCGGATCTTCAATCATTCAAAGATTGCCATTAATTGTGCAATCATAAAACACCAGACATTCATACTGAATGTTCTGTGTATAGGATGTCATGACATCGGGTCTGACATCCTGGAAAAATCCTGCATAATCCAATAATTCCTTTTATAACTTCCAGCAGGTACAACCATATCAAATGTCATGACCTTTGTGTATGTCATCTGAAACAATCCTGCATGAACATGTCTTTTAAGCTTCAGCAGGTACAACCAATATCAGAAGCCATGGCATTGTATGTGGCATTCTGAAACAATCCTGCTTGCACATGTTCTTGAACTCCAGCAGGTACATAGGATATTGTCGCATTACGCGAAAACCGGCGGGAAGAAGAAACAACAGAGCCGCCACCACGCGTTATTTATCCCAAAAGAGGGAAAGGAAACGCTCGAGGTAAACCTGGAAAGAACATGGTCTCGCGACCAGAGAGAGATGGGATCGGGAGTCGGTTATGCGAAGGGAAGGTATTAGCACCCCTACGCATCCGTCGTACTCGACGGGATCCACGCACAAAAGAAAGGATAAGGTTGCTAGAAACTGCTCACAAACACTGCACAAGGCTGGAAGGAAACACAGAAAGACAAAAGAAATCGGACTCGGTAGGATATCGCATCCTGGGCCTACGTAGTCTGTCAGGCACAAACATCAGAGTCAACGTAGTTCGGGACAGGGGAAACATGCTCGCTAGGATGTCGCATCCTATGCATACGTATCTTCTCTAACCAGAGAAGAATCAGAGCACTCGTAGCTCGGCTAACGCACGCCAAACAAAACACAAATAGGAAACCGACTGCCAATCGCTGGACTTACGTCAGACTCCACACAAACAGGCAAACATGGAAACCGAATGCCAATCGCTGGACTTACATCAGACTCCGAACCAACAGACACACACCCACACAGGAAACCAACTGCCAATCGCTGGACTTATGTCAGACTCCAAACAAAGAAACAAGACACAGGAAACCAACTGCCAATCGTTGGACTTACGTCAGACTACAACACACACAAAGGGGTTTAAAAAGAAAAAGGGGCGCCCGGAGAGATCAGCTCATCTCCTGCCTACGTACCTCATCTGGTATGAGGATCAGGGCGACGTAGTTCCCCTACACAGGGAAAGAACTTCTAACCTAACCAGAGACTAGGAAATGACCAACTAGAAGGGAGACTGACTCGAGCCTAATAGTTATCATGTAATCCACAATGGCCCTAGGTTGAGGTTTCTATCTAACTTGCACAGGGAGCAAGCTATCCTAAACAGCACAGGCAAACACATACAAACACAGAGAGCAAGCACACACACTATATGCAAACAATTGGGCTCATACAAGGTTAGGCTGTGAAACACAAGCCAACTGGAAAAGGGTGTAGTTAGCTCTTAACCCTAACATTGAGAGTTAGGGTGAAGCAGATGAAATGGGAAGTGAGGGTAAAACCTCACAGCTCTTATCCCTGGCCTGGGAGAGCTTTAGACAAATGAAAGTGTGGGAGTTCAGAATGTAGGAACTCTTCTCCACAAATGACTGACACAACAAAGATCTTGGGTTATTATCCATAATGCATCAACACAATGTGTGTGAGCAAGGTGAATGACACAACTGAATAGCATGGGATGGATTGCACATCCCTTTTATCTGCCAATTGCCTCTTAAGAGGTCTTTACCTGCTTGGCACAAAAATAAACATTCACAAGTATTGCCTCTTAAGGAGGGCTTCAGACAGGTGCCTGCCCACATAACAGGACAGGTCTTCCAGACTACATGAAGTCAAAGGAATTATACCTCAATGGTTAAGCAACCAAGCAAAGCAAAAGCAAATTCAAAAGAACTCAAAGCAACTTAGGTACCTGTGAAAAATCTAAACTAATCAGTTCAACTGTACAGACAAACAATCAACAAGCAATAGCAAACAGACAGACAATGTTCACAATGTGCAAGCCACAAGGCAAACTCAAATGAGTTAACATCAACCTACAAAACACACAAATGTTAGTAATCAAGAGCAAACATCAATGCTCAAGTGTGAAAGCATCATCAACTATGGACTTGGAAGTTTAGACCTGAAATCAAAGCCCACATGTAAGCCACAAACCACTAGGTCAAAGCCTAGGGTCAAAGGAGGGTCAAAAATTCAAAACAGAACATGAAATTTAACATGAATCATCTTCATTTAATCAAGAACAAACCTCTAAAGGTCCCATATCAAAATCATTAACCAACAGCATTTCATGATCAATTGAAGTTCAAGGCAATTTCAAAGCTCAAATGTGATCAACCAGAATGAAAAATCTCAATTAAATCAGAAATGTTTCAAATAATTCCAACAAAATTCATGATCAATCTCAACATTCATAACATGCATCACACAAAAAATCAGGGTAATTAGAGATCATTTGGCATGGCAAACACATCATTCAAGTTGAACATCACAAGGTGTGACACAAATTGTCACACCAACTTAGCACATTCATAAAACAGAATTGACAATTGATAAAAATACCAAATCAACACCAAAATGTCAAGCAATGTGTCTAGTTTTAACATACAAAATTTCAGAAGCATTGGATCAAAGACAAGCATTTCACAACATGATAACCAAGGCAAGGTCAAATATGTATACATGTGCAATCACCCTAGGACAAAATATTTTTCAGGCCAGGCACAACTTTCCAATTTATACTCATAAAAAACTAGACAACATGAGGAATACAATGCAAAAAATTGGAGGTCATTTGGATTAATTTTCAAATTATGGTGAATTTTTTAAGTTCATGAAAGAAATAAAAAATGAAATGGAGCAAGCTTGGAATAATGATGGAATAGAGAAAATACAAGGCAATTGGAAAATGCATTCAACCGGATTCGAACCACTGCCAGATTTGAATCACAAGCGCGCCAAATGCCAAACGACTACGTTTCACCATTAAACCCTAAAACGCGCGCATGCATGGCATTTGAAAATCCGTAGGTAATCCTTATGAACTCCCAGCTAAATCCGTAGGAAAACTGGAAAATGTATGAATCTTCATGCAAAGATGATGAAGATCTTCATCTGGAATTTCCAGGTTCCAAAAAAAATATTCCAGAAATTGCTAAAACCTACACTAATCAACTCGCCATCCCATATACAACAAGGATCAACAACTAATTCATGCAAAAACATCAACATACACACAGATCGAAGGAATCAAGAATCATCATCAAAACTTGAATCGCATGTAACTTGCTAAAAACAGCACCAAATCATTCCAAATTTGTACCAAAATTACCACCATTCAAAGATCTACGCAATAGGCATAATGAATTGGACAATTAAAGAGGTCGAAAAACTGACCTGTTGATGAACAGAATTGAAACCACGTGCTTCCAAGCCTTGCCACACTTCAAATCTTCTCCTATGATGCTTGTGAGATGAATGATGATGAACTGGAAGCTCGATGATGTAAGAAACAAGCTCAATCTTCAACTGCCATGGAACCTTCAAGCTATGAACATGAACAAGAGTGCCACGATTTCCTCTGCTTCCACGTCCAAATGTGCTCAATTATGCTTCATGATGATGAATGGATCAATGAAAAGTGTTTAGGTTTGAAGAATTTTGGAAAAAATGTGAGAGAAAAATTTGGAGAATTTTCTTGAATCTAGATCTGAAATCTGTTAATTGTGAAAACAGTTAGGGTTTAAGCATTTATACTCCATGCTAATCATGTTTAGGAACTGTTTAGGACCAATGCAAAAGAGTTTAATCCATTTTGTGGTGTAAGTGCAAAAATGCAATTCCCATCTCATGCCGCCCCATGCACGTGAACAGTGCATGTTCTGGTTCAAAATGCCTTAAAATGATTCCATGCACACTTTTGAATTGATTTGGTATGCATATGTTCAACCAAAATGAGTTTATGAAAATTTCCCCAAAAATCTTCATGAACGCACCAATGATCATGCAAAGAGATTTCATGCCAAGTGATAGTATGCTTGGAAAATACATGTTACAAGGATCAAAGTGCAAAAAGAACCACCCAAATTGGAGTTTTGGTTTGAAAGTTATGCCCATTTGAAGTTTAAACCACACTTTGCCATGATTGGACCATATCTCCTCAACCACACATGAGAAATCCATGATCTTGGACTTTTTGGAAATGGGAGAGAAAGATCTTCAACTTTCATGTTGGATAAAATTTCATTTGAAGCTTTCTTGATGATGTAATCTTGAGTTGAAGTTGATCCAAAATCTTTCCATTTTTGGAAAGTTCAAATTACAGGTCACTTGCTATTTTTGGAAAGTCTTGATCTGACTTCAAATTCTTCAATGTTGATGTTTGAAATGTCAAATGAGACTTGTTTAAACATGAATGAAGCATATCTAACCACTTCCCACCTTCAAATTCACCATTGACTGTGAAGTTGACTTCTGTTGACTTTTGTGGGTCTCAGATGATTTGTAGATGGACTTATGAGCTCTGAGCCTTCAACACTTGGCGAAATCACTTCAAAATGATCCTTGAATCATATGAACTCATGGGAATCACCCTAGGGCTTTGATCTCATGGACAATGCTCTTGTTGCCTTGCACAATTGAATCTCCTAACTAGTCTGACTGATGCAATGTAATGGACTATGCAATGCTAATGCAATGGTTATTGACCTAAAAATGAAATGTATATACAAATAGGAGGTGCAAATTTGAGGTGCTACAGCTGCCCCTATTCAATCAACTGGGAACCTGAACGGATGAGAGCAACGGCTGTCAGACCTTCAAGGTAAACAGGGATTGAATACCAAAGAACCGTAGAAATTTGCACTCTGCGGGAGATGAACAGGATATTTGCAACAGTAACCAGACAAGACGTTTACCGACGACTCTACTGGGGAGTTTGACTTTTATCAAAAGAAAGATACAGCCAGACGTCAACGGACGAATGGGAAAAACTCAACGTTTATCGACACCAACGGAGAGGTGACCAGACATCAACGGATGACTGGGAAGACTCGACAAGACGTCAACGGACGAACGGGAGAAGCTCGACGTTTATCGACACCAACGGAGAGGTGACCACTCCACTGGGGAAGGAAAAAAGGTACTTGCAACCGGAAACCAGACAGGACGTTTACCGACGACTCTACTGGGGATCTCTGGCTGGGGAACAACCAGACATTTACCGATGACTGGGATGAGACTCGATGTTTACCGACATCGAAAGATGATGTTTACCGACACCAACAAAAGACGACCAGACATTTACCGATGACTGGGGATGAAGATATACAACCAGACGTCAACGGACGAATGGGAAAAACTCAACGTTTACCGACACCAACGGAGAGGTGACCAGACATCAACGGATGAATGGGAAAGGACTCGACCAGACGTCAACAAACGAACGGGAGAAGCTCGACGTTTACCGACACCAACGGAGTGGTGACCAGACATCAACGGATGAATGGGAAAGGACTCGACCAAACGTCAACGGACGAACGGGAGAAGCTCGACGTTTATCGACACCAACAGAGAGGTGACCAGACATCAACGGATGAATGGGAAAGGAAGCGACCAGACATCAACGGACAAACGGGAGAAGCTCGATGTTTATCGACACCAACGGAGAGGTGACCAAACATCAACGGATGAATGGGAAAGAAAGCGATACAACCAAACGTCAACGGACGAATGGGAGAAGCTCGACGTTTATCGACACCAACGGAGAGGTGACCACTTCATTGGGGAAGGAGAAAAGGTATTTGCAACCGGGAACCAGATAGGACGTTTACCGACGACTCTACTGGGGATCTCTGGCTGGGGAACAACCAAACATTTACCGATGACTGGGATGAGACTCGATGTTTACCGACATCGAAAGATGATGTTTACCGACACCAACAAAAGACGACCAGACATTTACCGATGACTGGCTATGAAGATATACAACCAGACGTCAACGGACGAATGGGAAAAACTCAACATTTACCGACACCAACGGAGAGGTGACCAGACATCAACGGATGAATGAGAAAGGACTCGACCAGACGTCAATGGACCAACGAGAGAAGCTCGACGTTTATCGACACCAACGGAGAGGTGACCAGACATCAACGGATGAATGGGAAAGGACTCAACCAGACGTCAACGGACGAACGGGAGAAGCTCGACGTTTATCGACACCAACGGAGAGGTGACCAGACATCAACGGATGAATGGGAAAGGAAGCGACCAGACGTCAACGGACGAACGAGAGAAGCTCGACGTTTATCGACACCAACGGAGAGGTAACCAGACATCAAAGGATGAATGGGAAAGGAAGCGATACAACCAAACGTCAACGGACGAATGGGAGAAGCTCGACGTTTATCGACACCAACGAAGAGGTGACCAGACATCAACGGATGACTGGGGAAAGAGATATTACGCACATCGAAAGATGATGTTTACCGACATCAATAAAGGGACGACCAGACATTTACCGATGACTGGGATGAGACTCGATATTTACCGACAACAAAAAAGAACACACACGGGTGCAAACATGACACTCACCGGTATCACAAGAATGAAATCTTCAATACGTCAAGACAAGGCCAAACACTTGCTGGGGATCTCACTGGGGAGAATCAAGCTTTCCTCTCACTTGCGGGTGAGGAAATAAACCTCTGGGGAATTACCACTCTTGAATGCTACCAGGAGCAACTGTAGCAAACGTGCCGTACAGATGTTGAACAACGATCCACCTCTGCCGGGGATATGGTCTGATTAGGTTTAACACATGAATGCATATGTTTGAATTTTTCTATGGCGTAATGCTCCATATTTAATGGAGATGCTACGCGATTTGAGGATGCAATGATCACTACATGCAAGATAATAAAAGATGCGCTCCTGCTGGGGAGCAAACGGGTTAGATTTCCGTATTTTATCGCTTTCTTAGCTGGAAGACCTCGATAGGAGGCATTTGTTTTCTTTTGTTTATTTACTTCTGAGCCCCTTGTTGGCACATTTACTTTATACATGTTTGTTTTGTATGTGTTCGTATCCCTGCAGGTAGCGCGGTTCCTTCATCAAGGACTGCCTTTTTGCCCTTGAGCATCCCAAACCCTAAAACCCAAAGCAACACGTTAACTCCTTCTACTACAGGCGAGTAAGTCTCCAAAGGTCGAGCATCCGGTAGATTGCGTAGTGACGTCGTTCGTCCAAAACCCAATCCATAACCCCATAGTTAGCTGAAATACGTTTTGCTCTGATTCTCAGGCCAGATGAGATACGCAGGCATAAGACGCGATGTCTTAGCGAGCAAACATCCCCCCAACCCATAGGTAGCCGAGCTACGAAGACTCTGATTCTCATATTCAGATGAGATACGTATGCAGTGGATGCGACATCCGCGCGAGTCATTTTCATTTAACCCTTTTTTTTTTGGTAAACAGCACAAGATAAACTCACACCCTTTAGACAAGAACTACAAAAGTGGATCCCGTAGAGTACTACGGATGCGTAGGGGTGCTAATACCTTCCCTTCGCATAACCGACTCCCGAACCCAAGATTTGGTTGCGAGACCCCGTCTTGTCCTTTCCTTTTTCAGGTTTACTTCGAGCGTTTCCTTTCCTTCCTTTGGGATGACTAACGCACGGTGGCGACTCTTCTGTCTTTTTCTTTCGCCGGTTGTTTTTTTTGCGCACTGTATTTTTCAGGTTGCGACAGCTGGCGACTCTGCTGGGGACTAAGAAGTTAACCTCTTGCTGGTCCATCTTCCCTAAGCGAGTCCTTCCTAGCTTGTGTGATTTCTTGTTTATTGGGTGTTCATGCTTTTGTACATTTATTTGCTTACCTGCTTGCACGCATCTGTTGTATCTATTGGATCTGTTTGTTTGTTTGTTGGGATGGGATGTTCTATGAGAGATAAGCCCATTACCCAGGCTTGAGTGTACACACAGGTTTTAGAGTGGATGATCATGAGGCTTGCGTGGCATGTTGCTACGTTAAGTCGTTCGTGAAGAACCACACCCAGACGAGGTTTCTTTTGGATATATTATGTCCTACGGATGTTCCGTAACGACATGGTGTTCCTTTAGAAATCGTCGACTCTGGTGACCATTTCCCGAGAACTCAGTCGAGGCCTCTCCTCCGAGACATGATTATGTTAGCTCTGGTGGGCGCATTCTCGTTGATAAATCGAGGACCCCGAGACTGGGAACTTGCTTTAGGATGTCCTGTTGAGGGGAGTCAGTGGAGGTCTTTTATCCCGTAATAATGCCAAACCTTCAGTGGTAAACGTATTATTCGCGACTGAAGGGCTGAAGCTGACGAACTTCTGTTCTCAGAACCTACCAGTGAGGGGTGGGCTAAATTCAGGAAACCTTAACCTCCAACCAACCCGGTTTTCTGGAGCATAGTTTTGGTCTTGTATTATATTCCTCAGTGAATTTCTCTCCAGGAAGTGCAACCTGACAGATGTTCAAGCGGATCCATCAATTCTGATTGACATGCTTTTGCATTGCATAACATCATTTGCATATTTGCATCCAACATCTCATGCTTATTCATTTGCAGGGTATTCCCTTTCAAAACGGGTGTGCCTTAAAACTGAACAAGCAGTGCATCGCATACCATGCATATTAACCCTTGTCTGTTTTGCAGGTGTCACCGCAGTGTCTAATGTTTGTTCCATGTATCAGGCAGTTATTGGTCCCAAGCGAGTTCACAGATACCCGACAAAGGAAAACCGTCCACGACTAGCGATGGACCAAGTACAGAAAGAGCTGGCTGATATGCGTGAAAGGATGGATCAGTTCATGACATTGATGACTGGTATGGCAAAAGGCCAGGAAAAGCTGAGGGAATTGGTTGAGCAACCGAGACCCGATCCGGAGGTGGAGATACCAAATGCTGAGGGAAACCCTGGTAACCCTGGGAACGCTGATAACCCTGTGAACACTGGTAACGCGGGTAACGCAAATGCTGATGGAAACCCGGGTAATGTTGGCAACACAGGGAATGTTGGAAATGGTATTGGCGGAAGGTACAATGTGAATCAAGGAATTCGGATTAACGGGCACCCCGTTACTGAAGATTATCAGTATGATCAATTTTCTTTGCACGACGAGGCCCTCGAGACCACTCGCCGTATGGATGAGCTTGCTGAGAAGCTCAAATCTTTGGAGTCTCAAAATTCCTTAGGCTTTGAAGTCACAAATCTTGGTCTGGTTCAGGGAGTAAGGATTCCTCACAAGTTCAAACCCCCTACTTTTGAGAAATACAACGGGGCTTCTTGCCCACGCACTCATCTCCAATCTTATTTGGGAAAGTTGGGAGCTCACACGGAAGATGAAAAGCTGTGGATGTACTATTTTGAAGACAGTCTAACTGGAGCTTCTCGTGAATGGTATTCTCATTTGTCTCGTACTACCATCAAGAGCTGGAAAGACTTGGCAGAGGCTTTTGTCAAGCAATATCAATACAACTTGGACATGGCTCCAAATCGGACCTTGTTGCAAGGTATGTCCCAGACTGCCAAGGAGACCTTTAGAGAATATGCTCAGCGTTGGAGACAGATTGCTGCGTCCGTCCAACCCCCTATGTCTAAAAGGGAGATGGCGGACATGTTCATGAACACTCTTCAAGGCAATTATATTGAGAGATTGGCTGCTTGCCCGTCAATCAGCTTTGCAGAGATAGTAATTGCTGGAGAAAGAATCGAGAGTCTGTTGAAGATGGGCCGAATTCAAGACAATAGTGTTTCCAACCCATCAGGTCCCAAGAGACCGTTTGCTGGTAACGGTCAGCAAAGAAAAGAAGGCGAGGCAAGCGTTGTGTATGCCGGCAGAGGCAGGAGTAAAGGACGCCCTAATTATTATCAAGATCAAGTGGCCGCAGTCACTATTCCAACACCTGTTCCTCAACCGCAATATCATCCGCAACAACAACCCAGGTACAACAATCAACAACAAGGAGGTAATCCAGGTCAGCACAGACACTATCAACAACGTCCAAGGCAGACGGACCGGGTCATCGAGCCAATCCCAATGCCTTATTCAGTATTACTTCCCAAGTTGATTGACATGAATCTGGTTACGTTGAGAACTCTGGCCCCACCAATCGATCCCAATAATTTGCCTAGAGGTTATGATGTCAACGCCAGATGTGCTTTTCACTCCAACGCACCTGGCCATACTACAGATAATTGCAAGGCTCTCCAGTTAAAGGTACAAGATTTGAGAGATGCCCAGGCTATCAATTTTGCTCCGGTGCCTAATGTTATCCAGAACCCGATGCCGGCTCACGGCGGGCAGAGGATTAATGCTGTTGATAGTGGGGAAACTTTGAATTTGGTTTCTGATGTGACTAAGGTGAAGACTTCGCTATCGGTGGTTAAAGACCGACTTCTGAAAGGATATATTTTCCCGGGCTGTGGGGAAGAATGCATAAATTATCAAGCTGCCGAAAACGGATGTGACAGTTTGAGAAGGGGTATTCAGCAACTGATAGATGAAGGTTGTCTTCAGTTCGATCAGGCCCGTCCAGTGAAGAATGATGTATCGACGGTGACGTTTTATTTCACTCCTGAAGAAATATATGTTCCCGAGAGACTCGCTCCGACAACAATATATTTCCCAGAAAGTATAGAACCAGCAGCGGTGAACATCGAAAGTTCAGCACCAGTCGCAATTTACTCTGACAGCCCTCAACCGACTTTGGTTGGTCCAATCACCATCACGGTACCAGGACCTGTTCCGTATGAGAAAGACAGTGCTATCCCGTGGCACTATGGGGCTGATATCTACTGCCAGGGGCAGAAAGTTAACGAAGAAGACATTGACATTGGTAGCTCCGCTGTAGACAATGTTGGAGGGGTTGGTGGCTTCACTCGCAGTGGACGCCTATTTGCACCATCAACATTACGCGCGAATACTGAAGCCGAGGCAGCTGCCAAGGCTAAAGGGAAACAGGTATCCACCGAAGAGGTTACTACTGAGGAAGATCCTCCTAAGACCGCATTCGAGAAGGAAGTGGATGAGTTTATGAGGATTATCAAGAAAAGTGACTACAAGGTAGTCGACCAGCTAAATCAGACACCCTCAAAGATCTCCATTCTCTCACTATTGCTGTGCTCTGAGGCGCACAGAGCAGCCTTGTTGAAAGTACTGAATATGGCCTATGTTCCACCGGAGATAACTGTTAACCAGCTGGAGTCGGTAGTTTCCAATGTAAACGCTAGCCGGGGGCTAGGTTTCACCGATAATGACCTGACATCTGAGGGCAGGAATCACAACAAAGCCTTGCATATCACAATGGAGTGCAAAGGGGTGATGCTTTCCCATGTTTTGGTTGATACAGGCTCTTCTCTAAATGCTCTTCCAAAGAAAGCCTTAACGAAGTTGGATTGTGATGACACCATCCTGAGGCCAAGTAACTTAGTTGTGAGGGCTTTTGATGGCTCTAAGAGAGCTGTCTTTGGCGAACTTGAGTTGCCAGTTAAGATTGGACCGCAGGTATTCAAGAGTACCTTTTATGTGATGGATATCCAGCCTGCCTACAGCTGTCTGCTAGGTCGACCTTGGATTCATGCTGCCGGTGCTGTTACTTTTACCCTCCACCAGAAGCTCAAATATGAACTAGAAGGTCAGATCGTCACTGTATGTGGTGAAGAGGATATTTTTGTTAGCCACCTGTCTACATTTAAGTATGTAGAGATGGATGGCGAGATGCATGAGATGCTGTGTCAGGGCTTCGAAACTACAAACATCAATGAGGTCGCGCCCGAAGCTGTCTTTTCACCTGAGTTTGAGAAGGTCGGGACTTCTATCTCTTCATACAAGCAAGCTGTCGAAGTGGTTAAAGCTGGTAATGCCCAAGGCTGGGGCAAATTTGTGGAGCCAGTCATCAAAGAAGACAAGTTTGGATTGGGGTATGCTCCGGGATCTCAGAAGAATGAAACCGGTACTCTCTCCAGCGGGGGTTTGGTTTCCCCCCACATCGTCAATGCTGCAGATGAAGACAAGGCTGACAGCGACTGTGACTTAGATAACTGGATTCGCCCGTGTGTCCCGGGAGAAAAGCTCGACAATTGGTCGTCTGAAAAAACCATCCGGGTTACTCTGCTGAAAGAGTGATTTTTATTGTTTTCCTTTATTACATGCATAATAAACTCTTACACTTTGCCCAAGGTGTAACGGCTCATTTGTAGGGTCATCCATTTAGTTACGTTTCGCAATTATTTTTATCATCAATAAAGGACGGCTTTTGCAAACAATTTTGTGTTCTCTTTCTTTCAGTTTTTTTTACTTTTTACAAAAAAAATGGCAATGTTTCTTTTTTCGTTTTTCCTTTCTTTCAAAAAAAATCTCTCATTCTAAGGTAAAGCATGATCCTCCATCATGCAGAGCCGACCACTCGGATCTCACTGCTAACGACACTGCTATGGCCAAGTATGACTTCGACAATCCTATATATCAAGCCGAAGAAGGGGCTGAGGAAGATTGTGAATTGCCTGAAGGGTTAGCCAGATTGTTGAAACAGGAGGACCGAGCTATTACACCTTATCAGGAGGTGGTTGAGACCATCAACATTGGTACCGAAGACGACAAGAAAGAGATCAAGATCGGGGCAAGTCTACAGGCCGAGAGGAAAGACCATTGATCATGTACTTGACTGTGTTAAAAAGGTCAATGGGTTGTGTGCTCGGTCAGCATGACGAGTCAGGTCGAAAAGAGCATGCAATATACTACCTTAGCAAAAGTTTACCGACTGTGAACAAAGATACTCATTGCTCGAGAAAACTTGCCGCACTTTGGCATGGGCTGCTCGCCGACTAAGACAGTATATGTTGACTCACACGACTCTATTGATATCAAAAATGGATCCAGTCAAGTATATTTTTGAAAAGCCATCACTTACCGAAAAGGTTACTAGGTGACAAATGATACTGACAGAGTATGACATCCAATACACTTCACAAAATCCATCAAGGGAAGTGTCTTGTCAGACTATCTTGCAGAGCAACCGATTGATGATTACCAACCTATGAGGTTTGACTTTCCTGATGAGGACATCATGTTTCTCAAATTGAAAGATTGAGAGGAACCACTCCCAGAGGAGGGGCCTGACCCTGAATCCAAATGGGTTATGATGTTTGATGGGGCGGTCCATGTCAATGGTCGCGGAGTTGGTATAGTGTTGATCACACCGGAATGGGGTTCATATGCCATTTGGTGCCAGAATAACTTTTCCCTGCACCAACAATGAAGCCGAATACGAAGCTTGTATCCTAAGACTTGAGGAAGCCGTCAATATACAGATTAAAACCCTGGATGTATACGGGGATTCAGCTTTGGTCATCAATCAAACCAACGGGAAATAGTATACACCTCAGCCTCATCTGGTTCCTTACAGAGACTACACGAGAAGATTGTTAACTTTCTTTTGAAGAAAACCAATTTGCTGATGCTTTGTTTACCTTGTCTTCGATGATTAAGGTGCTATGCTGGAACTACGTACCCAGAATTGACGTATCTCGGTCAGAGACGAATGAAGAAAGCATTTGGTCAGAAAGCGCGCCCTCAGGGGTATCAAGTCGGTGAATTGGTACTCAAAAGATTTCTTCCTCCCAACACAGATCACAGGGGCAAATGGACACCGAACTATGAGGGTCCGTACGTGGTTAAAAGGATTTTCTATGGCGGAGCTTTGATGCTAACAACCATGGATGGCGAAGGATTCCCGTCCCCTGTCAACTCAGACGCAGTTAAAAAATACTTCGCATAAAATAGACCCGCTGGACGATAAAAAGAATAGTCCAGGCAAAAAAGGGCATCCCGACGAACCAAAGAAAAAAAAGAATAAAGAGGTTCGGGCAAAAATTAGGGATATAAAAAAAGAGTACACCCGGTGAGTCGAAAACCCAAAAGGGCGGCTCAGGCAAAAAATGGGTATCCCGGTGGATTGAAAACCCGAAAAGGGGACGATCCAGGCAAAAGTTAGGGAATAAGCGAATGACTGTGATCTGAGTTCATCAGTGTTATATCACCGTTTCATTCAATCCGGCAATCTTCGAAGGTTAAAGATCGACTAATCATCCACTTCAGAAAGCAAGATGAGCAGAGCGTCTTGAGGACATACGAGTCATAGCAGAGTCGAAACTCAGTGGGACCCCATATCCCCGTTGTCATTAGGATAGTTCTCTTTTTATAGCGATCACCTCTTTTCAGGGATCAGCTTCCTGATACCCTCGCCTATTCCTGGCACAAATTTTCTCCCCATTAAGAGTCGAATAATTCAGTTAAAGAGCCTCTTTATTTTTCATTTATCAGTTTGTTTGCAAAAATGTTCGAATTTTTGATAAAACATATTGCATATGAACATAATGGTGGCTTTTGCAGATGATTTGCACAGGAAAACATTTAAAATTGCTTTGAATGTGCTTAATCCCGGACGGTGAATTCAAACCGAGTAATTCCCCCGAGGCATATGTGTATTTTTGGTTGCAGGTCACAGGAACCGGATGCCAAGTTATGAATCCTCATCCCCAAGCGGTTGACAAAGTCTCTCCTCAGCAGAGCATGTTCCCCAACAGAGTTGACAGTATCCAGACTGTCTATCCCCAGTAGAGTTGACAGTATCCAGACTATATATCCCCAGCGGAGTTGACAGTGTCAGACTGTATCTTCCTAGCAATAGCGGAGTGGTTGCATACCCAACGGACAAGAGGGTGGTGTTCTCAGTGTTCATCTCATCCCCAGCAGATTATTTCTAACAGATTTGTTCTAATCCCCAGCTTGAGGATGATTAGCAAGTTCATATCCCCAGCAAAGGTCGTTTCCTACGACATTTCCCCAAGAAGTGTTTTCCCCACAGACTCTCCTCACAGAGCCTCGCCGAGAAAAGTTTCCATAGTTGATACTCCCCCCGCAAGGTCAACTCTTCAAGCAGCCAATTTGTTTTTGGTGGCTCATTGGTCCCAGCAGACGGATCATTCCCCACAGAGCATTCAAGGATTGATACAGCGATCTGTTCCCTACCGGAGTTTGCTTCCCTAAGCAGATTTCTTTTTACACCATGCATAACATTTGCATTTGCATGCATATCATATCAAGCATACACATAAGCTGATAAATAGGTTCTTCCAAGCAGACTGAAGAATTACTTTACAACCAAGGTCATGAGATCCAGCCAGAGGATCAAGCGTAAGTGATCCAGCCTGAGGGTCATTTCAAAGATTCAGCCTGAGAATCGTGTTCCAGTGATCCAGCCTGAGGGTCATTTCGAAGATTCAACCTGAGAATCGTGTTCCAGTAAGCCAGCCTAAGGCTCAATTTGAAGATTCCCCAGTGAAGTCGCCTACAAGCTTTATTTCCCCAGCAAGCCTAAGTCTAATTGAGGAGTTGTTACAACATGTTTTAGCCCGAAGAATATGTATGAAGCCCAAAAGTGGAATATGCTCGAAGCTGCATATCTAATATGAAGGTTGGGTGTAGATTTCAAAAGAGGGTCAACCAGCGCATGCCTCAGATGCGGGATCCTAATGATGGGAATTTATCATCAAAATAATCCAGATCTAGCCAGAAGATCGAAATAGATTCAGCCAGAGAATCAAAACAATTCAGATCTAGCCAGAAGATCGAAGTAGATTCAGCCAGAGAATCAAAGGAAATAGATTCAGCCAGAGAATCGAAACGAAGGAGATCTAGCCAAAAGATCGAAGAAGATCTAGCCAGAAGATCGAAGTCAGGTCTAGCCCGAAGATCGGAAATAGATTCAGCCAGAGAATCGAAAAAATTCAGATCTAGCCAGAAGATCGAAGTAGATTCAGCCAGAGAATCAAAGGAAATAGATTCAGCCAAAGAATCGAAACGAAGGAGATCTAGCCAGAAGATCGAAGAAGATCTAGCCAGAAGATCAAAATCGTATCCATCCCTAGGATGAAAATTAATATCCAACCAGAGGACTAAATTAAGTATAGGTTCAGCCAGAGGATCGAAACTCCAGATTAAGCCAGAGGATCGGAAGAAAAATAAACAGCACGGTGTATTTCCGCGTTTTTGTGGTGTTCTCGGAGCGCAAATTTTCGGTCTATCTTTGGTATTCAATCACAGCTCACCCCGTTTGTCTGATAAGCTGTTCGCTTTCATCCTACTCGGTTTAGCTGATGATTGAATAGGGGCAGCTGTAACACCCCAAAATTTTCCCTCCTCATTCATGCATTCATTTAGCATTTCATATTGCATTTCATCATGTCAATCAGAATTAGATCCAGAAAAAAAAATGAAAAAAAAATGAAAAATAAAACGAAAAAAAAATAAATAATAATAATAATAATAATAATTTTTTACAAAAAAAATAAATAAATCAAAATAAATCAAAATAATAATAAAAAAATAAATAAAATATAATAAAAAATTTTGGACTTGGGTCTCTCTTATTTGAGCCCACAAAACCATGAAATTCAATCTATAAATACCAAGGCTTCACTTGAGAAAAAGGGAGAGAAGAAAAATACTCTGAGGTTTCCTTGGAACAAAACCATGGACAAAACCTGAAGAGAAACCTGACAGAGAACTCAGAGCAGCCTCCAAACCCTAAAGGGCCTCACGAGTGCAACTCAATTTCAATCAAGCTCTCCAATCAGGTTTGCCCTATTCCCATTATTTTACGCCTTCAATTTGAATGTTCTAAATGTGTGATGTATTATGAATGGGTGAAACCTATGCCTTGAATGTTTAATCACATGATTTCTGAAGTGTATGCCACAGGGTTTGAGGTTTCTGAAACCATACTGTTATCCATGAAAAAAATGCTTATAGTATTTCACTAACCCTTTTGTTGAGTTTTTGTGAGGGCTCACATGACTTTTGCAGGGATAACTTGCGTGGTTTCCCACTTTATTTGTGGGATAACCCCTGGAGGTTCATTCCGATTACCTGTACTGACCCACTTTCTTTGATGGCATTAGCTTGGGAGATCCCTGGGTTTCTTACTCCTTTAATCGCTGTTACTTCGGATCTTCATCTGTGTGGTACTTTTACCTCTTTTCCGTATTTTATCGCTTTCTTAGCTGGAAGACCTCGATAGGAGGCATTTGTTTTCTTTTGTTTATTTACTTCTGAGCCCCTTGTTGGCACATTTACTTTATACATGTTTGTTTTGTATGTGCTCGTATCCCTGCAGGTAGCGCGGTTCCTTCATCAAGGACTGCCTTTTTGCCCTTGAGCATCCCAAACCCTAAAACCCAAAGCAACACGTTAACTCCTTCTACTACAGGCGAGTAAGTCTCCAAAGGTCGAGCATCCGGTAGATTGCGTAGTGACGTCGTTCGTCCAAAACCCAATCCATAACCCCATAGTTAGCCGAACTACGTTTTGCTCTGATTCTCAGGCCAGATGAAATACGCAGGCATAAGACGCGATGTCTTAGCGAGCAGACATCCCCCCAACCCATAGGTAGCCGAGCTACGAAGACTCTGATTCTCATATTCAGATGAGATACGTATGCAGTGGATGCGACATCCGCGCGAGTCATTTTCATTTAACCATTTTTTTTTGTTAAACAACACAAGATAAACTCACACCATTTAGACAAGAACTACAAAAGTGGATCCCGTAGAGTACTACGGATGCGTAGGGGTGTTAATACCTTCCCTTCGCATAACCGACTCCCGAACCCAAGATTTGGTTGCGAGACCCCGTCTTGTCCTTTCCTTTTTCAGGTTTACTTCGAGCGTTTCCTTTCCCTCCTTTGGGATGAATAACGCACGGTGGCGACTCTTCTGTCTTTTTCTTTCGCCGGTTGTTTTTTTTGCGCACTGTATTTTTCAGGTTGCGACACCCTGATGGGAAAAGGCACAACTTTGTTGGGGAAGTAACATACCAGACCACGCTGGGGATAGCAGTATTTCAGACCAGACTGCTGGGAAAAAAAAACTCCACTGACACCTCCGCTGGGGATACCACATCCTTCAACTCGGTGGGGATTAAAAATCATCAGACTCAGTCGGGAACTTGGCAGCTTTCAGACTAGCTGGGGATAAACCACCTCCAGGCCTACTGGGAAGTTAAAACTTTAGACCTGCCGGGGATAGAACAACCTTTGGACCTGCTACTGAGGGACACCATTCACAAACGTCTCTGCAGGGGAAAATAGTTCTGATAACCTTAAGACTTGCTTGGGGAAACATCCTCAATCAAGCTTGCTGGGGAATCCCTGATCTTGACTATGCTGGAGAAACAAATCCCGAACTTGCTTCAACTGTTGGAGGGAACATCCCTCTCACACTACTGGACAGTATTGACACATCCCTGAATGAACCGTGGCTTTTCTGCTTCAGCCAAGAATCAAAGGTAACAGCCTGCAAAACAACACGACATATGTGCCCCAGGGGGTTGCATGGACAAGATACGCTCAAGTGTCCTCAACATTCAAAATTATTTTCAAATGTTTTATCTTTGTGCACGTTATTGTCTAGCCTTCACGTTTTTATATGCAATGTTTATCAAAAATTCGGACGTTTTTGCAAACAAAATAGTAAAAATAAAAACAAGAGAGCAATTTATCTGAATAACGACTTTTTATTGATTGAAAATGGGCCTGAAAAGGCGAATACATCGGGAAGCAATTCCTAGAAAGAGGTAATTGCGCATAAAAGGAAAAATTTATCCTAATGGCAATGTGAATACGGCATCCACTATTTCCCAATTTTGTTATAACTCACATATCATCAGTTTTCTCCCGAATTCCTTGCTTTCTGAGAAGAATGATTGGACCGATCCCATCCTTCGAGATGGTAGACAATGAAGCGCGATAAAGTACAGATAACTCAGACTGTAATCTTCGCTTTAATCCCTCTTTTGCCTGGATCGCCCTTTCGGGTTTTCAATCCACCGGGATACCCATTTTTGCCTAAGCCGCCCTTGCGGGTTTTCGACTTACCGGGTGTACAAATTCTTTTCATTTTTTATCCCTAACGTTTGCCCGAACCTTTTCTCTTTTTTTTTTGGTTCGCCGGGATGCCCTTTTTTGCCTGGACTCTTTTATTCTTTTTGTCCAGCGGGTCAATTTACGCGAAGTATTTTTTTACTACATCTGAGTTAACAGGGGACGAGAAATCTTCACCATCCATAGTTGTAAGCATCAAGGCTCCACCGGAGAAAACCTTCTTAACAACATATGGACCTTCATAATTAGGAGTCCATTTTCCCCTGTTATCTGTACCGGGAGGAAGGATCCTCTTCAAACCTTGTTCGAATCCACTCGGCTTCGTCAAGCTTGACATCCAACAAGACTCTCAGAGAAGGGATCTCCACTTCAACAGGTAGGATAGCTTCCATACCATACACAAGGGAGTACGGGGTTGCCCCGGTCGACGTACGTACTGAGGTACGGTACCCATGCAAAGCGAAAGGCAGCATCTCATGCCGATCCTTGTACGTCACGACCATCTTCTGCACAATCTTCTTAATATTCTTGTTTGCCGCCTCTACAACACCATTCATCTTCGGTCTGTAAGGAGAAGAATTGTGATGTTCGATCTTGAAATCTCTGCAAAGCTCTTTCATCATCTTGTTATTTAGATTCGAACCATTATCAGTGATGATTCTCTCGGGAACCCCATAACGACAAATAATTTCCTTCTTAATGAACCGGGCAACCACTTGTTTGGTAACGTTAGCATAGGAAGCTGCTTCCACCCACTTGATGAAGTAATCAATCGCAACCAGGATGAAGCGATGTCCATTAGAAGCAGTAGGCTCAATCTTCCCAATCATGTCAATGCCCCACATCGCGAACGGCTAAGGCGAATTCATGACATTCAGAGGGCTTGGTGGTACATGCACCTTATCAGCATAAATCTGACACTTATGGCATTTCCGAGCGTACTTGAAACAATCGGATTCCATAGTCATCCAGTAATAACCGGCTGCCAACAATTTCTTGGACATTGCATGACCACCAGCATGGGTACCAAAAGATCCTTCATGCACTTCCTGCATCAACATGTCTGCTTCGTGTCTATCCACGCATCTGAGCAGAACCATGTCAAAGTTCCTCTTGTACAGCACATCATCCTGATTCAAATAAAAGCTTCCAGCTAACCTTCTCAGGGTTTTCTTATCATTCTATGACGCACCTTCAGGATACTCCTGACTCTTGAGGAAGTTCTTGATATCATAGTACCACGGCTTCTCATCAACAACAGACTCGGCTGCAAACACATACGCAGGCCTCTCGAGTCGATTTACCGTAACATGTGGCACATGATTCCACCAATGAACTTTGATCATAGAAGACAAAGTAGCCAAGGCATCAGCCATCTGATTCTCATCCCGGGGGACGTGATACAACTTCACCTTCTTGAAGAACGTCAGTATTCTTCTAGTGTAATCTCTGTAAGGAATCAAATGTGGCTGATTAGTATTCCAATCTCCATTGACCTGGTTAATCACTACAGCGGAATCTCCATAAATGTCCAGAGTTTTGATTCTCAGATCGATGGCTTCTTCTATACCCATGATGCAAGCCTCATACTCAGCCTCGTTATTGGTGACGTCAAAAGTCAATCTGGCAGTAAAAGGTATATGAGCGCCTTTAGGATTGATAAGCACTGCCCCAACACCGTTGCCATTCATATTCACAGCCCCATCGAACATCAATGTCCACTTGTCATCAGGATCCGGTCCTTCCTCGACAAGAGGTTCTTCATAATCTTTCATCTTAAGATACATGATGTCTTCATCAGGGAATTCAAACATCATCGGCTGATAATCATCAATTGGTTGCTCGGCAAGGTAGTCTGACAGAATACTACCTTTGATGGCCTTCTGCGACGTGTACTGGATATCATACTCTGTTAGAATCATCTGCCAACGGGCAACACGTCCGGTGAGAGCCAGCTTCTCAAAGATGTACTTTACTGGATCCATCTTAGAAATCAATAAGGTAGTATGGTTCAACATATACTGCCTCAGTCGGCGAGCAGCCCAGGCCAAAGCACAGCAAGTTTTCTCAAGCTGTGAATATTTGATTTCACAGTCGGTAAACTTTTTGCTAAGGTAGTATATGGCATGCTCTTTTCGACCAGACTCGTCATGCTGCCCCAATACACACCCCATCGAGTTCTCGGTCACTGACAGGTACATTATCAGAGGCCTCCCAGGAACGGGAGGTATAAGGATTGGAAGTTTCTGCAAATACTCTTTTATCTTGTCAAAAGCTTTTTGACAGTCATCATTCCACCTGATTGCTTGATTCTTTCTTAGTAATTTGAATATCGGTTCACACGTGGCAGTTAGGTGAGATACAAACCTTTCAATGTAGTTCAATCTCCCTAAAAACCCACGAACCTGCTTCTCAGTTTTCGGTTCAGGCATTTCTTGAATAGCTTTTACTTTTGCTGGATCAACCTCAATCCCTCTCTCGCTAACAATGAAGCCTAACAGCTTCCCGGATCTCACTCCAAACGTACACTTGTTCGGATTCAGCCTCAGTTTGAACTTTCTCAACCTGTCAAACCATTTCTGCAAATTTACCAGATGCTCCTCTTCTGTCTGCGACTTCGCAATCATATCATCCACGTACACTTCAATTTCTTTGTGCATCATGTCATGAAAAAGAGTCGTCATAGCCCTCTGATAGGTAGCACCGACATTCTTTAGCCCAAATGGCATCACCTTATAGCAGAACGTGCCCCAAGGTGTAATGAATGTCGTCTTTTCCATGTCCTCTGGCGCCATCTTAATCTGATTATAACCAGAAAAACCATCCATGAAAGAGAAAACCGAGGATTGAGCCGTGTTATCAACCAATACATCAATGTGAGGTAATGGGAAGTCATCTTTCGGACTCGCTCTGTTCAAATCCCGGTAATCGACACACATTCTGACTTTGCCGTCCTTCTTCGGCACGGGAACAATGTTGGCCACCCACGGGGGATAAGTTGTCACTGACAGAAAACCCGCGTCCAACTGCTTCTGAACCTCTTCCTTGATCTTGACGGCCATGTCAGGACTAGTTCTCCGAAGCTTCTGCTTTACTGAAGGACAATCTTCTCTGAGAGGCAGCCTATGCACCACAATATCGGTATCCAACCCAGGCATATCTTGATACGACCAGGCGAATATCTCCACATATTCTCTCAGCATCTCAATCAACCTTCTCTTGACATCTTCCTTCAAAGCAGCCCCGATCTTAATCTCTTTTCTGGCGTCCTCAGTACCAAGATTAATCACTTCCAACTCCTCCTGATGAGGTTGGATGACCCTTTCCTCCTGCTTCAACAATCTGACCAATTCTTTGGGGAGTTCACAGTCTTCCTCACTCTCCTCTTCAGCTTGGTAGATGGGATTATTGAAATCATACTGAGCCATAACAGAACTGTTCATAGTGGAGTCCGTAAGATCACTTCTGCATGTTTAATGCTTTATTTTAGAAAAAAGAGTTCAAGAAAGTCACAAAAAACAAAAACATTGCCATTTTTATTTTTGAAAAATGAAAAACAAAGACAGAAAGACAGGGATCACAAAATTGTTTGCAAAACGTCCTTTATTAATGATTTCATTGGAAAAACATGATGAGGCCCTACAATGAACCACTACGCCTTGGGCAGAACGTAGGGTTTTGTGCCAAAATGAAAAACAAAAGAAAATTACTCTGTTTGAAGAGTAACTTGGACCACATCTTCTGCCGTCCAATTGTTGATCGACTCCCCTGGTGCACACGGGCAAACCCAGTTGTCCAGATCACAATCACTGTCACAGTCTTCACCACCGGTTGCAAAGACGTCACCATGATTCATCAGCCCAGCGCTGGTGAAGGTACTCGGCCCCTTCTGCTCAATCTGCTCCGCCTGCAGAGGTAGATAACCAATACCGAACTTGTCTTCCTTGACAGGCAAATCCACCATCTTGCCCCAGCCTTCTACATTGCCCGAGTTGACAACCTCCACAGCCTGCTTGTACGATGAAATTGAGGCACTTGGCTTCTTCTGCTCAGCAAAAGCCACCCTCTCAAGAGCAACGGTCTCGAATGCCTGGCATAAAGTTTCATGGATCTCGCCATCCACCTCTACATACTTGAAAGAGGATAGGTGACTCACCAGAATGTCTTCTTCGCCACACACAATCACAATCTAACCGTTCCAGACATACTTCAACTTCTGGTGGAGAGTTGACGAAACTGCCCCAGCCCCATGAATCCAGGGACGCCCCAATAAGCAACTATATGCTGGCTGAATATCCATCACATAGAAGACAATACTGAACACCTCCGGGCCAATCTTCACCGGCAATGTGACTTCACCAAAAACAGACCGTTTGGATCCGTCAAATGCACGAACAATCAGATCGCTCGGAGTAAGGACAACCCCTTCAACATCTATCTTGCTCAGGATCTTCTTAGGCAGCACATTAAAAGACGAGCCAGTATCCACCAACACATGTGACAATACTGCGCCTTTGCACTCCATGGTGATATGCAGGGCCTTGTAATGGTTACGACCTTCAGGCGTTAGATCCAAATCTGTGAACCCCAAATCGTGCCTGGTACTGACATTAGCAATCACGCCCTCCAACTGGTTGACAGAGATCTCTTGAGGCACATATGCCAGATTCAGCATTTTCAACAAGGCATTACGGTGTGCCTCAGAGCACAGCAGCAATGAGAGGATAGAAATCTTGGACGGAGTCTGATTCAACTGATCTACAATCTTGTAGTCACTCTTCTTTAAAATCTTCATGAACTCCTCCACATCTTTCTCAAACGAGCCCTCAGGCGACTCCTTCTGAGCAGATTCTTCCTCAACAGCAACTTGCTTACCCTTAGCCTTGGCGAATGTCTCAGCATTGTTATCCCTCAACGGTTGGGATGCAAACAGACGACCACTCCTGGTAAACCCTCCTGGTCCCCCGACATTATCCACAACTGGACCTGCAATCACAGGAATTCTACTCGACAACCCAATAGTCACTGGAGCTTGATTAACTGGCCTGACCTGACTTTCAGCCCTTCGGTTACTACGGTAAGTGTTGTCATACTTCCATGGCACAACCCTACTACTCTCAACCGGCCTTCTTCCCGAAGCAACGATGGTAGTTGGAGCACTGACGGTTACAGGAGCAGAAATGGTAACAGGAGTACCACTAGTTGTAGATGCACTGACAGTCATCTGGCCACGTCCCTCAGACGGTTTGAAATAAATTGTGACAGTTGACACCACCCCACGTTCTTTCACGGCCCTAGAAAACTGCAGACAACCCTCGTCAATCAGATTCTGAATACCAACCCTCAACTGGTCACAACACATCTCTGAACCTTCACAATCTGAACAGTTCTGATCACAGCCCGGGAATACGCCCCCATTCAACAGACGACCCTTCACAACCAACAACGGAGTGTGAATCTCATCAATACTGACAACCAAGTCCAAAGCTTTATCACCCTCCACATTGTTCACCCTATGCGCACCATGCTGAGGCATAGGATTGTTCACAACATTAGGCACATGAGCAAAATTGATAGTTTTGGCGTCAATTAAGTCCTGGACCTTATGATGGAAAGCCCGACAGTTCTCAATATGGTGCCCCAGTGCACCAGAGTGGAAGTCACAACGAATGTTGGCATCATACCCCGGTGGTATTTTTGTCAACGGAGCCATCGTACGCAACTCAACGAACCCCAATCTGAGCAGTTCGGGCAGCAATTCAGTGTAGGTCATAGGCAACGGGTCGAAGCGACGACCAGGCATCCTCTGTCTAGGCTGATACGGACGTTGTTGTTGTTGTTGTTGTGGTGGTGGTTGTTGAACTCTCTGTTGTTACTGTTGACGTTGTTGAGGTGCTGGGATGGTTACAGCGGCAACCTGGCGATATTGCTCTTTATTCACACTTCTTCTGTGTTGCACAACATTGGTTTCACCCTCTCTCCTGCGAGGGGCCCCAGCAAACGGTTTCTATGAAGACGAGGAACCCGCGTCCTGAATCTTCCCAGCTTTAATAAGGCTCTCTGTCCTCTCCCCACAGATCACCACATCAGAAAAACTACCGAATGGGCAACTTCCCATCCGGTCCATGAATACACCTTGTAATGTCCCGATGAACATGTCAGTTAATTCCCTCTCCAGCATAGGGGGTTGTACTCTTGCGGCCAATTCACGCCATCTCTGGGCATACTCCTTGAAACTTTCACCAGATTTTTGACATAGACTCTGCAACTGAGTCCGGCTCGGCGCCATGTCCATATTATGTTTGTACTGCCTCAAGAAGGCCTCACCCAGATCCCTCCAACTTTTGATAGACTCTCTCTTTAGCTCCATGTACCAATCCAAGGAAGCTCCAGACAAGCTATCCTGGAAGAAGTACATCCACATCTTCTCATCATCGGTATAAGCAGAGATCTTCCTGTAGTAAGCCTGCACATGGGTGCGAGGACAAGAAGTACCGTTGTAATTGTCAAATGAAGGCGCTTTGACCTTGTAGGGAATTCTCAACCCTTCCACCAAACCCATATTAGTCACATCGAAACCCAAAGAGTTCTGACACTCCATGACCCGGATCTTCTCAGCTAGGGCATCCACCTTCCTATCTCTCTCGTCAGTTCTTCCGACAACTTCATCATCCTCACTGAGGAGAGTAAAGATGTCCTCCTGCCTGTCAACCAGCAGAGCAGGATGGCGGACGGGAGCCCGGGTCCCTCTGGCATTAATAGTCTCTGCAGCAAGAGGCTGTCCATTGATCTGAATACCCCTCAAATCATCACCCACAACATAATCATTGACGGGAGCAACAACAGCAGCATTATCATTCATAGGTGCACCCACTGGCGAAGCGCGACTGGGAGGTGGGAGTACAACTTCCTGTCTCTGGGCTAAGGCACGCAGCTCCTCTTGCCCTTGAACGACCCCTTGCATCATGGTCATGAATTGGGCCATGTTAGCCCTCATCTCAGCCAACTCTGCTTGCACTTGGTCCATGTTCCTCTGTTGATTCAGTCTGGTTGCGTAGCTGTGCGGACGTTGATCAGCTATCCTGCCTGACACAGGAACCAGAGTGAGAAGTCTCGATCAAGAACACCTATAATGCAAAATGATATGTGTATGATGCTTATGATGTGTATGATGCACATGATATGTTCATTTCTCAGGCATTTGAGAGCCTAATTCATCTTTCAAGAAATGGCAACCTGCAACAAGAACAACAAAGAAGCAACCTACACAAGATAATGAGCACAAGGTGAAACATCAACAGCCAACTCTATAGATATGAGCAACAAGGATCAAACAACAAAGGTTCAAATGATCAGAGTACAACAATGAATCCCATCCAACAAGCCTGGAGGTGATTCTTAACATAAACAACAGAGATACGAGCTAAGACAAATGTCCTCCAGGAATGAGCGTCTTCAGATAATGGCACTGGTCTATCAACAGGTCGCATTCTGAACACTCTGGCAGAGGGGTGATCTTCTCCTTCAGTTGCCTCCTGAGCTCCACAACTTCTCCTCCAAGTTGGCTCTCTGATGCACGTCTCAAGTCCACCTCCTTCTTTAGTTGGATGTCTTTGTCTTTGAGTTGCTTCTCCAGGTCTCTTATCTTCTTCTGATAACTGGCTTCAGCTCTCTGCAACCTCAAGCACTCACGATGCTCTGCATTCAATAAGGTCTCCATCTCCTCATAGGATCTCTTCTTGCTCTTCAATCTAGCAACATCTTCACCCTGCATGTCCTTGAGTTGATGAGCCAAGTTCAACTTGTCAGCTTTGGCTTTGTAAAGCTCCATCTGGGTATCCTGTTCCTTCTCCTTCAACCGACGATTCTCCATCAGGGCTTGCTTATACTGCTCAGCAGGCACACTCTCAGCAAGGATCAAAGGTGGTTGCTCTTGCAATGGCTTCATCCTATCATAGGGCAACAACAAAGTCTCAACTCTACTCTTGACCCAATCAAGGTAATCAGGCATAGCAACTGCAAACTTCTTCCCCAGAACAGCTCCATCCTTGACACCAATGGTCTTCCAAGCTCTTCCTACTTGCTCCAATCTAGCAGGGTCACTCCGCTTCTCAAAATACACACTCTCAACTATCTCAGCATCAAGTGGTTTCCATTCATCACAAACCCCAACTGGCGAAGAGAAAGAACCGGATTGTAATTGATGCAACCCTTAGTCCCTACAAGTGGCACATTACGAAACTCTCCACAACTCATGATGACATTACGCACATCCATCCGGTAAGATTGCCACCTGATATCATAAGATGTAAGAGACATAACCCTCTGAGTCCACTTATGGGTGCTCTGAGCATCCACGAAAGGTCCACTGACTGGGAGGAGAGACAAGAACCATCTGAGCAGCAATGGGAGACAACATCTGATAGCTCCACCCTTACCATGCCTACTGTGGATAGCATAGTAAGTGTCAGCTAACAAAGTAGGAACTGGGTTTCCTCCAATGAAGATAATGACTGCAGCAAAGTCCACAAAGTTGGGCATACTTGGGAACAAGACAATCCCATAAATCATGATAGCTAACTGAGCATGAAAATCTTCCCAATTTCCTTTCTTTGCTTCCTCTCTAGCCATTCTCAACAAATACTTCAAGGGCAACCCCACAACATCACCACTCAACTTCCAATTGTCACTCACTTCTTTGATACTCAGATGAAGAGCTCTGGCAACAACCCTGAAATCAACCTCCTTTGGAACATCCAAGAAAGGAATCTGATACTGGAACGGGACATTCAACAAAATAGAATACTCCTCAAGAGTGGGCGCTAACTTATAGGCCTGGAAAGTGAAACAACGGAGCTCTGGATCATAGAACTGTAGAAGAGTCTGCAACGGTACTGGATCTACCACCATCTTCAATAGTGTCAACAAATCCCCATACTGATCAGCAAACACCTTCTGATTACCGCCGGTCACAAAGTTTCTCAACTCTATCAAAGACGTCAAAGGCTCACGGTGAAAACTGTAGGAACAAGTCCTCTGCTTCAACTCAAGAACGGATGCCATCTCTCACAGTGAATAGACTCCTGAATGAACCTGAGAAATGATATGCATGAGGAGATTAGTTTTTTCTTTTTTCTCTTTTTCACTTTTTTCATTCTTTTTTTTTTTTGCATTTTTTTTTGAAAATAAACATGCTATGATGCAAATGATGCAAACACGACTGGCCGGCTGTGTATCACGGAGCACAGGTTCAAAGCTTCGGCTTGAATTCGGAACCAAAAAATCATCTGAGACCCAAAGTCATCTGAACCAAGTCACCAACAGAACCAAAGAGTCACCAACAAGTCACCAACGGTACCTGTAATAATGATCATTCCCTCCCCACTCACGGGTGTAATCTAGGCCAGGGTAAGGTCAAGAGAAACGCAGGATAAACAACCCTTTCATAGAATATCATCATGTACACACCCGAAGTATGTACCGATAAAAATACCCCATCAGGATCTGAACTGCTCGTGATATCAAGTTTTGCTAAGTGGCGCAATACCACCCGCTTCCCAAGAATCACTCTATTCCTAGGTGTCCTAGAGTTCACTCATAGCCTGGGTATTGGGCCTTTTACCTCATGTAACTCCCACCCCAACAGAGAGACAAACACAGCACAGCCAGCACAGATGAATATATGATGAATGCAAACATAAATGCAAATATAAACAAATAAATGCAATAAATAAAACAGCAAAAGCAACCAAACCCTATCCTAGAGAGCGCTAGGAGAGACTCGCTTAGGGAAGATGGACCAGCAAGAGGTCAACTTCTCTAATAATCCCCAGCAGAGTCGCCAACTGTCGCATTACGCGAAAAAACCGGTGGGGAAAAAGAAACAACAGAGCCGCTACCGTGCGTTATTTATCCCAAAAGAGGGAAAGGAAACGCTCGAAGTAAACCTGGAAAGACATGGTCTCGCGACCAGAGAAAGATGGGATCGGGAGTCGGTTATGCGAAGGGAAGGTATTAGCACCCCTACGCATCCGTCGTACTCGACGGGATCCACGCACAAAAGAAAGGATAAGGTTGCTAGAAACTGCTCACAAACACTGCACAAGGCTGGAAGGAAACACAGATAGACAAAAGAAACCGAACTCGGTAGGATATCGCATCCTGGGCCTACGTAGTATGTCAAGCACAAACATCAGAGTCGACGTAGTTCGGGACAGGGGAAACGTGCTCGCTAGGATGTCACATCCTATGCATACGTATCTTCTCTGACCAGAGAAGAATCAGAGCACTCGTAGCTCGGCTAACGCACGCCAAACAAAACACAAACAGGAAACCTACTGCCAATCGCTGGACTTACGTCAGACTCTACACAAACAGGCAAACCTGGAAACCGAATGCCAATCGCTGGACTTACATCAGACTCCGAACCAACAGACACACACCCACACAGGAAACCAACTGCCAATCGCTGGACTTATGTCAGACTCCAAACAAAGAAATAAGACACAGGAAACCAACTGCCAATCGCTGGACTTACGTCAGACTCCAACACACACAAAGGGGTTGAAAAAGAAAAAGGGGCGCCCTGAGAGATCAGCTCATCTCCTGCCTACGTACCTCATCTGGTATGAGGATCATGGCGACGTAGTTCCCCTACACAGGGAAAGAACTTCTAACCTAACCAGAGACTGGGAAATGACCAACTAGAAGGGAGACTGACTCGAGCCTAATAGTTATCATGTAATCCACAATGGCCCTAGGTTGAGGTTTCTATCTAACTTGCACAGGGAGCAAGCTATCCTAAACAGCACAGGCAAACACATACAAACACAGAGAGCAAGCACACACACTAAATGCAAACAATTGGGCTCATACAAGGTTAGGCTGTGAAACACAAGCCAACTGGAAAAGGGTGTAGTTAGCTCTTAACCCTAACATTGAGAGTTAGGGTGAAGCAGATGAAATGGGAAGTGAGGGTAAAACCTCACAGCTCTTATCCCTGGCCTGGGAGAGCTTCAGACAAATGAAAGTGTGGGAGTTCAGAATGTAGGAACTCTTCTCCACAGATGACTGACACAACAAAGATCTTGGGTTATTATCCACAATGCATCCACACAAGGTGTGTGAGCAAGGTGAATGACACAACTGAATAGTAGGGGATGGATTGCACATCCCTTTTATCTTCCAATTGCCTCTTAAGAGGTCTTTACCTGCTTGGCACAAAAATAAACATTCACAAGCATTGCCTCTTAAGGAGGGCTTCAGACAGGTGCCTGCCCACATAACAGGACAGGTCTTCCAGACTACATGAAGTCAAAGGAATTATACCTCAATGGTTAAGCAACCAAACCAAGCAAAAGCAAGTTCAAAAGAACTCAAAGCAACTTAGGTACCTGTGAAAAATCTAAACTAATCAGTTCAACTGTACAGACAAACAATCAACAAGCAATAGCAAACAGACAGACAATGTTCACAATGTGCAAGCCACAAGGCAAACTCAAATGAGTTAACATCAACGTATAAAGCACACAAATGTTAGTAATCAAGAGCAAACATCAACGCTCAAGTGTGGAAGCATCATCAACTATGGACTTGGAAGTTTAAACCTGAAATCAAAGCCCACATGTAAGCCACAAACCACTAGGTCAAAGTCTAGGGTCAAAGGAGGGTCAAAAATTCAAAACAGAACATGAAATTTAACATGAATCATCTTCATTCAATCAAGAACAAACCTCAAAAGGTCCCATATCAAAATCATTAACCAAAAGCATTTCATGATCAATTGAAGTTCAAGGCAATTTCAAAGCTCAAATGTGATCAACCAGAATGAAAAATCTCAATTAAATCAGAAATGATTCAAATAATTCTAACAAAATTCATGATCAATCTCAACATTCATGACATGCATCACACAAAAAATCAGGGCAATTAGAGATCATTTGGCATGGCAAACACATCATTCAAGTTGAACATCACAAGGTGTGACACAAATTGTCACACCAACTTAGCACATTCATAAAACAGAATTGACAATTGATAAAAATACCAAATCAACACCAAAATGTCAAGCAATGTGTCTAGTTTTAACATGCAAAATTTCAGAAGCATTGGATCAAAGACAAGCATTTCACAACATGATAACCAAGGCAAGGTCAAATATGTATACATGTGCAATCACCCTAGGACAAAATATTTTTCAGGCCAGGCACAACTTTCCAATTTATACTCATAAAAAACTAGACAACATGAGGAATACAATGCAAAAAATTGGAGGTCATTTGGATTAATTTTCAAATTATGGTGAATTTTTTAAGTTCATGAAAGAAATAAAAAATGAAATGAAGCAAGCATGGAATAATGATGGAATAGAGAAAATACAAGGCAATTGGAAAATGCATTCAACCGGATTCGAACCACTGCCAGATTTGAATCACAAGCACGCCAAATGCAAAACGACTGCGTTTCACCATCAAACCCTAAAACGCGCGCATGCATGGCATTTGAAAATCCGTAGGTAATCCTTATGAACTCCCAGCTAAATCCGTAGGAAAACTGGAAAATGTATGAATCTTCATGCAAAGATGATGAAGATCTTCATGATCTTCATCTGGAATTTCCAGGTTCCAAAAAAAATATTCCAGAAATTGCTAAAACCTACACTAATCAACTCGCCATCCCATATACAACAAGGATCAACAACTAATTCATGCAAAAACATCAACATACACACAGATCGAAGGAATCAAGAATCATCATCAAAACTTGAATCGCATGTAGCTTGCTAAAAACAGAACCAAATCATTCCAAATTTGTACCAGAATTACCACCATTCAAAGATCTACGCAATAGGCATAATGAATTGGAGAATTAAAGAGGTCGAAAAACTGACCTGTTGATGAACAAAATTGAAACCACGTGCTTCCAAGCCTTGCCACACTTCAAATCTTCTCCTATGATGCTTGTGAGATGAATGATGATGAACTGGAAGCTCGATGATGCAAGAAACAAGCTCAATCTTCAACTGCCATGGAACCTTCAAGCTATGAACATGAACAAGAGTGCCACGATTTCCTCTACTTCCACGTCCAAATGTGCTCAATTATGCTTCATGATGATGAATGGATCAATGAAAAGTGTTTAGGTTTGAAGAATTTTGGAAAAAATGTGAGAGAAAAATTTGGAGAATTTTCTTGAATCTAGATCTGAAATCTGTTAATTGTGAAAACAATTAGGGTTTAAGCATTTATACTCCATGCTAATCATGTTTAGGAACTGTTTAGGACCAATGCAAAAGAGTTTAATCCATTTTGTGGTGTAAGTGCAAAAATGCAATTCCCATCTCATGCACCCCCATGCACGTGAACAGTGCATGTTCTAGCCCAAAATGCCTTAAAATGATTCCACGCACACTTTTGAATTGATTTGGTATGCAAATGTTCAACCAAAATGAGTTTATGAAATTTTCATGAATGCACCAATGATCATGCAATGAGATTTCATGCCAAGTGATAGTATGCTTGGAAAATACATGTTACAAGGATCAAAGTGCAAAAAGAACCACCCAAATTGGAGTTTTGGTTTGAAAGTTATGCCCATTTGAAGTTTAAACCACACTTTGCCATGATTGGACCATATCTCCTCAACCACACATGAGAAATCCATGATCTTGCCATGATTGATCCAAAATCTTTCCATTTTTGGAAAGTTCAAATTACAGGTCACTTGCTATTTTTGGAAAGTCTTGATCTGACTTCAAATTCTTCAATGTTGATGTTTGAAATGTCAAATGAGACTTGTTTAAATATGAATGAAGCATCTCTAACCACTTCCCACCTTCAAATTCACCATTGATTGTGCAGTTGACTTCTGTTGACTTTTGTGGATCTCAGATGATTTGCACATGGACTTATGAGCTCTGAGCCTTCAACACTTGGCCAAATCACTTCAAAATGATCCTTGAATCATATGAACTCATGGGAATCACCCTAGGGCTTTGATCTCATGGACAATGCTCTTGTTGCCTTGCACAATTGAATCTCCTAACTAGTCTGACTGATGCAATGTAATGGACTATGCAATGCTAATGCAATGGTTATTGACCTAAAAATGAAATGTATATACAAATAGAAGGTTCAAATTTGAGGTGCTACAGATATCTTATGTTAAGACATCACACATGACATCTTGTGAACACTCTTTGTTTTACCAAAATTTCTGCCAACACTTAGAATCAACAAACTCCCCCTTTGGCAAATTTTGGCTAAAACATATATCTGTCCTTTTTGTTCACAAGGTAAACTATCAGCAGTTAAACAACATAACAGTTGTTTAATATGCAGCAGAAGCAAATACAATTACTAGATATAACTACTAGTAATACACACATGCACAAGGGTACTTCTCCTCCCCCTGAATCTGTGCAACAACAACAGAATTACTAGTTATGGATGCAACTAGTAAGACACACAAATGCACAATGCACAAGGGTACTTCTTCTCCCCCTAAATCTGTGCATTCATCAAATAATAGCTACTGTAACTCCAGCACATGTACCAGCCAGAATGTCATTCTGACATCTGCTACAACATCAGCACCTGTACACCATATCAGACATCCCCTTTGACATCTGTAATCAGAACAACATTCTGTTTTAACACATGTGCACTTACTTCAATAATAGTTATCCTTCAGATCAGCTATACCTCACAACTTCACAACTGCTTCCATATCAACACTTTATCAACACTTCTCCCCCTTTTTAGTCAAAATGGATCAAAGGTGACCAATTAGACAAAATAAATGTCAATTAGTCTATCAGAGAATGTTAGGACAGATGTCATAACATTAAACATGTTAAAAGATAATATTCATGCAATACACACCATCATTATACACAACTGTAATAGCTGAGACAATGAACAAACCCAGGGAACTCTTTAAGATCCCTAAATATTACAAAACAGGCATCAATGAGGACTACCACAAAATACAAAAAAAACCAAGAACTCCATATAGCAGCAGCAGAACATCACCCAAAACATCAGACAAAACAACTTCACAGTCTTCATTCTTTAACAAACAAGAGGAGGAACCATCAATCAGAGGAAGAAGTATCACCTTCACCTTCATCTTCATCTTCAGAGCCATCAGAGCTTTCAGTGCTTTTGCATCAGAATCCTTACCAGCTTTTTCTATCTCCTCTTTTTCCAGGCTACAAAAAAGAGCTTCCAAAGCTTCTTTTCTTGCCTTGGCCACCTTTATACCATTCTCCAATTCCTTGAAGGTATCTCTTAGTTGGTCAACTAAGTTCCCTTGAGATGCAGGTTCCCTTCTGGAAGATGTCATGACAACATCATTGACATGACTTCCCTCAAAAAGCTTATAGTGAATTGATAGAGGGGTCTTTCTCCTGCTTGGAATGTCACTTGCACTTAGGATGCCTGGTTGTTGACTCAGGATAATGCCACAGATGATGGATGGGAATGCAATGGGCAACTTCACAGCATTGGTGGAGGCATGTCTGATGGTTTGATCAAACACAAACTTTCCAAAATTATAGTTTATCTTAGTTCCAATGGCATGAATGATTCTTCCAAGAACAATGGAGATGGTAGATATATGATTAGTAGGTACCCAATTAGCTGAACCAATATTGTGTAAGACGGCATACTTGACAGTTAGTTTACTAGCTGATAGGTGTTTCCTACTAGGCCATTCCTTAACTTGGCCAGCTGTAATAATCCTACAGACCTCATTGTCTGTAGTCTCTAGATCTACCCCTCAATCAGTTCCTCTCCCTAGGAACTTGTTGATGATGGTTGGTGAAAGTTTCACACTTACCCCTAACAATAACTTTGCAGAACTCCCTATTGCTTTTTCCATAAATCTTCTCAGGGATGTTTACAATGAATTCTTTGACTAGCCCCTCATAGCACTGAGGCAGAGCAGTCACAGTTTTCATAAGACCAACTGCCTTGATTAACTCCATTACTTCCTTTACTTCAACAACCTCTTTTCCCAATTCTCTTTCAACCGCTACCCTTATTTGAGTGACAAACCTCCATTTGTCTAGATGAACAGCAGCCACTTTGTTTGTAGACTTCTTTACAGCCTTCCTTTTAACAAAGGAGATGTCTGGGACATCGTCTTCGACATTCTCATCAGATTCAGAGCTCTCACTACTTTCTTTCCTCTTTCTGACCTCTACTTTTCTCCAAGGCTTGGAGGGACCTATACCAACAACCTTTTTCTCTCTCCTGGATGTCCTTATCTCAGCCATACTCTTCCTTTTTCTCAATTTATTGGCTACACTTGTTTTCACAAAATTGACCAAAGTGTCATCTTCTTCTTCAAACGTTTCTTCTCCAATATCTTGAGAATTATTAGGAGACCTGCTTAGTAAATTTTTTCCAAGAGAGTATAGTCCCTCAGCAGCTGCTTCCTTTTCTGTCTTAGATGAGTCATCATCTTTCTTCGCTTGAGTTTCCACCTCAGGAGAGGGGTCCCTTCTGGACAGAGGGGTAAAAATATCCTTGGCTGCATGTTCTTCATTCAGTATTCTAGTAACTAGGTTTCTTATGGTGCGATCAGTGAAGTGCATGTCCTCTTTATCAGATGATTTTTCAGGAGTGTTACCTTGCTTAGCTCCCGTCGTGGAAGAGGAGCCTGGGACGTCACCTGGCATCATACGCAGAGGAGTCACGTCCATCAAATCTTCATCTAAAAACTCCATGGAGGGAGTTCTTGTATGAAGGGGTTTTGAGCTAGATGATGATGGATGTTGAGACATGTTGTTGAACTTTTGAGAGAAATTTCTTTGCCCTAGCGAGGTTTTCTGCGTAGTTTGATGAAGATGGAAAGAATTGTGTTCAGGCAGAGCGTGCAAATGAAATAGCCACTATTTCCAATACTAGATGATGATTCATTATTAATGTGGCTTTTTCTTTTCATTGGGCAGACACTATTTTTGTTACCTTTTCCACTCCACATTAATTGCCATACTTTCTCAAGAAACCATGCCCCTAATTTCTTTTCATATTTCAGTTGGTCATTATACACATCCCTTGCAGCCTTGCTAGTAAGTTGCATTTCATGCTGTAGGATTATGAGTTTGTTTTCCACATATTTTCTAATTGAGTGATGACAACAAATAATGTACTTGGTCCAGCTATGCTGACTGTGATCTTTGGACATAGTTGTATCAAACATGTTGTCATAATACAATGTCATGACATCGAGTGTGACATTGTATATAATTATCAGTAGATTCATCTAACCTGATTGAGAATTGTTGCTTTCATCTGATATATTTTCATCATAAGCATCAGTTTCATCTTCCAAATGTGTTGGAGCAGGTGTCGTTTTACTGTATGTCTCAATCTTCTTTGCACACATAGTCCTTTGTGGCCCAGTTCCAACAAAGCTTTCACCAGTTCAGACTGCATATAACCAGTCATATGTTCCCCTTTTTCAGATGTTTGAGCCATCATGGCCTTCTCTTCATTGAGGTTAGGTCTTGGCATCCCTGTCTGCCCTTTCCCACAGACTTGTCTTTGATTACCCTTGAAGGTTCTTCCAGCAACTGTACTCATCTTAGAGGAGTCATTCATTTAAGAGCTTCACATGTAACAATTGTCTTTGGTCCTGGTTCCTTCCATAATTACTTCATTGTCTTTGTTAATAATCAGACATTCAGTTTTAGTGAAGATGATAATCAGACCTTGATCCCATAGCTGACTGATGCTTATTAGATTTGAAGTCAAGCGCTTGACAAGTAGAATATTGTCAAGTTTAGGAGCTCCAGGACGCTCAAGCTTGCCTATCCCCTTTATTTCACCCTTTGCTCCATCACCAAAGGTTACATGGCTTATGTCATGAGGGTGAAGGTCAGTTATCAAGTCTGAGTTTCCAGTCATGTGTCTAGAACATCCACTATCAAAGTACCACTCTTGTTTGAGGGGAAAGTGAGCTATTAGACTTGTATCATTAGTCTTAGCAACCCATTTCTTCTTGTTGATAGGCCTGTGCTGTTTGGGTCTGGGTTGATAGTGAGTCTATTGATAAACAAGGGTAGG